>NC_139344.1:251569362-252169362 GCF_055883805.1 Amblyomma maculatum
GTTGGGGTCGCTATGTACGCAAGCACGAAAAAGCTATAACAGATGAAAACTGAAAATGAAATCGAGAAAGTTAGAAGCCATCGAAAAAAAATTCGACATATATGTGAACGTTTATTAAATAGAAAAATAACCGGAATTTATATGAAATCAGACAGGCAGTTCCTTGCCTCGATGGCTTCAAACGTGTAGCTTATCTACCACGCCGTCGTCATGCTTCCATCCCGTGGCTTCGATCACTTCGAGGATCTTGGTTCGCTAAAGATTACTAAGTCCTGGCATGCGTCGCGCAGGCGCCAGATTTTGCGGGTTCTTTCAACATGGCTCCCTCTTCCTTCATTGCGTCACAAATGCCTTCGATCTGGGTTGAATCGCTGGCACTGGCACAACCTTCGTCGACAGCGCTGCTGATTTCAGGATGTCAACGACACTTGCAGGGGGTAGTGGCGGAACGTCTGAACTCGAGCAGGACAGCATAAGTCGTGGACGCTCGAGCCTGCGCGTTCCTTGCCGACTCTTTGCAGTCGTCATCCTGGAACATCAGGGCAAACACACTTGAACACCGAGGCGCAACTGATTGCGTCGGGCACATGTGTCCGCAGCACATGCCGGCCTCGAAATATGAAAAACAAACAGTATAGTACAGTAACGTAACCTCGTGAAGTGGTGTAAGAGACGAACGGTCCTTATGTGAATGAACCCGTACTGATTTCGATACTTAAGTGTACACACCTTGGGCGCAACGAGGCAGTTCGTCTCCTTCTCCTTGGTGAGGTAGACGTTTCTGTACTTGACCTTGCCCAGCGGCTTGCCAATCTCAAAATTATCCATCCTCCAGATTTTGGCATCTTCGTCAGTGCTGCTATAAAAAACAAAAAAAAAATGAATGATTCAGCAAAACACTCGCAAAACGCAGAAAGCAAAACAAAAACGCTGCCTTTCTGATCTTCATCGTTGGATTGTTCGCACAACGCATCGCTTTTTCTGTGCTCATCATTCGATGCGAACACTTTTGGATGAGAGGGATTTCATACACGCAAGCATCAGGAGTGCATATAACGTGTGAGATCACACGATACGTACGAGAAGGCGTGATAGCGGGGCGCCTGTAGGTCCTGTTTTTACTTGCCATCGCAAGGAAGAGCAGCCTTCGGGATGTTGCTCGTGTGAATGCGTGTGGCGTGCTGGCCTTCGCACGACGGATGAGGTCCCTGCTGGCCATCCCGGTCCTGGTAACGGAAGCCTGAATGGTTGTGGACTTCACGGACGTGTACTTGACGTCCACGAACGCGGGCCAGAGCCGCACATTGGGAAATAGTTGCTGCCCAAAAAAAGCCATGGCCGCCGTTCGAACATGGCCTCATTCGAGCAACGTCAGTTTAGTGCTAACGTCAGCGTCAACTTGCCTAGTAGCGCCACCACTACGCAGGATGCGTCAAATTGTCCAGTTTAAAATACGCGTAATGCATCTGAATATGAAGATTATTGATGGAAACATGATTTTTTGGTTTATTAAATTAAAATAATTTTGAATGATCCTTGTATTCTCGTCGTGATTGTTCTTTTGAAAAACGTGTGCTGCTCATTGTTGTGACACTTCTTTTCTTTCTCGGTCCATACTCGCGCGATATAATTGGTTGGATTAGTCGCCTGTCAAGCCGATCAACCTTATTGCTCTTAGGTTTCGGTTAATTTTGCTTCGTTCTATTGGTTACTTTTCATCGCATATAAGGTTTCACGTTTGAAGTGTAATTAGAACTTACACTTCTACAATGCATATCATTTATTCGTAAAACTTTACTTTTTTTTTTACTGTTACAAAGTCCTTCGCGCGAGCTCGTCTGGACTGTTCAGAAACGCCATCTTTGTCCTCGTGTCAAGAATACTGTGAAGTAGCGGCTTCGTGAATAATGTCGCATACATATATAAAAGTACCTAGGCTTCGCTGCACTGCGAGCTTTTTTACGTCAAATACCATCGAGCGCACTGGTAGAGCATGGGGATCACTTTTTTCCCGGTCTGTCGTAAATTGTGCATAAACCACATTTCAAAAAGATTTATTGCTCTTCCCATAAAACGAAGTCACAGAGCAGGCCGCCAGCCGCTTTCCGTCTCCCTCTTTGTTTCCGGAACTCACGGCTCGCGCTACCAAACAGGAAATTTTTACGGTCAACACTGTGCTCACTCCAGCTGAAAACAGAGTTGTTATAAGGTAGTAAAGAGGAAGAACAGAAATACAGGTATCGCTGCCACAGCCAAAACGGCCGAGACTCGCAACTACAAATCACGTGACGCGCTAGGGATCCCGGAGGCTGACAAATGCGAATTACGTTGCCCGTTTGAATGCGGTAGTAGGTTTTGTCTCAAATATGATAACATGCTTTTATCGTATGTAAACGACGGCGAAAAGACAACACAAATGTTGCAAGGCAAATGCAAAAATATACTTGGAGGCGCCACAGTCGCCTACTTCAGTTTCGGTTATGTTCCGGCTCAGGCATTTCGTGCGTGCTTGGATAGTTTCGTTTCGGACCTGCGGCGCCTGAAATACGAGCTTGGAGCAGCAGATGAGCCTGGCTCGTTCACATTGAGCATTCGGAGGCGCGAGCGAGCGAAATCCGCTGCCGCCGACACGCTCCTTCGTTCACACTTCTGAACCAACATATCGCCGCCGCCGCTTCGACTGCGAGCTCCCGTTAACCCTTACCTGACCACTCGACTGCAGCTACGTACGCAGCGGCTAAGTGCCGAATGACAACCGCATTATCATCCAATTATTCAATCATGGCACATCTGACCCACATACTGTGGCAACAAGAGCTCCAACGTGCTATTTGCAGACATCGCGTGCGCTTCCCGCAGCAGCCGGTAGGTGGCTTTCAGTGGCGCCACTACTAGGGAGCCTACATGCTGCGCCGCCTGTAGCCCTTACACGTGGTGCACGGGGCGTATAGTTTGCCTCTACGTACTCTTAAATACGTAGCTTTAACAGTTACTTAAGTTTGGGTACACGCGCCGACACTGCGAATTTTCATGCTATCGTTCCCTTGCAAGGCATCTGCGCGCCAGAAGAAGACAATAAAATTTCAGGCTGTTTTGTTTTAGATAACAGTCACAGAATTCTGATTTTTTTTGCAGAAATGCTTTATTAATTCATTTGGGTATTGTTTTTCTATCTTTAGTTTTGGTTTCGATTTCGTTGGCTGGGACGTAGTAGGCGCGAACGATATCACCATGAAAGGTATGTGAAACCACATGCAGAAGCGTACTTTCCTAAAGCAGTACAGCGTTTAAAAAAAGTAAGGAGCACTGCAGAATCTGCATTGGAGTAATATGAAAGTATGGTTGCTGCTGTTGGTTGCTTTTAGTTGCTTAATTCACTTCTTGCTTACCCATTTTAGTCTTCGTTACTTTCAAATTGCGCGCCAATCTCTTCCTATGCCATTTTTCGGCTCTACTCCCGGTTGCGTGACGTCACATCCTTGACATTACCCTAATTGACTGCCCTAATTAACTACTGTAGTTTTCGGTACTTTCAAATTGCGCGCCAATTCCTTCCTATGCCTTTTTTTTTTTTGCTCGACTGCAGGTTGCGTGACGTCACCATAATTGACTGATTTAACTATTTTTGTACTTGATACATTCAAATGTGGCGCCAAGCCAATGGCTACGAGACCATTTTCGCCTTCTACATTTTTGCCCCCAATTAAATACATAACTTATTGGCCTAATTAAATTTTTGGACACATTACGTCACTCTCTATCGATTGACACCACTCATTAACCTCTACCACTTTTCAATTACAGCTGCTCCAGACACGAATTTGCTGAAGTGGTTTGCGGGCAGAAATCTGTGAACATAGCAAAGTAATGATTTCGCATTAAAAAAATATAAACCTAGGGGCTCTTGTTCAAGCTACCAGTGGCGGCCTTACGGAATGTACTCGCGAAACGTGTACAAGAGTGCCTAGAACACACACACACACACACACACACACACACACACACACACACACACACACACACACACACACACACACACACACACACACACACACACACACACACACACACACACACACACACACACACACACACACACACACACACACACCCCAGGTGGTCGAAATTTCTGGAGTCCTCCACTACGGCGCCTCTCATAGCCTTAGTTGCTTTGGGACGCTAAACCCCACAAACCAACCCCCCCCTCCCCCCCCACACACACTATTCACATTCGAGTTGTAGAGTATAGGTTTCTAGGATCGAGTGGCGTTGGGGTCGCTATGTACGCAAGCACGAAAAAGCTATAACAGATGAAAACTGAAAATGAAATCGAGAAAGATAGAAGCCATCGAAAAAAAATTCGACATATTTGTGAACGTTTATTAAATAGAAAAATAACCGGAATTTATATGAAATCAGACAGGCAGTTCCTTGCCTCGATGGCTTCAAACGTGTAGCTTATCTACCACGCCGTCGTCATGCTTCCATCCCGTGGCTTCGATCACTTCGAGGATCTTGGTTCGCTAAAGATTACCAAGTCCTGGCATGCGTCGCGCAGGCGCCAGATTTTGCAGGATCTTTCAACATGGCTCCCTCTTCCTTCATTGCGTTACAAATGCCTTCGATCTGGGTTGAATCGCTGGCACTGGCACAACCTTCGTCGACAGCTCTGCTGATTTCAGGATGTCAACGACACTTGCAGGGGGTAGTGGCGGAACGTCTGAACTCGAGCAGGACAGCATAAGTCGTGGACGCTCGAGCCTGCGCGTTCCTTGCCGACTGTTTGCAGTCGTCATCCTGGAACATCAGGGCAAACACACTTGAACACCGAGGCGCAACTGATTGCGTCGGGCCACATGTGTCCGCAGCACATGCCGGCCTCGAAATATGAAAAACAAACAGTATAGTACAGTAACGTAACCTCGTGAAGTGGTGTAAGAGACGAACGGTCCTTATGTGAATGAACCCGTACTGATTTCGACACTTAAGTGTACACACCTTGGGCACAACGAGGCAGTTCGTCTCCTTCTCCTTGGTGAGGTAGACGTTTCTGTACTTGACCTTGCCCAGCGGCTTGCCAATCTCAAAATTATCCATCTTCCAGATTTTGGCATCTTCGTCAGTGCTGCTATAAAAAAAAAAAAAAATGAATGATTCAGCAAAACACTCGCAAAACGCAGAAAGCAAAACAAAAACGCTGCCTTTCTGATCTTCATCGTTGGATTGTTCGCACAACGCATCGCTTTTTCTGTGCTCATCATTCGATGCGAACACTTTTGGATGAGAGGGATTTCATACACGCAAGCATCAGGAGTGCATATAACGTGTGAGATCACACGATACGTACGAGAAGGCGTGATAGCGGGGCGCCTGTAGGTCCTGTTTTTACTTGCCATCGCAAGGAAGAGCAGCCTTCGGGATGTTGCTCGTGTGAATGCGTGTGGCGTGCTGGCCTTCGCACGACGGATGAGGTCCCTGCTGGCCATCCCGGTCCTGGTAACGGAAGCCTGAATGGTTGTGGACTTCACGGACGTGTACTTGACGTCCACGAACGCGGGCCAGAGCCGCACATTGGGAAATAGTTGCTGCCCAAAAAAAGCCATGGCCGCCGTTCGAACATGGCCTCATTCGAGCAACGTCAGTTTAGTGCTAACGTCAGCGTCAACTTGCCTAGTAGCGCCACCACTACGCAGGATACGTCAAATTGTCCAGTTTAAAATACGCGTAATGCATCTGAATATGAAGATTATTGATGGAAACATGATTTTTTGGTTTATTAAATTAAAATAATTTTGAATGATCCTTGTATTCTCGTCGTGATTGTTCTTTTGAAAAACGTGTGCTGCTCATTGTTGTGACACTTTTTTTCTTTCTCGGTCCATACTCGCGCGATATAATTGGTTGGATTAGTCGCCTGTCAAGCCGATCAACCTTATTGCTCTTATGTTTCGGTTAATTTTGCTTCGTTCTATTGGTTACTTTTCATCGCATATAAGGTTTCACGTTTGAAGTGTAATTAGAACTTACACTTCTACAATGCATATCATTTATTCGTAAAACTTTACTTTTTTTTTTTTTTACTGTTACAAAGTCCTTCGCGCGAGCTCGTCTGGACTGTTCAGAAACGCCATCTTTGTCCTCGTGTCAAGAATACTGTGAAGTAGCGGCTTCGTGAATAATGTCGCATACATATATAAAAGTACCTAGGCTTCGCTGTACTGCGAGCTTTTTTACGTCAAATACCATCGAGCGCACTGGTAGAGCATGGGGATCACTTTTTTCCCGGTCTGTCGTAAATTGTGCATAAACCACATTTCAAAAAGATTTATTGCTCTTCCCATAAAACGAAGTCACAGAGCAGGCCGCCAGCCGCTTTCCGTCTCCCTCTTTGTTTCCGGAACTCACGGCTCGCGCTACCAAACAGGAAATTTTTACGGTCAACACTGTGCTTACTCCAGCTGAAAACAGAGTTGTTATAAGGTAGTAAAGAGGAAGAACAGAAATACAGGTATCGCTGCCACAGCCAAAACGGCCGAGACTCGCAACTACAAATCACGTGACGCGCTAGGGATCCCGGAGGCTGACAAATGCGAATTACGTTGCCCGTTTGAATGCGGTAGTAGGTTTTGTCTCAAATATGATAACATGCTTTTATCGTATGTAAACGACGGCGAAAAGACAACACAAATGTTGCAAGGCAAATGCAAAAATATACTTGGAGGCGCCACAGTCGCCTACTTCAGTTTCGGTTATGTTCCGGCTCAGGCATTTCGTGCGTGCTTGGATAGTTTCGTTTCGGACCTGCGGCGCCTGAAATACGAGCTTGGAGCAGCAGATGAGCCTGGCTCGTTCACATTGAGCATTCGGAGGCGCGAGCGAGCGAAATCCGCTGCCGCCGACACGCTCCTTCGTTCACACTTCTGAACCAACATATCGCCGCCGCCGCTTCGACTGCGAGCTCCCGTTAACCCTAACCTGACCACTCGACTGCAGCTACGTACGCCACGGCTAAGTGCCGAATGACAACCGCATTATCATCCAATTATTCAATCATGGCACATCTGACCCACATACTGTGGCAACAAGAGCTCCAACGTGCTATTTGCAGACATCGTAAACAAACGAGGCATACTTGCCGCTCATACCAAGGAGAGCGTCGATCTTATTCCAAATGTCATTGTTCCTCTATTGCATCCTTGCCTATTGCGCTGGTCATCCGGCGAAAAAAGGGCCTCGGATAAAAAGTAAGAAACAACGAAGCACCACAAATACATTAAAAAAGGTAAAAAGTGCAGCGAGATATGCTTCTCTAAGCACGAACGCCAACCAGACACACCGCCGCTCAACAGGCCAAAGACCTTCAGGCTTTATTGCAGCCCAAATATATAACCGGGGAAGCAGTGGTGCTACCTGGCGTAACTCGCACACACTACATTCCCCTTTGTTTAAGAAGGAAGTATTCACAATACAGCACCGCACAAGTCCAGTCTTTTTAGGTACGTGGTGTTCATCCTTTGCGTACCTGAAAAGACAACGTTATTAAAAAAAAAAAAAGTCCAGTCTTTTCGGCATTCACACACACCACATCTCCCCTTGTTTTAGAAGGAACAGTAGAACCACCCAACCAGCCTCACAAGTCCAGTCTTTTTGGCCTCCGGATTATTCTCCCAAACCGGGACACACGAATGGGTGAAGTAGGTTGTGACTTGATTGAAGCAGACGAAGTCGAGGTGGTGGGCCCTGCAGTATTGGACTCGCTACCGGATGGCTCCGTTTCGGGGAGCTCCTCTCTGGCGACAGGTTCGGCAGGGCCGTTCGACCCTGAGGAGTTGGTCATTGGGACAAGGTGCAGGCGATTACGCTGGAGGACACCCTTCAGGGTCTCCACGACGTACAACCGGGGGCACTGGGCTGGTCCCAGAACCATCGCAGGGCTATTTACGTCCCGCACCTAGACTTGCTCACCAGTCCGAAGTGGGCGCTGTACTTGGGCTGCATGCCTCCGGTTAAAGTCCCGTGCCTGCGTCCTCCGATTAAGTCGATCTCGCTGGTTAAAAGAATGCGACGAGGGCCAGCCTGGCTCGAGTTGCCGTGCTATCTTGGGAACTCTCATCTGTAGGCGTCTGCCCATGAGAAGTTGTGCAGGACTCACACCGTTGATGCCAGGAATGTCCCTGTAGGCCAGCAGAGCCAGGAAAGGATCGTTGGCTTTATGCAGTAGGTTTTTGACGGTTTGCACCATCTTCTCCACCTCCCCTTTGGACTGCGGATAACATGGGCTGCTGGTGACATGCCTGAAGCCATAAGCCTGCGCAAAAGCAAAGAAGTCATTGCATGCAAACTGTGCACCGTTGTCGCTGCGGACGACGTTTGGAATGCCGTGGCGTGCAAAGACGCTCTTAATAGCTGCGATGACTGCCAGTGCTGTTGTAGAACGCAGACTGATGACTTCTGGGAAGCATGACCTGTAGTCGACCAGCAGCACATAATCGTGACCATTCAGATGTAAAAAGGTCTACTCCTACTTCCTGCCAGGGAAGACTTGGTCTGTGAGGGTAACATCGGTTCTGCGCGTTGAACGCGTGTTTCAGCGCACTTGGCGCAGTTAGAGACGAGCGTTTCTATGTGACTGTTTATTCCAGCCCACCATACTGACGCTCGAGCAATAGCTTTGCAACGGTTAATACCCTGATGCCCGTCGTGAATGAGGTCAAGCATGGAACGCTGAAGAGCCAAATGCACAAAAATGCGAACTCCCTTCAGAAGAAGCCCTTCGCAAACACTGAGGTCCGCCTGATGCTGCCAATACTTTTTAACGTGAAGAGGCAGCCTTGACTGCCTGGGGCAGCCTTTAGTGCAGTATTTAAGCAGAAGGTTTCTTGACGAAGCTCTTCTTGACGTGTAGAGACGAAGTCTGGGAATGAGCGAAGAATCCCTTCCCCAAAGAGCTCAACTTGATCTGCTTGCCTTGGCAGTGAACCATCCACTAGTGCCCGTGAGAGCGTGTCAGCAGTAGCTAACAACTTGCCGGGTGCATAGAGTTCTTGGTACTGGAAGCGCATCAGCTTCATTCGAAAACGCTGTATCCGTGGAGGCAGTAAGTCAATATCCATAGATCCCATGAGCGCCAGAAGCGGCTGGAGATCAGTCTCCAGGAAAAAGTTTAGTCCACGGACATATTCCTCAAAACGAAGCACTCCCCAGCTTGCCGCCAAAGCCTCCTTCTCAGTCTGGCTGTAATGGCGTTCCGTTGAAGTCAGTGAACGCGACGCGAAGGCAACTGGACGACGCTCACCGGAAGGCTGCTCTTGTAGTAATACGGCACCAAGACCGAAGGAGCTGGCATCAGCTGATACTGTCATCTTGTACGCAGTGTTGTACCGAGCAACACAAAGGTCCGAGCAGAGCAGTTCCTTGAGCTTGGTAAAGGCAGACTGTTGAGCGTGGCCCCAAGTCCACTCAGACTCCTTCAGCAGCAAACTTCGGATCGGCGCTGTCGTTTCCGATACGTGAGGCAAAAAGCGTCCGATGTGGTTAACAAGGCCCAGAAGTCTACGGACAACTGTGACGTCTTGCGGCGCCGGCATCGTTTTTACTGCAGCGACCTTGTCTGGGTCAGGGAGAGATTCCCTCAGCGCTAACAATAACACCCAGAAACTTGACAACTGCTGGCTGCGAAAGTGCACTTCTTGTGGTTTAAAGTGACCCCCGCTTTTGTTACCCGATTGAGAACTTCCTGTAATCGACGGTCGGGCTCTGCACGCGTCTTGCCAAAGATGAGAATATCATCGATCATGTTCACAACACACGACAGGCCTTCCAGGATACGGGACATCTGTCGCTGGAAGTACTCCGGTGCAGTCGCGATCCCAAACGGGAGCCGGAGGAAACAGTAACGCCCGAATGGAGTTACGAACGTTGTGTACTCTTGCGACTCGGGAGACAGCTTGACCTGGTAGAAGCTCGACGTGGCATCCAACTCTGAGAAAACAGTGACATCCCCCAGCTGACCAAGGCATTGGTCGACCGTGGGCAACATATGGCGTTCCCGCAAAATGACGTTGTTGAGGCGGGTTAGATCCACGCAAAGCCTGAGGCCGCCGGTAGCCTTCGGAACCCACAACCAGTCCAGCGCACCAGTCCGTAGGTGTGTCGACGCGACGAATAACGCCATCCCCTCCCATCTTGTCCAGCTCCTGCTTGACCGCGTCCCGAAGAGGTAGCGGCAGGCGCCTGGGAACGCTTAATGAGAATGGCGTAGCGTCTGGTTTCAGTCGGACAGTGTAGGCCTCTGGAAGCGTTCCAAGTCCTTCAAAAAGACTAGCTTCCAGAAGAAACTGCCCGGACGCTTCTGAAACTTGGTCTAGAAACTATTGCAGACGCCCAAGTGCTGTATCGCCGGTAGCCCTATGTCACGAAATCGGCGCACATTTTTATCAAGCCGGCGCGGCGCGAGGCCCGTGCAGCGCCGCATCGAAATTTCTACAAGGTTCCAGAAAAGCCTCCTTCCACGCGCGAGAGAGCGCGTAGCTTGGTGCGCGTCGCCGTCAACCTCTTTCTCATCACCCGGCGATGAGGGTGACTCATCAGTCTGGAAAAAGCCAGCTGTCTCCAGAACCTTCGGCGGTGCCTGACCAATGACGACGCGCGGCTCGATGGGAGGAAAAAGGGAGCACTCTAACCAGTGAAGCTAAGTGTGCGCGCACGCTAGCCTTGGCGCGTGTCAACAGACAGACGCGGTGCGCCCTATTTATTGAGGCCGCGCCGCTTGTGTATTCAGTCAGTCAGTCAGTCAGTGATTGCAGCGTGTTCGCTAGAGGTTCGGCTGGACTCCCAGGGATCACCCGCTGCTGGCAAGCCCACGGACCTGCGAGGGAGCGGCGCTCGTCTTGCATGGCGGCCACATCGTGACTCTCGAGGCGTCGGACTGCAACAGTGCCCGGTGAACAATTTGGTGTTTGTTTATGCGACTCTCTCGTGTTTGATATGTGTTGTAAAGCCTATATGTTATTGAATACCCCTGAAACTGCATGCTTAGCGTTTGTTTTTCTGTGAACCTCTCGTCTGTGCAATTTTAGTGTTTGTGTATTCCTCTGTATCGTCTCTTGCTGTGTATAAAGTGTGTTTTGTTTGTTACTTCTGACTCCGACCCTCACTCTGGCTTGAACCGGCGACAGCTGGGCACCAAACGGCCACCCCCTTCTGTCACTACAAGGTAGTTGAATTCCGGCTGAGCTTGCCACGCAGGTCGAGGACATCTCCTTTGCGACCGGAACAGCTACCCCCACTCACTCTAAGGGTGTCTGGGAGTGTGCGCACCGTTAAGGGCGCATCGTTGATAATCATTCTAATTATTAACGGGTGACACCCTAGCAGAGGAACTGTGCATGCTGCTAAAACATAGAGACGCTCTTTGACAGACTTGCCGTGCCACGTCAAAGTAGCCTTATAAGTTCCCACAACCGGCAGCACATTGTTACGGGGCCCTTCAACTCCCCCTCTGGGTCCTGAAGCTTGGCAGGATGCCAGGGAACACATCCGGAACAACTGAAACTTCGGCGCAGGTGTCCACCCTGAATGACAGGGCGCGTCGGTCGACGAGCACCTCAATGAACTTCGCGTTCTGGCGACGGCCTTCCGCAACTGCGTGAAGCTCCACCGAACTAGCTGAACGTTTCCACGTGTTTCCCGCTTTTCTTTTTCTTCATGAAGACAACTTCAAAATGACCATTCAAGCACGGCGAGCTGGACAGTCCGAACGAGGATGCGAGGCCGCAGAATAAGCAAGGATGGGTAGGCTTATCAACATATCATAGCTTCCCTTTTCGCATGCGCGTTGCGTCGACAGCACGGTGTAAGAATATTTAGGTGGGGACACAGCACGGGCGAGGCACTGGACGCAAGTTTCCAGATAAAGTACCAGCCACGCTCCTCCGAACCGGGCCGCTGATCGCAGCGTCAGCGTGGATGTAGCGGTGAATCTTCACTGGAAGAAAAAAACACATACATCGACGACGCCGTTGAGATAGCAACCTGCTGATATCGCGCGGCGCGTTTCTCCTGCGTGAGCCGTTTGCGTGGCCCGAACTGTTTCCCCGTCGTCGCCAGAAACATCACCGTAGCACTTTATTTTTAAGCCGTGCCCACTGCATCACTGCACAAGTAAAGTCCAGAATAATTTATTGGCTTATCAATACTAATGACGTAATTTATTCCTAACAACGAAGTGAAGAAAAGGTTGAAGTTGCCCTTTATGTTTAAATATCGGGGAGTGAGTACTACATTACTCAACCATTAAGTCATCGTTATTGAATTGAAGGCGCCGGGGAAGCAGTTTTCTCACTTTGGATAGCGTAAATAGAGCAGGGAAAGCGAATATCGCGTTCGGTTGAGCGAATGGGAAAAAAATATAAAAATTCATAGGGTATTCGTAACCACTTAATGAAGGAAATGCAACAGCGCGCCCCGTACCGCTTCGTGCAAACTGAGCGGAAGAATGGATTAAGCAAGCGAAGAAAAGTACGGGCGAGTTAAGTGTACGAAAACCGGAACAAACGCTGCCGTGATTTAAGGCTTTTTTTGCCTCAAGCAAGCTCAACTGTCTTTAATATTTGCACGAATCCCGACTGCACGAACAACTGCACGATCTATCTATCTATTTATGTTCATCAACTGAATTATATGCGGCTTTGGCACACCACATCATATTACTGTTCGCCAACCTCTAATGTAGATTCAAAAAAAGCTGTTAACCTTAATTTCACCTCTATTGTTTTGTATTGAATAAATTATACTCGGCGTTCTTTTTCCATTGTTGTGACATTCTCTTCCCCTCTGTACTGTACCCAATACCCTGAGGATAAAAGAATAAGGGAAAGGAAAAAAGAAGCTAACAGAAATAATGGTAAAAAGGAAGTGAGAGGGGGGGGGGGGGGGGGGGGGGGGCAATTCAGTGGGAGCTGGCAGAATCCAATTAGAGGACCTCTAATTTAGGGAAGGAATAAAGTAAGGAGCAAACTAAGGATAAGCGGGCACACTGATGGGCGAACAAAAGATGCAAAGTCAAAGAAGAAATGAAATGACCGAAGGTTAATGCTTTGTTGTCAAAGTGCCGCCGCTTGTGCGTGCACCAGGTTCAAACTCCGCGCGAAACATTATTCGCCTTCTGCGCTTTTATGTAAGCATTCACGAAGCCACAGATTGATAAAACTGCGCTGACTTATGGTCCTAGACAAGAACAACGCGGCAAAAATATTTTTCTCTCATCATCGGCCACAGTTTACGAGAAAATGGCTCTCAAAAAGCGTGTATTCACCATAGAAAAGCATTGCCTCCCACTACGTCACAGGCCGCTGAGTGAACTGCCATCTCGTACGGCTTAGACTAACTAGGGGACTTTATCTGGAACCGGCGCGTATACGCTGTGTCCCCACCTATATCTCTTGCACCGTGGTCGACAGCGAGCGAAGACGATTCTTCTGAGTCATGAATTTTGCGTTCGTTATCAGTGTCTTCATGCTGACGCTCTTGAATTATACGTCTTGCAAACTTAACTTCGGACTTCGACAAAGTAGGTCTGAAAGCTTCCAAGAAAGCGGTCCAATAAACCGACGACAAACCGGTCGCGCACAAGCCAATCTTCAGTAGCTGACTACGAGTTGTTGCAGCGCTTCACCATGGTACGAAGTGCGGTGAAAAATGAATCAATGGTCTCACCCGGTTGCTGCGTCCGGCAATGAAAACGGGCAGACTCGTACAACTCGTTGAGCGGGTGGACGAAATGGTCTGTGAACGCCTTCTTGACAGCTGACGTCATCGGCGTCGGCCTCTGCCAGCGTCGTTGGCACAGTAAAAGAGCTAGCGAAGACTCTAGTCAACCTTGTGCAGAAACTTGAGTCTGCAACTACTTTCATTAGAGCTGACATCAGAACTGTTGCAGCTGATAACAAGGTTGCGCTCAGCGAACTACAAGAAGTTAAGGATTCCATGACACACGTGAACTCGGTTTTTGAAGGCTTGCGTGTAGACGTACAGAATGTTGTGCAGGACCTGACAGCTGTCAAGAATGAGCAGGCAGAGCACCGGAAGGAGACTTTGCGACTACGTAAAGAACTAAGTGAAACGCGAAGGGAGGTAGTCGAATTGAAACAGTATTCTCGTCGAAACAACATTGAAATCAAAGGTGTGCCGCAGTGCGCTGAAGAATCACTACCTGACATGATGCTTCAGATAGCGAGTCACCTAAATGCTGATCTTAAAGCAGAGGATATCGATGTCATTCATCGCGTTCCTACCAAAAAGAAAGATCAATCAAACATTGTCGTGAAGTTTTTCTCTGGAACGGTTCGTGACCAGCTGGTACAAAAGGCAAGAAGACAAAGGCTCTCTACTTCAGTCTTAGGGTTCGAGGAGGGGAATCCACTCTTCCTGAATGAACACCTATGCCCGGAGTACAAGATTCTCCTTGGTAAAGCGGTACAACAGAAAAAAGACAAGGGCTGGAAGTTTGCCTGGGTGTCACAAGGCAAGATTCTAATGCGGAAAAGTGAAAACTCCCATGTTTTTCATATAGCTTGCGAAGAGGACTTAGCTGTAGCTGTCTGAAAGTGGTTTACCAATTTTATTTGATAACTTCATCTAACAATCATGGCTTTCACGGTTGAACAAGTAAACAATGTATTTACAAAAGGCTCACGCTTTTCCTTACTTCTAGCATTTGTATCTGAACACGAGTTTAAATTTGATGTTATAGCTCTATCAGAAACCTGGCTGAGAAAGGGTGATGAACTTTCTATTCCTGGATACAACTTTGTATCAAGCCCTAGAGAAGATAACCGACGTGGTGGAGGGGTGGGACTGTTAGTTAAATCTACTATATTGTTTAACATTATACCTGAATGTGGGACCAGGAATATAAATGTTGATTCACTATTCATTACATTGTCTGGAGGAATATCGGTTGGTGTCATATATAGACCCCCAAACTCTGATATGACCCAGTTTTTAGACTTCATGGAGAGTATACTGAGCGATATAGCGGACAAACCAATGGGCTCTGTTTTAATCACGGGCGACATGAACATCGACGTATCTTCTAGCATATGCAGCGACTACGCATTTTTGTTGAAATCATCTAACTATGAGAATTTAATTTCTGATCCAACAAGGATCACCGCTACATCAGCAACTGTAATTGATCACTTAATATGCAATGGTACGGACAATGTCTTAGCAGGGGTGTACAATACCACTATAACAGATCACTCGCCAATCTTCTGCCTGCTGCCCATGAATATGAACACTCCCATTCGAAACAGGTCTGCACCAATTGCGCGAATTGATTATGAACTATTGCAGGAGAAAATATACAATTTAGATTTCAACAACGTGTATCATACAAATGTACACACTGAATTTGAAAATTTTGTTGAGGCTCTTGAGTCTGCCATATCGCAATGCACATCATGCACTACCCGCACGTACGAACAACCTTTGTGCCCGTGGATGAATGAGAACATACTTGAGGCTATAAAAGAGAAGGATAAATGGTATCATAAGTGGAAGCGTCAGAAAGAAAACGTTTACTATTCAAAAAAGTTCGAATCCTCCAGAAACCATGTAGTGGCATTAATACGGATTAGAAAGAAAGAATACAACTCTATGCTAATAAAGAGAGCACAAGGAAACAGCCGGAAAATGTGGGACGTAGTCAACAATGTGATCGGTAGACAATTAAAACAGCACGTAGTTCCTGAACACATTGATGAAAACACAGTTGATAGGTTTAATAATTACTTCACATGGATGGATGGGAAAACATTTATTTCATCGGCTTTAAGTGGTTTAGTTTGCTTGCTGACCGCGCCAGATGGCCGCCAGTTGCGTCCTGTCGGCGATCTCTTCGGCACACTCAGTGACCCGAGCCTGGATGGCCGGGTCCGAGCAGCGCAGCACGGCCTCCCACTCCTCCAGAGATGGAGCTGGCAGCAAATCGGCGGGTGGCGGATAGGCCGCGCACCCCCATGTAATGTGGTCTAAAGTAGCGTCGACACCACACTCTTTGCATTCAGGATCAACCTGCTCTTTGAATATATGTGAATAAACTTTGGGGCAGGGAAAGGAGCGGGTTTGTAGCTGGCGCCAGATTATCTCCTGGGCCTTGCTTAATGAATTGTGCGGTGGAGGGAAGATGCGCCTTTCCAGGCTAAAATGGCGAGTTATATCATGGAACGAGAGCAGGCCCTCCCTCGCGCCCGCGGGAAACGAGGTGCTCACCGCCCGGCCGACGAAACCTCGGGCATATTCGTGAGCCTTCTCGTTCCCGGGATTGCCCGAGTGAGCCGGAACCCATACCAGTTCTATCGTCCTACCAGGGACTGGACGGTAGCTTTTAAGGATACTCCTGGCGGCAGCCGACAGACGGCCCCTCCCGAAATTCCGTACGGCTGTTTTGGAATCACTGACTATAACATCTGCTTCGGTAGAAGCGATAGCCAGCGCGATGGCTGCTTCCTCTGCAGCCTCGGAGGTTCTGGTGCGTACAGTAGCTGAAGCTAAGATTTTGGTAGGCGTGGGCTCACGGGCCCCAGTCACCGCACAAATCGCGAAACCGCGGTCCGTCTCGTCATATTCGGCCGCATCTACGTAAGCAACCGAATGGTTTTCTTTGTATTTGGTGTGTAATGCACGTGCGCGTGCTAGTCGCCTGCCTTCGTGGTGAATGGGGTGCATATTCTTAGGGAGGGGCTTGATAACAAGCTCTCTGTGGGTATTTGCCTGGGATCGTCCGCCATGGGTTCGGCATTGATGCCTAGCCTCAGCAAGACAAGCCTCCCGGCTTTGGTGCGCGCCAGTCTGGAGTACTGCGCTATTAAATGCGCTTCCTTGAGTTCATCAAGTGTGTTGTGCATTCCAAGAGCTAAGAGCCTATTGGTTGAGGTGTTTCTCGATAGTCCTAGTGCTGTCTTGTAAGCTTGCCGGATAAGACATTCAACCTTTTGCTTTTCGTCCTGGTAAAGGTGCAGATAGGGCAGGGTGTAGACTAGCCTGGTGATGACGAAAGCCTGAATGAGTCGACAGGTGTCGCGTTCTTTCATGCCCCTCCTCTTGTTGGCTATTTGCTTGATTAGTCTGGCAGTTTGGGTGACTGTTGTGGTCAGTTTATCTAATGTTCCTAAATTTCTGTGGTTACTCTGAATGAGCATGCCTAGGATTCTGATGGTGTCTACTTGTATGATTGGCAGTCCTTTGAGCTCTACCCTGATTGCAGGAGGCGGAGGTCTGTTCTTTCGATTGGGGCCTTCTCGAACTACAAGGAGTTCGGACTTAGAGTGTGAACATTCAAGACCAACATCGGCCCAGAGCTTGCAGCTAATATCCCTAATCTATCGTGCTCTGTTAATGACCCGCGTGTTCATGACACTTTCTTACTGCAAGCCATTGACGATTGTGAAATCACAGCAATCGTGAAAACTCTCGCCGCAAACAAGGCAACAGGACATGACGGGATTACAGTGAGAGCGTTAAAAGACAACATTCACCATCTTGCACCATTCCTGGCAACACTAATGAATCACGCAATTTACGAAGGTATTTATCCGAATATTTTGAAGATCGCTAGAGTTACACCAGTTTACAAAAAAGGGGATTGTAATGATCCAGGCAGTTACCGTCCAATCTCGGTTTTGAGTATCATTAACACTGTGTTCGAAAAACTTATCGCAAAGCAACTAAATGACTACTTGGAGAAAACTAGAATCATATCTCACTGTCAACATGGCTTCAGGAGTAACAGGTCTACATCTACAGCAGTAATGGCATTGTCTCAGGAGCTATGTTCATCTTTGCATAATAATGAAATGTCCATAGTCTTGTTCCTAGACGTAAAGAAAGCATTTGATACTGTTAATCATAACATTTTTATTCAGAAGCTAGAGCACTATGGTTTTAGGGATTCCACTCTTGATTTCTTTACTAGCTACCTTACCAACAGAAAACAATTTGTTCATCTAAAACACTTCAAATCATCTCGACAAGCTGTCTGTGCTGGAGTGCCCCAGGGGTCAGTTTTAGGCCCTGCGCTGTTTTCTATTTATGTCAACGACTTTCCTCTCTGTTTGCAGAATTCAAAAACGGTGATGTACGCTGATGACACTGCAATAGTTTTTACAGGCAAAACTCTAACTGAAATTGAGGCTAAGACACGTGATTTAAGAAACATCTCTGCATGGTTTAAGGCAAATAAAATGACATTAAATGCTGTGAAAACAAAGTACATCCTGTTTAGGTCAAGGCACAAACATATCACAGATACGCGATTACATATTTACCTCGACAATGTTTTAATCGAGCAAGTTGACACCATTAAATACCTCGGTGTAACCCTATTGATAAGAACCTTAATTGGCATGAACATATTGATAGCCTGTGTTCCAAGCTTGCTTCAGCTTGTTACATTCTATATAGAACACGGGGGCTGCTAGACATTTCTGTGCTGAAGATAATTTATTTTTCTCTTTTTCACTGCCATTTGACGTATTGCTGCGAGTCATGGGCTAGCACATACAGATCTTACATTCATCAAGTTATCTCTTTGCAGAAAAGAGCACTAAGAATATTAACATACTCTAATAGGTATCAGTCCAGTGCTCCTTTGTTCAATAGGTTACAGGTTTTGCAGTTTCCATTGTTATATGAAATGAGAATCGCAATGTTAGTAAATAACATTATACAAAATAACTACCCGCTTTCAATTAATATTTTTGTGTTGCCTATCAGGAGCACTAGAAATGCTAGCAATATTAACTTTAATTACCCGGTAACCCGCAATGCCTATGGTCAGCGCCTAATTCAATACTGCGGAGCGAAAATATGGAATAGTGTACCACTCGAAATTAAAATGGCTAACAATTTCCTGTTTTCAGTTAAGCGCTTCTACTTCTCGATGATTGAGAATTATGTTTGTTGATCTTTTTATATCTGCTGTTGAGTGTTGCTCGCTATTACTTTGTTCACTGATCATTTATAACCGAGTCTTATGTTGGTGTCTTCTGTTGCTGTTATAACAAATGTGTACAATGGGCCTATACTAGCTTCGGCTATTGGCCCAGCAGTTTTTGCAAACGTTTTGTATATGTTATGTGAAAATAAAGAAAAAAAAAAAAGAACCGTTCTTGCTTGCGGCCCCAAGCAGTATAGCATGGAACGCACCTGAACTTCCTGTTCAGCGGTAGACAGACCCGTCGCACAACAAAAGTCCTCAGACTGCAGTAGCCATGTCGGCCAGGTCCCGGGGAAGTCAAAGCCGAACGGCGACGGTGGGCGAAACACTGCCCTAGAGCCCCTTGATACTTTACACTGCCCCAAGTGAGGCGGCGGCGGCGTCGTTCATGGTGAAGAGCCGAAGAGCGCCGAATCAGTGGCTTCGTGATCCCACTTCTGACATAGAGAAACATACTTGCGTAAAGAGCGGACACTCGAGCCGTTTCGCGGCCGAGCTAGTAAGGGTCTGACCATCCGCGAGGTGGCGTAGCGACGTTGGCTTCCACTTCAGCTAAAAGGTGGACTGCTTATCATACATACACCTCATTGCATATACGCTTCCCCTTTCCTTACCCATTCCATATAATCGTTGATGCTGCGCCGGGCATGTGCCGCCGGGTACGCCCACCTCACCGCACTTTTCAATGCGTCGCCTAGTTTTGCTGGTAACTTGTTTTCTTTTGCATGCACCTCAACCTCACCTCACTCCGTGAGGTTGAGGTCGACCTCATGAGGTTGCACTGCACTAATGCACTCCGTGTTTTTTAGTAGTTTAGTGTTTATCTCGTCAAGGCCGGCTGACGAGGAAAGTTTCATTTTCTCAATTAAAGACGAGATGCCAGTTGAAGAAAAAGTTATTGTGTCCATCGGTGAGGTGGCACCTGCCTTATACAGAAACAAGAACAAAAGAGCTACAAAGCTGCATATGACCGAAGGAAGAGTCTCAGGGAACAGCTGGAACCTTCAGACCAAGAACAGCAAAAGCCATCTATTTCCCGGCATCTCACTACAAAGCGACTGACGAGACAAACATTGTCTAGTTACCCTGGCAAAAAGAATACGCAACCTCATCATCCTCCAAGTCGCGAGGACTTCCCCCTTATATCACCGGCAAATCAGGAGGCGGCACGACCTCCTCGGACCAATGTCTCGAATTGAGAAGTTCAGGAACAGCTAGCTGCCCCAAGTCCGCTTCTCAAGCCAGCTACGCTCCCACCACCGGGTAAGCCGAGCCCGCCACTTCCCATCCCAAACCTTTCTCTTACACATCTCCAGATTCCACACCGTTATCACATCTGAGCATTATATGCGCCACATAAAAGATCGGAATGACCCTATTATCTGGTACCTTGCAGAAGAAATTTCCGCCATTCGCCAAGCATTCGAATTCATGCATACCCTCCTTAGCAATCTCCTTCAGGATGACAAACGCATGGAATTCCTAACTCATTCTCTCAAACGGCCCCATTCATCTACATCCACTGAAGCAGCTGCTGCATCCTCTTCCGTCCCTCCCGAGAAGCGTGCTAACGTAGCTTAAGAATGGCTGTGAACAATAACATACACATTGTACAGTGGAATAGCAGAAACCTGAGTACCAATCGAACACTCTTTATACAATGGCTCATGACTTTACTCTCACAGCCTCACGTCATTCCCATTCAAGAATCGCGTGCTCTTAAAGGTACTCCGGGCTACCGTGCCCTGCATGCAGCATATGACAGCGAGTATGCCCCATTAGTGAGCAGTTATATTCGTCGGGACCTCCTGTTTGAGGCCACTGACGTCCCCTCTCGTCTTGAACGTCACCTCACGGCATTTACTCTGTATTCTGATCACTCATTTCGCCCTTTATCCATTCTCAATTTTTATAATCCACCTAGAGAGTACGCGCTTTTCAAACCGCTCATGCATTTTACTTCAACGTTGTTTCGAGACTCCGACTTCTTGATAGGTGGGGACTTTATATGCCCCGTAGGTTGCTTTGGGTTACCCACACACCTTCCGACCTGGTCGCATACTCAACGACGCATTAAACGGAGCTCAATTAACTGTTTATAATACCCCAAACTCCATTACTCGGGAAGGTTACAGGCACCAACAATCCACCATGCCAGACCTCACAGTGGGCCGCGGACTGCGAAATGTCACCTGGCAGGTTACAGAGGAAAAACTGCTCAGCGACCATTACATTATTCAAATCACTGTCCCTAGCCGTACCCGTCCGCGTAAACGTAAAATTTATCACACAAACTGGAATACCTTTCGCACTTTTCGCGACAACTTTCATGCAACTGGCAGTCTTGAGAGCTGGACAAGAGCACTCAAGCATGCCCAGAAACAAGCTACACAGGAGAGTTCCACTTCAGCCCAGTCAGATAATCCGGACCCTTACCTTGTACACATCTGAAAGAGGCGGAAACGACTCTTGCGCACCCTTCGCACTCAGTCCAACGATTCTCGCCTGAAATGTTTTCGATGCGTCGGCGCCGGTCTACCGGCGTCCTCCCTGCTGCGCGCCATTCATTTGTCGGACACTTGAGACCATCAACGGCACACTAAATCAAAAAAGAACCTGGCACTTACTCAGAGAACTCCTCGGGCCTCAACCGGCTCCTGTTCCCACTCTCGAGAAGCACTATTCGCAACTAGGCGCGGATGCCTTAACAGCCTAAATCAGCGGTCTCTACAATCCTCCTCCTCTACCTAGTATTTATCCTCCGTACACTGGTGCTTCCAATACAGAACTCGATGAGCCGTTTGCTCTCTGGGATCTTGACTGGGTGCTAGAACAGCTAAAGCGAAAGTCAGTCCCAGGTGAAGACCAGATTACGTACTCACTCATTCGAAATCTCTCTGACAAGGACAAAGAACATTTTCTGAGCATTATAAAATTACATTGGGAAGAAAGCACACTCCCAGCATCTTGGAAACAATCACTTATAACCCTAATTCCAAAGCCAGGCAAAAAAACTGCGCTTCAAAACCTCCGTCCAGTTTCTTTAACATCATGCCTGGGAAAGACCATGGACGGATGGTGCTCAGTCGGCTCGAGGCTCATCTTGAATCCACAGATTTCTTTCCCCCTCAACAAATTGGCTTCCGAAAAGGTGTGTCTACTCAGGACCTCTTTTTTCTCCTCATGCACGAATTTGACCCTCCGTCCTCTTCCCAGATCGAAGCCATAGTGGCCCTTGATGTGCGTAAGGCTTTTGATAACCTTGCCCACGATCCACTATTAAACATCCTTACCTCTACTGGCAGTGGTCCAAAGATGCACGGCTACCTCACGGCATTTCTCCGCAACCGCACGGCCAAGTTCCGTCTCCCCGATTCCATATCTGATCCTTTCCCCCTCACACGTGATACTCCTCAGGGCGCTATTATGTCACTCACTCTTTTTAACCTTGGAATGGCTCCCCTATCTCGTATTCTAGCGTCTATCACAAACCTAAAACATACATTCTATGCAGACGACCTTACTCTTTGGTGCACTTCTGGGTCTCCTGGAGGAGTAGAGGAGACCCTACTGCAAGGTATTGATGCAGTCGTTAATTATCTTGATAAAGTAGGGCTATTTCCAGCACCTGAAAAAACCAAACTGCTGCTGCATGGTTGCAAAAACTCGCTATCAACGCCAACATAACCAGCTAACCAATCTCACATGGTGGCAGGTCACCCCATTCCTCGTGTATCGTTCTGCCGGATCCTTGGACTTCATATCCATGAGTCAACTAGCCGGGCCAATGTATCTACAGCCGTTAAAGTTTGCAATCAGCTTACGCATCTAGTTCGCCGCATAGCCAATAAGCACGCCGGGCTACGTGAGGGTCAAGTCAGGCAGCTTGTCCACGCATTTGCACTTAGCAAAATTTTATATACAATTCCTTACCTTACTCTAACCTGTCGCCAAAGACATAAGATTGAGGTTGCGCTTCATATATTGTACAAGGCTGCACTTAACGTCCTTGTACATACGTCCACGGAGCGCCTATACTCTACGGGGCTGTTCTTGCTCCTGGGAGACCTCATACAACAACATCGAGACCGGCAAATGGCACGTCTTTCTAGCACCAAACAAGGACATTGGATACTAATACAGGTTGCGCTCAAACCTATCGACATCCCTATAATTACCCCTCCTTCTTCGATCCCGGATAACCTCAAAATAACCCCATTCCAGAAAACGTTGTCCCCGATACTCACCCAAGTAGATGTTCCGCTCGAGTTTCAAATCATGTTCACCCTACAGATTCCACGATCGTCTACACAGATGCATTCCGAACTAGCGTCGGGGCGGCTGCTTACTCAGTTAAGAGCTGTAGCGATGAAGTGACGCATACCCTCGGTGCTTACATAGATCCTCCTCCTACAGCAACTCTCGAGACCCTGCCAATAGTCGCCAGTATTCAAGACCTCGCACAAGCACCCCCTAACCCTTCAGAATATACCGTATACACTGATTCAATACAGGCTATACGCGCCATTCATAAGGGTCGCATTCCTCAAGAACTGCAGGATGATCTGCACAGAGCTCTCACCAAACTCACACTGAGCTGGATTCCTGCATGGTCACGCTGGAATCTTAGGCAATGAGGTAGTACATCGCATCGCCCGCGAACTTCAACACTGGGTGCCTGGGATTCCCTGGCCTTATCCACCCACGTGGGACACTACTCTTCACTACAAAAAAGAAATCAAGGAGGAGGAAGACGAGGAGGAAAGGCAGGGAAAGAAATCAACATTCACTATGACAACATTAGAGAAACTCTTCATACACTTCCTCTTCCTGCTAAACCTCTCACTACCACGCAAATACGCACTTTTAGACGCATACAACTAAATACACTGCTTACTCCTGCCAGATCGTTTCTATACCAAATCAGACATTCCCCCGCGTGCCCAAATTGTTCCGAACACTATGCAAATTTAGAACATTGCTTGTTTTCATGCCCTGTCGCAATTCAATCACCCCACTTTCCACACCCGCCTCCCCCAACGTGGCGGGCTTGATTAGCATCTGACCAGCTGAATGATCAGTTGGCCTTGGTGACTCTGGCCCAGGACATTCTTGACGCTTAGTAATGCGTTGAATTATGTTGTTTCCTACGCCTCCTCCTCTTCTGCCTGACCCTGTCTGCTGACTGCAGTGAGGTCTCCAGGTCCTCCCAGGCTCAGAGAAGCTAAGAGCTGCTTTCTGAGAAGCATCGAAATGTTTGGCTGCCACGGAACATAAGTGAGGACTCGAAAGAATCTTGACAACGTCCACGTACAAGTAGATATGCGGTCGCCACTTGAACGCAGGCCAGAAAATATGAACTTCATTGGTTGACGGTCGTTTGCGGTATGTTTACCAGCAGCTGATACGCGCCTCGCAGTAGCCTAGACGTTTACTCGACGGTGAAGCTGTGCAACGTTGCATGAACGATCAAGCCTTTACATTTCCCACAAAACCTTGAAGTCTGATGGGCGATGCGAGTCCGGATTGAGATCAGCCATCTGCTGGCATATGTCCGCCCGTCCCAGGTGGAAATCGTAACAGGTGCATCTGGTTTAAATAACATATCGAATTTGAGACTACTGGAATTTAAGTTGGAACCAATTGGTCTGAAGGAATTGTTTTTTAAACCACTGAGACCAGATATGACCTTATCCTATAGGGCTGAACAAATGCGCGGCGTACGAAGAAAGCGGTATCATCGGACATTTTTTGAGGAATTGCTAATCGTGCACGTTCAAAAGGTTACAGGAGGACGCAACTATCTATACTCATAGCCCAGCTCCGACTGGCTCGGCGATAACTGCAATTCTTTGGATTTGCAAACATTATGCACCGGCACCCTACATACACCAGCCTAAATCTTCTCTGGAAGCTGCATTTATTACATTCTGCAGGCATTCTGCACTCGCACACTTTGAACTAAATCTTACAGAATGACGGCAAGCTTCGACGGTATACCCGTGCAGCTGTCACGCTTTTATTGACCTCAATATGCTTGCAAACCTTCGTTGTAAATGGTCGATAAAACGAGATAATTCGTAGTGAACGTCGTCATGCCGGGCAGCAAGTCGGCATCGAGAGTCTTATTCTATCCGGTGCATATACACACCGCCACATAATTCCACCTTGGATTCGTACCGCAAATTCACAGCCTGCTGAACAAAATACGATGCCCATATCAGGCGGAAGTGCCTGGTGCGACATCACACGACATTATGCAGATATATTTTGGGATGTATTTTTGCCAACTTAACTGAATCAGATAAAGTCGAGAGTATGACGGAATCCCGTCTTGCAAGGGAAATACATTTCGAAAAAACAGATGCCGACCAGTAAAATGAAATTTAATATTGACGTTTCGGCTCAGTCAGATGCAATTTTTTCGTCGTCCATTTGTTTACGCCCCGCGCTTTGTGGAGGTTGCGCCACCTGGCAGCGTCGTCACAAAATGCAGGCGAGGCTCCCGGGAGACCTTTCTCCTTGGGTTTCTATGGAGTCAAAAGAAATCGCCCTCGTTCGGTTCATACGCTTCAACAGTTCAACTAGGACTTGGGTCATGTCTAAAAACGACTGTTGTTCCGCGGGGTGCTCTACCAGCCATAAAATCTTCCCGAAAACGCGTTTCTTCAAATAAGTTTCCTGGTCGGCCTTACGAACAGGAGCGAAGACAACAGCCGGGAAGCGTTGGTCTGTACGCATGCTGCTTCTTCTGGATTTGGCACAGCTCCCGCAATTTCTCGACTATCTGCGAAATGCCATTCACTACCTGTATTTGTGGAATGGCGTGCTGCAGCTTATTTATCACGTAAATATTGTGGTCGCTAGCTGCAGCACCAAGTCGGAACATTCGTACACGTTAAACAGCGTCGTGACTGTTTGATTCTGACGCAGAAAATATTTCATGAATGCGACATTCATGAAACAAGACGTCGCGTGACGACATTCTGAGGAGCGGGGAAGCTGCCGATGCGGCTCCTTCGCTGCGCTGGGTTAATCGCAGCTCTCTGCGGCTTTGTAAATGTCATTATGGCATGCCATTTCCACACGAATGATCATCGGGGTTTTTACCGCATGTATCCGTCAGATACGCCCACAAACGATGCAGCACTTCCGTTGTGTAGATTTGGCATGAAAACTTGCTTTGGTTACAGTGAGGCATTTTGAAAAGTAGTGTGTGTCATTATTAGCAGAAACTACATGGCCCTCAGCGAAACCTCGGCCCGCATTTTCCTGGGAAAGAAGAGCAGCGAACAATGCCCTCTACCTCCGTCTCAGGCCTCTCGCCCCGTCCGAAAGGTCATTGTGAAAAATGAACCCAAAGCTTGGTGTACCAAATCCTGCTTTGAATGCCAGTCGTGGTACAAATTGGGAAACGAAGAATGCTATAGAAAGGGTGAAACAGTACACAGCTACCACCAGACAAATGAACAATTAGCGAAGCGCGATTGCGGACCTCTGCAATGCATACGAGGCACTGACAGGGCCATTGTGCTGGAGACCAAGTCAAATGCGCGCAGAATGCTGCTTGAGTCATACGACATTTAGCAGACGTTGAAAGCCTTTCCTTTTTATCGTACTGTCGCAATACACGCTTAGTGAATTGACGGCTGACGTATGTTGAAAGCCAAGCTGCAGCTCACCGCACCAATACCTTCATGAGAAAACCGTGTTCCGAAATGTGTTTTCTTACAAGAGCTTCGTCTTTTTCATTTCCAACTTAATGTGCATCCCCAAACAAGACAGGGCTATGTAAAATGATGAGGCAGCAACGGGTGCAAATTCGCAAGGCCATGCATGTGAACAATTTCGATGATTGATTGCTTGGACGCACCGAAGGAAACCTCGCTCTTTGCGCTCCTTACATGAATGCGCCTATATCCAGCTAAGCGGTACACTCCTTATCTTCTAATAATGCTCCCATAAGGGTTCCACGAACATATCAGGCACGTGCCGCGCTGAAAAATATCTCGCAGTCTTCACAACTTAGCTTCGACACAGCAGTGCTAGTTCGCAAAAATCATCAGCGCGTGCTACTGATGAGTTGCCCATGTTTAGCACAGAAGCCGCTGCGCAAAGCTCTTGCAAAAAAAAAAAAAAAGAAAAAAAAAACGAAAAAAAAAAAAAACGAGACACGTGAACTATGCGCCAATGCTGTCTGACCGTCCCATCATGAGATTGCAGTCAGTGAACGGATCGCAGATGACGGTCCCGATTGTTTTGTACAAGGAAACAGAAGGAACCGCGTCCTGGTTCAGCCATGCCTTTTTGTCATAGCCCTATAGAATTCGCATTAGAAACAAACTGCATGTAGTCACAGTTACAAAAATGCTTCGAGTAAAATGTTTCCTTTGGTTGGCTTGAATTTATCTCTCTTCTCAGCAACGCCGCATTGCGCCGCGTGCTTTTATTACAATGGAAGATTACATCGTCGCGTCCACAGCTGTCCGTGCATCCAAACACATGCAGAGCGGTGTTGTATCAGGTGCACAACACTAGTTGACGTCCTTTGTACGTCCGCAACGCACGCCAAACGAGGAACAGCGCACGCCGAAAACCCCCTCCGTTGGCTCTGAATGCCTCCGGCTCCTCGCGGTGACGTCACGACAGGACGGAGAAGCGAGGTTTCTCCCTTCGCTTTCCTCCTCTGTAGCTGTGGCGTAGGGCGCGGAAAATTTGAATTGCGTGCTTTCATTCGACGATTGCGCAGGTGTTTTATGCATACCTAATCGAAAAAATAACTTCACAGGCATGATCAACAAATAATTTACTTCAAAAGCCTATAGTATTGGTACATTTGAAAGCCGCTACAGTGTTCCTTTAAGGGGAAGTGTTTCTTGAGACTTGCACTACGATGGGCGGAACTCGGCGCATAGACTTCAAGTGTCGTCCAGCATTCATCCTGTTTACGTCGTCTTCTAAAATAATACTTATCGTTCACGCGCTCCTCGGTCGTCACCTTTTGCGAGCAAACCCCTTCGCCGGTTACGCGTCCTACAGTAACAATATCCCCCTCAGCAAAAGGAGCGGTGTGGAGTGGGAATAATACGGCTTAAGGCGGGCCACATGCGCTCTTCCGGAAGTGGGTGTAGCGGACGGTGACTATATACTGGCGGAGCGGTGTAATCTCATAGGTTAAGTCGGTCACTGGGCGTAATACACGATAAGGACCTGTGTAGTGCGGCAGAAATTTTTCACAAACCCCGGAGCCGGACTGGAGCCAGAGCATGGCACATTCATGCCGTGATCTGGTTCCTGGATCTGGAGATTCGGGAGGACAGTGAACATCACGGTGGTGAGCGTCGTAGCGGCGTTTTTGAGCTCCTCGGAAGGCAGAGAGCTTGTGACGAGCAATCTGGCGGGCGGCATCGGCTCGGGCGATGGTATTGCGGGCATAAGTAGTAACGGGGCCAGTTGCAGGAAGCAAGGAGTCGAAGGGCAGTAAGAGGTCTCTTACAAAGAGAAGATGAAGAGCACTCAGAAGCATCATGGCGCGAAGAGTTGTATGAGAAGGTGACAAATGGCAGGCTAATGTCCCAGTGGCGGTGACCGTCGGATACATACATGGTGAGCATGTCAGTGAGCATTTCGTTAACAACTCGGGAAAGGAAGCAGCGGCCACAGTCGGTAAGTAGTTGACGGGGAGCGCCACGGCGGAGTATGACGTCGAGCAGAAGGAAGTCAGCAACGTCAGAAGAACGGAAATCTGAGCTAGTTGGTGCACTGCAAAATCAAAAAACGGCCCCGCAACTTGAGACAGAGAAAGAGAATAACGGACAAGCGCTGACTTACAACTGAAGGTTTAATGAAAAGGAAATCGGAGGTGATATTTATACATTTTTTCAAGGACCGGGACGCATGCCCCCCCCCCCCCCCCCCCCGACAAGCAGCAGTCTAATCATGCGAATCCAGATATACAATATCAGTATCATGCAGAAGCACCGATTGCGTTGCTAGATTTCGGCTTGCGCCTGGGTATCGCTCCGCTGCCACCAGTTGTTAGATGCGGGTCGCGACCCCATCGCGGTAGCGTTGGCTTGGCAGCTTCGTGGCTCGGCGGACGGCAACAGCGGTCCCAGCAAAGACGAGGCGTCTTCTAAAAAAACAAAGTGCAATACAACATCATGAAGGAACGGGCAGAGAAGCTCAAACAAGAGGTTATAAATACTTACATCCGCCCTGAACCAACAACCAACCTCCCCTTTTATCAGGGCGCGGACAATCTCTGTCTATACGCTCCAATCACTTTTGCGGAGGTCCGAGCAGAACTCTATCGCCTCAAGACGACTTCGGCGGCCGGCCCTGACCGCATTTCAAATAAAATGCTTAGGAATCTAGCAGACGAATCCATTCATGCTCTTACCGACTATTTTCAAGAATGTTGGGCCAGCGGTACCATCCCTCAAGAGTGGAAATGCGCCAATCTAGTCCTCATCCCCAAGCCGGGCAAACCACCAACCTTGGCCAACCTCCGTCCCATCTCTCTCACGTCCTGCGTTGGGAGGCTGATGGAACACGTTATCCAGACCAGACTCTCACGATACCTTGAAGACAACCATCTTCTACAAGACACAATGTTCGGCTTCCGCCCTCATTTAGCGGCCCCGGACATTATGCTTCTTCTCCATCATCAGGTAGTCATGAGACGTACACTAGACACGAAAGTCATCGTCGGCCTCGATGTTGCCAAGGCATTCGACAACGTCCTCCATGAAGCGATTCTTCAACAACTTCAAGCTCTCGGTGTTGGATATGTATGCGTACATCCGAAACTTTCTCACCGACCGCACAGTGCAACTTAAAGCCGGCACTGGAGATCCTTCCATCATCTCTCCGGGAAACCGTGGCACGCAGCAAGGCGCCGTACTCTCGCCGATGCTTTTTAACGTCGCACTGATAGGCCTGCCGAAGCTACTGGCCGACATCCCCCACCTACATCACAGCATTTATGCTGACGACCTCACACTTTGGATCACGCGCGGCAGTCGGATCCATACATGGATCCATACAGAGAAGAAAGAAAAAGAAGAGAGAGAGAAAGACGCGCGCCGCAACAGACGTCGTCAACCACCTAAGCGGTGGCGGGTTCAATGATGGCCCACAACAGGAAAACATTCGGTGGCTGGCTAGCCCCCGCCGCAAGCGGCGTTGACCTACCGTCCCAGCCCCGTGGCGCCAGGAACAGCCCTGTCTCAGCGGAGTCTGCCGCTGCTTTTTATATGCTTGTCAGTTCAGAGGGAAAGGGAGAGACTTCGTGTCCGAACAAGACGAGATGACTCAATCATCGGTGGGCGACAGAAATCTCCACCTCCAGCAGACGGACGAAGGCGACGCACTCTCCCTCGAGCGCCGGGCTTGGCCAGCGTTTGCATACAGACGCACGCACGCACATTCGGCGCGTGCAACCTCGGCGTGCCGAGACACGCCCGCGGGAGGAAGCGTTGGGCGGCCGATCGGACGGCGGCGAAATGGCCGAAACGCTCGCTGCTTTGCCTGATGCTGCGCTGCGGGAGCGTCGGTTGTCGCACATGGTGGTGGCGAATCGTAAAATATTCCCTGGCACAACAACAAAATGACCTTCCTTATCTGAAACCAATAACCTCAACTCCTCAAATGACAGGATATTCACCAACGGGGCAAAGCTGTACCCCTTCACAGCCCCCCCCCCCCCCCCCTCTCAGTCCCCTTATAGCCTCCACACAATCAACCACGCACATCGGCTGTTAATCTTCTCTGGCCTGGCGAGACACTGTCCTTCTAAGAGACAACTTCTCTTCCTTGCCAAGGGTGGGCAGTACACAAATCTTCGGGCCTTGCTTCAGCACCTTTTGCAACTTATCCGGCACGAGCCTGTCTCCCAGGATTATTGCCTTCCCGTCATTTCCGGATGGCGTCGTGAAATTGTATATCTGGATTCGCATGATTAGACTGCTGCATGTTTGGGGGGGCCCGTGAAGGGGTACAGCTTAACCCCGTTGGTGAATTTTCTGTCATCTGAGGATTTGAGGTTATTGGTTTCAGATAAGGAAGGTCATTTTGTTGTTGTGCCAGGGAATAGTTTCACAGAAAAAGCAGGGACTGCCGTCGTAAAAAAATTTCAGAAAAGTCCGGCTTAACGTTAATAGGCAAAAGAGCGAAGCTCTGAGGTTGTTGCAGGAAATGAATTTGGAACGCCTTCGGGAATCAGTTAACAAGTCAGAGAGAAACTGTTTAGAAATTTTCTTTTCTTCAAAAACACACAAATCGGGAGTTCCTTTCAGATGCATAGTTACGGAACGCGCCTCTTGGCAACACTCCGTATCGGGTTTTTCGCAGAAATATTTGGACACGCCTGTAGTTGATCCTTTTTTAGTTTCTAATTCAGTGGCCATTGTAGAGTGTTTGCAGCGTTATAACCCTGGTTCAAGTGGAATGTTCAGCATTGACGTCCAAGATCTGTTTTATTCTCTTCCACAGGATAGGCTCCTGCAGTATGTTAGAAATTGTATAATGATTGATAATGATGATCGAAGAGGGGTTTATTTCGGATTGGGGGGGTGTCTGATGAGTCTTTTTTGGAACTGTTAATGTTTTATTTGCGGTCGACTTTTGTGGAATGGGAGGGTGAACTGTATGCTCAAAACGCGGGGGTGTGCATAGGTTCAAAAGTAGCACCCGTACTAAATAATATTTTCCTTTGCTATGTAGATAGGGCAATAAAAAGTAGCTTGGGGGTATGTAATAATAATAATAATAATTGTTTCACAGGAAGGGAAAGGCACAGTATCTGTCACACTTGCTACGTGGACACCTGAACCGCGCCGTAAGGGAAGGGATGAAGGTGGGAGTGAAAGTGGAGAGAAAGGGGAGCCGTAGTGGAGGGCTACGGAGTAATTTCGACCACCTGAGGATCTTTAATGTGCGCTGACATCGCACAGCACACGTACGCCACTTCGTTTCGCCTCCATCGAAACGCAGCCGCCGTGGTCGGGTTGGAACCCGGGAACTTGAGGGTATGTGCAAAACAGGTTTTTATGTATGTTGATGATTATTTAATTTTTGAGGAGGGGGACTTAATGGGACAGGTTGGTGAAATTTTGGGTGTCATTGATAGTTGCGGGCAAGGTTTGAAGTTTACTTTCGTGGTACAGAGCGGCAACGCGTTGCAATTTTTGGACTTCAGGTTAGTATTAAAGATAGATCATGTATGCTGGACTTTCCGGCAGCTTTCGGAGAAGCCGTTACTTAGCTACAAATCAGCCCAGTCAAAATTGGTTAAATGCGGTATAGCTGTCGCGTGCTTGGGGTCTGCCCTTTTTAAATCAGGTGTGCATGAAATGATGAGTAGTTTTGGCCAGCAGATTGACAGATTAAGATTTGCAGCATATCCGGATCAAGTAACCTTGCTTGCCTGTAATAAAATTTTAAGAAAACTAAAGTCGGTCGATAGTTCTCAATCACAGGAGCCGGGAAGTAGAAAGAGGTACGTGGTCATACCGTATGTACACCGGTTGTTTCACAGGTTGAAGAACATAGGATCAAGATATGGTGTTGATTGTGGTATTTTCAGCCCTCAAAAAACTTGCAAAGATATGTGCCATAGTGAACAGAATGAAGTTTAAGAATCAACAAAAAATAAGCGACAGGAGGTCGTGTAAAATAAAATATTAGGTTAAGTTCGCATCATGTGCTGAAGGCGTGATGTATGACATTGAATTTTCTTGCGGAAAGAGGTACTAGGCCAAACAAGTAAATGTATTAACACCAGTCTACGCCAACCTAATACATCATTGAAAAATGCCCCGTCTTCGAACCTTGCCCTGCACTACAGATGGAAAAATACAGCGCAGAGAAGGACGAGGACAAAATGAAGACACAAAGGACACACGAGCGCTGACTTGCCCAGACTGCTACGGTATTTAACTGCACTACAGGGACTGACCTTTAAATAATGATCCAAAATTCCCTGGTAAGAAACTATGCACACCTCTTTTTACAAAACACTAATATAATCTACAGGCAAAAGGACCAACTAACCAGGGATTTATCTGAAGCATATCACATTCACAGAAAAAGAGATAGTTGCGTGAGCACGCCATCGGTGCTTCTGCATGATAGTGAAATTGTATATCTGGATTCGCATAAGACTGCTGCTAGTTTGGGGGGCGCATGCGTCCTGGTCCTTGAAAAAATATTTAAATATCACCTCGGATTTCTTTTCATCTGTCGTCAGGTATGCAACCGCGCTCAGTAATCCAGTGGACTCGCATCCGCAAAAATATGCAAACTGGCTGCTGCGTCTCTGCTTGCTTTTGCTCTGTAGAATCGTGGTTTACCTTGACATCGGGGAGGCACGGGGGTTCGCCAGTCCAATTTGACCACTCCGCCGCAATTCCCTCGGGCAGAGCTTCATCCCATCCGATGTTCAGGCTCGTACGATGAAAGAGGATAGCCACCCTAGGTGATAGCAAATCCTCGCGGTGGTTCGCATGGACGTATCGTGTAGTGGGTGGTTCTGTCTTGGCGATTCTGTCGGTGCAAGGGCAGAAGATTAACATCTCCGTACTTAATTCCCACGTGAGGTAGCCAAAAGGCTTGGCTCCCTTCGCGTCTTGCTCGAAAACCTGACACAGCTGTTCACTGTTAGATGCCTATTTGTGCAAATGCACTCAGGCCGCCTCGAAAATTGCATTAAACTCGTTCTACACGTTCACTGTGGCTCCGATCAGTATGTCGTCGACTGAACGGCTACGTTGCAGTCGGTATGCAGTGATCGGGAACTGCTCATCTGCGCTCTTTAGGTGATGTTGGAGACCGGCCGAGAGCAAGAACGGACTGGCAGTCGTTCCGAACGGGACTCTCTTCATGCGTCATGTCAAGATTGATGGAAGGGGTCCACCTGCCTCAGACTTCTTTTCATACCACAAGAAGCGCAGGGCGTCTTTGTCCGATCTGACTGCTATTTGCAAAAAAGCCTGCTCGATGTCCGCTACTAGAGTTACATGCATTGTCCCTTCGGAAGTTTAACAGTATGCCCACAAGGTCAGCCGTTAAATTTGGTCCACTTTCCAGGTTATTTAGATTTTGCTCACCTATCGTGAAATGCGGCGTTGAAAACAACGTGCAGCTTGTGAGCGTCGCGGATTACAGCCTGATGCGGCATGTGATGTACAGGGTTTGCGCCACAGTCATTCGTCTAGACCAGCTCCACCATATCCAGTGCGATGTGCTGTATTACAGCCGCATCGTACTCATTGAATAGCTCTGGGGATTTCTGTATACTTTGTGTGAGCAGATGTAGGCGCAATGCCTTTTTATTATCGTCCAAAGCTGTCACAGGTTTCCATGGAAGGGCCTCATAACGATCTTCCTTCATGTGCACTGTGAGCTAAAAAAAAAAAAAAAAAACCCTCCCCAACAGCATTTTTGTTACGGTGTTTTGTTCACTGCCATTTATCCCAATCGATTCTAAGGTCCATAATTTCGTATGTCAGTTGCGTTTCTTTTCATTACCGATGTTCTCAGGGCGACCGTTTGCATGCAGTACGGTCCTTCGCGCATGCCCTGAACTGGTCCTTGAATGGTCCAACCCAGAGCCGTTTCAACTGCTCTCAGTTTTTCGTCCATCTTTGTGGATCGGCCGGTCGTTAGCTCCAAAATATGATGGGATCCTATTAGAAGCGGAATGTCTCCAGGCCTTTCTTCGTTACTGAAATCGACGGGCTTATAGGCGAGCATTCTCAGCCTGTACATCAATATCGCGGGTAGTTTTTGGATATAATGATCGCAAACGACGTGTCTCCAGAACCTCTAGTTTGTGTGTTTTCCCCCTCTTATTTTCTACTCCCACCGTTACTCTCAGGAACACTCTTTCTTTTTGGTGGCTGCCAAAGAGTGCGACAGTTAGCGTTTCTTCGCCAAGAAATTTGCATCCTAGTCTCTTTGACGTTCAGATAGTTATGAGCGTTGGCTTCCACCATCGAGAAGGGCTCGCAGTTGCGCCCAGGCTTTCAAGACATACCGCAATTAACTGTCGCCATTTGGCGTAAGATAGTCTTCGCGGGAGCGGATTCTGTTCCTGAGGCAGCTTCAAGGCTAACTTGCGCGTTAGTCACTCCGTTAGTTGCTTCCCTTTTGCACGGGACCGAGTAAGACGAACCACAAGTTGCAGTAGCATGTCTCTTCCCGCACTTCATGAATTTTATGTGCACATTACAATGTCTTGACCGATGCCCTCCTCGCGTGCGTTCAAAACACCTTCCTGCAGCTTGTAGAAACCGTTTATTTTCGTCCATGCTTTTTTTAGGCATCGCATTCCTGCGTCGGATGCTCCTCGGCGTCACAAAAGAAACAACTTTCTTTCGCTGTGCTTTGATGCAGGGTTGTAGCGGTTGGCAAGGGCTTGTTCGATTTCCATGGTGGCTTCGGTTGATCTTTTCTGCTTTCTTTAGAGTCATTTGTCAAGTCCATGCTTTTCAAGACAGCCAAATTTTCTCGGCTTTGGACCTTGAATTTAAGCAAAGAAATGAGTCGTGAAAAGGAAGTCAGTACCTTTGTTACTTGCGTTCGAGCTTTCCCGAAACGCCGTCGGTCGATTCCTCGTTCCCGCCCGTGAAATTAGCCTCGATGATTCATTTGCAGCTGCATTCGAGTAGGATGTCCGTTGGCAGACCTCGTTGTACAGTCGGAGCCCTGCTTTCGGCACATTGTTTCTAAGCCTTTGGTGTGTGCAGCCAGTGCATCGTAGAGGCGGCGAAGTCCGCATACATTGTCCGAAGAACTAACTGGCTGGGCATCAGTCAGATTCTTCTTGTGCTTTTTGGATTAGAAGCTCAAGACTTCGTTTCCAAAGCGTTTCTTGAGGAGCTCTATGGCGTCGCTGTAGAATCGTGCCGTCGATGGAACTCTGGCGAGTGTAGCGGCGGCGTCACCGGCGGTGACAGCTAGATGCCTTCAGGTACCTAGAACTTGTAAACAGATGACAGTTTTTTTTTTTTTATCGACTTGTTAAAACACCTCCCAGAAGGGCTGCCGGTCATGTCGATGTCTGGTGAATTTCGGGAGCTCCAGCTCGGCAGCTGTAGGCTAATATTCAAATTGGTCGTTGTCTGGGCGGCGTTATTCTTCCGATGAGTTGGTGAGTTTCTAGTCGTGTTGGGGATACACGATTGCAGCTTTGCCAAGATGGTTACCACTCGATCGTTGCATTCGAAAACTTGTTCGTACTCTGTCTCGGCCTGCTCATTGTTCAGTGTCTCCTCTAACTGACTGTTCGCAGCGTTTAGCTCAGCACGAACAGACGTTAGTCGAACGTGCAGGTAACTTAAGTTTGGTAACCTGAGTGCACAGGACCTTCCGTTTTTTGCAGAGGTGCTCCGTCGTTGAGCCAGCGTCGTTGTAAATCGCCGGAATTACTTCAGATAACCAGGGGATGAGACGACTTCATGTGGAAACGTTGGGTAGACATCTTGTTCGTTGCAATGAAAGACCACACTAAGGCGGATATCCACAGTTATTTGTTCTAAATTTCTTCGCTTTCTTTCCGGATTTCGGCACCAGCTTTTGTTCTCTTGTCGTGAATACGTTGTCGTTGAGGAATAAAAGTAACCCGATAAACAAACAACTGACTTTATGAGTTAAAAAAGGAGCACTTTCAAACACGTTCTCTTCACACAAGGTTCGTCTAGCGACTGCGTCCCACTGGCGCCTTCTTCCTTTTTCCCTCGCTCACTGAGTGCACGCCCGCATACCGCTCCCTTCTCGCCACTCGAGGCTCCGGCGTTGAAACGAGGTTTTCCAGTAGCCTGGAGCGGCTGGCGCGGCCCAGGGGGTCGAGCAGTGTCCTCCTCGAAGGGGCCAGATGGCCGTAAATTAGACCGAGTGTCCAAAAAAGCTGAGGCAGTGGTACAAGCTGTACCTGTGCGGAAAACCGTTCTTGCTCGACCCACACTCGCATCAGGCCCTCCTGATTCTCCGAACCAACTCCACACCATGTCGAGACCAGATCTCAAACTCCATGCTCCATAATCTGGGTGACGAATCGTTCACACAAATTACGGACTGCTTCAACAAGTGCTAAGTGAGGGCATCACATGGGAGGCAATCATAATCACACAACCCCCCATCTGCCCTCACAGGACGCCATGCGCTACAATTCGCCTAAAATTTCGACCCGTTTCCTCTTCGTCGCACCAAAGCAGCTTAGCTTTTATTCTCTCCAGAGCTTTTGATGCCTTGATCCGCAATGAATACAAGGCCGCACTTCACCTTCCCCTCAATACACTCACAGACAGATTACCGGGCATGGGCGTCCACAACCCGATCGGGGAGCTCATGGAGGACCACAACAGGCCCAATAGAACACTTACACAAACCTTCACTGGACGGTGTGGGGACTTACGACAAGCTACGAACAAAACCGTCAACCAGCCCTTGCACCTCCACCGAGAGCTGCTTATCAAGCCACTCCAGAAAAATATGCACCTATCCTACCATGACAAGCTCCGCAAAACTCGTGTGAAGCCACCAACGATATGAGCCGGACTGGGCAAGGGCGGATGCTGCATGCACGGCTGACGAAGCGACACTCCCTCTCCCTCCAAACAAGTACTCGCTTGGGCCTGCAGAGGAAGCCGCCATTGCAATAGCACGGAAGTTCCAGTTGTCACAAGCTACCTCTTATAGAGGAGAGGATACAGCATCTCCTCCGTATATTCTCCGACATGATTCTCCTGGGTAATGACCGGCCGGCCGCGTCACTGAGGAGCGCGCGCGGCGCAACCGACCTAAAACTGACCGAGGAATTCAGAGGCAGACCCCATCGCTCATGATGACAGTGTGCTCTGCGGAGATTATCTCTCGGGAATCACTGCTGCACCAACCCTTTCTTCGAAATTCAAGCTTTTCGAACGCGCGATCAGCTCATCTCGTCATATCGTACACCCGTCGCTACTGCTCGGCTCTCCAACTACAGCCATATTTGAATGTGAGAGAACATTCTCATAGACTGACAGTGAACTTGTAAACTGGGGATACTTTCGCTTTGAACGTTGATTCTGATTAGTATTAAGGCGAAAGCCTTTCCAGGCGCCCGCGCTGCTAGCACTTCATAAAATAAATATAGAAGAAAAAGAATAACTGTATAACATAGATGAGGACAAAAATGAACCTAGAAGCCAAGTTCTATGACTAGACTAATTAGGTAATTAATTTACAGCCACGAATGTCCATCCTGTGTCGAAATATCGCCGGGCGTCAACAGTTCGGACGTCGAAATAGCACAAAAGCGCAAAATTAGTTAAGAAACGCAGGATTTGTGTTGAATTAGATGAAAAATGTGTAATCAAGAGTATTTTATACGTAACATCATTGAAGGGCCTATAGTTTGGGTCAAAAAAAGAAATTTGGATGAGACTCCACATCCGGCGGAATACGTTGAGGCTGTGTGAGATTTCCCAAAATGAGAAAAAAAAAAAAAAAGATTGAAGGACGCTTAAGCTTCGCCTCAGTTCAACACGATAGAGTTGTTGGGCCCAGTTCGCATCCCCTTCTCATGCCGTTCCGCCTCACAACGACATACTTCTCATTACTCTCCACTCGTTTTTATTTTTTATTTGATTTTTTAGTGCAGAGTGAAATTTCACTCCTGCCTTGAGCGCCGCATCGCAGGTAAGCAATGCGGAAATGTTCTTTGCTACTCGATTAACTATTACTTCCGTGATTAGTTTCTTTCTAATAAAGCACCTAAACATTAGCTGACAGTCATAATAAGACAACGCGTACATTATATAGGTGCACCTTTATTTGGAGAGAAGCAATGTGGTTCTGTGGATGCGCGGCCTGCACGCATGTGCACTTTCATGAAATTATTCACAAGTTTACTGAGTTATTGAAAACTCAGATATTTTTCCGGGACTGGTTGCCAAGGTTAGAGCCCTCGGTTGCGCTTAGATAATTTTAGCGTGACAAAGCCATAGTCGTAGGAGTTGGCGGTTTTTACTTTCTTTTTTTTTTTTTTTTGCAATGTATTTTGATATCTGTCAAAGTCCGGCATTAAATGAAAAAAAAAAAAGTTCTGCAGCGGAGTAGTTGCGTGGTCGCCTCGCACAACGAAGGAACCGCATTCGACTGTTTCTTTACTTTCTGATTTTCGTCTCACAACCACAACGCCGACACCGGCTTTTCTGCGACACGGGGCCACTGTTCCTATCGCGTTAAACGCCGGATTTGTGTCGAATTAGGTAAAAAAAAAAATGTTTACAAATGAAAACAACGCAAACAGAAAGGAAGCAAATGAGATCAAATCCGGCAAATGAGTAGAGCGAGTCGCATAAGGGCTTTCTTCGTACCGCACTCGAGAGGTATCTAAGTGCTTCCAACAAATTTTTCAGTAAGGAATCGCTTGCCGAGGCATCAACTTCGTGTGAAGAGAACTTGGACTACCCCGCCGGGGTGGCGCAGTGGTTACGGCGCTCGACTACTGTTCCCAAGGACGCGGGATCGAATCCCGGCCTCGGCGGCAGCTTTTCGATGGAGGCGAAAAGCAAAGCACCCGTGTGCTGTGCGATGTCAGTGCACGTTAAAGAACCCCAGGTGGTCGAAATTTCCGGAGTCCTCCACTACGGCGTCTCTCATAGCCTGAGTTGCTTTGGGACGTTAAACCCTACAAACCGAGAACTTGGACTGCCTCTGCTGAAACGCGAAGCATACCGAAACGAAACTGGTCGCGTGTTCTTTCTTTGCCTTCCAACATTGAGGTGATCTTTTTGTCGTCCTATTTGCGGGATGAAACTGCACACGTACTTTCGAATCAAAACTTACTTTACTTAACAATGCTCAGTTAACAACAGGGCTAAAACTAACCTGATATTTGATATGCTATTTCTTGTTGATGGTTGCATGTTCGGATAGGACCAACAAAAGAAGGAGCGTTATCACGTATCTAAAAAGAATGAATGACCTAGTATAATTACTAAGAAATATTGCGCACTGACAAACGCCAACTGTCGAAGTACTGTCAGCAAAGCTACGCAACTTGAGGGTCTGCTCCTCACGCATGATGTATAGAAGTAGCTGCATTCACTCAAGCATCGCTGGGAAAACATTTATTCACCCAATAAAGTATGCTGTATTTTCAAGTCCTTAAACACCAATAAGTTCAACGCCTAGACATAGACTACTCGCTTTTACTCTCCCATGTTCTCTATAGAGGGTGCGTTGGCAACCAAAACAAAGAGTGACCAAACAATACACACACAAAATATATTTAAAATCCCGGACCCTCATGTTTATGATACACGTATCCTGTCGAAGATGGTTACTTAACTTAAAGCCAAAAAAATGGAAAGCAATAAAGGAATGAAGAGACAAAGAAGAAGTTAACTAGTGAACTGAGAGGACGAGAATGAAGCAGAAATGTAACCGGCATGCGCAGTTGCAGGCGCGTCGGCTGACACTGTAGGCTCTTTAACTGAACAACTTCTTTTAGTTACAGAGCCTATGGTCGTAATGGTTGGCCCCGCAATCAAATCAAAGCGCCTAATCAGCACAGTTGAGGGCACGGAGCGCATGTGTCCACCAAATAATTTACTACCAGATGAGTTTACACTATTCAGGTAAAAGACGTTTTACTGAAATAAAGAAACCACATTACACACGGCCAAAGAAAAGGTAGCAGGCCGAGCAGCGCGTGCCTCGGGCTGTCGAGACGAAGCGGCCACGTGAGAACAAGCAGCCACGCGAACAGGCGCACGAGAACTGGTTCTGATAGGGGCGTCGGGCAGCCTTCGGGGATCCAACGATCAAGACTGAAACACCCTGCTCAGCTGAAGGCTATTCCTCACGGCACTGGCCTGTTTGCCGGTGGCAGTCCTGGCTATTGGATGTCTCCAGCGAGCGTCACCGGCGATCTACGAGCACACCACCGTAACGTGTAATGGCGACGGGCAGCGGCACACCGTCTAGCTTCCGACCAGAGGTCCAGGACCATCCATCGCCACGCTCGCCCGACGTCTAGGAAGGATTCTGGCCCGATATGTCGGGCCTCACTTACAGCTCCATCACCAGTACAACGAAGCAACACGGCATCATGGTCATCTCGGAGACTCCTCAGTTCCCGAGTCACAACCGAAGCTCATCGCGCGTTGCGATGCAGTCGAACCGGCTGGCTGTGTCGATCTGCGTCACGTCACCAGAAAACATTACAAGCAAGAGCAGTGTCCTGAACACCAAGTGGACCGCCGAGCGAAGTACAGCCGCATCGTGTAACGATGAACGCGTAGCCATCTTCGCGACGTGTGACGTTTGCCACCGAAGATGGGAAAGGAAGCAGCCCCGGCTGAGCTTATTGTGGGAATTGCGCAACTTGGCGCCGTGCTATGGCCGTGCTGCACCTGTGCAAGTGCTTGCTGCTGGTGTGGGCATCACTGCGTGTTCGTGCATAGCACGATGCAGGCGCCCCAATCGAACGATGCCGGGTGCGACGCTGGCTGACCTCAACTTCGTTATTTCATGCGTGCTTTGCGGCGGCTGCCTAGTGAATGCCACCACGATCGTCGAGTGCCTGCATTCATTCTACCGAGTGTACATCGTGTGCTGCCTCGACACCAGTAACATGTGCCCCATCTGCGACGTGCCGGTGCACTACATCCGGCCGCACAACACTCTCCAGGACATCGTCTACAAGCTGGTTCCTGGTCTCTACCAAAGAGAGATGAAGAAAAGGCGCGACTTCTATCAGAAACACGCAAGGCCAGATCCTGGCGTGAAGTGCCACGAAGATCGGTGCATAGTGGACGACACGTCGAGGCTCATCTTTCGCCCCGACGACACGATCAGCGTTTTCTTGGAGCACAGCACGGGCAGACAAGAGCAGGATTCCGGTGAGAAGATATCGAAGAGGCCACCGACTCCGGAAGTCAAACGGAACACCAAGGGGCCCCGGCGGTGCAGAGCCACTTCCTCAGCTGCCCGGCGGCCTTCACCGTCAGCCATCTGCAGAAGTTTATCCTCACCCTTATGTTATTGACCCGTATGTCTGGGTTGAGCCTGGGATCTAGTAGTGGATCGGACTCTGCAGCTGCCCTGCACCAGTGCAAGAGGAAATAGACGACGGTGAACAGTCCCAGCACGATGAGGATGGATAAGACAACCCAACGCTTCAAGAAGGTGTGGGGGTCTCGTCTGCGGCTCCCGGCCATGATCGTGACTTGATCCAACTGGACAGAAGTTCAAAACCGGATCGTCGTTTGTACTTGTCTTCATCGTAATCTGGTGCGGACGTGACGAAAGCAGCCTCAACGCAGTAAACACCAGGGGCTTCATCGATGGCGCTGTCCTTGCTGCTGTTCAAATGCGTCTGCACCGTAGCTCCTCCAGAGGGGAGCGCGGCGCGATGCCCTAACAGCCGCCGCTAGCCGGCATCGTGCACCAACCGGACGGCACCTCTCCGACAGCGAACGGCAAAGCTGCTGCACGGCCTCCAGCTGTGGGCGTCGGATGGAACGCAGGAAGAATACAGTGGTAATCGGTACCACATCCGATACACTCGGAACGTTTATATCGTATAGTTTATAATTTTCTTCACAGTATTACTGATTTTAGCCACGAGAGGGTCTGGCAGTGAGATGTCGAAGTAGCCCATTCTGAGGAAATATTTGTCACTGTAAAAATATTTGACTTCCTATTTTTCGCTCGTATTAGTAAAGCAATGTTTTTGTGCTTCTCTTTTATACCTTTCGTTTGGTGTCCGAAAACCTTACTTCACCTGAAGACGCACATATCCTTGTTTGCGAGCAACGGGCTGCTTACTACTGTGTAAATGCCTGTGTGACTTTCTTCGCGATATCCCGTCTATGTCACAAAGGTAAAATTTGGAAATCTAGAAGCCATAGGACAGATATCCCAACATTACGCGGTCAGTGAAATGGGGTCAGCAGCTGGCACCATCAAACTAGAGGCGCGAGTATGTTTCCGTTCTCTCGACGGTAGGGTCCTGTGAACAGCGTCACCGTGAGACAAATATCAGTAATGTTGTTAAAATGAAGAGGCAGAATTTAAAGTCCGCTGTTCCGATCGCTTCTGCGGCGCAATGGATTAAAGTTGCCTTTTCGAACGCCGAAACAGCTTTTCTATAATCCACCATAACATATTTTCTAAACGTTTTTATTACAATTCACAACAATAAAATAAATTACTAACATATTCCATAGGGGTGTGTTCCGTTATAGGTTGCATTATGTGAGCTTATTATAAGTAGCCGTAAAACCAGCAGTGAACAAGGTGAGAGGCAATGTCAAATGCTGGGGTATGGCAACATTCGCAATATTTAATTCCGTAATTATTTCCCGCCTTCATTGGGCGTGTGTTTCTGTTTGACTCGCTGGCATACAAACAGTGAGGAGAAATAAGCTGCGGGACCCTACCGTTGAGAGATTGGAATTACACGGGGCACGAACCGGAGCAAAGTATTCGTACGTCGTAGCGGTCTACGAATGGCTGGATTCTGCGCTAAGCTCGGCTATTACGAAAACCTACACCGCGAAAGTGCGCCATATCGACATCCGTGCGTGCGAACAACTTTGATTATTGAGCAGTAGAGCCCCCATCTGCAGTTTGCACTGTCACGGCCGCACAGTGAACTCGCACTTGTGCGATTCCATTGGGTAGCCGTGGCACGGTGGTGCCCTGTGAAGTTGGGCGTAGGGCCCTACAAGACTCTGTGATTACCGGCGCGCTACCCCTGGCTGCAGCCGTCGCTTTCTTTGCACCAGCCATAGATCCAGTTCTTGAGGTAGACAACGAAGTTCTCGAGGCGAATACCGACCTGAACTTAAGCGATATCGCCCCACACAGAGAGTGCGAAACTGTTTCGTACCTGAAGCGGCCTAACTAGCACGATACCAAGAAAGTAAACGCCAACGAGGCGGCAGCGTCGGAAGGAAGCGAAGCTATGGGTGCAGCCGCTGACATGGCCGAGTCACCACTACGGCTGACGAGTAAAGACTGCTACGTACGTTCGTTTTGAGTAGCAAGGGAGAAACTGTGGAAGAAAATTAAAAAAAAAAAAAAAAAGAGAGCGCACAGTCTCTTTTGCGAAATTTCTTCAGTTTCCTTCGCTGTTTTTGTATTTCTTAAAAATGAACCAGCATAGCTGCCCTTCGTTCAACGCCTTATTCCACATACTGATACTGCTATCAGCTCTGTGAGTGCCTACTCAGACGACACAAGAGCGGTCAGTGAGATATTAAAATATTCTGAGATATGTCGACAAACTCCGATACTTATGATAGACAGGGGATATCGATGACACCACCAACCAATCGAAAGACTGATAATATATGAGGGGCCAATCGTTTATTTGTCACTGGCAATTGCAGTGCTTCAGAAAAATATCTAAATATGCGCAGTTAAGTTACACAAGTAATTACAATGCAAAACGTCCCAGCGCAGCCTTACTTCACGCTGGCATTTTCAGTCTCACTCACTTTAAATGGGGCTTTTACCCCACAATATTTTTCACAGTAAACAGAAAATAATAAAAACGAAAAAGTCGAAGTTGCTCAGTAGTCAACCACAGAGCCGTCATATGTGAGGAATAAAACCCCTTTGTTTTCGCGTCCAGCCTCGGCCTGTCGGTGTGTCCCTCGTGGGTAGAGGAATCGCCTACAGCATCCATCCGCTAGGCTTGTTTGCGACAGAGATTCGAACTGGGGACATGCGTGTCTCCAATTGTATGTTGTTAATTGTAAGTGAAGGTGTCCAGCGAGAAGTGAGACTGGCACTGCGCGCCTTCCTATCCCCCCAAAGCCATTCTAAATGAATAAAATAAAAATCGCGGAATGAATCAAAGATGTTAACGAGTTATCGCGTCTAATCTTAACGCTAAGCTTCAGCATCCCCTTAATTTCTTTTTTTTTTTTTTTTTTGGCGCAGCGGAAGCACATACTAAGTTCTTTAACGCTCAGTTCAAGGCCGCGAACATGTGAAATTCGGGTGCAAAGTTTAATGGGCATACTAATTTTACTTATTTATTTATTTATTTATTTATTTATTTATTTATTTATTTATTTATTTATTTATTAGAGATACTATCAGTCCGGTCAGGACCAAGATAGGATTTATTTACTGGGAAAGGTACATTTGATTTTATAACATCGCCTAACTTTTGTCACTCTCGTCCTAGGTGGGCCGCCCCATATATCTGGCCCCACTGGATCCTCGGAATTTCTACTTCGTCCGGAATTGACCAAAAATGGAATTTATTTGACTATGGCGAACTCACTGGTGACTTCCAAATTCGGGTGAGCCACGCCAAAAATTTGAGCCCTTTACCCCCAAAATTTGACTTGGTCCTAATTTGACCAATAGAAACGGTAACTAAGTAACGATATAAAGCAGCGAAACGCAGAGCTCATTAGAAATCTCTGCACGGAAGTCGCAATGCTTTCCCTTGTCTGCATGTAAGCAGACTTAAGTGCACCCCTGCAGTTTCCTCATAAACACAAATAAAAAAAAAACGCAACGCTGTGAGCTGTACATAACCACCGTTAGAAAACGAGGGCTGCACTATCGTATCAACCATTCTCATCATCACCATTATTCATCATTTATTATACCCTTAAAGGCCCCGGGTGGGGTATTATAAGGGGGGGGGTGGGGGGGTAGGAGTAGGTAACACATGAAGATAACAATAGTTCATAATCTAAACATACGCACAAAAAGTCAGAATGCTTAAATACAACAATTCAAATGAAGGAGGCACTGGAAGTAAAAAGGAAGAGGGAAGAATCGGTCATGATTACAATAATGTGTTCGGGAAGCTGGTTCCATTCTTGAATTGCGGCTGCTAGAAAACACTTATTAAAGGCGTTAGTAGATGCATGTAAGCGTTGGATGCTCGTGAAGTTGAACAGACGAGATGATGTGCGCAATGGTGGAACTAGTAGAGAATCACGGAGATGGTGGAAGTTGTGGTACAGGTTATGGAACAGGCATAGGCGAGAAATGTTGCGTCTTAGGGCTAGAGGGCTGATACCGAAAGATGTCTTAATACCGCGGATGCTGAAACGAAAGTCATAATTTCTCACGGTTCTCATCACGGTTCGAATTTTTCAGTGCACCGGAAACTTACTGGGGTGGCGACCGGCACACCCCGCCTCCCTTTGGTGCTGTCACTGAGTTGGGATACGCGATCCTAACAGAGGAGGCACAGATGTTTACAGATTAATTCGCAGCGCTGAACTGGCGGCCGCTCGTCAGCGACAGAATTCAACCTCGGTCTGCGCACGCTCTGGAGCCTCGTTCCTACTTAACCCTTTCTCTACCGTGTCCACTGAGCATTGTTAGCCCACTAACGGTAACTTCGAGCGATGATTTTGGAGCCTTCCGCAGTGCTTATGGACACACTGCTCCATTTTGAATGCAATCAGGCGAATGAAGCTACGCCGTTTTCTTTTTAAGGCGAAAGATCATCGATAGACTCATAGGCTGCGGAAATATTCCCAGGAAATGTTCCCACGAAATCAAAAATAAAAAAGCAGCTCATGGCTAAAATCACCGGGCTGTAGAATGCATTTTCTTTATGACAGAGTAATTCCCTCCATAACAAGTGTAAAAATTCAGGGAGGCACACACAAGCATCGAGACGCGGAAGCCGACTATAGGCGGCTCTTCCATGGCAGCATACACTCCCCGAACCAACGCGCACAGCTCTCGCAATAAAGACTTCGACGATCATGGTGATTCACAATATGACGGTTCATCATTCGGTTTTTCCACACACTATATAGACTCATCAACACCAATAATAAATCATAAGGCACATCCCAGTCCGAACAGGCAAACAGCGAATAGCATATGGCGTGATTTCAATGTCCTTCTTTAGCGTTCGCTGCAATATTTCCCCAGCATCACGGCACTGAATAAAACAACGGTCAATTGTCCCTGGCGTGCCCGTGTGGAACCGATCGTAATTCTCCTTGTCTAGCGTGAGGGTAATAATAACGACTGTGCAGTCAGTGGCGGTGATGATGATTATAGTCGCGATGACAATGAACGACGGTGCATTCAGTTGATAAGGATGATAGTAGGGATAACAATGACGATTCAGTTAGTGAAAACAGTCCTATAAAGTGGCTTTCGCCATTTCCTCTCTCAAGCAGACTTAAGCGCAATGCTCTAGTACGCCGCCGGGGTGGCTCCCGCACATCGAAATTTGGAAATCTTTAAAAGAACTTTAACCCTGGTATCTCAGTCGAATACGGCTGACGCTTCCTGTGTGATTATTGTATATTTTGTGTCCAATAAAAAAAAAAAGGAAAGCCGGGATGGCGCTGTGGTTAGGGCGCTCAACATTCAGTCATGAGCAGTATCGAAGATACATGTATCTTCGACACTATCTTTAGATACATTTTATGTACCGGTATCATGTGCTGAAAATGGAAGTTTAGAGTATCGGTATGAAAATACATTTTTAAAGTATCGTGTATTTTGAAGATGATACTAAAGTAAACTTCAAATAATGAAACCGCTGTGAGACTTTGGGTTGACAGCGCTCGCTCAGACGGTATAGTACAGACCACCCTGAAACAGCTCTGCTTGTGGTACCGCCTGAGTTCCCTACAAATGCCCCGACCCCTCAGCGTCAACCACATTTCCAGATTTCTTTCTTTAAAACTGAAGAAGGCAATGGTAAGTATAGGGGCTCACGAGGTGCTTTACTTTTGAGCACCGAGTGCGTACCACGAAGCTGCTAAGACTTTGACAGACACACAGAGAGATATCAAGAAAGCGGAAACGCAAGGCGAACACGCAGTAAGGATCACGCACACTGCTGTACCCGCTCTTTCCACACTTTGCCGTCCGCTCCCCGTCTCTGTGGCGTTTGATTCTTGTCAAGCAGTGCACTCAGTGTGCTGCCGGACGCAGTAACTTATGCACAACCCAAAACCCCTGGGCTCCGCATGCCGGCTCCGCTTGGCGGCAAGACCTCAAGCTTCTAAGGCCTAAGTCATCACCAAGATGCAGTCGGCTAACCACGTTCGTGTAATTACGGTGTTTAACGAAAAACAAATCCATCATTCGTAACTGCACAAGGAACAGACTTCCACCAGACGTTTTTCTGGAAAAAAATATTACGTCCAAACTTTTATGAACTGCACAACAGGAAAGCTATGAACGCAATTCTCCATCAAAAATCTAATAACAAATTATGCGTTTTCGAACAACTTTTTTCACGAAATACATTTGAGCAAACCTTGAATAAAATTTGTAAAGATATCTCTGTCTTCAAAAAAAAAAAAAAAACACAAACTTCAATTTTTGAAATATGCGAATTCATTGACACCTTGTTTTGTGCGTATGTAGAGAGGCTTTTCTCATTTGCGTCGCTTTTAGCACGCCCACATCGCGCTCTTTCCGGACTAAATAACGTTGAGCCATTTTATTTTTTTTTTTTTTGTTTTCCTTCTAGCTTTTAGCAATATGTAGAGCTTCAAAAGTTTGCTAGCGCACTAATGCCAGTATAACTGCTGAGTTCTCCAAACGCACGCAGGCTTCATCTTTGTATTTGTGTGTATAGCAAAGTGCTCAGAGGTCGGTTCGCATCCAGAGCAGTAGTTGAAAGCAAAATTTTGCTAGGCTGATTGTGGAAGCAAGAGCTTAACTGTAACCATGACTTCAATTCAATGTGAAATTATGACGAGGACAGCTGTTCAAACAGTAACTCCGTGCTGGCGTATTCGTTAAGCAATGCTCTAAAGATTCGAGAAAGCACGGTAAAATTTTCAAATGCCGCTAATCGTATTACCACCTTTGTTATGTTAGGATTTCAATGATGCATCGAAGTATTGACGATACTAGTACCGAGTATCTGTATCGAAACTCGATTTCGATCCTGTATGTTGTATCGGCATCGGAAATACAATTTTTCTCGGTATCGAGTATCAGTATCGAAGATACTTTTTCGAAGTATCTTTCCCAGCCCTGTCAACAACTGTGCCCAATTATGCGCGATCGAATCCCGGATGCAGCGGGCGCTTTTCGATGGAGGCGAAAAGCAAGACGCCCGTGTGCCGTTCGACGTTAGTTCTGCACGTTAAAGAACCTGTGGTTCAGGTGGTGCGGAATATATCCGGAGCCCTTAACTATGACATCTCGCATAGCCCGAGTCGCTTTGGGATGCTAAACCCCATAAACCAGCCAAACCAGTCCTAACTTCTTTTCTATCAAGAGCTTATTTTATTTATTTTTTCTTACCGCGTTCCGGAGGCGCGGGATCGTCTAGTCTAAGTCGAAAACCAGAATGGCCAGCCCCAAAATGTTGCAACTCTCGTTACTTTGCCTAGTATAGTGTACTTTATCGACACTTCGATCAGCAGCGAGTTTGAACATGCTGTCTTTTAAAGTCAGAATTCGGTTTCGACAGCGACGACAATGGATACCATAGCTAATGATCAGTGATGGATAGTAGAAACAGTTAAACCGACACTGCGACGCGTCAAACACGTCATATTGTTTAACGCGTGCGGCTTGCGGCGAATTTGGTGCCGTTATCTGGAGCCGTGCCCGGTAAAAAAAAGCCAGGCGTCACTTCAATGTACGCGGGTTGCGCAGTCTGCCTTCACCCTCCGAACGGCTTCTTTCCGTGTATTTCTTTCTCAGTTGCTCTGAGTTTTTCTTTTCCTTGCCTGAGAATGCAAAAACATTCAGAAGATTGTGACGCGTACCGCTAAAGCAGGACTAACGAAGCGGTGTTGAAACAGTTCGCGTGCAGACATAAATGAAGCAACCCGTTTTTCGCCGCCAGGAGGAGGAGGAGGAGGAAAAAACTTTATTAAACGAGCGAGTTTGGACCCTTCAAGGGCCTAGGGCCACCGCACGGCCCTCACATTACGCGCATGTGTCCAGGTCACGTAGGGCCATGGCACTGGCACCCCGGTCCACACAGCGAAGTTGTATGTCCAGGTCCTGCGACGTAAGGAGGGCCTCCCATTCCTCCCGTGATCCGATGGCGGGCTGTCCCTGCGGGGGAGGATCGGCAGGGCAGCCGAAAAGAATGTGGTCCAAGGTGGCGTGCAACTCTCCACAGAGAGTGCACTCAGGGGAAACGGGTCGGTAGTAGGATAGGCGTTGAGGGGTGAGAAGCGTTCGGGTTTGAAGACGCCTCCAGAGGATTTGTTGGGAGTGAGACAGCTGGGGGTGGGGAGGGGGGTAGAGTCGACGGGCAAGGCGTGCTTGCTGTGTGAGCTCAGAAAATGTATGTGCCCGCTCCCTCGAGAAATCCCGGCATGGGTCGCCATTTGCCCAGCTAATAAGTCCTCGGGCTATGTTATCAGCGGCCTCATTTCCGGGACTGCCAGGGTGAGCCGGCACCCATATAAGCTCAATACGCCTGTCAGAATTCAGGGTGCACATTCTCAATATTTGCCACGCGGGAGGATGGACGCGTCCGCGGGCAAAGTTAAGTATGGCTGTTTTGGAGTCGCTAAGTATGTAAGCCGCATCTGTTTGGGCGATTGCTATGGCTATAGCCACTTCCTCTGCTTCTTCCGAGTTACAGGGAGGGTCTATGAAGTGAGTGAGTGGGGGGGCTGCTGGATTGTAGGCCACAGCTACCGAACGGTCTGAACCACATGCGGCGTCCACCCAGCGGACATCCTCTGCAGTCCCATAGTGTTTATGGAGAGCTTTGGCTCGTGCGACGCGGCGAGATTGATGGTGTTCTGGGTGGACGTTCTTAGGAAGAGGTTTGAGGATAAGCGCTGAATGCACGGCCTGAGGGAGAGGGTTTAACTCTTCAGCATGTGCGGGTATGCGAATGCCGAGAGTATCCAGTATATGTCGTCCTGTTTGCGTGCCAGCCAACCGAAGGTACTGTGTGTACCGATGTGCCTCTATAAGTTCTTGTATGTTGTTGTAATTCTGACGATCAGATGGGATATTTGTACGCATCGTTTCCAGCGAAGCGAGGTGTTTTTGTATTCGTTCTTCCCTTAAGGAGCGGTATTAACACCCCCAGGAAAACAGTATACGTGAGAATCAAAGCTTAATTGTGCTTTGTGAGGGCTCTTTACGAAGCTTTTACGAACAAATAGCGATCCAAACATCGCGCGCTGCTCCGAAGGAATGCCAAAGCGTGCATGGCGTCTTCAGAGAGACGTAAAGGAATTGCAGGGATCAGTTTAAGCCCCTGGAATAAGTAGCCTCTTTATTAAATACCGCACCAATGGTGTAGCGTGGGAGAATAGCTCCAAAAAGAACCCCGCCGCTCAACTGTACCCTCGCTATCCCCGCAGCGGCTACGCGCCGAGCGCCGAACGTGGCACCCCTGTTGCAGGTCGCGCGCGCTCTCGCGGAAGTCGGTGCCTGTTATCGCTAGCTCTAACACGACAACAGGTCAAAATTATAGTTACAGACTCGAAATCAGCGATTAGAAACTTTGACGCGGGCCGCATTTCGGCCATAGCAGCAAGATTGTTGGCCAGTGGTCCACCACCGGCAGAGCAGGTCGCGCTCATTTGGACACCGGCGCACCAGGGGTTGAGGGGGAACGAGAAAGCGCACGTACTGGCCCGAGGATTAGCTACATTCCGGGATCCCAGTGACGACTTATGCGCAACCCCGTACCCCTTGCGCGATGAGGAGCCCCTACAGTTCGACGATGACCTTAACACATACCAGGATATCCTAAATCATTACAAATTAGGCAGATCAGTACTACCAAAAGCGTGTAAGCAACTCACCAAAAGCGAGGAGGTTATGTGGCGTACGCTACAGGCTGGAGTATTCCCGAACCCCCAGCTTAACAGCAAGTGGCACCCGGAAATATTTAGCCCCAGGTGCAAAAGTTGCGATGGCATAGCGGACATGATCCATATGATATGGACGTGTCCTAGATTTGGAGAACCTGACAGAACAGATGAGTCCCGGGAGGCACTACGTCTCAAGCAGGACGAAAAAGGGCAACGAGAAGTCATCCGTCTTGCTCTGGCCGCTGCTCAGATCCAAGGGATCCAAGTCGACGGCTGAGGGGGAGGACATGTTTGGGACAGAGCTTCGCCTCGGATCCTCACCAACCTTTTGACGGGTGCAATAAATGTTATTTATCTCTCTCTCTCTCTCTATCGCAAAAGCGGCCCGCTCTCCGGCGCCGGTCGTCACACTGCCCAATCTTCTAGAGCGCTATCTATGGTTAGGTTAGGTTAGGTTAGGTTAGGTTAGGTTAGGTTAGGTTAGGTTAGGTTAGGTTTAGGTTTAGGTTAGGTTAGGTTAGGTGCTCCGCTTTTCACTGCCAAACGTCTCTTGACGGTTTGAGCGCACTTTTTTGTCTAAAAACAATCGTACTGTCCTAGTACTTAAAATCATACGCTGAAATAGCGCTCGAGGAAGCGTTTAACAAATACTGTCGGGTTTAGTCCGCTATATTTTACTGTTTTATTTATTCTGCTGAACCGAAGAAGGTCTTAAGCAGAACGCATATTGACTGCCTGATATCCAGCGAGACAAGAAATTTGAAACAATCACTTAAAGCTGCCACGTTGGTTGCAATACTTTGTTTTGATTAAACGATCGAGTCCGAGCCGGGTTCAATATATTGCTGCTATGAAATATTTCAATGGCGATTTCATTTGATCTGGAGCCAGTCGATTGCGATCCACGCATCGCGATCGCGGATGTAGGGTATCGTGTGCATCTTCCTTCTGAGTGAGTGCTCAGTCAGCTCGAGCATATCCCAGGTGGTTGGCCCAATCGTTATGGCAATTACTATTATCAATCGCGATCTAACCCGAAACGGACCGACGACGAATTATTGCCCGTAAGACACAGCTGGTATCAAAAAATACCCTTAATATATTTACACTGTTCATTAATCCAACTTTGAATTTTATTTACTGTTCGGTCTTTTCTTATGGCCCATATACGGTATATCGATGCCGCAGTCAAGTCAATAAGGGGCTCATGCTATCGGATAGGTTACGTCACGTTTCTGCAATTCAGTAAGGTGATGTATATCAGGTTGCTGACGTTTCATAGCTTCACATATATGCTACAGAAAAGCAGAGCAATATTGCTTTTTCGTAACATGGCAGGCGAATGTTTTCAATTAGATCGCATGCGAAAATAAACACAAGCAGTCTGAATCGGGCTCTTCAATTTTTGTTCGTACAGCCGCACTGATTTTTAACAATACAGCGCGAGCGTTGACCAAACTGCTGGTCAGCGCCTTATAACGGCGATAGCGTGGAACACAGCTAGAGTTCGCGCACGCGCGCGAAGAGAGCAGTTTCTGCTACGCTGTTCAGATAAGAGGACACACGCCCTGCCACAATATCTGTTCGCGAAAAGCCGAAGGGCCGTAGAGCAAGTGCGCATGAAATGTCGATTTCCCTCTTTTTTTGTTTTTTTATTATTTCCTATTACGAAAGGCCGCGCTGACGAAGCAGAGTTAAGGTAAGAAAAATGTAAAAGAAAGCAAATATACCAGCGGCGTGGAAAGCATTGCTTGTAATGAGAACTTTCTGATACTATGCTGCCCTTAGTGAGGTGCAAACACGATAAACGAGGCACTAACAAAGCACTTGTTCGCTACTGCCCGCCGCATTTTTTTTTTCTTTTTTTTTTTTTGCGAGCAGATATTATGGAAGGGTGTGTGTCTTGGTGATCGGAATAGCGTAGCAGACGACGCTGCACATTCGTGCGCATTCGCGAACTCTCTCCCTGTTGCACGGTTATCGCCGTTATAAGGCGCTCACCAACAGTTTGGTCGATGCTCGCGCTATATTGTTAAAAATCAAGGCGGCTGTACTCTGCATTCATGTGTTTTTTTAGTAAGTCACTTGTTGCTTCATATATAAATGATTATGCGGTGTGCTTCCTCTTGTAACAGAAGGAAAAGCAAGAAACAAACGTGGTGACTGCATCATTGATTCTTTTTTTTTTTTACAAAGTCTACAGTACAGTAAAATTTGAGAAAAAAGGCGCAGCAGCAATATACAAGTAAAAACGTAGAAATGCACTGCTGAAGGGTTTGAACAAAGGCCACACATGACACCGCAATTTTAAAACAGTATAGAGACCAATTTTTGGTGGTATTTTTTTTCTTGCTCATATGATGCGCAAGATATTCCTATCCGCGTGGTTTTTCACCTAGCACCGCTAAATAATTTATAACTGATTTTACTTTCTTCACCACTTTCGGCTTCGGTTTCAGCAGAGGTCACGCGCGGGATTTAAAAAAAAAAAAAAAAAAAAAAAGCTTCAACCGCAGACTCACTCAGCGCCTCATTTTGCGCCTTCAATAGAGCCACTTGCTTCTGACCTCCAGCCAGTTTTCTCTTTGCTCTTCTCAGAGCGCGAGAAATGTTGCTGCAGTCTGGTTGCATGATTGCTTCCTTTTCCTGCGCATCTTGTTCTGTGTAAGCCTCCGCTGGTATTTGCATTAAGCTATCCCCTTCAGAGTGGACGGTCAAGCGACACTTTTCTGCAAAATACATTCCCATGAATGATGTGTGTTTTCCTGAATCAGGTTTCAGGCCACATCCGGAACAAAGACCCTCCAGTGCAGTCTGCCTATTAGCTCTTTAGCTTTGGCTGTTGTAATCTACGCGCGTTTTTTTTTTTTTTCGAGAATGTACACTATAGCACCCTCAGAACTGCATTCAGGCATCAAGCTTCTAAAAGTTACCAGCAAAGTTCTTTTTTTTTTTTTCATGCTCGATAACGCGCGTAGGATACAGAGCCAGCAGGTGCGAATTCGGTTAATTTGGTCCAATTAAGTTGCAGGGATGGAAATTGAGTCAAACGGATGCTGAGGTTCAAATCTGCACGTCTGCTGCTGTGGGCATGAGTTCTCGCTAGACTCTTCTGCTGCTGCCGGCTCCTCGAAAGCATTGTCAAACATCCTTGACGGTCCATGGCTGTCTTCTGCACCAGCCGGCATTACCGGCACTGCACTTTTGTCGTTTAGCGGCCGGTTAGCCACAGAGGCTCCTCGTCTTCCTTTCCGATGTCTTCTTAGGCAGAAGATGGTTCGGATAATGGTCGAATACCGTTAGCATGGCTTCAGGCTTAAGGCTTAGTCTACCTCTAACGAGCTCGTTGACGATGCCGTTCATCGTCACTTGAACGTTCTCTCGATGTAACTCTCCTCAAAATCTTTTTCGCAGACACGTTGGAGTCAACTTGCGGTCCTTTCTTTTAATCAGCCGCTTCCACTACGCAAGCTGCGCAGGGTCCGGTGGCACACCGAACATAGAAACCTTGTCTTGATTCGAGCTGAGCTACTCCGACAGAGCGGCACGAAATATTATTTACCCTACCCTGATGCTTTATTTTTAGCATCATTAGTTGTTGCAAATTTAATTCCGTCACAATATTGCAAGGAACAGAACGACTAAAACAAAAGAACAGGCGCGTCCAAAGCGCTTCAAACCCCTGAAGGCACGGCCAGCGCAACTGCGGAAAATCAAGGGCGCGCCGGCGGCCGACCGTCGTCGACGGCAACGTTTATAGATATGGTCGACGGTACCCATGACGGCACCTTTATAAGGTGCCTCGATACCAGGCGCGGTACATCGAGGCACCCTACACGATGATGATGATGATGATGATCTTTATGATGAGCAGCGCCCCTGGCGGCCAAAGTTGGAAGGCATCGCCGGCGCGGCCATCTCCTCCCATTGGGAGACCCCTCCACATGGCACACTAGCAAGTATATTCTAGGCACTATAGAAGCGCGTTTCCCTGCTCTAGCTTTCCCTCTAGAGTTTGTGTATTTGCTCTATGGCACTACCCGTCGCTTCTGCGGCGCAATGGATTCACACAACGTATAGTCTCTGTCAAAAGTGTAGAGCCCATGGGGTCTGCTTCTGAGCCACTTCGTGCGGCTTGTAATGTGTTTACAATGTTCCAAATCTCTTGAGAGTAAGAAGATTTTTTGCCCTACCCTCTCACATGGGAAGGACCTCCACTAATGCTAAATCAGCTCTGCTACACCCCTCAGAAGTAGACCCAGAAGTAAGACATGTGTTCGATTTCTGTAGGACCAATTTTTTATTTTTTATTTCACAACATTCAAATAAATTACGATCATATTTCCTGGGTTATGTTCCCCTTTAGGTTGCATAATACCATGTTTTTTTGTTTTTTTTTTTAACAGCAGCAACACCAGCCGCGAACGCAGCCAGGATGTGACGGTGTGACAACGCTTACACTATACCACCGTGCACTATACCATTACCTTCACCGTAATCTATTCCTGTCTTTAGTGAGTGTATGTTACCTTTACGTTACGTTCAGAGACAGCTCTCATCAACAATCGCCTTTTAACATTATATAAACTGTTTTTGGCGGATTTACGCTGCGCCGATTTTTCAAGTTAACTTATTCAATGTCGCAAAGATGGCGCTATACGGACGCCACCGATGTATTACGCTCTTTACCGAAAGTAATTTTAATCCAAAAAGATATTGCAATTCAGTTTTCGTACTGCGCTTCAGGCTCGAACAAAACGTAAGGTTGTGTTTTACTTTTGAGTGACGCCGCCGGCAATTCCGTTGCTGCAGTTTTCGGGGAACGGCAATACGCGGCAGTGAAATTTATATACGCGCGGCTTCATTTATTTCTACGAACTGTTCCATCGCTCTATAGGTACGCGATGAACTCTAAAACCAAGGAAATCCAGTGCCGTCGACGCCATAGAGACGGCAGGGCTAACGACGAAAAAGAGAAGGCTCGAATTACACGGCAAAAAAAAAAAAAGAAGAAAAAAAGAACACTTAATTCTACACTTTACGTACATCAAAGATGACACGCATGTATATAGACTATTATTGTCAGGGACTTTCACAAGCGATATCAAGGATGTCGAAATGTTATTTGCCTGACCGACCACCAACCCATCACGCGTCAGAAGGGCGCGGGTGGCCAGGAGATAAATACATCCTCGATGGGGGAAACTCAAGATGACGGAGGCGACACCGAGACGTCCTGCAAGAGACGGTGTGTTCTGGATCCTGCAGGCAACACGAGCGGTCGTGACCGCACGTTCTCGCCACCTACTCCCGCGGCAAACATCGTAGCGGCATCCATATGAACTCTCCAAAGTTCAGCCTAACTGGCTGTATATCACAGCCGACTTTTTGGCGACCAAATCGACTGCTGTGTGGTGGCAGAGGATACCACAGGATATTCTCACAGTATCTTCCTCATGAAGCTTCCTCCTTCGCATAGCTGACCTTATACCAGCTTCTAGGTACGTGTGCCGTATCAGACAGATACCTGAACCGATAGCCAGATCGTGACTTCAACTAACTTGTCGTCTGGAGCGCGGCTACCAAATAAGGCTGGCGCCTTAATTGGTACCCGCCCCATCAGGACACTAAGATAGGAATGAGAAAAACAGTGGATAAAGATAGCCACCGCTTGACCTGCACTGTTGCTATCGTGTATAAACTTGGTTTTTCACTCTTATAACCAGCATATAGTGGATCGAAGTACATCGCCGGACCCGTCTGATAACATATGTCGGGACTTTCAAAACCGACGAACCCGAGAGAAAAAAATACAGAGTTCGTCCGACGTGCATGTTATATCGGCATCGCAAATACAATTTTTTTGGGTATCGAGTGTCGGTATCGAAATACTTTTTCGAAGTATCTTGTCCAGCCCTATCAGCAACTGTGCTCCCGGATGCAGCGGGCGCTTTTCGATGGAGGCGAAAAGCAAGACGCCCGTGTGCTGTTCGACGTCAGTTCTGCACGTTAAAGAACCTGTGGTTCAGGTGGTGCGGAATATATCCGGAGCCCTTAACTATGACATCTCGCATAGCCTGAGTCGCTTTGGGATGTTAAACCCCATAAACCAGCCAAGCCAGTCCTAACTTGTTTTCTATCAAGCGCTTATTTTTTTCTTACCGCGTTCCGAAGGCGCGGGAGCGTCTAGTCTAAGTCGAAAACCGGAATGGCCAGCCCCAAAACGTTGCAAATCTCATTACTTTGCCTAGTATAGTTTAATTTATCGACACTTTGATCAGCAGCGAGTTTGAATATGCTGTTTTTTAACGTCAAAATTCGGTAATTGACAGCGATGACAATGGATACCATGACTGGAACATCGACGTTCACGCGCTGGTTAGTTTATAGTTTTAGCGGCTGCCTCGTTTTACGTGTTATTTTTTTGTGAAGAATATTACTCAATTTAGAAATTTGATTTTACACAAGTAATGACCGATGATGGATAGTAGAAATAGTTAAACCCATACTACGCCCTCAGACACGTCATATCGCTTAACGCGTGCGGCTTGCGGCGAATTTGGTGCCGTTATCCGCGCCTGGTAAAAAAAGCCAGGCGTCACTTCAATGTGCGCGGGTTGCGCAGTCTGCCTTCACTCCACAAACGGCGTCTTTTCGTGTATTTCTTTCTCAGTTGCTCTGAGTTTTTCTTTTCCTTGCCTGAGAATGCAAAAACATTCAGCAGATTGTGACGTGTACCGCTATAGCGGGACTAACGAAGCGGCGTTGAAACGGTTCGCATGCAAAAATAAATAATGCAACCTGTTTTTCGCCGACAAATTCTTGCTCACCACAATCCGTGCGCTCGGTCCCATATTAACGTGATATTCTGAAGGCCATAGATATGCCAAAGTTGACAATTATCTGTATATTGGTCAGTTAGTTTTACTAGTCGCTTCTCTCGACTCTCGATACCGAATATTTTTATAGACTTGCCTTCAATCGTGCGTCCACATATATTACCGCCGATCAATAATATTTCTTTTTTAGGTCGCGGCGCGTGGAATCCCAAATAAAAAAGAATCCAAGAAGATACGAGTAGCGGACTTCAAAATCATTGAAATTGTGCGGGGCGCCATAAAACAAAGTTTGTCCAACATGAGTCTGGTGGGCAGTCAGCACAGACGAGTTATGGGAGGCAACGTTATTGGCAAAGTACGGAGGGATTTCTAGAAGCTTTGTATGACTCTCTACACCACCGCAACGAAGTTGCCGTCCGTGTGGAGGGCGCATTTACGGTTTACTGACGAAACACATGTCGCCAAGTTTGAGGAAACTCGCTGTTAAGATTTCTATAGTATAATTTTCTTCGTGGCAAGGATAGCAACTTCAACATCGTTTTCTGTCACATAACTGCGCTGCGTTCCTCTCATTGTTTACTTCCTTGCTACTCGCATCCTTTTTTATTTATGTTCGAACGTAGTGTGCCCTAAATAAACGATTGATCTGCGCCAATAAATCTGGACGCTCGAGTGAGAATACAAATCGAGTGACCAGCAAAACTAACGGAACTAATATTGTGAGAACTTGGCCTAGATCCAGCATAACCTTTATTTGGGGCCGAATGCACAGAGTTTCATGTGCAAGAACATGGCAGTGAGACATACGCGCGGCTTCATTTATTTCTACGAACTGTTTCATCGCACTTCTGTTAACTCCTGCTGACGAAAGGTCCCGTCATTTTATTTTTTTGCATTCACGGAAAAAAAAAAAAGAAAGTCGCGAATGAACAGCGAAAGAAAAAAAGAGCACTGCAGAATCTGCATTGGAGTAATGCGAAAGCACGCATGCTGCTGTTAGTTGCTTCTGGTTGCTTCTAGTTGCTTAATTCACTTCTTGTTTACCCATTTTAGTCCTTGGTAAAATTGCTCGCCAATCCCTTCCAATGCCCTTTTTCGGTCTACTTCCGATTGCGCGACGTCGCATCCTCTACGTCACATTAATTCACCTCTTGTTAAAAATCCATTTTAGTCTTTGGTACTTTCAAATTGCGCGCTCATCCCTTCCTATGCCCTTTTTCGGCTCTACCTCCGGTTGCGTGACGACACATCCTTGATGTCAGCCAAATTAACTGCCCTAATTAAATACTTTATTCTTTGGTACCTACAAAATGCGCGCCAATCCCTTATTATGCCTTTTTTTTTTTTGGCTTGATTTCAGGTTGCGTGAGGTGACATCCTCGATGTCACCTTAATTGACTGCTTTAATTAACTATTACAGTATTTTATACATTCAAATGTGGCGCCAGGCCATTGACTAATGAGACTATTTTCGCCTTTACTTTTACATTTTGCCTCCAATTAATTACCTAATTATTTTTTCGGACACACTACATCCCTTTCTATCGATTGACACCACTCATTCCCCTCTACCAGTTCTCAATTACTCACAACTGCTGGAGACAACTTGTACTATTTTGCCTGTAAATAATGACCTAATTAACTCATCGACCAAATTATTTTTTCGCCAACAACATTACGTTACCCTCTATCGATTGTCACCACTCATTAACCTCTACCTCCTTTCAAATACACACAATGGCTGCGGACGCGATTTTGTTGACTCGGTCTGCAGACAGAAATCAGTGAACATGGCGAAGTAATGCTTTCGCATTGATAAATGAAAAGGGGCTCCCGGAGCGATAATTAGACAGAAAGCGGAGGTCGCACACAGAAAAATTGAGCATCGCTGCGCGCTACGAATGCTGATCTATGCGCCTAACGGTGACTATGCAAATCACGTAGCCTCCGCTATTCCGGAGCAGCGTTGATGTGAGAGTTGAATCCTCAACTCTCTGCGCAATTCTTGGACGGTCCGAATGTTTGCCGATTGATAGCGTTCAGCGCTTGCCTAGGTGCACTAGGAAGCGTGGCTCGCTCATTTGGGATGCAGGCATGCGCATACTGTGGCTATACTCTCGCTGTCGTGTTCCGACGCGCGCGGCTGCTTGTACAGCTGTCCGAATTAATTATGTGGGCACCTGTACTTTAGATGTTCGATTCTTTCCAACGGGGCCCAGCAGCAGCCGCGCCCGACTGGCCCGCACGTGCACGTCGTGATGCGCACAGGCTGAAACTGTTTCACACTTGGAGGGATTGAGAGCGCGTTACCGCAAATGCACTGCACAGAGGCACGCATAAATGTCATGGTTGGCAGCTCTTTCCGCACGTGGGTTTGGTGTCATCCATTTTCGCCTGCTAACGACGGCATCGGTTCTGAAAGCCCGGAAGCCATGCGCTCGCAGTTTCCCTCTAATAAGTGTCAAACAGGCTGTACATCTCCGCCTGCGCGAAGGGTGAGACTCAATTTTTGCACGTAAACTGAGGAGGATCACGTGACAACAACGGTGACGTAGAACCAACGTAACGGCTACGCATTGCCAATCTTTAAATTAAAAAGAAAAGCCTGCTGAGATGGCAAAGCCAACAGACGTGACGTAGTTTTGTCACCCTTGTTGTCACGTTACCCTCCCCAGTTGACGTGCAAAATATTGATTGCCTTGGAGGATACGCGCGCGGATTGGCAAGCACGACAGCAAAGCAAGTGAGCTACGTTTGGAAATATTGTATCGTTGTTACGTTTGCTTCCTACTGCACCTTATATTATAAAATGAATAACTGTAGTAAATGCTAAAAAGTAGAAGTTCAAAGTAGCCAGGCAGCAAACCTTAAATTTGGCGCAAAGTAGCCACCATTGGCAACCATGTGTGGTCGCCAACCACCATAACTGACAAATATTCATTTTCTGGTTTCGTTTTTGGAACCGATCACCCCCAGATGATAGAAAGGGGAGGGAGGGAAGCATCTAGATGACATTGGAACCTACCCACTCATTGGCACTCCTGCTTTGATGAAGACAAAAAGAGATGTGAAACACGATTTGGAGAGATTAAAATTCCTACCAGAAGCAAAAACAGATTAGCTCGCGAGCTCGCAGAAGCCTTTTTTATCAAGGAGAGGGGGGGGGGGGGGGGGGCAGGTGTGTCAGCACCACTTCTATATCTCTGCATGAAAATGAGCATAGATTGTTGAAAGATGCGAGGTTATGACAAGTTTTACCTCAAAACGTTTTTTTTTTTTTTTTTTTTTCACCTTTCAGGACATGCGCAGGCGTTCACCGTCTTCGGGCTATATATTTGTACACATGTGTCTTTCAATAAACTCAGTTGGAGTCAGCGCCTGTCCCGTTCGTCTTTCTGTGTGTTCTGTCTAATATTTAGCGCTGTTTTTTCCTTCGGTTAAACAGAACGAGGAAAAAAGGAGTAACATTTATACGCCCAAATCCGAAACAAAGAGCACATTGAAAAGCGCAGGCAGATCAGTGGAAACGCAGCGTCCGACGCAACGTCTTGCAGTGAGAAAAGTTATGGGGGACACTTAGATGAGGTTATGACCGTAGGCTACCAGCCCCCGTATAAAGCCTCACTTAAAACAAGCGCTATGAACGAGCTTGCGCGGCCTATGGGTAATGTGGATGTAACAGTCCTGGCAGAGTGATTCTGATGTCACTCTCCCATGTGAAACGAGAGGCCCGAGTTGGCAGCTCCTGCCGCTCGTAACTCCAGGTATACTCCAGGTAAACCTACGCGTCCAGAGAGTGCGTGGTGTTACGTTTCCCCACCGACAAGTGGGACAGCTGACGCGGCCACCGCATAGCAACAGGCAGAACCGCGAGCGGATCGGCCATTTCGACGCCGTTCATCGGCCGCGCAACGCTTCCTCCCGCGGGCAAGACTCGACGTGATCCTGCCACGCGCCAAATGTGTGTGCGTGCGTGTGTGTGCAAACGCCGGCCAAGCCTGGAGCTTGTGGGAGAGTGCGCCGTCCTCGCCCGTCTGCAGGAGGTGGAGGAGATGCGTTCGGACTAAAGCCCCTTGAGGGGCTTTAGTTCGGACCACTTGCGATTGAGTCATCCCATCTTGCCCAGACACGTAGGGCGCTCCATTTCCTGTGAGGGTTTACCCTTTCCCTGTGAACTGGAAAAACTATAAAAAGCAGCGGCCGACTCCGCTGAGTTAGAGACTACTTTGACGCACCGTTGGGACGGCGCTAGGCACCAGCTGTGTGAGAGTGTCTGTAATCTCTCCGGGTCAGCATCTCTGCCCGTTCTTTCACGATGTTGTAGTAAAGGTTGTTTCGTTAGTAGACGCCTCGTCTTTGCTGGGACCGTTCATGCCGTCCGCCATCCACGGAGCCGCCAGGCCAACGCTACCGAGGGGCCGCGCGCCGCACGTAATAACTGCTGGCAGCGGTACGCTACTCAGGCACTCGCGACCCCAAAACCTAACAATTGGTGAACAGCGGTGGGACGACGACGACCAAGCCGTAACCGTGGTCGGAGGGACGAGCCAGGCGATACCGTCGTCCAACAACTGGTGAACAGCGGAGGAAGGAGGACGACTAAGCAGTGACCGTGGTCGGTGAAACGAGCCAGGCCTGACCGAGGTGCAACATCTGGTGGGAAGAGCGGAGATGTCACAGGCGTGACCCGTGATTCAAAGCAGTTCAGCGGAAAGGCGGGAGCAGTGCAACGAGCCCTGTGTGATGACTGGTTGCCTGCAGCGGAACGACTGCGTTGGATTCTTGGCTGCGAGGTTTGGTGAGTGCGGGACTTTCTTCTACTGAGTTTTGCCAGGCTTTTGTTAAGTAGAGAACAGAGCTGGTAATTGTGTTGTCGTTGTTGCTGGGTTAATTGCAGCAAGGCAATAGTGGGCAGTAGAGAAGGCAGCACTGGGAACAGCCATGGATTTGGATTTGAAGTCGTTGCGCAAACCGAAATTGCTGGAGCTTGCGAAGGAGTTGGGTCTGGATTTGTCAGACAAACTCAGAAAACCAGAAGTGTTAAAGGCTATTCTTGCGTTGGAAGCTGAAGATGACGAGCTTTTGGAATGCCTTGAGGTCATTGAAGACCGTAAGGAAAGGCTAGAGAAAGAGGAGCGTGAACGTGAACGTAGGGAGCGTTACGAGAAAGAGGACGCCCGCGTAAGGAAACTGATGCAGCTGGAGATTTCAGCACATAGAAGGAGCGTGGAAAGGATTAAAGCTTGCAATGTCATTCAGTGTAACGGTTCAATACCGCGAGATGGTCTGCCACCGTTCCTCATTGCCGAGGATGTGGCCGAGTATTTGGCAGACTTCGAGAATGTCTGCAGAAGTAAACGTTTCGAGCGAGATAGTTGGGCGCGGATGTTGGTAGCTCTTTTCTCCGCTGAAGCGTCGGAAGAAATCAAGCGATTGGTTGGCGACCGCTTGAAAAATTATGATGCACTAAAAGAGTCATTGCTGATACGATATCGGATAACGCCTCAGGATCTTCGGAAAAGATATGAGAGCGAGAAACATTGTAACACGGCATACTTTGATTTGGCCTATCAGCTGAAAGCCGCTGTAAAGGAATGGCTAGACAGTGCGGAAGTTCCGGAGCAAATCGAACTTGCACCGGAGTGTGAGATACAGCTTGGGGAAGCGGCCGAGCAATGTGACCGCAGTAGTGAGCCGACCGATCCTCGAACAGAAGAGCATCGTGTTACCTTGGTCGAGCCACTAGCTGAGACGATTAGCACAGGCTTAATCGGCGATAAGTCCGAAGTGACGCCGTTAAGCGAGGTGAACTGCACGCCGACCCAAGTAGCTGTAGGAGATACAGTTCCATCAAATGAGTGTGGGGAACTGGTAGTAACTGAACCGCCTCTCGAGTTAAAAGCAGAAGCTTGTGTAGAGCGTGGCGGAGAAGGAAGCCAGCTTGGAAATGAGAAAATTGCGGTTTCCGAAATCAGCTGTGTCGTAGCAGGGCACACAGAAAAACGAAGTGCCGATCAGAGAAACTGCGCGGCCCGCGAGTTGTAATCAGCCAGGGCAGACCGACGAGGAGTGCGCGTCCGCTGTGGAGAGCGAGTCTTGCGAAGGCGACAGCGAACGACCAGAGCAGAGTCAGAATCGTTCGTGCTCCAATACCACGCTAGGTTGTATTCGCGAAAACAATCCCAGTGCGAACGCGGACGTGGCATACATGGCCTTCACACAATCTGAAGCGCCCCAGATGTCGAAGGAGCTTGATCGTGCGCCGGTTAGTGCTGAGCAATGCGGCTCATCGGAGGACCCGTGTAACGTGAGTGGCGAGCCGCCAGAGGAAATGCCTAGCTTGAGGGCTGGCATGAGCGGTTGTTGTTCGAACTTGACTGGCAGTGAGTCATGCGCTGGCCGCGAATCAGACGCGGCGCCGCACTTTGAGCGCTTCGACGACACCTGTGTCCTACTAGCTCCGGTTACCGCTAGCTTGCTAGAGCTCGCGCCGAAAGAAAGTAGGACTAGAGTATTCAAGTGCTGCCACCGAAAAACGCGAAAGGGCAGGCGCGAGAAAGAATGCTGCCATCGTAAGGAGAGCAAACTCCAACGATTGCAAAAAGAAAGCAGAAAGCCTGTGTTCCAGTGCTGCCGTAGAAAAAGGCGGAAAAGCAGGCGCGAGAAAGAATGGAGAAAGTGTAAGCTATCGCGAAGAAGAAAGCGACTATCACAAAGGCACAAATGCGCCCGTGCCCGGAAAATGCGTGACTGGTGCGCCAAGCGTAAGGAGAAGGATAGGTTATTTAGAAGAGCGAGTGAGTCGTGCTCGTATGTTTCTTTGCGCAGAAACAGGAAGGTAAGGTTGTTCCGTGAAACGGACAGCCGAAGCTTTAGTGAAAGGGGTGATCTCAATGGTAACGCCGATGGCTTAAGTCGGAGTCCATAACGTAAGAAGAAGCCTGTATATTCACTTGTTGGTGTTCTTCTTCCTGACATAGGATTTTGAACAGATTGCATTGTATTATTTTTGTTTGAGAATGGTGTTTTTGAAAGCGCAATTTTCAAATTTGTGGACGCGTTCCAAGTGCTGCTGAGCTGCCCTTTAGTATATATGGGGGCATAAGAGGGAAACAGTCTGGCATAACTTAGTGAAGTTTGTGCCGTGCTTGCTGGCTGAACGGTTGAGCTTTTAGCGTGGTTGTGACGTTGTGGGTTGTCGGAAATCTCTCCTGAAGACAAGTTGCAGAGTTCCTTGGAAACCCGGACTTGCCAAGGACTTCTTCAGGCTGTTTGAGCTCAAGAGAAGCTGAGTCGGACGACCCCGGCTAGCAGCAACATCCCGATCCCTCCGGACAGCGGATGCAGTCCCCTGCCCTTCGGGATCTCCCTTCCCCGGCGGGGCAGTCTGTTACGTTTCCCCACCGACAAGTGGGACAGCTGACGCGGCCACCGCATAGCAACAGGCAGAACCGCGAGCGGATAGGCCATTTCGACGCCGTTCATCGGCCGCGCAACGCTTCCTCCCGCGGGCAAGACTCGACGTGATCCTGCCACGCGCCAAATGTGTGTGCGTGCGTGTGTGTGCAAACGCCGGCCAAGCCTGGAGCTCGTGGGAGAGTGCGCCGCCCTCGCCCGTCTGCAGGAGGTGGAGGAGATGCGTTCGGACCACTTGCGATTGAGTCATCCCATCTTGCCCAGACACGTTGGGCGCTCCATTTCCTGTGAGGGTTTACCCTTTCCCTGTGAACTGGAAAAACTATAAAAAGCAGCGGCCGACTCCGCTGAGTTAGAGACTACTTTGACGCGCCGTTGGGACGGCGCTAGGCACCAGCTGTGTGAGAGTGTCTGTAATCTCTCCGGGTCAGCTTCTCTGCCCGTTCTTTCACGATGTTGTAGTAAAGGTTGTTTCGTTAGTAGACGCCTCGTCTTTGCTGGGACCGTTCATGCCGCCCGCCATCCACGGAGCCGCCAGGCCAACGCTACCGAGGGGCCGCGCGCCGCACGTAATAACTGCTGGCAGTGGTACGCGAACCAGAGCCACCGGAACCAGAACCTAACAGTGGCCATGACAGCTGCCAGCTACTGCCTGGCAGCGCAATGTTGGGATTTTTCGCTCACAACGGCGACGCCGGATTGTCTGGCGAACGCTATGGTGGTTATCTGGAGTCCAGTGTGAACTGGATGCGCTTTTTTAAGTACCACGCCATGCAGAGGGGCGGACATAAGTCAATGCAACACGAATCTTGTTCTAAGCGCAACCACGCCTTCTCAGCTGGAAATCAAGAAACCCGGCCCTACGAGTTGGCGCAGTGGTTCGACGCCCGACTGCTGTGCCGTAGTACCCGGGTTTGAATCCGACCGCCGGCGGCTGCGTGTCGATGGAGGCCGAACGAAGTGGCATCCTTTTCTGTGCGATGTCAGTGCACAGAATCTCAAATGGTCGACGTTTCCAGGGTCCGTTATACGATCTGCACATTCTTTGATTCGCAGTATCACGCAAGGAAAAGTCAATAAGGGCTACTCTGTGGTTATTTTTCAGAACGACCGAGAAAAAGAAAAGTGCATGGCAGTAGAACATGCAGTTAAATTTTGTCGCAGTAGTGGCAGTTCTAATCCACCGAATTTCCTGAGGGGATCCAAAGCATTTAGTTTTCGGTTTTGTACTAAAAATAAAAAAAAAAGTGTCGCATTTCGTGGTGTACTTTAAAAAAAAAAATAATTTTATTCGCTTCAGAAACCGAAATGGCATCGGCTTTCTTGGCCAGGCCTAAATTCGAAGTAGATTCCACAATGAACCTCAGAACACGCGGATGGAATTCGAGGACGCAGCGCTGAATGCCAATCAAAGGAGGCCTTCAATAAGATGCTGTGCCACGGCAATATGCGGCCGCCATACTTCGCGATGTCGTCTCTTGCGACCACAGTAAACAAAGAAAAAATTGGAACCAATTGGAATCTCAGCTGGTACCAATGGGAGGCAAAATACCTTCTAGGATGCGGACAATGTAAAACAAAGTTCATGCGACAACGACGCTGAAAGTAGGAAACGAAACTGCAGGTTCTAGTTTTACTTTGCACCTGGGTGACTAAGGCGTACAAATGAGAAATATTTCTCAAGTACCAGTGCTACATATCCATAAAGCGCGGCTGCACAAATTGCTGGATACGCTCTCCTTCCTCCCTGTCGCTCACCCCTTGATTTCCTCCACCGCTTCCTCACTGTCCCTTTATATCTGCCACCCCAGTTCAAGTGCTTCAGATATCAGCAGATACCGGGGCTGACAAACAGATTTTCCTTCACTTTTGATATGTAATAAATAACCGTATACCGTGGACAAACATGTTCAAGTTTCGCGCTGAAATTTACACAGCAGGCAATAATGAAGGACAGCATCGACGAAGTAGCTCACACAACCTGCGGCAACATAAAAAAAGTGGTAGGTTAAAAATGAACCCAATAAACTTATATATTGATATAAGTACTATTTACACTATTTACAAAATAACAGACATAAAAATCTGGCTACAATGTTCATTTGGTTGGCTTGCTTTACAGGCAACACTGAAATTTCACACTTTTTTTTAGAAGTTAATGACTGGCTGTAAAATAATTGCACGCAGTTTATAGTTATCGATGTTTTTTATATGCAATCCATACAGATACAAGAAAGTAAATAATTATTTAATTGCATGTTTGTCTGGCAACATGCTAAAACAGGAAAGTCTGATAACCACTGCATACCTAATAACAATAATTAACGCTTGTTGTGTTAATTTCTTGCATGATTAAAATTTTTACGCACAGCTAAAACCTCATTGGACATATTACCCTAAAAAAGAAACCCACAGAAGCAGCCAGTGATGGAGCATAGTTCACTTTTGTCCCTGCAGGTATCAGTGTAAACAAATTATAAAGAAGTTGCTACAAGCTGACTTTTTAACGCATTTTATCAACGAAGTACGGTCTATTCAACTGGCGATCATCTCAGTGGTCCAGAAGAGTATTCTAATCAAGCGGTTCAAAAGGTGCGTTTTCTGATTTCGCCAATTTTGCAGGTACCACTGACCGGTGTACTATCTCGTGATCGCTTCTAAATGTTCAGTGTGGCTTTTGTTTCGCGTCAATATCGCTCCCGTGCAGCTTTTCTGGCTTCACCGAAAAAATCTGCTGAAAGGTGGTGTAGTTCCTGGGTTTTTTCAAATCTCGGAACGTTTTCAGGTAGTACCATTTATTACCCACTATAGCAGACGACGTGTTGATACGCAGGCTGTTGTGTTGTTTCGTCAATCCTCATGTACTGTTCGCAACGAACAGTTTGTTTCACACTTGAAGGGTGACTTGAAGCGCGTGACCGCCGCACTTAACGAATCCCTGCCAGCGATGACCAGCGAGAATCGAGAAGGCGAGCAGCGTGCACGCGGAAACAGAACGGCAGGCCGCTCTTTCCGCGCGCACACGGGCCTGGTGCAGCCCATTCTCGTCAGGTTTCGGCGACACGGCTTCGCAGCTAAAGGGCTGCGGTCATATGCGCTCCGACCTTCCCCCTAAGTGTAAGTACATTGAGCGGGCCTTTTCCACGGTGCACTGCGCGCGCAACGTAATACGCACACTGGCATTGTGTTCTGCACTGAACTACACTGAACAGTGTTGGAAAGGTACCGCGGGGATGGACTAGTGCGCTTGTGGCGAAGCTGATTCCTGCATTTTAACCTGCTTGGGTGTGCCGTGTGCTTTAAGAAAACATATTTCTTCCATTGCGGCGCACCTTCAAGTACGCCGCAGAGAAACTGGCTGTAGGGTGGCGTGAAAAAGGGAGAGAAAATGCTGGGAAAGTTTGGGCAAGCATGGTGCTTCTCTGCCACTGCTGTGCCACGTCAGTTAGCGGCCGCCATCCTTCGCCTCCCTTCATGATGTCGTCACTTGCGACCGCGACCGAGTAAAAAGAAAGAAAGCATTGGAACCCATTGTAATCTCAAATGGTACCAATGTTACTTAGTGGGTTCTAGTTGGAACTCACATTCCAATTAGAACACATTTGAGAGGGTAAGTCGCATTCCAACTGGGTAGTACAGTGGAAATATTTCCATTCCAAAATGATAAGTTCCATTTGGCCAGAATTCTCATTCCATTTTTACAGGACAAGATGTAAAATAGATATCTATTGTACCATCTTGTCCTGTAAAAATGGAATGAGAGTTTTGTCCAGTTGGAAATATTTCTACTGTACTATATTATTGTGCTATAACGTGGATGCTTGGTACCACAAGGTATCTAACAACCATGGTGGCATATGCACTTACTCGACTGCCAGTGCTAGTTGCTAGTGTCAGATGACAGAAAAGAGATAATCGCTAACATTAAGCCAGCTTGTATCACAGGTCAGGAGTTTAAGACGGCCTTCACAAAAGATGCTTGTCTTCAGAAAATGCAACAGTATGTCCTTTCCAATTGGCCGACAGCCAATAAGTTGCCTAGGGAACTTCAGTCTTTTTTTCCGTTTAAGAGATGAACTCTCTATCATTGACGGTCTATTGTATCGAGCTGACCGGATTGTAGTCCCCATTTCATTGACTGATCTGCTGATTGCTACAGCTCATGAATCATATCAAGGAATTGTCCGCACTAAGGCACGTTTCGGGGAAGAAGTTTTGGTAGCCTGCGATGGACAGGCAAAATGAAAATGCTATAAAGAACTGTCCGGCCTGCATAGAGGCATAAAAGACCATGAAGTCTTGCGTAGCTTCTTTGCAACCAGTTCCGTATCAATGAGTGAGCATGGCAAAAAGTGGCCATAGACATAATTGTTCCTTTCAAGAAAGCCCCTGTCAACTGTCGGTATGCCATCACACCATGCAGTGGACTACTATTCCATGTTGCCTAAGGTAAAGTTCACCTCACAAATCACAACCACAGTCATTACTGTTTCCTTCTTCAAGTTTTGGCCCACAAGGGTTATTCTGAGGTTATTTCAAACCAAGGTCCACAATCCATGTTCAAAAAATTCAGTACATTAAGCACCAGAGGTATCAAACTGAGTCATTCATCCAGGTACTACCCCGTCAAGTCGAACGTTTCAACAACACCTTCAAATCCTTTATCCAAATGACATATATGGACAAGCGTCCACTTAAAACTGCTGTGCATGAGTACTTGGGTATCCAGTTCAACTCCACATGCTACTAGAGTCGTAGCTCCGTCAGTACTACTCCATGGTTGGTCGCATAGAACTTGACTAAACATCATTGGATTGTCTTCCGTAGCGCCTTTGTTTCATTGCAATCCATTAGAAGTTATTCAGAAGCTCAGAGAGAGAGTGACACAGAAGCAAACCTACATCAAGGAATGTACAGACAAGAGGCGTGCTTTAAAGCCTCCAACATTGCAAGTGGCAGATCATGTGCGAGTTCACAAACCAATGATCTATTTCAAAACTGACAGAGCCTTCTGACAACCACAACAAATCATTGCACAACAAGGACCTTCGTCTTTCTGCTCACAAGATGTAATGGCGTGAAATGCGACAAAGCTCGCCAAGAGCCAACAATCCAGCTTTCAAGAACCGGAAGAGTTTGACTTGTTTTTGATGCCGCTTTTGTATGATACCAGGGACCATACACAAGCTCCTGTGCACTCGAGCCTTCCAGTGCCATCTACAACTCCAGTCTCCATCTTGAACAACAACCATAGTTCTTCGACAGCACATGTGTCCTGGATCTCCTTTGCGTGTATCCGCAGAATGTGCATCATCTCCTTCAGTCTGTGGTTATAGAGTCTTCACCCAGTGCCAGTGTCCAGTGTGGTGACAGCCAGAACATAAACACTCGCCACACCTCCTTCATGCAACGAGGTGACCACCCAGCTCCTTCTTCAGGGAACGGCCTGCAGCCCAAGCCAAGTCCACGTCCAAACCGCCCACAGAGGCCCAAAAGGACTATTTGTAAGCCCTTTTGGCTCAAGCACTTTGTGCCAAAATAGTTTTGTGTGAAAAGTGGTTTGATAATGAAAAAAAAAAAAAAAAAAATTAGATAATGCAACATGCCAATGCAGTGTGTTTTGTTTTTATAATTGTTTGAATGAACAGTGCTTCTGTTGCCTGTAAAGATAGAGAATGTGTGATTTTTTGTTTGTGTTCACTGCTTTAAAAAAAATATCTTACATGTTCTGGGTCAAGCAAATTTGTAATGTTAGCATACTTTTCCGACTCAATGTATCTGGCTCCATTTGGATATGCCATTTGCATCTATAGTGTCTAGGCTGCATTGCTCATATTTCCAGTAGATACTCAGTTGGACTGATCTTTACCAACAAGAGGAATCCAGTTGGTCTTACCCATTGCATCCAGTGGGTCTCCCCAGCAGCACTCAGTGTATCTATGTAGCCATTCTAAAAAAAAGCAGAAATAGTATTCTATTCATAATAACAGTTATTGGCAGCTTAACATACAAAATCATATTCACCAGCTACACTATCAACGTGGGCAAAATTCAACGAAATCACTCTACTGGCAAGAGTTACTGGCTCCATCACAAATATCATGAATGGCCGGTATATAGAAGCTGGAGCAGAAGCTTGTTGGCTGTATACAATGTTATGTTATATGTTCTTGATGTCTGACTGTATGTTGTATTTCTTGTGTGAGATGTATGCTTATCTATCATTCTTGATTTCCTTCAAGATTGTAATGTAATTATCAGTTTCCACATGCCTAGTAAACACATAAATTTGCTGTTTTTGTTTTGCCCCATTGGACCCATTGTATGTAGTGGATGTGACCCATTGGATCCCAATGCATGCAGTGGGATTACATTCAACTGAACCTTATTAGTATGCCCTACTATACTCACTCATTGCACACAATTATTTTCACCCACTAGCTGCAGCATCTCTCATAGCCTGAGCTGCTCTGGGACGTTAAACCTCACAAACCAAACCATTAGCTGCAATGGGTTAAGTATCCAAAAGCACCATCAATTCCAGTTGGAAAATCAACAGGTTCCAGATGGAAATTTCCAACTGGCGGTACTTGCTATTTTTCACAGAGATATGACGGCTTTCTTGCACAGCCATGACTATGCCGGCACTGTACGTGACTGTTGCGTTTTAACACCAGTGAAGTCTAGCAAACTGGCATGCCCGCATAACTGAGCATAAACGTTTGGATCATTATAAGAGCTTTAGACTATTGTGGGCTCCTACAGCTCCATCATCATTATATGGAACTGCACTTCAGACTGTGTATCGCATCGCAAGCTGACGAGCTCACGCAGAATTCCGCCTCGTCAATGTGTGCGCAACACTTCAAGGCGGAAGTCTAATGAGAAGGATATTGCCTTTGAAACCTAATGCATTGATCAGTGGAATTGAAAGCAATTTTTCTCTCATTTTCTCAAGTTCAAACATATCTCAGTTATAAACTGCGAGTCATAAAGTGCTTAGAGATGTTCGAATATTTTAGGGGAATACCCCAAGGTGAATTAGATTTTCAATAAGGGCGAAATTACTCATTGACATCCACCCAAGCACGCTCATAAGGCTACAAAGGGAAGCTACACAGCATTCTCGCTACCAAGTTTCCTTGGCAGCCGTATGGATGCTTGGGTTGATGTCGATGAGTAATTACTCCTTTATTATTGCGCTTAGAGTTAAGTGAAATATTTTGTTCCAGTTGCATAAATGGGCTTCCATGGTAGCATCGACAGATAGCCCTTACTGCGAAGCAATTCAATTTGTCATTATTAAGATAAGTTGTAATCACAGTTTCATAGTGTTCTTTTGTGTTTTTTTTCTAGTGACAGTGTAAAATATTAAATGTGTTTAGTAGTAGCTTTTTCTTTGACGTTTCTGCTAGTTTATCACACTGGGCAGAGGTCAGTGCGATATAACAATGAGAAGCTTTTGAGCAAGTTGTTTTGCATTCTGAGATGCCAGAGCAGGGCGCAAAAGTTGTCGCAACACAGTATGCAAACAACAATGATGGTTGCCGCACTCAGAATTCTTGACAATCTTTGTACGTGGTCCGCATCAGCTTTGTGCGTTTCAATTTGTTCGAATTTCTTGTGCATGGTAAATATGTGAGTCACACATTTCTGTTATACATTTCCAGTATGCTGTTGAGGTTGGCACACAGCATGCAATATCCAGGCCATCATGTTTATTTTCGTCATTGCTTCTGTGCCAGCCAACTGATATTCTGTTAGTGAAAACGTTGCTGAAGCTTTCTTATGAAGCTGAAGCTACACTGAATTTTACTTACCCAAATAGTGAGTGCCCACTCACAAAAGTTTGGTCAACCTGTGGTCTCACTATGAATCGAGCTCAACAAACTCTCATTTTGACTGACCACTCACTTGGACTCACTGATTCACGACTTTCACTCATTTCACCTCACGACTCATCTAAACTCCTTCATCTCGGCTCATGTGTCATTTGGGTTCACTCACTCATTTTGACAAGGGATATACGTGGTTTCTCTGAGCTGAGCAGACCTTTAGCTTCAGTGCTATCAATCATGACAATTCATTTTTAGCAAAAATCAGCATTTTTTGCACTTCAAATGATTTGTTTGACCCCTTTTGGGTTCAAAGCATGATTACAACTTTCGTATGAAGCATAATAAGAGCTTAATATTTCAAGTTGTCACAACCGCAAACAAAAAGCCAGAAAAAGTTTCCCTAGGCCTTCCCTCGTCTTATGTTGTACAACAGTGTCAACATTCATTGTCTGCAGAATGCACAAATCAGAAAGAAGTTGCATCAGAAGTTGCAAGAATTGAAAGAAGTTGCATCAGTACATCAGAAAGAAGTTGCACAGCATTCTCTTTTTTGGTCACCCAGAGACATCATTGCCAAGCTGCACCCAGAGACATCATTGCCAAATATGCATTCCAAGCTCATAGTATTATCCGTGTTGATCAATTGTATAATTATAGGTTACTACAAATCATGTATTTTTCGAAGGCATCCGTTGCCGAATATTATTCTTCCTTAGCATCTTTGGAGACGCATCGTGCTAACATGCACACAAGAAGTACTAATGCATGGAATGTACCACGTTTTCGCACTGATTATAAATTACAAATGCTGTCTTACAACCTGCCCCATGTTTTAAACACTTATCAAAGTACAATAGGATACACAAAAGCCGAGCTGCGCAAATATTTTGTTGAAATGTGATTTTATGCTTCTGTTTGTAGATTGCTGAATGTTTGCCCACTTTACATTTTTCCCTTAAAAACTGCGCATTTCAACTGTTTTTCTCTTTGTGCCATTTACTTTAAAGCTTATTGTGAATTTCCGTGTGTGTTTTGTTATTTGAATGTGACTACTGTATATATGACAGATTTGGAGATTTCCTTCACCACTCGTCTGCTGCTGCTTGTAAGGGTTTCCTGGACACTGTCAAGCTGCGAAGGCAGCTTTTATCCGGGAAACCTTCCAGTTGAACCTGGAAATAAACTTATTATTGTATTGTATTGTATTAAGCTGCTGAACTTTTAAGCATCTTTTCACATTGGCCATTTATCTTCCTCGTCTCCACTGCCCGCAAATGAAGAAAAAGATATGCGCTGTTGTCATGAAAAAAATCAGATCTTGATCTGAGCTTGTCTTATCTGTGACACGGATCAGATTATGATCTGGGTGTGAGTCCAGACTTGCAACTCAGATCACGATCTGGATGTGAGTATAGACTCACTCACGAATCAGGTGATGATATATGAATGCGAGCTTGAGAGAGCACAAGTGAGTCGACTCATGAGTGACTGTGCTGACCTATGTATAATGGCTAAACATAAAAAGACTGGTTGCACTATTTGGCATATATCCATGTTGGCCTTCCACATCAGTATATGAAAAATGCTGTTAAGATGAGAACAGGGGTTCTTCGGAGGAACTATAGAGCCTCAAGCCTTTGTTGTGTCAGGAAAGTATGTTGGTGGCAGTTCAAGCTCAGGATCACTTCCTCATCAGTCAGTGCTGAAACATTGTTATTTCAACAAATGTTGATTCCCCAAGGTCTGTCGCTGCTATAGGCTTTTAAATAAAAAAAAATATTGCCTCTTTTCCAGGAGGGCTGTGAATAATAATGACAAATCATACCCTTATTAGCTTTAGTACTCTTCCATGCAAAGCAAGCAACACATTTTGGTACCTTATTTTTACAAACTATTACTAAGCAGCCTACATTAACCATACAAGTGTCTATGTGATTATATTGCTACTGTATAATGCTTGTCATTTTATGTTGGAACATGTAGCTAGCACCAGTTGTGTCTTACATTTTTCAAGAAGACCCTTTTGATTCAAGATGTTTTCCTTGCACACACCAACTGAGTCATGATGTCCAAAATGCATTGCTTTATGCTGCCTCCAGGGAGTATCTGTCTTGTAAGATCTACATGTACTTCAAATCTGATGGGAAGTTTGTTGACAAGCACATTAGATTAAAGATATCTGTTGTTGTGAAGCAGCCTATGTTGCTTTGAGATCGCAAGGTTTTAAAATCACTAGGTAGCTTTGAAAACACAGCTGCTAGTATAATCCTGGCAATTATTTCCTAGACCTACACACATACATGTTGCAAAGTCTTTCCTCTTAGAGAAATGCCACCAATTAAGGTGTAAACATACTGCAATCATGTATCCAGTTTGGCGGATAAATAATTCCATGAGTTAGTAATGAGTGAACATTGCCTATTCTTTGATAACATGTAGCAAAATATTTGGATGTTAAAAGAACTGTGTGGATGGAATTTAATGCATCTCACCATAGTTATTCTGATTTGAACTCATTTCGCATGCTTTTGGGTGAACCCCCCCACAGCTTTCAAATGGTCTGTGAAATTTCACAAGTTTTAACTTATGGCACTTTATGACTGACAGCTTTCGAGGAATGCAAACAGCACATAGCAGGCCATGAGCAAATGGAAAAACAACCAGTAGGTTTATTCATCAGTCGCTTGTGTATCACAACTGGGAGAGGGTGTGCCTTCCTTACGCTGAACGCATACTGTTGCGGTCATGTATTTTATTGATACACGGCTCGTGCCATGCCCGATATGATACGTTCCTCTTGTTTACAAAAGAAACCATACACATCAGATTGTAGAAGGAAGTCCAACTGTTCAGAGCACAGGATATGAAATCTGTGCAGAATGCTGAGTATTTATTTTTTATTTATTAGTACCTCACAGGCCCCGAAGAGCATTGGGTGAGGGGGGCAAATCGGTACAAGAATATCGTACAAGGACGCGGTACAAGTCAAATACAAGAAAGGAACACGAAATTTATACAAAACCGAGTTAAAATAACATCAGACACGAGACACGAAAAACAACGTTAAGAACAACAAGAAGAACGTTAAGAAGAAAAAGAGTATGCTGGTGAAGGCTTTTTAAAATAGATCTGGGCAATAAAAAGCAGTATTTAAAATATCCAGGATTTTTGTACTTGCTGAACTTGCGGAGCAGACCAATGAAGTTCAAGGTCTTGTGGAATATAGGAGTCTTAACACATGCTCCATGCTCAAGAGGTCTGAAATACCTTTACTGAGAACAATTTCTTTCCAAAATTTGGAAAACTATTCTGTTCTCTTTTTGTTTACATAGTTCTGCTTCCCACTACATCTGAAGCCTTTAAGGAGTCGACTTCGTAAGCTGAAATTAAACCTCACTGAAGGGATCACGTCAGTACTGCACCCTCTTCAAGATCTCACCAGCACCATCAATTTAGAGCATAAGGAAGCAGGGCTAGCAGTAAAATGAGAAGGAAATCCTTGGAGTTCTGGAGATGGTGTGCATAAGAGCTAGAGGTCCAAACATATTCAACTCACACCGTTGCTCATGCAGAAATATTTTCATGTAGTGTTTGGAAATTGAATTTTGCCGAGCAGCAGTATTTTGCATTCTTCTGTAAACTTTTGCACTTAGAAGTAGAAAGTACACGGTCTGCATTTTACCTTATTGTATGCACAGCTTCGAAGTTCAATCTTTATTTCTCTTGCTCAGCATTTACAAAAGTGAGGCTAGGGTCACAACAGAAAATGCTTCCAGGCACAGCTAAAAAAAGCCCTTTCCCCATTGGTTATATGCTAGCCCTATCAGAGCACTTATGGATTTGTGCAAGAGATTTGTATGCAAAACACTTGTCAAAATCTGACAACTTGCAGATTATAGCAAGTGCAATTTATGAATGTTTATATTGAGAAAACCAGCTTGGTTATGTGCTGCACTCTATTGCAAAAGCAAGAATTAAGGGCCTCAAGCTCTTCCTTAAGGAAATGATGCAATAGTATTAGTGGCTGCCATCTGCTGCTCCCTTTATGAATTTTATTTCATGCATATGCACTTTACTATTATCTATATATTTCATTAATCTTCTAATCTATGCCTCTATTATCACACATATACTCGTTAGTGTACGCAAGTAACTATATAAACGACCACCAAACAGTGATTATCAAGCTCGGCTTTAGACAAGCTTTGGATATACACTTGTGCAGCTTAGGGTTGGCAGGTATGACTCGGGATCCAAGTCCTGCAGGGTTTTATTCCTAACTGTTAAAAGCTGCTTGAGTTGCCAGCTACTGCCAACTCGACTACGTCTTGCAATTTTGCCAAGTATGACTGTGACAAAATTTTTTTTTATTTATTTATTTGGCTATGTACCAATCTCCCCACTGGGCATTAGAGTAAGGTGGGTACGCAAAGGGAAAGGCAAAAGCACTGTGAACAGGTACAGTACATTCATACAAACGACCCAGAAACAATTCAGCTAAGAACAGTAACAAACACTTGAGAAATGCTGTGCAAGTCATGAAGGGGTTAAAATACATATATAGCGAAAAGGTAGCATGCAAAAGCTCTCAGTTGATAAGGAGAGCAGTCAATATATCTTATGGTGCATGACACAGTGATGCATCAGTTTGTCCCCGTGAATGTTTGAATGTTTTTAAGAACGGCTGGAAAGCTGTTGTCATCTAATGAAACTATTGCGTTTGGGAGGCTGTTCCATTCACTTATTGAAGCACTCTCTTTTACTCTCTGAACAGACCACATCACCTTTTTTCTATGTTCATAGCCAGCTTTACTTTGTTTACGGCTCCAAGGCTCACGTAAAGTTGGTTTCTCCTCACGGTCGTGAACCGAGTGGTGAAGCCGTCTTTTAAAGAAAAAATTAAAAAAAAAAGAAACGGCGTTTTATTTCAACGCGTTTTTTTTTTTTTTTTTCTTTCCCAAAGCAAAATTTGCTTTGCGATAGCGCGTGCGGCGATGTCATTTTGTGGGAGGTGCGTCGCAGCGGCCAGACGTACTTTACTATATCCAATTATTACAAAGAAGTGTCTTCACTACAGCAGAAGGAATATGCTCAGTCGTCTATTGAAGACGAACTGTGACTTCAGTTTCACTTTACTATATCCGAGTTTACTACAGCGGGGTTCTACCGCATGATGCCAGTTGCCTTGAAAAAAGCCAGCAACCTTTCGAAAACGCGTCGAATTCCCACATCAGATACTGTGCTGCCCATAACCATGCTGCCAAATTCCTGGGGGAAATATTTAGTTGACTAAAGTTTTTTTGCTTTGCCTCTGCACATTTTAAGGTAAATGGTAACTTTGCAAAGGTTTTGGAGCTTCATTAAAGTTGAAAAAAAAAAATGTAGTGCGCATTCTGCCCTCGTTTTGTATTTATGTGGCACGGCGGGGATGTGCTTTAAGCAAAATCACTAGCTGGTTCAGGGTTCAAGCTAGATATATCGATTCCATTTGGACATCGACTCGAAAGTCTAGTTGGGAACCAACTGAGTCGGTTATGATCTTATCAAGAAAATATATCTGAGAAATTCTTCCAGCTTAACATTAACTGAGTTTGGAAGTGAATTCGGGCAAAAGAACTTGCACTTGGAAGCGAGAAATGAGGCAGCTGATTCCCTGTGCAGTTGGGAAAGTATTCGTGATGATGGGAATACAGGCAAGGAAATGACTGTTTCAGTTAATGATTTGCGTCAGCTGGAGACGAATTAGTTTTTGAATGATTTCTGTCTATGTTCAAGGAATAGAAAAATAAAAGTTCAACGTTTTATTTATTTATTGCACATTTATGCAGTACCCAAAGCATCATCACACAAAATAAATGTACATCAGCAGCAGAAGTCACACTCCGACCTACCCTTCGCTTGGTTGGGGGACACAGCATGCGAGCGTCTGCCCCTGAGATTCATCCTTGGACTACTCGTCAGCATTGAAAGACACGCGCAGCACATGCAACCATGGGAACAAGGAGGCTTCTTCAGCCCAATCTCACGTTCAGAATAAAAGTGCTGTCTCATTACAATGTGGCAGCGGTCAAAAGAGATGTGATGACTTGGCGATTGTGTTCAATTTAACTTCAAGCCCCTGCTTTTCTGGCATCGAGTGAATCTGCGATTGAGAGACATGTTGAAGGGTGGTCCTGCACATTTGAGGGTCGGCACCTAGTAAACACTCGAAATTTTCTTCGGGGTCTTGTTCGGATATAGCGAACGTTTTAGCAATGCACGAGATAGGTGCTGAGAGGTGCAACTTTTGCTCTATTGGTACGCATTAAACTACTATACTCCTCAACTCGTCGTGCAGGAATGTCTGTTAAACATATCTCAGGCATGTGGCTCCGGAGAGCCAGAAATAAAAGAACATATAAAGGCTGTCAATATAGCGAGAAAGCGATGCTGGTTAAATGCTGTAGGAATAAAAATCGTGCCTGCTCAGCTGGAATGGAAGTCTCAGGATTTAGCAGTTACAGTGAAAACTCGTTAATTAGAACCTCGATAATTCGATTTTTGGGTTAATATGAACTACACTACTTCGTCCGGTTAAGCTCGGTAGAGGCCTCTGTGCACATAAAGGCCCGTTAATTCGAACGCCAGCTGACTTCGCTGCGGATAATTCCAACTGCGCGCCAGCGCACCTGGGCGGCCTGGCGCCCAGCACATGGCCAAAGAAAGGGTCTGCGATAGGGTAGCATCGTTAGAGGCTGCGGCGCACGTCCAAAATGGGCAAGGAGATGAAACCAGGTAAAACCATGGAAGAGTGCGTAAAGTCTGAATGGCGCGGTTGTCTCCTCGACCTCTTCCGCGCTGTCTCCGAAACGAAATTAGACCCCTGTTAATTCGGTAATACGGATAAGAATTTCTATCGGTGCGGTCCCAGCCAACGTCCACGAAAGGGTATGACGTCGGATGGGCGTTATATGGGTCTCCAAATCAAAAAGCAATCCAATGTTTGTGCGGCAGCGGACAGCGCCCGCCTCAATCGTCGTGGCATGATAAAGACCCCCCAGCTAAGGTCAAAAGGTAAACACACCGTGATGTTATCGCTGCGCAGCACCTTGGCGCACTGCTGAGGAAGCGCTCTGGGCTTTGACGGCGAGAAGCTGAGGGACACGATAATGATAATGACATTTTCCTAACTGGCGTACCTTATTTCTCCTCGCCACTCCCGACTGTCTTCCTCTCTCTTTCCTTCTCCCTCTCTATTTTTTCACTCTCCTGTCCTCCTTTCATGGCTCTTCCTCCCGTGTATGTGTGTGTGCGGGGGGGGGGGGGGGGGGGGCAAAGGCTTTCCCTCCAGCACCGACCTGCGCTGAGCTGGGGGTCACATAAAATGGTAGTGGTTCCGCGCCACCGATGGATGCGTGGTATCCTCTCATGGCTCTAGTGGTGCCTGCGCCGATGGATGTCCAGCCGGATGGCTTTCCCTCCAGCAATGCGGCGTGCGCAGAGTTGAGGGTCACGTAAAATGGTGGTGGTGCGCGCCGATGGATGCGACGTCTCCTCCTCTCATGGCTCTCTCTCCAGCTGTCCGGGCTCGTTTGCAAGCTCAGCGGCGTGCGCTTGGTGTTGCTGCGCCGATGGACGTCCAGCGGTATGGATGCGCGGTCTCCTCTTCTCAAGGCTCTCCCTCCTCAGGGGCGTGCGCTTGGTGTGGCTGCGCCGATCGAAAATTCCTCTATTTGCTGCTGGAAACAGAGACGCATCAGAAGTGCCTCCGGCATACAGAACCACGTCGCAGGGGTTCCATTTACATCCCCAAGCAACATCAAGTTCCTTCGTGGACGCACCTTAAATAAAAACATTATGCAACGGCAACTACGCCGGCCGACTTGCGCGCATGTGCGCGTCGCTGGACTCGAATTCCTCTATTTACTGCTAAAAAAAAAAAAAAAAAAAAAACATTATGCAACACCAACTAGGCCGGCCTAACTGCGAGCATGGCGTGCGGCGCAGGACTCTAAATTCTTCTATTTACTGCTGGAAACAGACGCATCAGAAGAGTCTCCGGCATACAGAACCTCGTCGCAGGGGTCTGATTTACATTCCCAAGCAATATCAAGATCGTTCGTGGACGCACCTTAAAGAAAAACATTATGCAACGCCAACTAGGCCGGCCGACCTGCGAGCATGGCGTGCGGCGCTGGACTCGAAATTCCTCTATTTACTGCTGGAAACAGACGCATCAGAAGAGCCTCCGGGATACAGAACCGCGTCGCAGGGGTCATATTTACATTTCCAAGCAATATCGAGTCCGTTCGTGGACGCACTTGAAAAAAAAAAAAAAAAAAAAAAAAAAAAAACATTATGCAGCGCCAACTAGGCCGGTGCTTTTTCCTCCGGGATAGGTCAGCAAAGCCGGGCGGATTCCGGATATATTTTGGGTACTTTGGACAAATGTTCGAAACTATTCAGCCCGTGCGCCGCTCCGAGGCGTGGACCGCGGCCAGCGACGCCATCATCCCAGGTGGTGATGGAGGTGACGTTTATTAATTAATTAGAGTTTGGGAAACACAGTGTGGCTCCGCTACATGGTCGGCGTCTCTAGTCAAGCTCGCTCTTTGCCGTCCTCGAGTCGCCGGCCTCTGCGCCAACCGTGGCGCGTTCGCCCATGGTCACAAAACTCGGCACACCACGCACAAAGATGAGCCATTTCTGTGTGCATTCTCGGACCCAGTTTCGGGGAATCCGTCCGCTACAGATATGCAACTGGAGAACAAAAAAAAGTAAAAAAAAAAAAGCGTCTATAATGAACTTTGAAAATGTGCAGTGACTTACACAGCATACAAAAGGAACAACCAAGAGGACAACGGCGGAGGAAGTGTTCAAACCATGAGAAAGGCATCGACATCAGCCGAACTATACCCACTGCAGGGCGAATGCCTCTCACATACTCCTCCAACTAAACCAATCCTGTGCTAGCTGCATCCACTTGACCCCTGCAGACGTCCTAACCTTATCCTCCCGCCTAATTTTCTATCGCGCGCTGCTACGCTTTCTTTCCCTCGGAATCTTATTCGTTACCCTTAGCGAAAATGTCCGACCCATGCCCATGTTTTCTTTTCGATTTAGACTAGAATGCCATTGACTTTGCACGCTGCCTATTTCGAAATGTTACGCCTACCACTTTTCGTACTTTACCTTTCTGCGTTGTCATCAACTAAAGTAGTTAGGACCTTTTTCGTTACCCTCAAGTTACAGCCCTATTGATGAATACCGGTAGGATGCAACCGTTTTAAGCTTTCCTCGTGAGCGATACCACTGGTAGCGGTGATCTGCAAGTAATTACCAAATGGGATGCATCCCCATTCTATTCCCCTCGTTATTTACCATTAATGACCCGGATCTGCGGGTACTACCTATTCCCAGGCATATTCGCTACCCACTGTGCTGAAAATTACAATAGGCAGTGAAAAAGACACTACTTACCAAAACAGCAGTAGCAGCAAAAACGCCGGATATGGGCATAAACGCCACTTGCTGTAGAGAGAGGAAGTGGGGCGAGAGACAGTGGTACGCATCGTGCCTGCTCTGCCAAGGCTCGTTTGGTGGCCCCGAGAGGGACCGTTAAAAAAAAAAGCTGGCAAAGCAGCTTTGCGGCCCATAGGGCCTCGAAGTGTTGATGGCAGATGACGACTGAACACTTCGCATGGGGTAGTGCTTTGCGATAACCTCCATCAGTCGAAGGAAGGGGTCATGGCAGCGCCGTCTACCATTTAGAGACAGCCACCAAAGCCACCCGAGGTAGGACTCTGTAAGCGCTGGGGTCAGCTTGCGGCCGCTTCTTAACAGACGGGCCTTGGCCTTCTGCTAACAGCTCTCAATGTCCTGAGTGTGGGCACCAGTGACGGGGTTCACAAAAAACTGTGAGTGATTAACGGTGTTGTGGGTGAAATTCATGTTAACACCGTTGCTGTCCTGCAGCCCCGGTACACACTGGTACGCCGCCCACTCATCACTGACTATTGTGGTCCCCGGTCGAACGTTGTCGGCAATAATCTTTCCCAGGGTCGCCGCGTCTCGTCGGTCGACTTTAAACAAGCGAAGTTCTTTGGTGGCCACCCAGATCATCCCGAAGATCCACGGTCCGCGGTCGACTACACCGCCATAGTTGTTCTGGCGGTGTGGTGGCACATTGTCGCCTGCCAAAAGCCGGCCACGGTTGTATTTGCGTTTGCCCCTCATGAGGCATTCATCTACTTGCACTTCTTCCCCCGGTCCACCCATTGGGGGCTGCTCCGCGAGCTCCGCGCAGCAAATTTCGCGGACGTAATTGGTCCAATCCGCGCACGTCTGCTTCGAAATCTCCTCGTTCTGCATCCCTCTGGCGAGGGACATGGATATCTCTTTAGACATGCAGAACGTCAAATACAGTATAGTTGACCGCGGCAGCTTTACATTAGGACGGCCTAGGCGGTCCTTACGGACAAAAAAAAAACTGGCCGAATCACCTCCGGCGGCTTGTAGGCCAGCCGATCCTTGCAAAGCAACGATGCCGTGAAGTTGCGACAGTTGCTTGCGGCACCTGTTGCATCGGAACTGTGCACGTCTTCCTTTCGTCGAAGCGCGATAGTACGTCACCACTTCGCCACTGCAGTTCTGCTTGGTGTCGTTAAAGCCCAGTTGGCCGCAAACTCCCCAGTACTCCGACGTAGCCGGACGGCCTGCCGATGTGGAGGAGGGATGCGGTCGCACAGTAGGTGCGAGTCGCAAACGTCGCACAAATTCTTCTTGCAACGCTTCGCCCTCCATGATGCGGCCCATCTCGTTGAACTTTGGGTCCCAGCGAACCGACGACATCCTGAATTGGTGCAGGGAGCACAAACGCTTCAATAAGTCTCGCACGAAAATGGCACTTCCAAAAAGTGACTCGAGTCGTCAAAATGCCGTGTGTAAGGGGTCGGTGATATGCGCGGCGCCATTAGGACCGTTCGCTCTTTTTGGGTCACTTGTTCAACGCCCAGCTGTGGACCCTCGGGCAGGAGTCGGGAAGGAGCGCACTACGAAAACGGAGGCAGAGGGGAAAAGCAGTCCCTTCTTCCGAGGACTTCGCGGTCGCGCTCGAAGACGCGGGGACAGGCAGTTTGTTCTCGCCGCCGCTTCGCGCGGGGGGTTCTTTTTTTTATTTATTTTTTTTAAGAGCGTTACGAACTGTTTACACCGCTACCCCGTAATACGCCGACTGCACCCATCGCGCGGAGGCAGCGCAGGTTTTGAACGAGCGCTTCTTTTGGAAGGGCGGCATAGCGTTCAAAGAACAAACGCTGTCAAGTTGAATGGTGTAAGGCCCTCGTCCAAGACCGACTGAAATACAGACCTGCACAAAAAACAGGGTCCTATGGGAGGGAATGTTAATATTCAGACCAATACTGACAACAAGATAAAAAATTAATGCCTAATTTATATTTATGCAGTCCTTATATATAGGTTCGAGCGCGGAAGGCCTGACTCCCGAGCCTTGACTTAGATTTAATGCCTGACAGGCACAAACAACCCGATGCGAACGACCTACATGGAGCGACTAAGCTTAAATGTAGAACAGCCAATACTCTCCTGCTTTTTTTCTTGTTTTCTATCACAGGAAGCGCAAACGTGAACGAATAAAAAAGGAAACGCGCCTATGAGCTCAGTATTGCACAGAAATACACGATGTAAAGCAATCTATAATAAGTTTCAGCGACGGGAATATAGCGCAGGACAAGTAGACACAAGGCCGTCGGTCAAACGTACGAGCTCTGATTTTCAACTCGTTTATTTCCCAGATGGCGAAGTTCGTGAAATGGGAATAACTAGCCTGAGAGGACTCCTTTGGACGTCTATAGCTCATTCTTGAGCTGTATGCGACCATAGGAACGAGCCAATTAAGGCAAAGTAGGAAATGAAAGCGGGTGTAAAAAACTAAAAACAAACGCTTTGATGTGCAGTTTCCCTGCTGCAGGTGTTTTTCACTCTTCATACGTTTCAGCGACGTACCCTGTTAGCTGACACTCAAATAAACAAGAAGAACTAATTATTGAGGTCGCATTAGGAAATTAGGTGGATGTCAGTCCGCAAGAAGAACGCGTCTGTGCGAACTCCGCTGTTGCGATGCGTCCGTTCTATCGCTCGGTCCAGCTTCGACTGACTCTCTAGGTATTCACATTTCACACCTTCACATCGTTCTTCCCACGGTTGAATGCTGGTTACGGCACGTACACCAGTCACACACACGTCAGAGACGGCTCGCCCTCTCTCCTCACGTGATCTTCTCTCCGGTTTCGTGCGCTGCGGCGACGGCCGTGAGAAAGTTCGTTGTAGCCTTGGCTGGGCGCGGTGTCGAATAGCGGCGTCAGCGTTCGATGGTCAAGGTAAACAATGCCTAAGCGGGCGCTTTGGTCGGCGTAGTCGGCGTAGCGCTGACACGACCCTCCCGAATTTGCGCCTGTCCTCAGGTGCAAGCATTTCGGGGAGATGGCATAAGCTCATTAGCGACGAGATCGCGCTCCTTGTACCTCCGCAGTTGTTCAACGTTCACTGTTTTTCGGTTGATTTTACCAGGTGCGTGGTGTAGCCTTTCTATGACTACAAGGTTTGGCTCGATCACTTCTGTAATTTCAAAGGGGCCTTCGTAGAGCGCGTCAAGTGTGTTCCGTGCGCCGGCTTCGAGCACGACGAGATCTCCGGGATGAAATTCTGGGGCCCGTCGCCTTGAGTCATATCGGGCGGTTGATTCTCGTTGACTCTCGAGAAGGCAGTCCCTCGTTTCCGCACGTCCCTTTGCTAGATCGTGGAGTCGCTCCGCTTCTTCGATCTCGTTCTCAACTGAAGCGATGTTGAGCTCTCCGGGAATTTTTGGGTCGTAGCCATGCATTAGCCAGAAGGGGCTGTAGTTTCCGTGACGGTGTTTAGTAGCGTTAATAGCGAACGTTGCTTTGTGAAGTTGCTTCTTCCATGCACTGTTGTTCTCGATGGTCTTGCGAAGCACTTGTTTGAGGGTTCCGACCATTCTCTCGATAAGACCGTTGGATTGAGGCCAATACGGAGGGGAGTTGATGTGGGTTATCCCGAGCCTGTTGTGAAACTGTGCTGTTCGTTTGTTCACAAATCCTCTAGCCTGATCGGTGATTATGATGCTCGGAACGCCAAATCTTGGGATCCATCTTTCGGTCAGAAATTCGAGGTAGTGTGCTGACGAAGTGCTCGGCACGGCCACAGCGTCCATGTATCGTGGTCAATGCACACAAGCACATAGCCGCTGTTTCCGTCGAGAGGTCCCATGTGGTCCAGTGAGATGACAACGTTCGGTTCGGTGGGAATGTCTCTTGACCGGAGGCATCCTTCGTTTCGCGTGGTGCGGGCGTTAATTGTCTGGCACGTGTGGCAGGTCTCTATGTACTGACGGATGTCCTTGGTCATAGATGGCCACCAGTACTTTTTCTGAATGAGGTCTTTGGTTTTTTCGAGGCCGAGGTGTCCGTTGTTGTCGTGGAAAACCAGCATGACGTTACTTCGGAGAGTGGCGGGGACAATCACTCGCTTGTATATACGACCTTTCTGAAATGATCGCTTGATTACGATGCCATTATCAATTTCGTAGTCAGATGTGTCGTTCGCAGCCTCGGTCCGGAACTTTTGGCAGTCTGGGTCGTCTTCTTGTAGCTCGCGTAGACGGCTGTGTTCGCTGACGATTACGGTGAGACAGAGGAGGTCGTGAGCTGAAAGTCGCTCTTCGCTTGGTTCAGTGGCGTCTGCCTGTCTTGAGAGTGCGTCTGCCGCGGTGTTCTGGCGTCCAGGCTTGTGCTTCACATCAAAGGTGTACTCAGCAAGGTCGAGGGTCCATCTTGAAAACCTGCGGTTGGTTGCACCCTTTTTCACCAGGTACGACAAGCTGAAGTTGTCTGTGTACACCGTAAATCGTGGGCCACCTCGTAGGTAGATTGCGAACTTTTCGGTGATAGCCCAGTGAAGGGCCATGCACTCGAGCATGTTTGAATGTAATCCCCTGTCGTGCTTGTTTAAAGCGCGGCTTGCGTATTCGATTATACGCTCCTTTCCGTCTTGAGTTTGGGAGAGTACCGCCCCAAGTCCTGTCTGAGAGGCGTCAACATGCACATAGGTAGGACAGTCTGGACGGAAGTTCGCCAGAGTGGGCGGACTTTTTAGGGCCGTTTTCACGGTGTCGACAATTCTTTGGTGCTCGCTTGTCCAGACGAATGTAGCATCACTTGCGAGAAGCTGACGTAGCGGGTATGTGAGCTTGCTGAACTGTGGCACAAACTTGCGATAATGGTTTGCGAACTGGAGGAATGAGTACAACTTCTTCGCGTTGCGATGCGGTTCGAACTTGTCTATGGCGGAGACCCTTTCTTCGTCGAGCGTTCGCCCTTCTGCCGATATCACGTAGCCTAGAAATTGAACTTTATCTCGCACGAACTGGCACTTTCGCATGTCCATTTTTAGACCGTTGATGACGATTCTTCTTAGCGCCTCTTCAAGCAGGTTAAGTGCCTCTGTAACCGTTGCTGCTCCCTGTCCGACGTCGTCCATATACGTGGACGTTCTGCCGAGGCCATCGAATGTGCGACGCATCACCCTCTGCATCGTCTGTGGTGCCTTGCAAAAGCCGAAAGCCATGCGAAGATACTCGTATTTTCCGTCGGGGGTGACGAATGCTGTCTTGTGAACGTCTTCAGCCTTTACTCGGATGGTTAGGAAAGCTGCCTTCACATCTAGGACGGTGAAATATGCTGATCCTTCCCTCATAATGTCATCAATCACATCCTCCATGATCGGCATCGGATACGAAGGGTTGATCGTCTTCTCGTTAAGCTTGCGATAGTCGTGCGCCATTCTTCGTGGGGTCGTTGGATGCATCGGCTGGTCCACGACGATTGTTGGAGCGCCGTATTCGCTCTCGCTTGGCCGTATTATACCCTTGGCGAGGTAGTCTTCCACTTGTTCTCTGATGAACTGCCGGTCAGCTGGGGAGCACCTGTATGGTCTCGATGTCACTGGCACGCTGTCCCGTAGTTCGATGCTGTGTTCGGCGTGGGGACACATGCCAAGAGTGTCCGTTTTCGACGTGAAGGCCTCATGATGCTTGTGTAGGATAGATCTAAGCGCATCCTTTTCGCCAGCATTAGCGTGCTTGGTCATTTTTGATACCGCGTCTTCTACCAGAGTCTTGAAATCTTCGTCGGGAACGCAGTCCTTCGCACTGAATCGCACAAAGCCATTATCGTAGGAAGCAGGCTCAGCGGCTTGCTGACAGAATGAAGCTATCAGAGCCTCTCCCGTTCGTTGCGTGGATTTCGGACGCTGGGTTGACGAGCTCGATGACGCATTGGCAGTTTCGGTCACTTGCACAAGAGTCACATCATTAGTTGGATGGAAGGTCACATCCACGTTGGCAGTGCGGCGCCAGTCGGATCCGAGGATAAGGTCTATAGATTCCGGCAACGGCGCGACGACTACGTCTCGGAGAAGCACTTTCGTTGTTCCCACCTCAACACTGAGCGTTGTCGCGCGTGATGGATTAATAGTTTGGTTTAGGACCTGGATCGACTCCGTAGCGTGCCGGGCGTGCGTATCAATGTCCGCGCAAAGGGCCTCTTCACTCAGAATTGACACATTGGCTCCACTGTCAATACAAATCTTGAGCGGCCTGTTGTTTACGCGTCCCGTAACGATTGGCAATGTGCCGCCGGTGGAGTGCAAGAAACAGTTTGCTTGCCTGTTGGGTGGTGTGCCGTTGTTGGCGCTGTTGAACCTAGCAGATCGTCGCTGCTCCGCCCGGATGGTAGCTGCGGTTTTAGGTTTGCTGCATTCTCGGGATAGGTGGCCGTTGTCACCACAGTTATAGCATGACCTTGCGGTAGGCTGTCTCGACTGCGTAGGTCTTCGGGTTTCGTGCGGCCTGTCGTCATCGGGAGGAGCGTTGGATACTCCGCTGGATCGCCTGAGTTGACTGCGTTGACTCGTTAGGCGGGGTCGTGCGTCCTTGCCGTTGCAAGCGGGCGAAGTTGTGCGGCGTCGCGAGTCAAGTTGGGCTGCACGGTCGATCAATTCCGTCACTGTAGTGCAACACTGCGCTGCAAGCGGATTCGCCCAGGTGTCGTCTTCTATTCCACTCAATATTAGGGAGATCCTTTCCTCGGTGGCGAGTGGGTACGGCGCCTTGTCGAGGACAGAGTTCTTCGAATACATGTATTCCACGATGGACTCGGACGGTTCAAGGCGTCGTTTCCCTTGGAGGTCAAGGAACTCTTGCATTGAGAGATTTCGTTTGAAGCGGGTGGTGAGGGCTTCTTTCCATTCGGGCCACGTGTTGCACATTGTCCCGTACGAGCTGTGCCAGTCTCTCGCAGCTCCCGTTAGACGTGTTGCCGCGCTAGCCAGCGTTAGTGACTCCGTCCAGTGCGCTAGAGCAGCGATGCGCTCCACTTGGGAAATCCAGCCGCTTACGCTTTGGTGTGGCGATCCGTCATACAAAGGGATGGCGGATGATGTGTCGCTCGTTGAATGGATCTGCACTGGTGCCGTGGGTGCGGGAGTCCTCGTCAACGCGTTGGCCAGCTGTGCTTGCGTGGTGGCGATCATGGCTAAAATCGCAGCCATATTCGGTCCTCCGTCACCAATAGCGTAAGTTGGCGTTATCGGTATATCCGTAGTTGCAGCTCTCGTGTCGTCAGCTGGAACTTGAGCGGGTGGTGGGCTTGGTGCAGAACTCGTAACGTTTTGCGCTGTCGTTGGGGCGTCTGCACTGACGTTGCCGCCCCCGTGCACTGCGGTAGCCGTGGTCGCCTGGGCAAGCTGCATTCGGACAGTCTCCACCTCGGCGCGTAGCTCCTTGATTGTAGACAGCGCCTCCAGGTACGCCTGCCTGTCGTAGTCGTTGGCAGCCTGGTTTAGCGTTGGCGTGTCCATATCTTCGGAGACTCGTCGACCAACGTTGTCTTCGAGGATTCGTGAGACTAGATCGTCCTTGCTTCCGGAGCACGGCAGTTGTCTTGCCTTCAATTCGTCTGCAAGCTGCTTCTTCGTAGCAGTGCCCAAGCGGTTGCGGTCGACCGAGGACAGCAGAACGTTGACGGTCGTTGAGTCGGAGTGAGTCGAGAATGTTCGCCGTTGAGCCGCTGCGTCTTCAGTGGTTGCGTCTGACTGACATCCTGTCGACTGCGCCATGTTAGCTGACACTCAAATAAACAAGAAGAACTAATTATTGAGGTCGCATTAGGAAATTAGGTGGATGTCAGTCCGCAAGAAGAACGCGTCTGTGCGAACTCCGCTGTTGCGATGCGTCCGTTCTATCGCTCGGTCCAGCTTCGACTGACTCTCTAGGTATTCACATTTCACACCTTCACATCGTTCTTCCCACGGTTGAATGCTGGTTACGGCACGTACACCAGTCACACACACGTCAGAGACGGCTCGCCCTCTCTCCTCACGTGATCTTCTCTCCGGTTTCGTGCGCTGCGGCGACGGCCGTGAGAAAGTTCGTTGTAGCCTTGGCTGGGCGCGGTGTCGAATAGCGGCGTCAGCGTTCGATGGTCAAGGTAAACAATGCCTAAGCGGGCGCTTTGGTCGGCGTAGTCGGCGTAGCGCTGACAACCCTATCCTTTGGCGTAGCAACCCGCGCGGTGTCCAGTTCAGGCTGCTTCTTCGCGGCTTCTTTTCTGTTCAGTGGTGCCACATGTGTGAGGGAATCGCCCTGTGTTCTCGCCCCCATGCATATTCCTTCCTTTTTTTTTTTTTTTTTTACCTCAACAAGGCTACCAGCCGAATTCGCCGCTCTCTCTCTCTCTCTCTCTCTCTCTTTTTTTTTTTTTTTTTTTTTTTTCAGCGGCAGCGCTCGAACTCACTGCGATGCGCCTTCCTCCTACGCCGCGCAGCAAAGCAGACGGCCAACTTTTCTCAGCATTCGACGGCAGTGCCGCGCGCGGCCAACCGCTTTTTTTGCCTCAGCGTCTCGAGGGAGAGAGCGCGCGCGTGCTCTCCTTCGAGACCGGCCGTGCCGCCATGGTGCCACTACAGAGCCTTCAAGAACACTAGAACACTGTATTCTAGGGACAATAGTTTAACGTTATGAAACGTTTCAGTGCTTCTGGGTGCCTTCATATTACATAAGCGCATTCCCAGTTGGGAACTATTCAGTAGCTGAACGATGCCACTTCTTCTCCCCAGCTAGGTTACGCGACATATTACGAATGAGTCCGCGGGACTGGTCTAAGCCAGCTCTGAAAGCTGCTTAGGGACTGAAGTTCCTGTTAATATGAGGAGCGTATAACAAAAGAGTTTTAGCTCTGGCATACGGTAAATACGCTAACTACGCTACACAGTACGGGAAATGTGGTCGGGCAACCGCGGCAACAGTGGCAGCCCATTACCGTATTTGCCTTACGCAGCTACGGTTTTCAAGCTGTGAAGAATGAAGAAAACAGAATCGAATAAGACCATCGTCGACGTTTGCGGTATATCTCCTATTGAGACGAGATTCGGGAATTAAAGACGCAGAAAACATTAGAGCGACGGCGATGCGCGCAGTACTGGCTGCTGGTGGCGTTCTGCGCGAGGAAGGTAATGTCAAGCCAGGCGAGTTCCGAGTGGGATGGCTGTCATGTCTCGTGGCAACCAGCCACAGCGGCGTGCGACAAGTGATGGGGAAAAGTGAACTGCTGCGCGAGACTCCGCTACCCAACTGAATGTCTCGGCGAAATGAGAAACTGCGATTCGTCTATCACTTTGTCGATGCCCAGCCGACTGTATGATCGTGGTAAAACTAAGGCCCTTGGGGCCTACTGCAACGGCCGAAATAAGTATTTTTAAAGTCTGGAGAGTGACATCCGGAACTTCTCGCAGAAAATGTAAGTGCCACAGAAATGCTCTGCAACAGCACACAACAGACAGCATGCAGTCAGCAAAGGGGATACAAAGCATGAAGGGCACATCCAAATAGTGCAGTGTTTCTTCTCAGCACACGGCAACAATCTGCAGAAACCTTCCTACGTATGTCGAGCAGCAGCCATATACTTGAGTGAGGATTTTACAACACACAAGCATGCTGAAGTGGCAGTACCACCCATGCCCTCATAATTAACCATGGTGTAAGGGAAGTTTAAAAACATGGCTCCTAATACTAATGGCCATGCAAAAGCCCATCTTTTGTGTGGTACACGTCATACCAAAAGAAAAAAAAGGAATCCACCACATCCTGTCTGAAGAATGGCTATAGCAAAGTAAATTATCCATTTCATTTGCTTCTAATTGCGGAATAAGAGACTACTTTAACTGCAGGCACCATGTATTACTGCCATGCTCTCTCCCTCTAAGTTCTGTTATGCCAGCACCTTTTTTTTCTCTTCTATTTGTCAGAGGCTGAACCATTTCGGATCTTCCTCTTAACGTACTGTTCAATTTCTTGTTGATATGAGCTTCAAAGATTTTTCTATCGCACCATTCAAATTTGACTAGAAAATGCCTTCACCAGCTACTCCTGTTCGTCATTCCGCACAGGTTCCTCCTCTATCCTGATCAAGTGTAGTTGTGTGAAAGGCAACCAAGAACATTATCGCAATTGTGCTGGTAAAGGCAACATCAGCATTTGGGACAATATGGCAATCAGGTGAGCTTTGAAGATATGCAATACTAGAGCTTGCGGGCTGTAGCTAGCACAAGTGAAAGTGCCTTTTGACAAGGGGCCCCCGCATTCGAATGCAGACGACTCTCAAAGTGATAAAGGCAATGATGATACAAAATTATTGATAAAGTACCCCCCCCCCCCCCCTTGCTTTCTTTTAATGGCATCGAATTACTTTCATGACGCTACGGTTAATCCAACTGAGGTGTGGTGAGCCCCTTGCCTTTCCTCTGCCACACCCTGCACTGTCATGCTAGCTGGTCTAAGTTACCCACAACCTCATGAGAGTCAGTCAGTGTCATTGGCAGCAAGGGGCTCTTTTGAGAGGCATATAGTGAATTCTGAACAATGTCTTCCTGGAGGGCAGCGGCGAAATTTGTGCCCTCGGGCCTCTTAGAGGGGCCGATCCCCCCTCGTGTGTAAGCCCATGGGGCCCCATCCACATTTCTTTATATCTAGTTTTGCCTGCTATTGAAACATACAATAGAAACACCATCGCTTGTCTGTGTGATGCTTGCACGTCAAGGTCAAGATCAAAAGAGATGGTGACCAAGCATGCACTACACAGTCTTGAAAATCATACTACATGTCCACGTGAACTGCGATACATTGATCGCATAGTACACTCATTGCATATTATTATCATTCAGAAACAAAAGGCGTTTACATAGCATGCATTATTGTAGGAGACAGTGCCAATCACCTGGGGCCAGACTCCTGAGTTTGTGTCGTTATTCAAAGTGTTGTTATTTCCCTCACCTTGAGTCATCCGGCTGGTGGAAACGCCGGAACCGGACGTCGCTACTGCTTCCAGTTCCAGCATTTCCACCAGCCGTATGACATAAGGTCAGGGAAATAACGACACTTTCAGTAATGACACAAACTCGAAAAATGGCCCCTGGTTTGCATTATATAACATTTAATAAGCAAGTGCAAAGAGGGACCACTTCAACGTGAATATGAAACAAAAACATTTATCCTATCATACAGGGCAAAGAAACGGGTTGGAATTCATAAAGACAAGGATGCAGAGTACTATGCATGTGATATATGGCAGTGAAGTTGAAGGTGTTATAAGGAACCTCTAAAACGGCTACCATCGGTCTCTGGATTCTCGCCACATGTGATGTAGAAAACATTCTATTAGTGCACCAAAAAAATTACTTTCTCAACACTACAACACTTCCTTGCAGATAATAAAGTGTGCATGATATACGCATGGCGCATCTGGCATATCCCCAACATTTGCATGCATTCTCTATTATTGAATGTGATCAAATTCCTTATGCATAAGAACAAGTTTTTAGGCACTTTAAGCTTCAATATACTGCAAACTATGTGAAGTGGCAAATTATGGTACTGAGTGCAGTAAATGTGGCAATATTGTCATTCAGGTGGCCCAATTATCTACTCAGAACTACTTTCAACTTTCCCTCTAGTAGTCCCAATTCCTATTATGCACCCAGGCAGTTTAATCTTGGCACTGACACTGTTCATCTTTTCTACTATAGCTGCTTCATGACAAACTTGTCAGAGTCTATATATGGGAACATTACAGAGGACTTATTCTGGTTGCAACTGAGGTGGAACCAAGATTGCTTTAAAACTTCACAGTAAATTCGAGTTGTTTGCCGATGGTGGTTACTTTGTGTAATTCAATATTTTGTTACTTATTGGTGTAAAGGGAATAAACATTAGACAAGGAAGAACTCCCAGTTTGGTGTGTGAAGGCAGCTGGCACGGATACAGAAATGTAGATGGTAAATACATGCCTTGGAGGAGAAATTAATATGCATAGCATTGACATGTGAGGCTTGTACAAGTAAATGACTGGACTAAAGCGCATTGTTTTGTGCTTAGCGATGCAGGTAAGCAGCAGTCAGTGATAGCCATGCATCTTGTGTTGAGAATAAGCCAGAAAGTTTCTCGAGTGTCACACGAGTTTTGACTGCCAAAGTTGCCCGTTTTACTTTTTTTTTTTTACTCGTAAATATTGTGGCCACAGGCTTCTTTAAATAGAAACATAGATCCTAAATTGTTTGTACAGATGGAAACGTAGAACAAGATTAGACTGCCTCCCTTCCACACTGTTCTCATGGAACTACAGCACCACTCTGCTTGTCAGCAGTGGATAGAAGGCTACATAATCAAAGCAAGTTTTATTCAGTTCATGTCATCTTTCCTGTGAGTGCATGCTTGAAGTCACAGCAAAGGTGTGGGGCAATAACAAAGTGCAGAAAGTATTATAAATGGAGCTTGAGTACATGATCTTATTTCCCCTCCCCACATCAATGGATAAGAAATCATACAAATATGCTATAGTAAGGCATGCCATTACAGGGACATTCCCGCAAAAAAACTCCTCACACATGTCGATGGTTGTGCCCAAGTAGCGCCTAATATGTCTATAGATCCACACAAACCATCTCATTACGAAGGGAGGCTTGGTGTCTGATAAGACTTGCGTTGTGATGGATCTGTAGACACTCTACTGCACAGAACGCAGACTTCCTCTCTCAATGCTATTTCTATAATGCTGGCAACAGAAAAGTTTTTAAATTCACCCAAAAAAAAAGCAATCTGGGCTAGGTACAGCACACTCGGAGAAAGAGCTACAAGTTCGCAATGTACACGATCGACTACAGAGCTGCCTAACAAGTTATTTATGATTAATAAACACACTGAATCTAACAATCAGCTGTCATGGAGGTATAAATTGCATTATTTCTTCTTTTACCGGTGAAGAACTGCAGTGGCACGGCAATTCAAACCATACTCCTCCTACACACAAAGTATACGTACTCCACCTCGATGTTTCCACAATTACCTTTCTCATTAGTATCGTATGCTGTATGCAGACAAGAAGTAAGCATGCTTAGACACTTAATATGCTGCCTAATGTACATGAGTTTCAGCTGCATGGCAGCTTGTGTGCTGCTGCTTTAGTAAGCACCTGACCATACAGCTTTCCTCTCCATAGTAGGTCCAGTTATGAAAGTAGCATTCCACAAAACAGCACTAACACATTCTTGCTGACCACGTGGAACCCATCTTCATATATGTTGCCAATCTCTCTCTGTAACTTTTGTTATGGCAGATGTTTTTCCTAATTTCTCTTTTTCAGAGAAAATGCTGATTTTAAATAGTACGAGAAAAAAAAAGTAAATGAAAGAGACAGCATGATGCACGCAGCACATTGCATGTGCTGCTCCTCTACATTTCAGTGCACTGGCAGAATTGAGAGAAGATGGGAAACCCTCAGAAAGAAGGAAGCAGCAGCAAGAGATGGTTTTTCGGGGTACCTTTAACTGAAGTGACCAGACGTTCTTATTTAGGCAGGGCAGACCGCCTTTTACAGTCACAGTCACAGTGTCCCACCAACTTGCCTGTGGGACAGTGTTTTGTCCCGCTTTGGCATTCTTAACGAAGCTTTGATAAACAACTAGCTTCTAAGATTCCCTTAGAAACGAGGTGGCCATGAGCATCACAAAGCTTAATTTCCTTTTATCTTTCTGGGCGCTGTTCAAAAAGTAAAAACTTGTCTCCATAACCTGTCCACTGCAGCGTGGCACCATCACCTGTTCGTGGCTTCCCAAAATTCATGACTGCTTGCACATCGGAACACTTGTATTCTACATGCGCTTTACTTTCATTGTGTACAAAACCCACAGTCCTATTTAGATAATGGCATTTACATGGCGAATTTGTTTTGGGTTTGAAGGGTCATCGGTCTTCTGGCGATAGAAATGCTAAAAAATACATTCCTGTCCAAAGTATTAAAGGTTGAGCCAGGATTGCACGGGTTGGGCTAAAACAGCTTATTATTATTTTTTTTTTTGTATGTGAAGTAAATGTGTGACTTCTAGGATCTTGTTCTTACTCTCCACCACTCCCCAGTCCTGGTCCCACTTTTGAGGTCCATAAAATATCATCATCATCATCATCAGCCTGACTATACCCACTGCAGGGCGAAGGCCTATCCCATATTTCTCCACTTGACCCGGTTCTGTGCTAGCTGCATCCACTTGACCCCTGCGAACTTCTTAACTTCATTCGCCCATCTAACTTTCTGTCGCCCCCTGCTACGCTTTCCTTCCCCTGGAATCCAGTTTGTTACAGTTACACTAAGCGACCATCGGTTATCCTCTCTTCGCACTACATGTCCTGCCCATGCCTATTTCTTCTTCTTAATTTCCACTAGAATGTCGGTAACTTGAGTTATTTCTCTGACCCAGTCTGCACACTTCCTATCTCTTAATGTTACCCCTACCATTTTTCGTTCCATAGTCCAAATGTGACCATAAAATATGGTCACATTTATCTTCGACATAGTGCACACCACTGAAGCTAGCAAGATATGTCTCAATACCTGCTTATCTTGCAGCATCTGTGGAGAAAACACTGCGACTATGATGGCATGTAGTAGCAAAACAACAGCAACAGTGCCATGTGTCAAAAATTAAAAGGCTTTTCTGACATACCTTGTCATGGTCAGAAGGCCCTGCTAGAAGAGGTGACGTGCCTGGGAGCTAGGAGCCTCTAGTGCGTCAGGCGACTAATTCAGGCTACTGGTTCACGAAGGGCTCACAAACAGATGCAGCCAGTATTGGTATTTGCATCAATGCATACAACAAAAATCACTTCACTGGACACACCACTTAGCACTCAGACCAGCTTGCTTCACACTGGAGAAATCGTTTCCATGTTTCCCGTAATATGCTCTTCTCAAGTTTTCTTCTTCCAATCACCTGATCCACAAAGCTATCACACACTATCACACACTTGCTGTAGGTCATCACCAGAGCTTGCTGCACGTCACCTCCTTTGCTTCCACTGACAGAGCACTGAAACTCCTCCCATCTCTTGAAAGCACTGCCTCGAAGCACATGCATTCAAAGCACTTTTGACACTCCACTGGACACACATCATGAGGCCATGCAAGCTCTTTTCCAAGCACTGTGCTGGCACTAGAAACCAAAGCACGGGCACTAAAATATGTACACCACTTAATTTTCTGTTTGACAGTGCAGTTCTTTCCAGCTCCGCTAATGGTTAATTGTACACCATCATTACCTCACACCACTCGTGTAATATTGAAAGTTTGCCAGCCAATATGTTTGGTAGTACAACATTTCACACAGGAATGCATCATGAAAGGCTGGCCTTTGGGTAGCATAGTGGAGGTCCCCTACTTGCATTGCCTCTCCTGGAACATTGCTTTGCTGTTGGTCATCTGGAAGAAATGTTCATATAACGTTAATTGTCTTGCTTTTTTTTATGTTTGTGCCTGTAGGCAGTAGCAGGTCAAAGTTGCATGTTCTAACTTGCATCTGTTCAAATCTTTACCTCAGCAGCTTTAGCCCAACCCTGATAAAGCCTAACTCACACTTTGAGTTTTTTCAGAGCTTGATCAGAAACAAGGAGTGCCTAGCAGGGGCACAGCTATACTAAAAAAAAACCTAAGCAAGTTCCCAGAAGCAGTTGTTTTTTTTTTAACAGAATACTTCCCACACTCTAAAAGACATTCTGTCTAAGCTGCATCACATAACAGCACATAAATGTATGCGGCATTGAAGTAACAAACGCATTATGAATATTAAGCAGGAATGTTTCAGAAAGTATACATTTAAATGAATTTAAGCAGTAAAACTGAGCACAACACATAAGCGTACTCTGTAGTCACTGCTTCAGAGGATGGAAGTGCCATCGTGCGTCAAAGTGCTGCTGGATTTATGCACACAAACACAAAAATTCATATGCCAAGTATATTGTGAAAGTGCTCCCAAAACATTCTAGCAGAGACAAATCAGGGTTCAGAGTGGTCCTTAAAAGATCTCGATTTTTAAAACACCATATTCAGTTCAGTTCAGTCGTGTCCGACACTTCGTGACTGACTCTTTGTGACCCTATGGTCCATATCACGCCACGCTTTCCGGTCTCTCACTATCTTCCTAACATCACATAACTTCATCTGCAGTGCCTCGAGGATGCCATCTAACCATCCCGTTCGCTGCCTACCCCTTCTCCGGTGACCCTCAACCTTTCCCAACATCAAATCCTTCTCCAGCGGCTCCTCTCTTCTCATAAGATGACCACAGTAGCTGAGATTTAACTTTAGAATTTGACCCTCCAATGAGCAGTCAGGGTTTATGGTCGACAATATCGACTAATTTGATCTTCTGGCAGTCCAAGGAACTCTAAAAAGTCTCCACCAGCACCACAATTCAAACGCGTCAATCCTTCGGCGGTCAGCCTTCTTCACAGTCCAACTCTCGCATCCATACATCACAACTGGAAAGACCATAGCACGAGTTATACGGATCTTGGTTGGCAGTCTAATGTCTCTGCTCTTTACTATATTCAAGGCCCTAAAAAATCTTTGAAAAATATGAAGCTACATGACAGTTTTTAAAATTTATACTTGGCTACGCTTATCAGCATCGATTGAGCGTCCAGCGGCAGTGCAAAGCCGGAAGTCAATTAAATGGGACTGGTATCAGTATTTTTGGCCTATCACTTGCTACGCTCACTCAGTCCACTAAGCCTCTCTATTATTATTTTGTGAGTTATTTGAGGGGCACTTAAACAATTCAGACGTTTTTGTAGTCTTTTGAACTTCTGTGCCTCTTGCTCAATCCTCCAGGGAGTAACCAAAGTTCTCTTTATTTTAAGGCATGGGCAGAGAGCTGTTAAATGGGTATTTAGTGTTAATTGCCAAATCTCAATTTAAAAAAAAAAAAGAAAAAAATACCAACAAATTTCAGAAAATTCTTTGTGATGCTGTGAAGAAGGCTGGTAGAGTAATTAATGTTGCAGTTACGAAGGAGCTGCAGAAATATGTTTCAGCTGCATGGCACGATATTAGAGTGTACTTGAAGGAACAAACGAAACATGTAGCTCAGCAGTCAAGGCAATTGTTGACTTTATCACCTAACGACATCTGCTGACAGCCATGCTGAAAAACCTGAGGTACAAATGTTGTCACATACAGTGCAAAATCAAACAGCGTTAGGAAGACTGTAAAAGACAAGGTGCTTGATTTAAAAGACAAGGTGCTTGGTTTTCAGACCATTTACTGTGACATAGCAGAGAAACTTCAACAGCTTTCTTAAACAGGCTGATTCACACTTCGAGGGAAACTGGGAGTGCATGCTGGCCATGCTCTCAGAACTGCTGCCGCCGTGAGCTGGCGAAAATAGGTAGCACCAGGCCCACGTGCAGAAAGGGCAGCCATCTATGCTTATTACTCACACGCCTTTGCCACCGATCCTCCCAGGCTTTCGGTGGCAGCACTTCACAAAAGCACTGCAGTCACACACTACCAATTTTCCTTTAAGTATGAAATGGCCTGTACTTCTTTAGGAGCCTGTAACTGAATGCAGGTTATTACCAGCAGTCATGATCAGTTGCATTGTGATAGTGAACAAGGGCTGACAAAGTGCAAAGGAACTTAAATGTGCTGTGTTTTAATTACTTATGTGTTTCATTGCAATATATGCCTTTTTTTTTTTTTCGAAAATTATGGATCATGTTATCGAAGGCATTATTTTCTGTCCAAGGTACTGAACAGAACGTCACTTCGAAGTTCTTGAAATTACTATGCCAGGGCCTTGAATGTCCTTGGAAACCTTTGATTTCTTTTTTCCCCCTTTAAAACTGCTGCGATCCCTGCAAATGCTTTCATTTCGTGCAGAGATTTGCTTTGTTAGCATGAGGTGGCTGAAAGCTTCACACAAGTTATACTGACTGTTCACAAGGTATACTGACTTCAAGAAATGCATGGTTAGTTACCATAAAAAAAGGATTCTTTCTGTGAAAAAGCAGATGCCTGTGAGTAGCATGGTCCTTTCAAACAGGTAATGGAGGTTACCTCTGTTAGATCACCTGAAGTAATAGGTTATCAGTAAAATGGAGCACATGAAGAAGACCTACTGTTTGCTATGAATGTATTTTCATGAAAGGTCACTCTGTGGATTGCCGACTGTATTCTTTTATTTCCTCCTTTCAGACTTTAAAAAGCAGTGCCATGACATTAATGAAACAAAAATACAATGGTATAAATTTGAATAAAGGTTAATAATATTTGTTTATGAAATTTCTTGTTTCAAACTTAACAAATAATTGTCACTGCTCTCTGTAACAAAATTAACCACAGTACTATTAACCACACTACTCCATTGACCAATTCCCACTTATTGTTCTGTCAATGGCATTTTGCTGGCCCACAGTAAAGCATTATACACAAGGAGCATAAGCAACTAAATGTGACACTTTTCTTTATGCTAAGCAAGGCAGGTCAGCCTGCAGAATGAAGCACCTCACAGCCCGCAATATACATTTTTACTAGCTCTGACAGGCCGTAATTTCGCTTTTGGCCATTTGCAAGTACATTATTTATACACATCACTAAATGAGCAAGTTTTATGAAAACCTGATCACCTTTGTCAGCATGTAACTCTGCTGTACTTTTTATTAATAGACCTGCCCATTTTTGTTGTTTTACAATTCTGGCTGACATAGCATACAGTTTCCCCAAATTCAGAGTTCCAGCCAGAAGGGCCACATAGCCACCGAGCTCTTTGTTTCACTCACTGTGTGATGTTGTTCATGGCATTTGGATGTCATTTGCTGGACTGCAAAAATGGCATCATGGGCTAACTTCCTTATGCGCCAAGTAAAAAAAAACTAGCATGTTTGATGAGTTACAATAAACATTCTTATCATCATGAGTTAGAAAAAAAAAAAAAGGAAGAAATGCAATATGGTGCCACACAAATGGTTAAAATTAACACCGCTGTATCAGTGTGCCAGCAGCACTGCATCCAAACATTCTGTGTTGTGTAACATGGGTAAAGAAAATGCTTATTTTAATTAACATTATAATATATTGGGAACTTCATTGCTGGGATGGCTTGTGTTATTGCAAGTCATTAAGGTGTTCCCGCCTTCCTCGTTTTTCAATGAGCAATTAAAGCGGAAATTTTTTGTTTTGTTTTTCTTTACGAAAAGGCTTCATTCTTCAAACAAGATATAAAATGATTAAGATCCGAAAATTGATATTTGTTACACCTGCCACATCAAAAAAAAAAAAAAAAAAAAAAAAAAAGAAAAGAGCCTCCGACACCACACAGTTACGCTCACGGATTTTGCAATCAGGGCTTCTGAAACGGGGCTTCCGCATAAAAACGGAATTTTTAAATGATAAAGTTGTACTGAACAGCTTCTGCTGTCCGTTCCGTAGTCAGAACCATGCCACTGCAATCCGATGTGCTCCATGTCGCAGGTTACCGTCGTGTTTGGCACGTGAAGTAGCAAATTTTTCCGATTGTCACTCCCAGCACTTCGTAACTTATTTCTCAACACAAACAACCAGGGTGGAACCCGCTGCCTCATGGCCCTTGAGCATAAATTAATATGCAGCAAACACAGTTACTGTCGAGCACTGTAAAAGAACAAGCGTACAGCGCTGACTGGGGAGCCCGCGCCAAAACAGTCTGGGTTTACCAACGATTGAGATCATGCCGTTCCGAGCAGCAATGATGCAGCACCTCCTGTCAAAAAACAGCTTACCTTTCTCTTTGCCCCAGTAAAGTGTCTTAACCGGCAGGGCTTCCTTTTTTGAACCGCCACGTTTTATTAACATCAACAATAAGGCGCCATTCTCCAAGCGGGGCAGGCAGCGTACTCACAGCTTAACTTGCGGGAGCTCCTACGTAATACTATTTGGCAACCCAGAAACGCAAAAAGCCCGCAAACTGATAAATGCACTACATATATTGTGACACTTGTGAACGCATCCGTGCACTACGAGAATCCGCCACACCAAGGCCGTACAGAGAGCCGTCGTCAACTGTCCTTAGAAAACGCAAAAATCCCCACATGGGTCCTACGTATCCCTAATCAACTAGTATAGCGAACAGTTTTCCTCGGTTGAGGAGCAGGGGTACCTGTGAACGTGTTACTTTTGCTATGTATTCCTCGTCGAGCTAAGTGTTATGGTTTTTGATCATACGAACAACAAGCAGTCATACAGCCAGGGTAGTTGGGCTTCAAATTTGTCGCACGTATGGAATATCCTGACATTTCCATTTGTGGCACGTAGGATAGGAGTAGTGTTCAATAAGAATGTCTCCTCTCATTGACGGTTACGGAGCAGTATACCAGTAGAAGCATGCGCCTGCAGGAAGGGCTGTACGCGCCGAATATCAGCAATAGTAAGTTGCATGTGCCGCCATAAGCGAAGCGCCTTGTAAGCACGTGTTATCTCACGTGGATCGAAGCACGATGAATATCAATTAATCGGCTGTGCACAGTGGTGTTTAGAATGAAGGAACTTTGAAATATGCGTCCGCCACGTGTTTGCATTCGGGAGAGGTAAACTTCGCGTTAAAATTGAAGCCAACCGAATGCCTCGAGGTCGCTTCTTGGGTGCATCGCTAAGCATGCAAATTCCTGAAGCCGCCGACGCGCAGTGAAAAACCCTATCTAAAACAGGCGAGCTGAGGCCAGACGTTGCATGCCGAAGCAACCGCGGCAGGGAGATCGAGTGCTCCGGCCGTGGGCCGATCTTAATAGGGTAAAATCACGCACGTGGCGCTTCGCTCACGTTACGAAAAAGGCTGTGGCTAAAGGTACGTCGGACGGACCCGATCAATGGTCTTAAAGGTACGTCCGACGGACCCGGTGCGTTTTTCTTCGGGATCCGTCCGACGGATACGGGAAATATTTTTCAGAGGTACGGCGGACGGACCCGATCGGTAGGGTTCTTCCGACGGACCCAACGCATTTTTCTCCGATATGGGCCTTGGGATCCGTCGGGAAAGCCGGACTCAGATGTGGTTGTAGCAACAACATGGTAGCCATATGTAGCCAAATCGAAGTTGGTATGAGGTGTACGTGCGAGGTGTAAGAAGTATGTACTACATACTGCATGCGTGAAATGTGAAATTACAAAGAATAGTACAGTGGCAAGAATAGTGCTTAGAATGGGTGATATACTACGTGATGGCATGATGATAGGTTTACGTGAGTTGGACCGCGGCAGGGTGGCAAGCACGACCAGAGCGCAAGCGCATGTAATCGCGGTGTTGACGGCCAGCCCGCGGCCCGCACGCCCGCTCATTTGGTCCTCGTTATTATGTGGATTAACGTCTACGACGGTCGTTATGTAATTATGTAGTTTTGATTCTTCAAAGTTTCCTCACTTCCATCTGTGATGAGATGCGTCACGTAACGCATCGCTTTCTGCTCGCATTGAGGTTTGGTGCTGCGAGTTCTACGTAGTACAAGCGGCGCTGAAAAAGCTGAGCACCGCCGGCGTGTCTCTAGCCCAAGCATCGCGTCATTCGTGTTTGTTGTACAACTGGAGGTGTGGTTTGTGCTTACCGTGAGATGCTGTGATTACGGATTACGTCCTACTAGAGTGCTGTGTGAGACTACGAAGAGTGCTGTGATGAGTGCGCCGATGTCCGGACGGACATCAGTGTGTCCGTTTATGATCGGCGATGTTGCACGTGCATGTCAGTGTTTATTAGGTGCAGTGGTAATTTATTTACACGCGCTGTGCAACAATCAGACGAAAATAAGTCATCGACAATTTGTTAGCCTGTACTACAGAGCTCAAAACTCGGAAAATGGTAATGCACGATGCAGTTTTCGCATGTTGGAGTGGACCGAAAAATAAGAACCCAGCCCACACCGCCGGGATGCGTATTACTACAGGTGAAATAGTTCAGGTTTCTGTAAAATAGCTGCCTGGCACAGCACCTTTCTAAATGTTCAGGCTTTGTACTATTGTTGAAGGCCACTTTATCATTAATAAAGGAACGAATATGCTTTATGTGTTAATGACTAATGCTTTTTCAACATGGCTGTGGCTAAAGGTACGTCCGACGGACCCGATCAGTGGTCTTAAAGGTACGTCCGACGGACCCGGTGCGTTTTTCTTCGGGATCCGTCGGACGGATCCGGGAAATATTTTTCAGAGGTACGGCGGACGGACCCGATCGGTAGGGTTCTTCCGACGGACCCAACGCATTTTTCTCCGATATGGGCCTTGGGATCCGTCGGGAAAGCCGGACGGATCCGAGATCCCAGATGTGGTTGTAGCAACAACATGGTAGCCATATGTAGCCAAATCGAAGTTGGTATGAGGTGTACGCATGGTGTACATACGTACGAGGTGCAAGAAGTATGTATACATACTGCATGCGTGAAATGTGAAATTACAAAGAATAGTACAGTGGCAAGAATAGTGCCTAGAATGGGTGATATACTACGTGATGGCATGATGATAGGTTTACGTGAGTTGGACCGCGGCAGGGTGGCAAGCACGACCAGAGCGCAAGCGCATGTAATCGCGGTGTTGACGGCCAGCCCGCGGCCCGCACGCCCGCTCATTTGGTCCTCGTTATCATGTGGATTAACGTCTACGACGGTCGTTATGTAATTATGTAGTTTTGATTCTTCAAAGTTTCCTCACTTCCATATGTGATCAGATGCGTCACGTAACGCATCGCTTTCTGCTCGCATTGAGGTTTGGTGCTGCAAGTTCTACGTAGTACAAGCGGCGCTGAAAAAGCTGGGCACCGCCGGCGTGTCTCTAGCCCAAGCATCGCGTCATTCGTGTTTGTTGCACAACTGGAGGTGTGGTTTGTGCTTACCGTGAGATGCTGTGATTACGGATTACGTCCTACTAGAGTGCTGTGTGAGACTACGAAGAGTGCTGTGATGAGTGCGCCGATGCCCGCACGGACATCAGTGTGTCCGTTTATAATCGGCGATGTTGCACGTGCATGTCAGTGTTTATTAGGTGCAGTAGTAATTTATTTACACGCGCTGTGCAACAATCAGACGAAAATAAGTCATCGACAATTTGTTAGCCTGTACTACAGAGCTCAAAACTCGGAAAATGGGAATGCACATGAAGCAGTTTTCGCATGTTGGAGTGGACCGAAAAATAAGTGCCCAGCCCACACCGCCGGGATGCGCATTCCTACAGGTGAAATGGTTCAGGTTTCTGTAAAATAGCTGCCTGGCACAGCACCTTTCGAAATTTTCAGGCTTTGTACTATTGTTGAAGGCCACTTTATCATTAATAAAGGAACGAATATGCTTTATGTGTTAATGACTAGTGTTTTTTCAACATATTATGTTCATTTTTTTTCGCTTTTACTTAATTTCCTTTGTTTTTCATGCTAGAAAAACACAAATAGTACACTTTTAAACTTGTCAGTCCAAAGCTGAACATGAATATCTGCCATGCATGTGACAGCTTTAATGCTAGAAAGGTTGACATGTATAGCATGTACGTACACGCTGCGACATCTTAGTGGCACGTTCGGCTACTTGCCCCAAGGTCGTGATGTTTAATACCAGTGATGGCAGTCGCACTTTGGTGCAGGTGAAATGCAAATGCTTCTGTTTTCTGCAAGATGTCAATGCAAAGTACAAAGCCTGGGCAGTCAAATTAGTCTGGAGCTCTCCACTACGGTATTCTTAATAGCTACATATGTCACTTTAGGATGTGAAACCCTACATGCCACAGGTAGGCTGCATTGTTTTTTAGATTTTGTAACCTCTCATCTATGTTTTGCAACATTTGGCTAATTTTAGTTCCCAAACAGTTGCTAAAGATGAAACCGAAGCAGTTCTTGGCATGGTTTGCTGCTTAGATTAATTTTCTAATTGCAGTTCTTTGAAACTTGCATCAATGCTGGACAGTTCAAATAGCAAGCAGTTGAATTACAGAAATGATGTGGATCATGCATTTCAGTTCTGACAAGTGGAAAGTAATGGTCCCCTCCTTGCATGCATAGGTGCCTTTAGACAAATACATACTCGGGTGTGTGATTGTGACGCATATCAAGGGTCAACAGAAAGCCATGTGGAGCCAGTGTGATATTCTTCATGAAGGCTAAAGTAAAATTGTACAACAGCTGCTGTACCATGCAGATCATTTAGTGTATGATTGATCATTTAGTGTATGATTAACTGACCATGAATAGCATCTTACTCAGAGTATGATGTGATATATATCTGGTTTAGCATCCCAAAATAACTACGGCTATGAGGAACACAATAGTTGAGAGCTCCGGTATAATTTCGACCACCTGGGGTTCTTTTACATGCACTGACACCGCACGGTGCATGACAGCCTATTGTTTCGCCTCTATTGAAATGCCTCTGCTGTGGCTGGAACCAAATCTGCATCTTTGGGTTCAGCAGCCAAGCACTCTAACTACTGAGCCAGCACAATGGGGCCAAGTATCAAAATGCATGCCATTACATTTCCTTCTAGCCTGTGGTTTTCTTCACAGAACTAATGTATACAAGAAAAAGTAAATAGCAATAAAACATTAGTTTTATTGCACATTATATTCACATTTCAGCAAACATTCTCTAGGAAAAAATTTCTCATAATGTTTGCATGGAAACCATGAACATCTTACAAAAACAAAACAATGCACTTACTCCACTCCAATTATTAATGGGCAAGGTTGCATCTATGCTACTACACTGCACTTATCACAAAACCACAAGCCCCATCTGCTTTGGCCAATCACTTGATGAAACTAACGGAGACGGATGTCGCACACCACAGACTGGTCGTCTCGCAACATATCTCTGCATATGTTGCATTTCAATTTCATGCCTTTTCACTTAGCTTCAACTGTTGCCAGCATTACTAGCTACACATCTTTTCTGAAATTCCTTTTTTACGCTGTTGGGATCAGCATCCTTGTTAACGATGGTCTCTGGAATTTTCGATGCTATCATTTTCACTTCTTCCTCATCTGGAAGAACGAAGGAAATGACAAGCGTTGAGCAGAAAAAAAAATTAGGGAGACTCCTAATCTCCACCTTTAAGGGTATGGTGTGCCAGCATTAATGGTTCTTGTCTGCAGATCCCACTGTGGATTCCCGTTAATTTACATGCCCTTTGCTACAAACATAATTACTAATTCCTTAATTCATGTCTCTATTATCTCAGATATACTCATTAGCATACGGTCGTAGGCTGCCCTGTTAGGTGATAGACAACCTGGCATAGACCTCTGTAAGCCTCAACCTTTCTTAATTGGAGCTGAAACGCCGCAGAACATATTTCAAATATAACTTTGTAAGCTTGACTTAACAGCTCCTGCCATGTCGTGTGGCCTCGTGACATTTGGCTCATGGCACTTTTGGCTTGTGCACAGGGGTCATCTGTTAAATACTGGTTAACATGCATGACAAATACATTTTCACACAAACTGGTGGCAAATGGTAAAGTGGTGCACTGCAGATTCTGAAATGTATACCTAATATGCATGCAAGGATCGCACCATCACATAACATGATCAAGAGTTCTATCAGTACCTGTAGTTACATAGCATTTCAATGCCCATTAAAGGACCACCTCAGACAATGGTTGTTGTTACCACAAGACCTGTTCTAACAGCGTACTGACACCATTCCACTGAGCGATGGACATGTATATGCACACCCTAGATAGCTCATGATTGTGGATCTCATTTATTTCTACGACTTCCAAGGAGTTCCTGTCGTCAGAAACCCTACACTTTATGAAATCGGGACAGTTGTCTTGAAAGGTGATGAAAAGAAATAACTAGGTTACCTTGACGCAATGCTAAATTACAGAGGGTGAATATGCTGCATGAAGATACCAAGAAGCTTGTACAAAAAAAAAGTGAGAGTGAAATGGCAGGATTTTTGAAACAATGAAATAAACTACAAACTATACTTGTCAAACCTGTCATTAAGGAATGGAAATCATGCAGTAATCAAAAACACAACATGGAGGCCATTTTAGGTCATCTTCACAAAACACATATCCACACCTCACACATTCATACTTATGAAAGAGGACAAACCAATATGCAAGGAGTGTGGAGATGAACTAACAATAAACCATATCTTACACGTGCGCCAGAGTCAAGAAAATAAGAGGAAACATTTTGTACAATTTTGCAACAGATCCTTTTCCATACCAGCATGATTCTAGGAGAGACGTGCAAATTTCCTGCATTTTTTGTTTCCTAAAATGTTCCTAAACAAGCTACATCCTAAAGAACATTTTAGTCATTACACACAAAATAAATACATTACACCTTGTTCTTGGTGCATGGCAGCATTAGTTGCTTATGCACCATAAAAATCAATACAATGCTGTGAGGTATACCTTGGTTAGCTATGTTATATGAGACAAGCTTTCGGTCTGGTGTGGCCCTTATTCACGTGACAGCGCTGTCATGAGGGTCTATGTCCCAGCGATCGGAAAGTGACCTATTCCAATAATTCTACAAACTGAAGGCGATTCTACAGATTTCTAAAGACTGGAGTACTCAACTGTTTTATCAACGTCCGCCTGCTTTGACAGCCTGGAGTGAAACTGTTGAAGAGAATACATTTTTTAACATTTAAAGCGTTTCTGAAGGCGTTGCTTTCAATTACGGGGCCCACAAAAAGCAGCTGAATGTCAAACGCCGCCTAGGTAGGCTTTCTAGCTAGACAGCGGTGTAACGTGGAAAATCGCTCCGCCGGTCCATCGCTGGCGCCGCGCTGACTTGACAGGCGAACTGTTCAAACTTATAGCTACAGACCACACCTGAAACACTGAATTGCGCATGATCAAGGCAGAATTTCTCTAACACTGAGCACTGGTAGCTATCGATTTCGCGCCCAATATTGTGAAAATCTGTCCTCTCTTCGATCATTGATACGTCCACGGTTGAACATTTATGCGCCTCGGGGTAGGCCAGCCGTTGGAACATGGATGCGTGGTTGTAGCAACGATCACTTGCATGGCACACTCTGCAAAATTCCAAGAGTCAGCTTCTGCAACGAAATGTGCAGCGCACATTTTCTACCGCGTACCTAAGTCCGGCGATGCATGCATATCGATCCCGATCGTTTCAAAGCTGCGCGGCCGTTCAGTCGGGTCACGCTAACCTCGAGCATGCGGAGGTTTAAACTACATGTACGCAAAATTCAACGACAAGAAAAAGATGCAGGCTAAGCACAAAGAACATTGCTGTTCACATGGAAATCGGATCATTCGCGCTTCCGTCTTTCCGGTTGTGCACTCTTGCGGTGCGGTGCAGTAGGTCTTCGCCTCGACGAGTCGATGTGCAGCTCGCCGCAGTAGCAGCGCAGGCCTCTAGTAGATTCGGCATGTCTTCTGCCACGACTCTGAGGTTGAATTTAAACGAAGAATTTAGCTAGAAACATCCTGTTTCCTCGGTCTGCATGTGAGGAACAAGCATAATGCCATTTCACGTACATACTTTGAACTGCTGAATGTTCTGCACGGCGAGGTGCGTGTGTGTTGTGCCAGCGCTAGATCTTCGGAGGTCGATGCACGACCTAAGACAGCGTAAATGCTAGGAATAGCTCGCTCGCATTACGGGCAGATCGAGGTGACAGTTTAGTGCGAAGCGAAAGCTGCTCGTGAATGTGCGTATCTCGATGCCAGCTGGTGGAGCTGGTGCAGTACGTAGCATCGCCTTCAGCTATGTGCGTGACAGATATGCTTGCCGTACACAACCTTATGTATGTTAGAACGGATGCACTCTTCGTAGCACCTCATCGAGAGTCCGGCTAGCTGATATCATAGAGGATAAGATCATTCACGCGTAGCAAGCGGAATGTGGTCGCGTTCGACGTGCATATAGCCATGAGCCTGTATATCGACGTCCGCCGTATCTTTACGAGAATCGAATGGATACGTCGGACGTACCTTTAGACACTTCGTACGAAAAACTAAACGAAACCGCTTGAAGCGCAGAAAACGCAGTATTGAACTAATGAAACAGCTCAGCTCACTGGTCCCATGCACGCCTTGAGTCGAAACGAGTGTGTGAGCCCAATGAGTCGCGAGTCGATGTGAATTGCAACTTGCAACTGATGGCTCCGAAAGAGTCGCGAGTCGTAAACCTAAATGAGTTTACTTTCAAGAGTCATGTGGCCCCAGGCGTGGTTTGAGTGAGCCTACAGGTTGACTAAACTGTGAGTGAGCCTGAGTTCGCACTCATGATTTTTGCCGAGGTATGAACCGTGTCTGTCAGTGTGAAAGGTGGGGCGATGACGACGAAACAAGGAATGAAAATGAACGATTGCAATGAGACACTGTAGCGCAAACGCTGAATTATCGTCACTTTGCGCTCGTTAATAGTGAGCGTCGGTCAACGGCTGTTCCCATATAGTTCGAGCGGACAGATGGAAGGAGTTTAGGGGTAGCTTGGGAGTAAAACGTTGGTAGACGTCACAGCTATGGCACTGAGATTTATCACTGTAGAATCGGAAACGATGTAGAAGGCGCGAGGAATAGGCGCCAGTATCGATAGAAACACGCATATGATCGTGCAGATGTTGCCAACAGGTGACTTGCAACTCTCTTAGGGTATCTACTGTGGCTTGAAAGAAGGTGTCGTGGTGTGTGGCGCGCGTAACTGTCTTTGAGAGGTCGCACTCTGGCAGGAGTGCAGAGGCGAGCATGGAGAGCACAATATCGGGAGCCGTATCAGATGGATTGCAGGCGTTTCAACTCGGCATTTAGTGTTGCTAAATCCGCTTCTCCAGCGGATTTAGGGTTCCGGCGGCCATAGCGGCCCTTCCGTGGGCGCGTGCTTGGGCTGCCGGAGTGCTATCTTATGGACACTCGATCTTAGCTGTTAGTTGTCAAGCCGGTCGACAACGCAGCTGAGGAAGGGAACGACATTTACTGCCTTGATATTGCTCTTCGGTGGGGCCTAGCAAGCCATTCGCTATATCCAAACGAAGTGTCTAAAGGTACGTCCGACGGATCCATTCGATTCTCGTAAAGATACGGCGGACGTCGATATACAGGCTCATGGCTATATGCACGTCGAACGCGGCCCCATTCCGCTTGCTACGCGTGAATGAATCTCATCCTCTATGATATCAGCTAGCCGCGACTCTCGATGAGGTGCTACGAAGAGTGCATCCGTTCTAACATAGATCACGGTCTTCACTTAGGGTTGTGTACGGCAAACATCGCTGTCAAGCACATAGCTGCAGGCGATATGCTACGTACTGCACCAGCTCCACCAGCTGGCATCGAGATACGCACATTCACGAGCAGCTTTCGCTTCGCACTAAACTATCACCTCGATCTGCCCGTAATGCGAGCGAGCTATTCCTAGCATTTACGCTGTCTTAGGTCCTGCATCGACCTCTGAAGATCTAGCGCCGGCACAACACACACACACACACACACACACACACACACACACACACACACACACACACACACACACACACACACACACACACACACACACACACACACACACACACACACACACACACACACACACACACACACACACACACACACACACACACACACACACACACACACACACACCTCGTCGTGCAGCTGAACATTCGGCAGTCCAAAGTATGTATGTGAAATGGCATTATGCTCGTTCCTCACATGCAGACCGAGGAAACAGGATGTTTTTAGCTAAATTCTTCGTTTAAATTCTACCTCAGAGCCGTGGCAGAAGACATGCCGAATCTACTAGAGGCCTGCACATCGACTCGTCGAGGCGAAGACCTACTGCACCGCACCGCAAGAGTGCACAACCGGAAAGCCGGAAGCGTGAATGATCCGAATTCCCTGTGAACAGCAATGTTCTTTGGTATATAGGGGATTACTAGACTAAAGTGCTTAGGCTGCATCTTTTTCTTGTCGTTGAAGTTTGCGTACACGTAGTTTAAACCCCCGCATGCTCGAGGTTAGCGTGACCCGACTGAACGGCCGCGCAGCTTTGAAACGATCGGGATCGATATGCATGCATCGCCGGGCTTAGGTACGCGGTAGAAAATGTGCGCTGCACATTTCGTTGAAGAAGCTGACTCTTGGAATTTTGCAGAGTGTGCCATGCAAGAGATCGTTGCTACAACCACGCATCCATGTTCCCACGGCTGGCCTACCCCGAGGCGCATAAATGTTCAACCGTGGACGTATCAATGATCGAAGAGAAGACAGATTTTCACAATATTGGGCGCGAAATCGATAGCTACCAGTGCTCAGTGCTAGAGAAATTCTGCCTTGATCATGCGCAATTCAGTGTTTCAGGTGTGGTCAGTAGCTATATAAGTTTGAACAGTTCGCCTTTCAAGTCAGCGGCGCCAGCGATGGATCGGCGGAGCGATTTTCCACGCTACACCGCTGCTTTGCTAGAAAGCCTATCTAGGCGGCGTTTGACATTCACCTGCTTTTTGTTGGCCCCGTAATTGAAAGCAACGCCTTCAGAAACGCGTTAAATGTTCAAAAATGTATTCTCTTCAACAGTTTCACTCCAGGCTGTCAAAGCAGGCGGACGTTGATAAAACAGTTGAGCACTCCAGTCTTTAGAAATCTGTACAATCACCTTCAGTTTGTAAAATTATTGGAATAGGTCACTTTCCGATCGCTGGGACATAGACCCTCATGACAGCGCTGTCACGTGAATAAGGACCACACCAGGCCGAAAGCTTGTCTCATATAACATAGCTAACCAAGGTATACCTTACAGCATTGTGTTGATTTTTATGGTGCCTAAGCGACTAATGCTGCCATGCACCAAGAACAAGGTTTAATGTATTTACTTTGTGTGTAATGACTAAAATGTTCTTTAGGATGTAGCTTGTTTAGGAACATTTTAGGAAACCAAAAATGCAGGAAATTTGCACGTCTCTCCTAGGATCATGCTGGGATGGAAATGGATCTGTTGGAAATTGTACAAAATGTTTCCTCTTTTCTCGACTCTGGCGCATGTGTAAGATATGGTTTATTGTTAGTTCATCTCCACACTCCTTGCATATTGGTTTGTCCTCTTTCATAAGTATGAAGCTGTGTGTGAGGTTTGGGTATGTGTTTTGTGAAGATGACCTAAAATGTCCTCCATGTTGTGTTTTTGATTACTGCATGATTTCCATTCCTTAATGACAGGTTTGACAAGTATAGTTTGTAGTTTATTTCAATGTTTCAAAAATCCTGCCATTTCACTCTCACTTTTCTTTGTACAAGCTTCTTGGTATCTTCATGCAGCATATTCACCCTCTGTAATTTAGCATTGCGTCAAGGTAACCTGGTTATTTCTTTTCATCACCTTTCAAGACTACTGTCCCGATTTCATAAAGTTTCTGACGACAGGAACTCCTTGGAAGTCATAGAAATAAATGAGATCCACAATCATGAGCTATCTAGGGTATGCATATACATGTCCATCGCTCAGTGGAATGGCGTCAGTACGCTGTTAGAACAGGTCTTGAGATAACAACAACCATTGTCTGAGGTGGTCCTTTAATGGGCATTGAAATGCTATGTAACTACAGGTACTGATAGAACTCTTGATCATATTATGTGATGATGCGATCCTTACATGAATATAGGTATACATTTCAGAATCTGCAGTGCACCACTTGACCATTTGCCACCAGTTTGTGTGAAAATGTATTTTTCATGCATGTTAACCAGTGTTTAACAGATGACCCCTGTGCACAAGCCAAAAGTGCCACGAGCCAAATGTCACGAGGCCACACGACATGGCAGGAGCTGTTAAGCCAAGCTTACAAAGTTATATTTGAAATACTTCAGCTTCAACGTTTCAGCTCCAATTAAGAAAGGTTGAGGCTTACAGAGGTCTATGCCAGGTTGTCTATCACCTAACAGGGCAGCCTACGACCGTATGCTAATGAGTATATCTGAGATAACAGAGACATGAATTAAGGAATTAGTAGTAATGTTTGTAGCAAAGGGCATGTAAATTAACGAGAATCCACAGTGGGATCTGCAGACAAGAACCATTAACGCTGGCACACCATACCCTTACAGGTGAAGATTAGGAGTCTCCCTAATTTTTTGTCTGCTCAAAGCTTGTCATTTCCTTCGTTCTTCCAGATGAGGAAGATGTGAAAATGATAGCATCTAAAATGCCAGAGACCATCGTTAACAAGGATGCTGATCCCAACAGCGTAAAAAGGAATTTCAGAAAAGATGGGTGACTAGTAATGCTGGCAACAGTTGAAACTAAGTGGAAAGGCATGAAATTGAAATGCAACATATGCAGAGATATGTTGCGAGACGACCAGTCTGTGGTGTGCGACATCTGTCTCCGTTAGTTCCATCAAGTGATTGGCCAAAGCAGATGGGGCTTGTGGTTTTGTGATAAGTGCAGTGTAGTAGCATAGATGCAACCTTGCCCATTAATAATTCGAGTGGAGTAAGTGCATTGTTTTGTTTTGTTCATGGTTTCCATGAAAACATTATGAGAAATTTTTTCCTAGAGAATGTTTGCTGAAATGTGAATATAATGTGCAATAAAACTAGTGTTTTCTTGCTGTTTACTTTTCCTTGTATACATTAGTTCTGTGAAGAAAACCACAGGCTAGAAAGAAATGTAATGGCATGCATTTTGATACTTGGCCCCGTTGTGCTGGCTCAGTAGTTAGAGTGCTTGGCTGCTGAACCCAAAGATGCAGATTTGGTTCCAGCCACAGCAGGGACATTTTAATAGAGGCGAAACAATAGGCCGTCATGCACCGTGCGGTGTCAGTGCATGTAAAAGAACCCCAGATGGTCGAAATTATACCGGAGCCCTCAACTATTGTGTTCCTCATAGCCGTAGTTATTTTGGGATGCTAAACCAAATATATATCACATCATACTCTGAGTAAGATGCTATTCATGGTCAGTTAATCGTACACTAAATGATCAATTTTTTTTCTGCATGGTACAGCAGCTGTTGTACAATTTTACTTTAGCCTTCATGAAGAATATCACACTGGTTCCACATGGCCTTCTGTTGACCCTTGATATGCGTCACAATCACACACCCGAGTATGTATTTGTCTAAAGGCACCTATGCATGCAAGGAGGGGACCGTTACTTTCCACTTGTCAGAACTGAAATGCATGATCCACATCATTTCTGTAATTCAACTGCTTGCTATTTGAACTGTCCAGCATTGATGCAAGTTTCAAAGAACTGCAATTAGCAAATTAATCTAAGCAGCAAACCATGCCAAGAACTGCTTCGGTTTCATCTTTAGCAACTGTTTGGGAACTAAAATTAGCCAAATGTTGCAAAACATAGATGAGAGGTTACAAAATCTAAAAAACAATGCAGCCTACCTGTGGCATGTAGGGTTTCACATCCTAAAGTGACATATGTAGCTATGAAGAATACCGTAGTGGAGAGCTCCAGACTAATTTGACTGCCTGGGCTTTGTACTTTGAATTGACATCTTGCAGAAAACAGAAGCATTTGCATTTCACCTGGACCAAAGTGCGACTGCCATCACTGGTATTAAACATCACGACCTTGGGGCAAGTAGCCTAACGTGCCACTAAGATGTTGCAGCGTGTACGTACATGCTATACATGTCAACCTTTCTAGCATTAAAGCTGTCACATGCATGGCAGATATTCATGTTTAGCTTTGGACTGACAAGTTTAAAAGTGTACTATTTGTGTTTGTCTAGCATGAAAAACAAAGGAAACTAAGGAAAAACGAAAAAAAAATGAACATAATATGTTGAAAAAGCATTAGTCATTAACACATAAAGCATATTCGTTCCTTTATTAATGATAAAGTGGCCTTCAACAATAGTACAAAGCCTGAACATTTAGAAAGGTGCTGTGCCAGGCAGCTATTTTACAGAAACCTGAACCATTTCACCTGTAGTAATACGCATCCCGACGGTGTGGGCTAGGCACTTATTTTTCGGTCCACTCCAACATGCGAAAACTGCATCGTGCATTCCCATTTTCCGAGTTTTGAGCTCTGTAGTACAGGCTAACAAATTGTCGATGACTTATTTTCGTCTGATTGTTGCACATCGCGTGCAAATTAATTACCACTCCACCTAATAAACACTGACATGCACGTGCAACATCGCCGATCATAAACGGACACACTGATGTCCGTCCGGACATCGGCGCACTCATCACAGCACTCTTCGTAGTCTCACACAGCACTCTAGTAGGACGTAATCCGTAATCACAGCATCTCACGGTAAGCACAAACCACACCTCCAGTTGTACAACAAACACGAATGACGCGATGCTTGGGCTAGAGACACGCCGGCGGTGCCCAGCTTTTTCAGCGCCGCTTGTACTACGTAGAACTTGCAGCACCAAACCTCAATGCGAGCAGAAAGCGATGCGTTACGTGACGCATCTCATCACAGATGGAAGTGAGGAAACTTTGAAGAATCAAAACTACATAATTACATAACGACCGTCGTAGACGTTAATCCACATAATAACGAGGACCAAATGAGCGGGCGTGCGGGCGTGCGGGCCGCGGGCTGGCCGTCAACACCGCGATTACATGCGCTTGCGCTCTGGTCGTGCTTGCCACCCTGCCGCGGTCCAACTCACGTAAACCTATCATCATGCCATCACGTAGTATATCACCCATTCTAGGCACTATTCTTGCCACTGTACTATTCTTTGTAATTTCACATTTCACGCATGCAGTATGTAGTACATACTTCTTACACCTCGCACGTACACCTCATACCAACTTCGATTTGGCTACATATGGCTACCATGTTGTTGCTACAACCACATCTGAGTCCGGCTTTCCCGACGGATCCCAAGGCCCATATCGGAGAAAAATGCGTTGGGTCCGTCGGAAGAACCCTACCGATCGGGTCCGTCCGCCGTACCTCTGAAAAATATTTCCCGGATCCGTCGGACGGATCCCGAAGAAAAACGCACCGGGTCCGTCGGACGTACCTTTAAGACCATTGATGGGGTCCGTCCGACGTACCTTTAGCCACAGCCATATCCAAACCGTGCTGTCATCCGCACAGACGGAAGGACCCAAATACTGGTCGCGGTGGCTGCATTTCGATTGGAGTGAAGTGCAGAAACGCCAGTGTGCTATGTCAGTGCATGTGCAATTTCTAGTGCACTAGCGCTCGTACTCTTTTTTTCTCGGCTTGTCCTCGTCGGCCCAACTTTGTGCTCTCTTATGTTAAGGAGCCCTCGGAAACTATTACTGAACCCTCTGTAAGGACACCCTAGCCTACGTGCAGCTGACGTTAAACCCCACGTATGCTTACCTACTCCCTTAGCTCAACGAAAACCGTAGCGTTTTGACAGGAACAGGGAGACGAGGACAGGATGGGTGTTCACAGTTGATGGGATAACATCAGTGATGGGTGTTAACTATTTTTCCAAGGTATGCATGTGCGTGACGTTGCTTTTTTCGTTGGGCGATTCCATTTAGTTGTAAGTTGTAGCTCTGTCCTGTCCTGATCTTCCTGGTCCTGTCAAAACGGGTTTTCGTTGAGCTAATGCCTGACCAACTGGCTGCGCAGCAGAAACCGGAGCAGTTCCCGATCGGACTCCGCCTCCCGACCACCCACCACCACACAAAAACAACATCAGCAGCAGCAGCAGCAGCAGCAGCAGCAGCAGCAGCAGAAATCCCATGATCTCCAAGCGGAGACAACACCACGAACAATCAGGTGAACTTTAAAACCCCTCCCAGTGTTCCCCGGAGCCCACTCACGCCACTCAAATGCGCAAATGGCAAACAACTTGGCAAAATTATAGACCCAGAAAACAGGGACGGCTAAAACATTTGCCTCCCTCACCGCTCTCCGAGCCAATCAAAACCAACTACCCCTGCATGGCAGCGCCAAAAGCAGCAGCCCCACCCAAATTCCACCACAGCCAGTGGCACTCACCGCCACACCACGCCAACCCCCAGCCGCCCTACTGCCCAATACAACCACGGAAATTAAAACAGGCATTAAAGCGGGCCTGATAGCTGAGGACGAAAGCGTGAATTAGACGACATAGGTCGTTCTCCTTCATGCCTCTGCGATGGCCCGAAACTCGTCGGATGAGGTGCGATATCACGCTTGTCACCCGCTTCAGTTTCTTGAGAGTTAAGGTGTTTTTGCCATTGTTCTGGATGTGAAGTCCCAGAACCCGGAGCGTATTCACCTCTGGGACGTGACGGCAACATCTACGAAAATAAATAAATACGTAAATTAATCAATCGATTATTCAAAATTATTTCGCGTTTTCTAAAAACATTTTTTTTTTTACCGGTTCTATCATAAAAAAAATATGCGGGGTCCAATTTCTTAAGCTTAAAAAAAAATGCGTCATGTTATCCCGGTATACACAATGGTCATGCTGATTCGTGTGTTACCTTTAGCTCCATCTTTGATGCATTCACCTCCCATATCTAATCCAAATAGCACAAAAAAAAAGCGCGTATGGATGCCTATGACACCAAATTCGTCACCTTGCAGGCCCTAATTAACATTAACGCCGACCGCAAAAAGCGCTTTACTAGTTCGTATAGCCTTCAAGTTCAGGCACTCTGACCAACGCCCACAGCCGTTGCCATGAGCAGCGACATGAGTCAGTAGGAAGCCTGAACAGCACCCAAGATGGCTCCGTCCTCTAAATCAAGTCCCCGTCCGACTAGAAGTTGTTAATTATAATATTTGTCAGTTCAAGGACACGCCAGACTCACAAATGGGCTTGTAAGGCACTATATGCGGCAGTAGCAACCATTTCTTGTTAGCATTTTGTTCCTGTTGAATAGCTATACAGCATGGACTCAGCTCACGAAAGGCATCAAGTACTATCGGCAACAAATGAAATTTCAACAGCTGAGTGCCTGGAAAAATCTCCTGCCCAGGCAAAGCGCGCCATTCCGATTTACGACTGTTTTGCTTTTGTTTTCCTTACCGTTTGTTTTCTCGCGGTGCCAGTGGAGCGCTACATTCGTACTTTCCAGAGATGGTGACTTGTGCAGCGCGGTTTCGCTGGCGGCTGTGGCCCGCGTTGGTGAAGCGAGCACGATGACGGAAGCAAAATTAAAGGGCCCTTCGTCAGCGAGCTAAGAGCGTTCGCTTCCCCCACGCACGCCTAACATCTCAGTTTTATATTTATTTTTATGATTTGGGAAAATGTAACGCAACACGTTTTTAGTCGCGTTTCTGAGGTGCTGAGGATTGTTGAAGATTTTAATGAAAAATCGATAATGTTTTTTTAATACAATCCGTTCTTCCTCTTTTTGTTTTCTTTTTTGCTATTTTCGTATTTTAGCCGATTTTGATGCCTTGTGTAGAAAACACCTAACCGTCTAGAGATAAAATTATGCTCGAAATTGGGTACATAACCTGCATTCATCATAAAATACCGGCTTGAGGGGCTAGTTGGTGCTGCATCTTATTAAGAAATGAGGCGCAACAAACACAAACACAAAAGAAGATACACAACACACGTGTTGTGTATCATCTTTTGTGTTTGTGTTTGTTGCGCCACATTTCTTAATAAGATGCATTCATCATCATCATCAGCCTGACTATACCCACTGCAGGGTGAAGGCCTCCCCATATTTCTCCAATTAGCCCGGTTCTGTGCTAGCTGCATCCACTTGACCCCTGCGAACTTTTTAACCTCATCCGCCCACCTAACTTTCTGCCGCCCTCTGCTACGCTTTCCTTCCCTTGGAATCCAGTTTGTTACCCTAAGGGACCATCGGTTATCCTCTCTTCGCACTACATGTCCTGCCCATGCCCATTTCTTCTTCTTAATTTCCTCTAGAATGTCGGTAACCTGAGTTATTTCTCTGACCCACTCTGCACGCTTCCTATCTCTTAATGTTACCCCTACCATTTTTCGTTACATAGCCCTCTGGGTTGTCCTCAACTTAAGTAGAACTCTCTTAGTTAGCCTCCACGTTTCAGCCCCATTGGGGAGTACAGGCAAGATGCAACTGTTATATACTTTCCTCTTTAGCGATACCGATAGGCTGCTAGTCCATAATCTGCGAATGCTTGCCAAATGCGCTCCATCCCAATCTTATTCTTGTTGTTATTTCTTTTTCATGATCCGGATCTGCGGTTACTACCTGTCCTAAGTAGACATATTCGCCTACTACTTCCAGTATCTCGCTACCTAATGCAAACTGCTGTTCCTTCCCGAGGCTGTTGAACATTACCTTAGTCGTCTGCATATTGATTTTCAAGCCTACCTTTCTACTTTTCCTGTTTAGGTCACCAATCATTATTTGCAGTTCATCCCCCGAGTTGCTTAGCAAGGCAATGTCATCAGCAAATCGCAGATTACTGAGGTATTCTCCATCTACCCTTATCCCTAACTGCTCCCATTCCAAGTCTTTGAATACTTCCTCTAAGCAAGCAGTGAATAGTACTGGGGAGATTGTGTCTCCTTGCCTAACACCTTTCTTTATGGGAATTTTTGTTACTCTCTTTATGCAGAACTATGGTCGCTGTGCAGCCACTATATATATCTTCCAGCACTTTCACGTACGGCTCGTCTACCCCCTGATTTCGCAATGCCTGCATCACCGCCGAGGTTTCAACTGAGTCAAATGCTTTTTCGTAATCAATGAATGCTATGTATAAGGGCTGGTTATATTCCGAACATTTTTCTATCACCTGATTGATGGTATGGATATGATCGATATGAGTTGAATGCTTTTTCGTAATAATGAATGCTATGTATAAGGGCTGGTTATATTGCGAACATTTTTCTATCACCTGATTGATGGTATGGATATGATCGATAGTAGAGTACCATTTCCGAAAACCTGCTTGATCCTTTGCTTGATTGCAGTCTAAGCATGTCCTGATTCTATTAGCGATTACCTTAGTAAATACTTTATACGTAACAGACAGTAAGCTGATTGGTCTGTAATTTTTAAGGTCCTTAGAGTCCCCTTTCTTATGGATGAGGATAATGTTTGCATTCTTCCATGGTTCCGGTACAGTAGATGACACCAGGCACTGCGTATACAGGGTGGCCAGCTTTTCTAACACGATATACCCCCCGTCCTTCAGCAAATCTGTAGTTATCTGATCCTCTCCAGCTGATTTCCCCCTTTTTATGGTTTCTAATGCTTTCTTGACCTCGTCCTTCGTAACCGGTGGAACGTCCGACTGTTTTTCCCTACCGCCAATCCCCTTACGGTCCTGACTACTTTGGCTACTGTAGAGATCTGTATAGAACTCCTCGGCTACTTTGACTATCTTGTCCATATTAGTGATGACGTTGCCCGCCTTGTCCCTTATCGCATACATCTGGTTTTTGCCTATGCCCAATTTCTTCTTTACCGCTTTAAGGCTTCCCCCGTTCTTTACAGCATGCTCAATTTTCTCTATGTTATACTTCCTTATATCGGGCACCTTGCTCTTATTGATTAGCTTTGATATCTCGGCCAGGTCTGTTGAATTGGAAGCTTTCATACTCTGGCGTTTCTTATTTCGTCTCCTTAGACAGATTACCGGTATCCTCTCTAGCTATCCTACCGCCTACTTCTACCGCACATTCAGTAATGATATCTCTGAAATTATTGTTCATTGCTTCTAGGGTAATGTCGCCATCCTCGTTTAGAGCTGAATATTTATTCTGTAGCGAGATCCTGAACTCTTCTGCCCTCTCCCTAACCGATAATTCGTTGATGGGTTTCTTTCTTACTAATTTGTTGCGTTCCTTCTTCAAATTTAGGCTAATTCGGGACCTCACCATCCTGTGGTCACTGCATCGCACATTCCCGATTACCTCTACATCTTGTATAATGGCGGGGGTTGAACACATTATGAAGTCAATTTCATTTTTAGTCTCCCCCGTTAGGACTTTTCCATGTCCATTTCCGGTTCTTCCGTTTGCTGAGGAGGGTATTCATGATTCTTAAGTTATTGCGCTCTGCAAACTCAACTACAGAGTTGAGTTTGCAGGGGGGAGTTTGCAACTCCCCTCTGCTATTCCTAGAACCAATGCCATAGTCACCTACTGCCTGGTCTCCTGCCTGCTTTTTCCCTACCTTGGCATTGAAGTCGCCCATTAGCACAGTGTACTGCGTCTTTACTCTTTGCAGTTTCAACTGCCTGGTCATCATAACTACATGTAGGTGCATAGGCCTGTACAACCTTCAGTTTATATCGCTTAATAAGCCTAATAACGATGCCTGCCACCCTCTCATTAATACTATAGAATTCATCTATATTACCCGCTATATACTTATTGACAAGGAAACCTACTCCTAGTTGTCGCCTCTCTGGTAAACCTCGATAACACAGTATATGGCCATCCTTCAGTACAGTAAATGCCTCATTCGGCCTCCTAACCTCACTAAGCCCTATGATATCCCATTTCATACCATCTCGTTCCTCTAACAGCACTGCTAAACTAGCTTCACTAGTTAGGGTTCTAGCGTTAAACGTTGCCAGGGTCAGTTTCCAATGGCGGCCTGTCCAGCGGAGCCAGGCATTCTGAGCACCCCCTGCTGCGTCACAGGTCTGACCGTCGCCGTGGTCAGTTGTTCCGCAGCCGCTGATGGCTGAGGGCCGGGGTTTTATGGAGCTTATCATAGGAGGTTGCGGCCAATTACTGCACCAGGGTGGCCAACTCCTGTTCTGGTGAGGGAGTGCGTTGCCGGAGGTGTTCACCGGCATCAGGTCGCGCCCCAAACCTGTTTATGCAATTCCATCGACACGCGGATTTTTTTTTTTTAATCCGGTGGAGAATTGCGCGGCACCGGGATTTGAGCCGCGGTCCTCTTGCATGCGAGGCGGATGTTCTACCGCTACGCTACCGCTGCATTATAAAGAGAAAAAGAGAAACTACAACGTAATGCATCGCACAAGGAGAACAGCGCAAAAACCACGCACAGGACGCAGAAAGGTGAGACAAACACAGACGCTGACTGACAACTAACGGTTTATTGTTCCGATACCTCAGTAGATATACAGCCAGCATCAAAAACAAGAAAAAGAATACAGCCACATTGCAAATAGAGATCAAGCAGGAGCGCTATGATCGCCCAGGTCCCGATAGGAAAAGCAGCTCCTTACCTAGAAGAGCTATGGAAGGAGTGCTTACACAGCTATTTTGCAGGCTCGCAATACTCTGGGCCTCGATAATTTCTCGCGTGGATTTGTCGTCACACCTGCGGACACGTGTGTTACTCAACCCGGGTGTGCATTTACAATCCCGGCAGTGAATGCTAAGATGGCCTGATATCCGCTCTGTCACATTGTAATTATGCTCTAGTAATCTTCTATTGAGGCACCTACCAGTCTGGCCTACATAGGCACGGCCACAAATGTTGCAACCAATCCTTGTTCGGCCCAATTCATTCACACGCTTGTACAGGCTGGTGAAGCGATCCGCAGCGGAAAAAGAACATCAATACCAGTTCTTCTTCTTATTTTTATTAGATTGTGTGAAATTGTATGTGCGTAAGGGATGACAGCGATCTTCCAATTCTCGTGTCTCGTTTTCTCTTTTTAGCAAGTTCTCTGCCACAGAGGATAAAAGCGTCTGCGGGTATCCAGCCTGCATGAGTCGGCGCGTCTGGTTTTGAAAACTATCATGCACCCTGTGGTCACACGATGTATTGAGCGTATGGATGAAGCATGAATTAATGATGCTGCGCTTAACCAACTTCGAGTGCGCTAAATCAAATGGAAGAAGCTGTTTGTCGGCTCGAGGTTCCAATTTCCAGCACACATCATTGATATAAAGCGCCTATGTTCGTATCACATTTCTGTGTCTTGTGTGTGGCTTTGTGGCGCTGTTTTACCTTGTGATGATCAACCAACTAGCCAGTAGTGTGTTATTCAAGCAATGCTTCGTGTCAGAGTTTCGCATTACGAATTTTTTTTTCATTGGGTCACCCCTAGCACAATGTTTCCAATTTTTTGCTTAAGCAACCGCAGCAACAAAAGAGGTTTTTAATAGCTCTTCTAAATGCATAAATTTATTCAGAAAGAAATTAAGCACGGCAAGGTTTTAATGCGTAAGCAGTATAGGGACTCCAAATTCGCAACTTCTTGAAATTGGAAAAATAATGTCGGCCGCCGCTCAGGTGTTTCAGGTTTTTAGATAGCTGTTGCCGCGGCCGACAACACTCTTTTCCTTCTGTTTGATTATTTAATAATAAACCACCACCCCCACCTTAGTGAATATACGATCTTTTTCCGAGAAATCTACGGAGTATCTGGCAAAACTGAGTTTATTTCTCTGTTTCGAGACAATTGCCCACCGCATATAAGATTTCCATAAAAACGGAACCTTGTTTACTGTTATCTGCAAATCAATACCAGGTGTCCCGCAGCTAACTTGTGCAAAGAGGTAAAAATTAAATATACGAGATAGGCCAGGGATACCAGTTGCATGCAGTTGCCAGCCGTCTTGCGCGCCACAGACAATTTCCCCACCTAAATAACTAATTAATTAGGTTAATTTGACTAAGTTGTCTAATTTACTTAATAATGACGTTACACAATAAATGTGACTTGCAAAGTTGGTTGGAGAACATCTTCAGAAACTCCCATTCCATTTATTTTCTTTAAAGTAAGTCGCGCGTGTATTTCTTTTTCGAGCAGAGAACTGACAGAGCTTGCGAGCAGTGCAGCTTGCACCGGGAACGCTGAAGGCAAGAACGACTCGTATCTGCTGGGCGATGATGGCTTACTGCAATGCTATACATACCCCAAGATGGCGAGGAATAGGCGATTACATCTCTTTTCAGAGTCTGGGTCCCGAGAAGGTTGCAGAAACGATTCCCCTGGTACTTTCATGACTGGGCGCTGGTAGGACATGGCAGCGGTAAGAGTTACGACAAGTTAGGTCGTGTCGCAAACCGGGCCAGGTATGAGAAAGGATGTGCTGGGTTACGCCCGTACATGTCCTCTTTTGCCAGGTAGCGAAGTCTCGAGCGGGCAAGCTTGCAGGAATGATGCAGCCGGTAGTTGTTAATTAGGTATTAGCGTGCGATATCACGGGGCCTCTCCCTCGGTCCGCGCGTGGAAACCAATTTATCCTGGCAATAACGGACCGCTATTCCAAACGAGTTGAGGTATTCCCCTTTAGGAAGCTTGTATCGGAACGAATTGGCACAAACTGTTGGAGACGATCACTCGCTTCTGTTTTTCTTCCGACCTTATCACAATGCTTCGTATTTCACAAGCAGTCTCTGGATTCCTGTCGGGCGCTTCAAATCCGCCAGAGGAGAACGAGTCCCTATCATGCACACAGTAACATCACCGAGCGGGTGAAACGTAATCTGAAGATTATGCTGGTCGCAACGACCGAGCTGCACAGAGATTGGGATGCGCGGCTGCCCGAACTGGCGTTCGCCACTAAAATAACCGTGAACAGGTTAGTGGGCACGACACCCGCTTGCTTGAATTTTGGAAAAGAGATCGCTTTTGTGCTATAAAATGCCCTACTCGTGCCCTTCGCGCGCAGCTCGTGAAAACTTCGATGTCAAGCGGATCAGTATGACAATGGTCGTCGTCAGGTTGTTTTCAACACGGCTGACCTCGTACTGAAAAGAACGCGCCCGCTAAGTAATGCAGCGCGTTGTTCCGCCGCGTCACTACCGCACAAGGGGTTTGGACTTACGAAGTTACTGCAAGGAGGTATTCACCGAGGCTGTTCTACCAGACGGCGCGAGCATCGTCACGCCTTGTCCGCCATGTCAATGGTCGTGGTGGCATTGGCGCGTGTCAGCTCGCGTAGTATCAGGTTCGCTGTCAGGTGCCCTCTGTATATAAAGTTTTATCAAGTTGTTCAATACTTCCACATCCCCATTTCTTTGTGGGGCCCTTTGCGCGCAAGGTGTCTGGAAGGGTATTTCCTGCTCCGAGACTTAACAACACTGTGAGTTTGGTGTTGCGACTCATTCACCGGTGCCACAGTTCGACAGCTAAAGTGACCGGCGGCGTATTGCGCGCAACACGACTTGCAGTTCATTCAATCCGTTGACAGTTGCCACTGACGCGGGACAAATCTTGAAGAAGCAGCAGCGGGAGCGGGTGTGTGCGGCGCTCACTCCGGCGAGCTCGTGCGCTGCCGCTCTCGCCGTGCACTTGTCATCCTCCCTCCTGCGTTCACGCGTCCTGCTCGCTCCCTTGGGGGCACAGTCCTTCCTGCTCCAGTCTCAAGGTTTGCAGTCCCCGGGCCATCGGCCCCATCTCGCTGGCTTCTGCCGCTGCACAGGCGTGCTTCCTTCCCTCGTAGCTGCAGCGTGCGAGGCGCACCAAGTGGTGCAACGGATTTCGGGATATCCGGACCCTCACGCCCCTTCCGCCTTCGAGGCGTCGACCCAGTGCTGTACCTGGTTTTCCCCGCGGCACACCCCTCGTCGCCTCCACGTTTGCGGCGCGCCCCAGTGATGGACCGAGCTCGTTTCTACTTCGGCGGCCCACTGCAGCTCCTTCGTGGGCGCAGTCCTACTGGCCACTGCCAGTCTCCCGCGGACTTCATTTTCGCGGGCCCTGACGCACCCGCGTCCCCTGCCGCTCCTGCGGTCCCCCCGCTGCCACGGCAGAGGTATCTCAGCGGTCCCTCCTGCTGCCGCCCGGATTCGCTGAGACAGCTTCCCGTGGGCTCCCTGCTCGCGGGCCTCGGCGCGCCGTCCACGGACGGTCCCTTCAACGCCACCCGCCGCGCGGCTGCCTTGGCAGCAGTCAATTGCGGTCCTCACCTGCTCCGGTATCGCGGTGGAAGCTCAAGGCAATTTTATTTATTTATTTATTTTTATCTATTTCATAAATACTGCCGACTGCCCTTTGGCGGTCAAGGCAGGAGTGCACAAAGAAAAAAAGAAAAAAAAATTACAAAGTAGTAACAACCAAATAACAGCAACACAGGGCGATTACAGTACGAGAACAAAATTCAATAAGACCAACGGGAAGCAAAAAAGTACAGGCAAATCATCCGACGTCAAACAGACTAAGTGAACAGAATAAAAACAAGGAAATCGAAATACACTGTGTACTAGACGCGCTACTGCGATACATGAGCCGAAACAGCAGACAAGAAAGATTCTGAAGATACCAGGTTGGTGATATCGCTTGGCAGTCGGTTCCATTCGGAAATGGTGCGTGGAAAGAAGGAACAAGAATATGCTTTTGTTCGGCATCGTGGCATCAAGATAGTCCGTTCGTGTTTGTTACGGGTGGGGCGTGTTGTGTTGTATTGCATGTAACTCTGAAAATTCAGTTTTGTTTTATTATGTATGATATTGAACAACATTTTTAGTCGGTGCTGCCTTCGACGGGATTCAAGCGTGGGAAGCCCAGATCTGTTGAGCAAATCAGATACCGAGACCTGCCGACCATAAGCGTGGTAAATAAACCGGAGTGCTTTCCTCTGGACGCCTTCAAAAATTTTTATATCCGTTTTTGTGAGCGGATCCCATACAGCGTCGGCGTATTCGAGCACTGGACGCACAAGTGATGTGTATGCTGTCAGTTTAGTTTTGCTCGTGCAATGCTTTAGGCGGTGCTTTAAAGGCCCACTGTCCACCCTCCGGTCGAAAATATTTTCTTCCCCGGTGACTGTGAGACTTCGCCCCTGGAACGCAAGGCCGCAAAATGTTTTTGAAAAGAGTAACTAATAACGCAGTTACAGCCACCCCAATCACCCGATTCTATCCTGCCTCTCTCCTTCCGTTCCCTCGCAAAGGTTTTTCACTCTCCTGCCCGAGGTCGTCTAGCCTCCGCAATACAAATTCCCCTTTCTCCTCCGCGTTTGGCGGGAGGTGGGGCGTGGCACTCCGCGAGCGCGGAAAAAAAAAGAAAAAAAAAAAAAACCGGCCGAGGGAGCGCGCGCCGCTGGATTCAGTCTGGCCGTGGCGAGGGAAAAGCGTGCAGCGAGCGGTAGACACCCATCCTTCTCCCGTTAGTCAGCGAGACGGACCAATGGACGTCGTTCGCGGTACGTACGCCATTACTGTGGCCCGTCGGGCCAGCGCAGGAAACGGGGAAGCTGGCTTCCCAAAGGAGAGCATGAGAGAGCTTTGAATTATATTTTCGATGCTTTGCGGCGCGCGTGTCACTGTAGCATTTTGCACAGACTATCTCCGGTACCTGATCGAAACACTGGGCTCCTTTGCTTAAAAGGGCCTTCCCTGGACAGTGGCCCTTTAAAAACCGAAGTTTTTTGGACGCTGCTGAGACAATGGACTGGATGTGTGCGCTCCAGTTCAGGTTGGATGTCATGGTTACCCCAAGATATTTCACCTGAGTCACTGAGTTGATCGGAAGGCCATTGATTTTGTATGTGCATTGGAGCGGTTGTTTCTTTCGTGTTACTGTCATTTTTCCGCATTTTGAACTGTTTATACCCATTTGCCAAGTACAACACCAGCTAGAAACTGCTGTTAAGTAGTCGGCTAGGAGTGCCTGGTCTTCGACCGATGTGATACTATGGTATATAACACAGTCGTCGGCGAAGAACCGACAGCGTATGCGTGAGTTGAAGGACAGGTCGTTCAAATAAATAAGGAAGAGAAGCGGCCCAAGGACTGAGCCCTGGGGAACTCCTGAAAGTACTGGCGCTTTTGTAGAATGAGATTCAGATATCTGAACAAACTGATGCCGCTGTGTAAGGTAGGAATCTAACCATTGTACTACTTGCCGATTATTTAACCACCACCTTATTTTTAACAAGATTGCCATGCGAAACCCGGTCAACCGCTTTTTCGAAGTCAATGAAAATTAAATCTACCTGTCCATTATTGTCTAGTGACATCATAATTTCATTTGTAATATGAATAAGCTGCGTCACTGTCGACAAGCCTTGCCGAAACCCGTGCTGGCTTTCAATAAAAAAACCGCTTCCCTCTAGGAATGAACTTATATGCTTGAAAATAAAATGTTCTAATACCTTACTGGACGTACATAACAAAGCAATTGGCCTGTAATTCTTCACGCAAAGCTTGTCTCCTGATTTGTGAATGGGTATCACCTTTGCTGTTTTCCAATCGTTTGGAATTTCTCCTGTCCTGAGACTTTCAGTAAAAATAATGAAAAGGTATTTAGCGCACCACTCAGCATATCTGTACAGAAAAGCGTTAGGGATATCGTCTGGTCCAGAGGATTTTTTTGTGTTCAACTCCAATAGAGCCGAAACAATACCCTCCTCGTTAATAATTAGGTCTGGCAGATTGAAATGGCTAGTTCGAGATTCGGAGACTGAGTTGCTGTTACTCAGGAATACAGAAGAAAAGTGCTCATTGAAGGCAGTCGCTAAGCAGAGGGAGTCGGTAACAACTGTGTTGTTAAGGAGAAGTTTGTTAACCGGGTCTTTTTTCTGTGACAGATGCCTCCAGAACTTTTGGGGGTCAGTTTTTAGAAAATTGTGCATCTTGACATTGAAAAAGTGGTACCGTGAAGATTTTATTTTTTAACGCAGTTCAGCCCGAAGAGCCGGCAAAGCACCACCAACTTTATTGCTTGACCTTGATAAGCGCTTCACGCGACGTTTTAACTGTATGATCTCGCGTGTTATCCAGGGACATGCCATTTTCAGCTTCTTATGTTTAAGCGGCACGTACTTGTTGATACATTGATGAACCGTACTTTTGAATTCTAACCACAAGTCGTTCACACTTGTACGCCCATCAGTGTATTTTTTTGCAAAGGATTCATACGTAAGTTCAAGCTGGTCTAGAACGCTTTCACCCTGAGCATTGTTAAAGTCGCGAAACACTTTTCCTGCCTGATGAACAATAGACGAGTTGCAAAACCTACAAGTTAGCTTCCCTGTGAGGCAGGAATTCCTGCACAATGGCGGCATAGACTTACTTTGGAATAATAGTTGGGAGCAGCGCTGGCACAGCGACTGGCGGCAGAGTAACTCCCGCACCCCTTGCCCATTGTCACAGCATTCCGCACGTGGGTCGCCAATTCAAAAACTCCTTTCCTCATCCACTGTGACAGTGCTCTCCCTTTATGCCCGCGTCAAGAATGTCCGAAAACCTGTTCTCGCACAATGGCCTGTGCGATGGGGACTGCATGCGAAGCTGCGTGGACTGTAGTAGATGCATGCACTGGACCTAACTATTGCCGCGGAGTCAGGTTCTGCCGCCATTGTGCATGAATTTCTGCCTCACAGGGAAGCTGACTTGTAGGTTTTGCAACTCGTCTATTACTGGTCGCAGCAATTCGCTTTTAAAGAGCACCGCTTCATGGTCTGATATTCCGGGAAAGACATCTGTCGAAAAGCCCAATTGACTAACAGGGTCCGATATAAATACTAGGTCAAGAAGAGAACTGGTATTTTCTGTAATGCGCGTAGGTTTCTGAACAACCTGGTTTAAGTTATAGTTGAAAGCAATGGTGAGCAAAGCATCTGAGTTAGCACACAAATTTTGATCGCACAGAGAATCCCAGTTGATGTTTGGCAAGTTAAAATCGCCGCAAACGATAACATGGCTATAGCGCTTTGTATGTTCATTTAAAAAGTCGTGCAAGTTGTCCAGCACAGAAGTATCAGCATTCGGTGGTCGATAAATAACACCTATTAAAAGACTAAGCTGAAGAAGACGGAGAACAACCCAAACCATTTCAGTGTTGGTGTGATGCGGAATCAGCGTATAGTCAATGCCTTTCTTTATCAGAATAGCGACACCGCCCCCTCTTGAAGTGCGGTCGCGACGAACGATTTCGTATTGATCGGATGTGATAACTGCATCATTCGGAATTGCATCATGAAGCCATGTTTCTGTCAGAACAGCAGCGTCAGGATCGTGTGTGAGGAGGAGGCTTTCAAGTTCGTCGAATTTATTTACTATGCTTCTAGCATTAATATTAAGCACGGAAAAGGAATTCAAGGATGGCTGTGTTCTTAGTGCTCCTGAGCTCTGTGTGTTACTTTGTGCGGACACGAGCTTGGAAACAGACCATCTCTTTGGAGCGCAGGGAACTCTTTCATTGCGGGCGTCGTCCCATCCATACAGTTTGCCGTTTATTTTAATTTTGTCAAACTTGAGCATGACCTTCTCTTCTTTCAGCCTTTGCTCTTTCGCACTTTCCCAAAGCTTCTTTCGTATTGACTGAACGCGAGGGGAGAAGTCCTCGGATATACTATAGCCTGAGTTTTTCAGATTTCTACAGCTTTTGAGAATTCTCTCTTTGACCCTCCCGTCAACTAGCTTAAAGATAACTGGTCTGCATTTGTCCTCTGCTGGCTTCCCTATTCTGTGGATACGCTCAATAGCCACATCCGAAATATTCAACCGGTCCAGAAGAACATCCTTGCAGACCGTGTTCTCAAGGTCTTGGGGCGTTTCGTCCTCGGTTTCCTTAACGCCAAACACAATTAGGTTGTTCCGCCTGCTTCTATTCTCTAGGTCGTCTACTTTCATAAGTAGACTGTCGACAGTTTTTTTCCAGTGATTCGACTTTAGAGGTGTAGTCAGTAACCGTTGAGGAAATATCGTCTAGCTTTTTTTCGATAGCAGACAGTCTCGTGTTAGTAGAGCTTGTATTTTGTTTCAGCTGTTTAAGATCTTCCATTATTATTTGCAGCATTTCCTGTGTCGAAGGACCTGGGTTTGGTTCAACGTCACCACACATAGCAAGCACGTCAACAAAACAATGATACATTGCTGTAAGGAGCGTAACTAACGGCCGTGGGCACGGCAGAAGCAGTAGGCACACATTGTCACTGCGGTAAGAGTAAACAGGCTGTTTGTCTCTTACCTGGACAAAAAACAGGAACGGATTTGTTAGCCGCATGGTTCCAACGCCTCCGCCGTGCCCACTGGTCGCGAACCGGGCAGAAGCTTCTCTTTTATGTGCTGTGACTGGTGACGTAGTCGATGGTGGCGTGCGATGCGCATGCAGTAGTGGTGTCCAGTTGCGCAGTCCTATCAGTTTGGTCTTCGCGATGCATTCCGATGAAGAAATCACGCCGGAAACACGATGGTCGGTCCAATTTCCAGTGCTGTCGTGGTACGCCCCCTGTGATGCGGGTTCCACGTTCACGAAAAACACGGCCTGGACAAAAAACAGGAACGGATTTGTTAGCCGCATGGCTCCAACGCCTCCGCCGTGCCCACTGGTCGCGAACCGGGCAGAAGCTTCTCTTTTATGTGCTGTGACTGGTGACTTAGTCGATGGTGGCGTGCGATGCGCATGCAGTAGTGGTGTCCAGTTGCGCAGTCCTATCAGTTTGGTCTTCGCGATGCATTCCGATGAAGAAATCACGCCGGAAACACGATGGTCGGTCCAATTTCCAGTGCTGTCGTGGTACGCCCCCTGTGATGCGGGTTCCACGTTCACGAAAAACGCGGCCCGGACAAAAAACAGGAACGGATTTGTTAGCCGCATGGTTCCAACGCCTCCGCCGTGCCCACTCGATCAGCGATCAGTGCAGCGATCTCCCCCAAATAATGCGTACAGGCAATAACTCGGGTTCGCAACCGACGCTATAACCTCGGACCAAGGTAGGGCACTATTTATTTATTTCAGTACTGTCAGGGCCCGAGGGCATTACAGAGGGGGGTACAGTAAAAGCAAAAAAAAAAAAAAAGAAAACAAAAAAAAAAACGACAGCAGTCAGTATTAATACAAATGTGAACAATAGTATGGCTGTCACAAATAAGCATGTTACAACAACATAATAATACAAATTAATAGCTACTAGCACAGATTTATGAGCAAAATATATAAGCACACAAATATCGTAAACAAAACAAAGAAACAATTTTACGAGCAGGCAGGAAGAACAGTTGCTGAAATATACCATTATACCCCTAATCAGCAGCACAATTTGGGGGATGAACTGAAAACAATAAACAAATGGCAGTGTCGAAGAATTCAATGTACTATGTTAACATCAGGTTAGCTAAAGCAGATTTAAATGCAGAATGATAACTTATCTTGACAACCGATGGGACCTAATATCTTTGCTTCTTTCAGAATGCCCTCTGATAATATTTTGCAGCAGCCAATGCGAGGAAGCCTGCCGGTGTAGCTGGAAAACGCACCCAGCGCCTGTTTCAAGAAGGTGTCACTCAGACAAGCCGGGGAGGACGGGGACCCCGTAGTTTGTTGCACTTTGGCCATGCTGGTCCTCGTCCAGTGAAACCGGGTCTTGGAGCCAGGAGCGTCAGGGTCGGAAACGCCAGCAGAAAGGAGTTCCCGGAGAATCCGGCATGGCGCCAAATGCAGAGCGATCGACAGCAGAGTGATGCTGTCGAGCGGCTCACCTGCAGCGAGGAGAGAGCACGAGCCACATTACTGTCTGCTGCCTGCCTGGCGGAGCCGATGTAGGAGTAAGCACCGGTTCGCTGCCTGATGTATTGGCAACCGAGCCCACAGCTGCGCTCTAACCCCTTAAAAATGACCGCTGCTGGAGGCGGACCTGAGGGGCCGGTTCCAACCCGCCTGCTGCCTGACGGATCTGCTGAGCAGAGCTGGTGGCTGCGCCCGAAGCGCTACTCTCCTGCACTCTTAGGAAGGAAGGAGTCACCATTGGACGCCGATACAGCCTCGTACATTGCCTCCAGCTGTGCTGCCGGACCCCGGGTAGGACGGATGTTGAGGGGGGAGAGGGGGGGCTCGCGCAATATTCAAATCGTGCGCTCCCCATCTCAGCCCCCGCTTACCCCTTCCCTCAGGTGCGAGCGGAGAGGTCCGATGTCCTTCGTGCGCCTTTCGTCTTCCTGGCTGTCCTGCCTGCTGCAGGCCGCGACCTCCCCTGACCTCAGCCACAGAGCCGCTATATGTGAGGAATAAAACCCCTTTGTTTTCGCGTCCAGCCTCGGCCTGTTGTCCCTCGTGGGTAGAGGAATCGCCACAGCATCGATCCGCTAGGCTTGTTTGCGACAGGAATTCGAACTGGCGACATGCGTGCCTCCAATTGTATGTCGTTAATTGTAAGTGAAGGTGTCCAGCGAGGCTGATACTGCGCGCCTTCCTTTCTCCCCAAAGCCATTTTAAACGAATAAAAAAATCGCGGAATGAATCAAAGATGTTATCGCATCTAATCTTAACGCGAAGCTTCAGCGTCCCCTTAATTCCTAAATGTTTCTTTTTTTTTTTTTGCACAGGCCGCGAACATGTGCAATTCGAGTGCGAAGTTTAATGGGCATACTATTTTTATTTATTTACTGGGAAATGTACATTTGATTTTATGACATCACCTAAATTTTGCCACTCTAGTCCTGGGTGGGCCGCCCCATAAATCTGGACCCTCGGAATTTCTACTTCGTCCGGAATTGACCAAAAATGGAATCTAATTTGACCATGGTCAGCTCACTGGTGACTTCCAAATACGGGTGAGCCACGCCAAAAATTTGAGCCCTTTACCCCAAAAATTTGACTTGGTCCTAATTTGACCAATAGAAACGGTAACTAAGTAACTATACAAAGCAGCAAAACGCAGAGCTCATTAGAAAACTCTGCACCGAAGTCGCAATGCTTTCCTTTGTCTACGCAACGCTGTGAGCTGCACATAACCATTGTTAGAAAACGAGGGCTGCACTGTCGTATAAACCATTATCATCATCATCATTTATTATACCCTTAAAGGCCTCGGGTGGGCTATTACATAAGGGGGGAGGGGAGAGGTAGGTAACACATGAACATAACAATAGTTCATGATCTAAACATACGCACAAAAAGTCAAAATGCTCAAATACAACAATTCAAATGAAGGAGGCACTGTAAATAAAAAGGAACAGGAAACAATCGGTTATGGAAGCGAAATGACATGTCACGCGTTCTTCAAATCTAGTAGGGTCACGTTCAGTTACAATGTGTTCGGGAAGCTGGTTCCATTCTTGAATTGCGGCTGGTAGAAAAGACTTATTAAAGGCGTTAGTAGATGCATGCAAGCGCTGGATGCTCATGAAGTTGAAATGACGAGACGATGTGCGCAATGGTGGAATTAGTAGGGAATCACGGAGATGATGGAAGTTGTGGTACAGGTTATGGAACAGAGATAGGCGAGAAATGGCTAGAGGGTTGATACCGAGAGATGTCTTAATACTGCTGATGCTGAAACGAAAGTCATAATTTCTCACGGTTCTCATCACAGTTCCAATTTTTCTGTGCACCGGAAAACTACTGGGGTGGCGACCGGCACACGCCGCCTCCCTTTGGTGTGTCATTGAGTTGGGATGCGCGATCCTAACAGAGGAGGCACAGATGTTTACAGAGTAATTCGCAGCGCTGAGCAGGTGGCCGCTCGCCAGCGAAACAATATACGGCCTCGGTCTGCGCACGCGCTGGGGGCTCGTTCCTACTTGGTCTTTTCTCTACCGTGCCTATTGAGCATCGTTAGCCCACTAACGGTAACTTCGAGCGATGATTTTGGAGCCTTCTGCATTGCTTATGGACACACCGCTCCATTTGGAATGTAATCAGGCGAATGAAGCTACGCCGTTTTCTTTTTAAGGCCAAAGCTCGTCTAGGCTCATGGGCTGCGGAAATATTCCCAGAAAATGTTCCCACGAAGAAAAAAAAAAAAACCTTCACCTATTCCACACGTGGAAGTCGAATCACTATACCTGCGAAGCAAGCCCAGCGTAAAAACCACTCGGCCATGGAGGGATATCTTTCTTCTTTACTGCATGGTAAAACTTCCGAGGAAGAGAAACCAAAGCAGCTGATGCCTAAAATGACCGGGCTGAAGAATGCAAGCCCGTTATGACCCAGAAATTTCCACCATGACAAGTGCAAAAATTCAGGGAGGCACACACATACATCGAGACGCGGAAGCCGACTATAGGCGGCTTTTCCAGGGCAGCGTATACACTCCCCGAACCAATGCGCACTGCTCTCGCAATAAAGACTTCGACGATCGTGGTGATTCAGCATGACGGTTCATCATTCGGCTTTTCCACACACTATATAGGCTCATCAACATAAATAAATCATAAGGCACATCACGGTCCGAACAGGCAAACAGCGAATAGCATATGACGTGATTTCAATGTCCTTCTTTAGCGTCCGCTGCAATATTTCCCCAGCATCACGGCACTGAATAAAACAACGGTCAATTGTCCCTCAAGCACTCTTAAGCGCAATGCTCTACTACGCCGCTGGGGTGGCTCCCGCACATCGAAATTTGGAAATCTTTAAAAGAACTTTAACCCTGGTATCTCAGTCGAATACGGCTGACGCTTCCTGTGTGATTATTGTATATTTTGTGTCCAATAAAAAAAAAGGAAAGCCGGGATGGCGCTGGCGCTCAACAACCAGTCATGAGCAGTATCGAAGATACATGTATCTTCGACACTATCTTTAGATACATTTTATGTATCGGTATCATGTGCTGAAAATGGAAGTTTAGAGTATCGGTATGAAAATACATTTTTAAAGTATCGTGTATTTTGAAGATGATACTAAAGTAAACTTCAAATAATGAAACCGCTGTGAGACTTTGGGTTGACAGCGCTCGCTCAGACGGTATAGTACAGATCACCCTGAAACAGCTCTGCTTGTGGTACCGCCTGAGTGAGTTCCCTACAAATGCCGCGGCCCCTCAGTTCATGTGGTGCGGAATATATCCGGAGCCCTTAACTATGGCATCTCGCATAGCTTGAGTCGCTTTGGGATGTTAAACCCCATAAACCAACCAAACCAGTCCTAACTTCTTTTCTATCAAGCGCTTTTCTTCTTTTTTTTTTTTTCTTACCGCGTTCCGAAGGCGCGAGAGCGTCTAGTCTAAGTCGAAAACCAGAATGGCCAGCCCGAAAACATTGCAAATCTCGTTACTTTACCTTGCCTGGTTTAATTTATCGACACTTCGAGCAGTAGCGAGTTTGAACATGCTGTGTTATAACGTCAGAATTCGGTTTTGACAGCGACGACAATGGATACCATGGCTGGAACATCGGCGTCCACTTGCCGGTTAGCTTAGTCTTAGCGGCTTTACTATTTTTGCCTGTAATTAATTGCCTAATTAACTCATTGGCCTAAATATTTTTGGCAACAACATTACGTCACCTTCTATCGATCGTCACCACTCATTAACCTCTGCCTCTTCTCAAATACTCACAACGGCTGCGGACACGATTTTGCTGACGCGGTCTACTGACAGAAATATGTGAACATAGCGAAGTAATCCTTTCGCATGAATAAATGAAAAGGGGCTGACAGAGCGATAATTAGACAGAAAGCGGAGGTCGCACACAGAAAAATGGAGCATCGCTGCGCGCTACGAATGCTGATCTATGCGCCTAACAGTGACTATGTAAATTACGTAGTCTCCGCTATTCCGGAGCAGCGTTGATGTGAGAGTTGTAGCCTCAACACCCTAATGTTTGCCGATTGGTGGCGTTCAGCGCTTGTCTAGGTTCGCTAGGAAGCGTGGCTCGCTCATTTGGGATGCAGGCATGCGCACACTGTGGCTCTACTCTCGCTGTCGTGTTCCGACGCGCGCGGTGGCTTGTACTGGTGTCCGAATATGCTGACACCGTATGTGTCCGGCTTGCAAGATAAAAAAACAAAACAAAAAAAACTTGCAAACGGTGACATTATAGAAGTGCTGTATGGGATAACCCTCAGCATTAAAAACTGGCAGAAAGTCGCATTACAATAGGGCCACACAGGTTAATGAACACAGTTCGCGGGGTTATTTTACGTTATGACCTGGCTGAGGAAGAATTGCTAGATATACTGAAGGAACAAAATGTCACAAATCTCTATAGAATCAAAATCAAGCGAAAAAACAACAACAAACAAACACGGGAATTCAAACGATTTTAAGGCACACCTTCATGAATGCTCCCGACTCTATGGAGGTGGGGTAACAAAAAAATACAAATTTGGGCAATACATTTCCAACACATGGTGCTGCCACATAAATGTCGGAAGTATGACCAAAGATATAACTAAGCTGCTAGGCCCAACTCACCTGTGCCAAATATGCTTCCCATGATCATATTAGTGACATAATTGAACTTGAATCACATTTTTGTGTAAACCGCTAGTGAAAGCAATCATCCTGCCTATTCATAACCATACCCAGCATTGAAAAGAGAGTGACACTGACAACGGAAAATGGACCTATAGCCCCTCGTACCCCAATGTCAGCAGAACGGAATCACAGAAAATTGATGCGCAGTTTCGGAAAGCTTATAAACTAGCACTCGAAATACCAAGTCATGCATCCAATGAGGCTTTTATGGCAATGGACATCTCGGCGACCTACGAGGAACGCAAAGAAGCAATTCTGGTCTGCCAAGAACGCAGACTAGAACAAAGTCGAAATGGTAGACACCTGCTGAACATCATGAGACGACCCATCGACGAGAAAACTAACCCCCTATAAGAAACACTCAATCCCGAAAGCAGAGCTGAATACCAGGTCCTCCCAATCCCCAAAGACATTAACCCCCTACACAACAGCGAAAGACGACAAACGAGAATTCGCCGCATAAAAAACAACTTCGTTAGAAACAATTGCGACTTACTCTTTGAAGACGCCAGTTCATATATCTGGGAAGAAAAGCGGCGGTAGCCACCACAGTTGTCCACACCGGAAAAGAGGTGACCAGCTCATCGGTCAAAGCTACCTAGAAGATGCAGAGGAAGTGGCAATCGCCCTTGCAGTTAAACACGCCAGTATAGCCAAGGCAGAAAACACATAATACTCAGCGATTCCAAAAAGGCCTGTCGTGCCTTCTTCCTGGGACGCGTATGCAAACAGGCACACCGAATAATGGAAAAGGAAAAAAAGGCGGGCAATTTGAAGCGCACAATCCTGTGGATACCGGCACATGATGGAATCGACGGCAACGAGTCAGCCGACATGACAGCCCGAGGGCATACTTTCCGGGCACCTCCGCCGGGAACCCCAGAGCCTCAATTCAACCCCTCTCACATACGGGGAACTAATACAATGCTTCAAATTAGGAAGAAAAGGATACGCAGAACCACACAAAGACCTTAGCAGACAGGAGACAGTAGTCTGGAGGAACATACAGGCTAGGATCCATTCCCAAACCTAGCAAAGTACCATAAAATCTGGCCCAAAAAATTAAAAAATAACGCATGCACTGCATGTGGTGAAGTCTCGGACATCCTGCACATGATATAAAACTGCAAAGAGCATAAACAGAAATATAAATCTCGACAACTCAGCCAAGCGGAGTGGGAGGCAGAGCTGGCCCACACGGGTCTCTGAACCGCGCAGCCTGCTCACCAGTGCTCGGGAGGCAGCCCAAGCCAATGGTATCGTGGACTAAGGAAATCACCCTGGCATTGTCAGGGACGTTCACAAGCGATATCAAGGATGTCGAAATGTTATTTGCTCTTCCGTCAGTACGACCTTTACCGACCACCAACCCATCACGCGTCAGAAGGGCGCGGGTGGCCAGGAGATAAATAAATCCTCGATGGGGGAAACTCAAGCAACGACGGAGGCGACACCTAGACGTCCTGCAAGAGATGCGAATGTCTTCTGGATCCCGCAGGCAATAAGAGCGGTCGTGAACGCACGTTCTCGCCACCTGCTCCCGTGGCAAACATCGTAGCTGCATCGATACACGTCAGGTATGAACTCTCCAAAGTTCAGCCTAATTGGCGGTATATCACAGCTGACTTTTTGACGACCAAGTTAACTGTTGTGTAGTGGATGTTCTCACAGTACATTCCTCATGAAGGTTCCTCCTTCGCATAGCTGACCTCTTCCAGCTTCCAAGTACGTGTGCCGTATCAGACAGATACCTGAACCGGTAGCCAGATCGTAACCAACTACTTTGTCGTCTGGAGCGCGGGTACCAAATATGGCTGGCGCGCTGAGCGGGCGTATACAGTGGCAAGGTTCCGGACCTTACACTCCCGTAAGTTTGAGGTTAGTGGAGCTGTACGATCGAATAGCCCCTGCTCAGCGTACGCAGCAGCACAAACTGGGACGAACAGTTTATTTCTGCCTCACTCGAAGTATCCAATCGCCCCATCCGGACAATAAGTACGAATGAGAAAAACAGTGGATAAAGATAGCCACTGCTTGACCTGCACTTTTGCTATCGTATATAAACTTGAATTTTCACTCTTACAACCAACATATAGTGGATCGAAGTACACCGCCGTACCCGTCTGATAACATATGTTGGAACTTTCAAAACCGACGAACCCGAGAGAAAGAAGTACCGAGTTCGTCCGACGTGCATTTATCGAAATCAGTGGGGTCAGGTCCGTCCGACGTACCTGAAAAATAAAAAAGTACCGGGTCAGTCCGAGGTACCACAACCCTGCAGCACGAGGAAAAAAGGAGACACCTTTATACGCCCAAAGCCAAAACAAAGAGCAAATTGGAAGCGCAGGCAGCTCAGTGGAAACGCAGCGTTCGCAGCAACGTCTTGCACTTACACTCCGCCTGTGAGGTTATGACCGTAGGCTACCAGCCCACGTATAAAACCCCACTTTAACCATGCCCTACGAACATGCTTGTGTGGCCTATGGGTAACGTGGATGTAACAGTCCTGGCAGAGTGATTCTGATGTCACTCTCCCATGTGAAACGAGAGGCCCGAGATGGCAGCTCCTGCCACTTGTAACTCCACGTAACCCTACGGCCAGTGAGTGCATGGTGTTACGTTCCGCCACCGACAAGTGCGACAGCTGACGCGGCCACAGCGCAGCAACAGGCAAAACAGCGAGCGTTTCGGCCATTTCAGCGCCGTCCGGCCGGCCGCCCAACGCTTCCTCCCGCGGGCGTGTCTCGGCGTGTCCGTGCCACGCGCCGAATGTTTGTGCATGCGTGTGTGTGCAAACGCTGGCCAAGCCTGGCGTTCGATAGAGAGAGCGTCGCCCTCGCCCGTCTGCAAGAAGTACGTGGAAAAGATTTCTGTTCCACCACCGACGACTGAGTCACCTAGACTTGTTTGGACATGCGGGCTCTCCCTTTCCCTCTGAACTGAAAACTCTATAAAAAGCAGCGGCAGACTCCGCTGAAACAGTCTACGGGGAAGACGTCGCAGTGACGACGGCAGACACCAGCTGTGTGAGCGTGTCAGTATTCTCTCCGGGTCAGCTTCTCTGCCCATTCCTTCGTGATGTTGTATTAAACGTTGCTTTGTTGGCCTCGTCTTTGCTGGGACCGTTGATGCCGTTCGCCGAGCCACGGAGCCGCCAGGGCAACGCTAACGATGGGGCCGCGAGCCGCATGTAACAACTGGCGTCAGCGGTGGGATGAACCACGCGCGACCCAAATGTAACAGTGGCATGACAACTGCCAGCTACTAAGGCTCCTCCATTTTTTTTTAAAGGTAGCGACAGGTCTTGATCCAGCCGCCGCTCCCTCCGATAGGCCGGTTGGCTGCACGTGACCTCTTCGCCGCCAAGCTCCGCCCAAAGGGTCCCGGTGCTCGCTGCGCCACTGAAATGCACGGCGATCTGCGCTTTCCAGCGAGATATTGGCAGATTAGTTAAGCAAAAAGTACTTCACATGCCTCTATTGCATTTTTAGGAGTGTATGTGCAGTACTTAGTGCTTAAGCGGACGCAAGAGTTACATCTCTGAACTTAAATTTTGAAGCGCACGCGTGACACGCGGCTGCTCCGAGCTGCCATGCATTCGTCTGCCGGAACCGTGCGGAAGACGCGAAAAAGTCATTTTCCATTCCTCGCAGTGACGATAATAGCAACAGAAGGAAGCTATGGCCTCATGAGATCGGGCGTAAGATTTTTATGGCCACGGAAAACACCCGACCATGCGAAGTGATTTCTGTCTGCTTAAAAAGCCGTTCGCTTGCCCGGGTAGCCTTTGTTTCGGCATATGCTATTTCATGAGCAAAATATCAAGAACGCTATGACTATGTCGCTATTACTTGTACTGTGGATGCCTAGTGAACAGTCACTGCCGTGTCGCGCCCCCTTACTTTCCCCGCACAGATCAGGACTGCTATATAACGCGTGGAATCAAAAGTGTCAAAATGCTCTGAATGAAAATGCAATGCTTGATAATGCTTGTTATGAAAATTTAGAACGTGCATTGATCAGTTGATTGATATAAATGAAAAATGAAACATTGGAAAAACAGGAGGGTGCAAATGTGTCAAAATGATCGAAATAAAAAGTCAATATTTGCCTATGCTAAATATCGGTGTATAAAAATTAAAAAACTAAAACAAAGATTTGTACCATAAAAAGTATAAAATCAACCGTGTGTGCCATTATTTTAACGGAGAAGTTTCGCGGCGTTGCATCGAAGTTCCGCTGAACGCGCACAGGGACTCGTCAAGTTTCAAGAGACGGCATCCAAGCTTACTGGTGACATTATTGCCCGGTAGGCTAAGGAAAACATTATAAAGCAAATTAAGAATATAAAAGTGAGAAAACGTTATCCGTGAGCTTTGTATCGCATCATACCCGATTTTTTTTTACTGGTTGGAAGATATACATGCGTTGGTAATGTACAGCTGGAGAGAAACTTTTTCTCCAAAATAAATCTATTGGAATACTGTGTAAACGAAATAAACTCGAGCCAAAAAAATGTTTAAAACTGAGTATACCCAAACGGTTACAAACGCAATGACGCCCATATTACATTACAGCTCTGTGCGCAACGACGTTCCCAAAAGTTGCAGAAAACTCGCAGTCTACTTATTTTTTATTAAACAAACGAGCCCAATAAGTTTACTGAAATATAGATTCTACTTCAAGTTCGGTACTTATTTCAAAGCATAATAATGAACAGTTTTCTAACCGCTGTGCTGATGCGAATGTTTCAGTAGAATGGGCTGGCTCGTTCAACGCCGCGTTTTTCTTTTTTTTTTTTTTTTTGCGTTTATGCTGCACACGCATATTTAAGTTATTATTCCTGTCTTTTGAAGCTTCTTGAGCAGGATAGGACACAAATCTGTTGAATTAACCTGCTTGTGTGTGCACCGAGCGCGGCTTCATGAGTACGAAGTGTGCACGAAAGAGTGCGGCGCGTCGTCTGCTAGCGCTGTCCCCTGGACCCCTCGAGAGGGCGCTCGAGTAGTCGCTACCTTTAAAAAAATTGAGGAGCATTCTGCCAGCGCCATACTTGGTATTTTTCGCTCACAACGGCGACGCCGGATTTTCTGGCGAACGCTATGGTGTTTATCTGGAGTACAGTGGGAACTAGATGCGCATTTTTACGTACCACACTATGTACAGGTGCGGACATAAGTCAATGCAACACGAAATCTTGTTCTAAGCGAAACCACGCCTTCTCAGTTGGAAATCAAGAAACCCGGCCTGCCGAGTTCGACCCCTTGATTTCCTCTACCGCTTTCTCACTATCCCTTTATAACTGCCGCCCCAGTTCAAGTAGATACCGGGGCTGGCAAACATTTTTTCCTTCACTTTTGATATGTAATAAGTAACCACATGCCGTGGACAAAAATTCTCAACTTTCGCGCTGAAATTTACACAGCAGGCAATAATCAAAGACAACATCAAACAAGTAGCTCACACTACCTGCGGTAACATAAAAAGTGGTAGGTAATAAATGAACTCAATAAATTTTAATCAATGTTCAAAAGCGCTAGTTACAAAATAACAAAGACATTAAAATCTGGCTACAATGTTCAACTGTTGGGCATGCTTCACAGGCAACACTGCAATTTCACAAATTTTTCAAAAAGTTAATGACTTAGTTTAGAATAATTACACGACCTTTTAAGTAACGAAGTTTTTCTATGTCTTCCACATTTATACAGAAATGTATATAATTTTTTTTATGCATGTTTGTCTGGCCACATGTAAAAGCAGGAAAGTCTAATAACTATTGCATACTTAACAACAATATTTACCGCCCGTTCTGTTGATTTCTTGCATAATTAAAAGTTTTAAACAGAGGATTAATTTCATTTCACATATTCAACTTAAAAAACAAACCCACAAAGGCAGCCAGTTATGGAGCATAGTTCACTTTTGTCCCTGCAGGTATCAGTGCAATCAAATAATAAAGAAGTTGCTACGGGGTGAATTTTTAACGCACTTTATCAACGAGGTATTGTCTATTCAACTTACGGTCATCTCTGGAGTCCAGAAGAGTATTCTAATCAAGCGTTTCAAAAGGTGCGTTTTCTGATTTCGCCAATTTACGTAGATACCACTGACCGGTGTACCGGTGTACTATCTCGTGATCGCTTCTAAATGTTCAGTGTCGCTTTTGTTTCGCGTCAATATCGCTCCCGTGCAGCTTTTCTGGCTTCACCGAAAAAATCTGCTGAAAGGTGGTGTAGTTCCTGGGTTTTTTCAAATTTCAGAACGTTTTCAGGTAGTACCATTTATTACCCACTATAGCAGACGACGTGTTGATACGCAGGCTGCTTAAGTTGTGTTTCGCCTATCCTCATGTACCGTCCGCAGCGAACAGCCCGTTTCACACTTGAAGGGTGACTTGGAGCGCGTGACCGCCGCACTTAACGAATCCCTGCCGGCGATGACCGGCGAGAATCGAGAAGTGCAGAATCGAGACGGCGAGAAGCGCACGCGCAAAGAGAACGGCCGGCTCCGCGCGCACACGGACCTGGTGCAGCCCATTCTCGTCAGGTTTCGGCGACACGGCTTCGCAGCTAAAGGGCTGCGGTCATATGCGCTCCGAGCTTCCCCATAAGTGTAAGTACATTGAGCGGCCCTTTTTCACGGTGCAATGCGCGCGCAACGTAATACGCACACTGGCATTGTGTTCTGCACTGAACTACACTGAACAGTGTGGGAAAGGTACCGCGGGGATGGGCTAGTGCGCTTGTGGCGAAGCTGATTCTGATTGCTACATTTTAACCTGCTTGGGTGTGCCGTGTGCATTAAGAAAACATATTTCTTCCATTGCGGCGCACCTTCAAGAACGCCGCAGGGAAACTGGCTGTAGAGTGGCGTGGAAAAGGGAGCAGGTAAGAAAATGCTGGGAAAGTTTGGGCAAGCATGGTGCTTCTCTGCTACTGCTGTGCCACGCCAGTTAGCGGCCGCCATCCTTCGCCTCCCTTCATGATGTCCTCACTTGCGACCGAGTAAAAAGAAAGAAAGTATTGGAACCCATTGTATTCTCAAATGGTACCAATGTTACTTATAGTGGGTTCTAGTTGGAACTCACGTTCCAATTAGAACACATTTGAGAGGGTAAGTCTCATTCCAACTGGGTAGTACAGTGGAAATATTTCCATTCCAAAATGATAGTTCCATTTGGCCGCAATTCTCATTCCATTTTTACAGGACAAGATGTAAAATAGATATCTATTGTAACATCTTGTCCTGTAAAAATGGAATGAGAATTTTGGCCAGTTGGAAATATTTCTACTGTACTATATTATTGTGCTATAACTTGGATGCTTGGTACCACAACGTATCTAACAACCATGGTGGCAGATGTACTTACTCGACTGCCAGTGCTAGTTCCTAGTGTTAGATGACAGAGAAGAGATAATCGCTAACATTAGCCAGCTTGTATCACAGGTCAGGAGTTTAAGACAGCCTTCACAGGAGATGCTTGTCTTCAGAAAATGCAGCAGTATGTCCTTTCCAATTGGCCGACAGCCAATAAGTTGCATAGGGAACTTCAGTCTTTTTTCCGTTTAAGAGATGAACTCTCTATCATTGATGGCCTATCGTATCGAGCTAACCGGATTGTAGTCCCCATTTTATTGACTGATCAGCTGATTGCTACAGCTCATCCGCACTAAGGCACGTTTCGGAGAAAAGGTTTTGGTGGCCTGCGATGGGCATTCAAATTGAAAATGTTATAAAGAACTGTCCTGCCTGCATAGAGGCAGAAAAAACCATGAAGACTTGAGTAGCTCCTTTGCAACCAGTCCTGTATCCAGAGCGACCATGGCGAAAAGTGGCCATAGACATAATTGGCCCTTTCAAGAGAGCCCCTGCCAGCTGTCGGTATGGCATCACACCAGTGGACTACTATTTCAAATGGCCTGAGGTAAAGTTCACCTCACAAATATCACAACCACAGTCATTACTGTTTCCTTCTTCAAGTTTTGGCCCACAAGGGTTATCCTGAGGTTATTTCAGACCAGGGTCCACAATTCATGTCCAAAGAATTCAGTACATTCCTCAGCACCAGGGGTATCAAACGAAGTCATTCATCCAGGTAATACCCCAAGGCCAATGGCCAAGTCAAACGTTTGAACCAAACCTTCAAATCCTATGTCCAAATGGCATCTTTGGAAAAATGTTCATTCAAAACTGCTGTGCATGAGTACTTGGGTATCTACCGTTCAACTCCACATGCTACTACAGTCTTAGCTCCATCAGTACTACTCCATGGTCGGTCGCATAGAAGTCGACTAAAGATCACCGGATTTTCTTCTGTAGCACCTTTGTTTCATAGCAATCCACTTGAAGCTATTCAGAAGCTCAGAGAGAGGGTGACAAAGAAGCAAACCTACATCAAGGAATATACAGACAAGAGGCGTGCTGCAAAGCTTCCATCATTCCAAGTTGGCGATCATGTGCGAGTTCGCAAACAAATAATCCATTTCAAAACTGACAGAGCCTCCTGACAACCACAACAAATTATTGCACAATAAGGACATTCGTCTCTTTGCCCACAAGATGGAAAGGTGTGAAATGCGCCAAAGCTCGCCAAAGCTCGCCAAGAGCCAGCAATCCAGCTTTCAAGAACCGGAAGAGTTTGACTTGTTTTTGATGCCACTTTCGTAAAACACCAGGGACCATACACAAGCTCCTGTGCACTCGAGCCTTCCAGTGCCATCTACAACTCCAGTCTCCATCTTGAACAATACCCGTAGTTCTTCCGGACAGCACATGTGTCCTGGATCTCCTATGCGAGTCTCTGCAGAACGTGCGTCATCCCCTTCAGTGTGTGGTTATACAGAGTCTTCACCCAGTGGTGCATGTTTTTGTTTTTTTAGCAGTGATCTGTGCCTCCCAGTGCCAGTGTCCAGTGCGGTGACAGCCAGAACATAAACTCTCGCCACACCTCCTTCAAGCAACGAGGTGACCACCCAGCTCCTTTTCCGGGGAACAGCCTGCAGCCGAAGCTAAGTCCACATCCAGAGCACCCACAGAGGCCCAAAGGACTATTTGTAAGCCCTTTTGGCTGAAGCACTTTGTGCCAAAATAGTTCTGTGTGAAAAGTGGCTTGATAACGAAAACAACAAATTATTTTACATAATGCAACATGCCAATGCAGTGTGTTTATGTGTTTCAGTGCTGGTTTGTGTTTTTAGTTCTGGTTTCGGTTCTGGGGATTGTCTTGTACTTGTGTTTGGATTTGTGTGTGTGACGTTACCTTGTCTGTATATATACCGCGTCCCGTCAGTAGACGGCTCTTTCGGCCATGGAACAGCATGAGTGACCCTGGCTCTCCTTACTAACGGCCGCCCCGGCTGACACAACAGCATGCATAACCAGTTGGCTCCAATTGGATATGCCATTTGCATCTATAGTGTCTAGGCTGCATTGCGCATGTTTCAAGTAGATACTCAGTTGGACTGATCTTTACCAACAAGAGGAATCCAATTGGTCTTACCCATTGCATCCAGTGGGTCTCCCCAACAGCACTCAGAGTATCCATGTAGTCATTCTTAAAAAAAGCAAAATTAATATTCTATTCATAATAACAGCTATCGGCATCTTAACCTACTAAATCATATTCACGAGCTACACTATCATCGTGGGCAAAATTCAACAAAATCACTTTATTGGCAAGAGTTACTGGCTCCATCGCAAGTACCTGATGAGTGGCCGGTATATAGAAGCTGGCGCAAGAGCACGTTGGCTGTATACAATGTTATGTTATATCCTCTTGGTGTCTGACTATGTTGTATTTTTTGTGTGAGAGATGTATGCTTATCTGTAATCCTTGATTTCCTCAAGCATGTAATTATCAGTCTCCACGTGCCTAGTAAACACGTAAATTGACTGTTTTCGTTTTGCCCCATTGGACCCGTTGTATGTAGTGGATGTGAGCCATTGGATCCCATTGCATGCAGTGGGATTACATTCCATTGAACCTTATTAGTATGCCCTACTGGACTCACTCATTGCACACTCATTAGCTGCAGCATCTCTCATAGCCTGAGCTGCTTATGGGACGTTAAACCTCACAAACCAAACTATTAGCTGCAATCGGTCAAGTGTCCGAAAACACCATCAGTTCCAGATGGAAATTTCCAACTGGCTCTAATTGTTTTTTTCACAGGGATATGACGTCTTTCTTGCACAGCCATGATTATGCCGGCGCTGTGCGTGACTGTTGCGCTTTAGCCCCAGTGAAGTCTAGCAGGCTGGCATGCCCACATAACTGAGCATAAACGTTTGGATGGTTATAAGAGCTTTAGACTATATTGGGCACCTACAGCTTCATCATCACTATATGGAACTACACTTCAGGCTGTGTATCGCATCGCAAGCTGACGAGCTGACGCAGAATTCCGCCTCGTCAATATGTGTGGGCCACATTTCAAGGCGGAAGTGTAATGAGAACGATGTTCCAACACTTTGCAAGGAAGTGTAATGAGAAGGATGTTGCTTTTGAAACAAATACATTTATTAGTGGAAGTGAAAGCAATGTATCTCATTTTCTCAAGTCCAACATATTTCAGTAAGAAATTGCGAGTCAGAAAGTGCTTAAAGATAGTCGAATATTTTAGGGGAATGCCCAAAGGTGAATTAGATTTGCAATAAGGGTGCAATTACACATTGACATCCACCCAAGCGCACTCATAAGGCTACAAAGGGAAGCTACACAGCTTTCTCGCTAGCAAGTTTCCTTGGCAGCCGTATGAACGCTTGGGTTGATGTCGATGAGTAATTACTTCCTTATTATTGTGCTTAGAGGTAAGTGAAAGATTTTGTTCCAGTTGCATAAATGGGTTTCCAAGGTTAGCATCGACAAATAGCCCTTGCTGCGTAGCAATTCAATTTGTCATTGTTAAGATTAGTTGTAATCACAGTTTCATACTGTTTTTTTTTTTCTTTTTCTAGTGACAGTGTAAAATATTGAATGTGTTTAGTAGTAGCTTTTTCATTGACGTTTCTGCTAGTTTATCACACTACACAGAGGCCAGTGCTATATAATGATGAGAAGCTTTTGAGCAAGTTTTGCATTCTGAGATGCCAGAGCAGGGCGCAAAAGATGTCACAACACGGAATGCAAACAACAATGATGGTTGCCGCACTCAGACTTCTTGGCAATCTTTGTACATGGTTCGCATTAGCTTTGTGCATTCTAATTTGTTCAAATTTCTTGTGCATGGTAAATATGTGGGTCACACGTTTCTGTTATACATTTCCAGTATGCTGTTGAGGTTGGGACACAGCATGCAGAATCCAGGCTGTCATGTTTATTTTCGCTATTGCTTTCGTGGTAGCCAACTGATATTCTGTTAGTGAAAACATTGCCGAAGGTTTTCTATGAAGCTGAAGCTACACTGAATTTTACTTACCCAAATAGTGTGTGCCCACTCACAAATGTTTGGTCAACCTGTGGGCTCACTATAAATCGAGCTCAGCAAACTCTAACTCATTTTGACTGATTACTCATTTGGACTCACTGATTCACGACTTATTTCAACTCATGACTCATTTAGCCTCACTCATTTCACCTCACGACTCATCTAAACTCCATCTCGGCTCATGTGTCATTTGGGTTCACTCACTCATTCTGACAAGGGGGATATACATGGTTTCTCTGAGCTTCGCGGTTCTTTAGCTTGAGTGCTATCGACCATGACAATTAATTTTAAGCAGGAATCTGCATTTTTTGCACTTCAAATGGTTTGTTTGATCCTTTTTAAGTGCAAAACATGATTACAACCTTCTTATGAAGCACAATAAAAGCTTAATATTTCAAGTTGTCACAGCTGCAAACAAGAAGCCAGAAAAGGTTTCACAAGGCCTTTGCTCATCTTATGTTGTATATAACCGTGTCAACATTTATTGTCTGCAGAATGCACAAAGGGAGCACATACAGAAAGAAGTTCCACAGCATTCTCTTTTTTGGTCACCCAGAGACATCATCGCCAAACTGCTGCACTTTTAAGCATCTTTTCACAATGGCAATAAAACTTCTTTCTTTCCACTGCCCGCAAAAAGATATGCGCTATAGTCATGAAAAAAAAATCAGATCATGATCTGAGCCTGTCTAGATCTGTGACTTGGATCAGATTATGATCCGAGTGTGAGTCCAGACTTGCAACTTAGATCACGATCTGGGTGTGAGTGTAGACTCACTCACAAATCAGGTGATGATATATGAATGCGATCTTGAGAGAGCACAAGTGAGTCGACTCATGAGTGATTCTGCCAACCTATGTATAGTGGCTAAATATCAAAAGATGGGTTGCACATTTGGCATATATCCATGTCGGCCTCCCACATCAATATATAAAAAATGCTGTTAAGATGAGCACAGGGGTTCTTCAGAGGAACTATAGAGCCTCAAGCCTTTGTTGTGTCAGGAAAGTGTATTGGTGGCAGTTCAAGCGCAGGATCGCTTTCTCTTCAGTCAGTGCTGAAACATCGTTATTTCAACAAATGTTGATAATAATGTAAGGATAACTCAGTGTGATGAATGTGGCCAATGAGTTTTAGCGTGTTCTACCTGAGGCAATTAAGATGCCCAGATTGACATCTTATCTTTTTTAGTCTACTGAAAATAAAAGAACTGATTCAGCTAGAACCTGTTTGATTGACCAGTTCCTAATATAGTTCAAGAGGGCCCTGAGCAGATATTGAACTCTAGCTATAAGTTCTGTTGCATGGCTCAATATATCAGTGGAATTTTTCTTCATGCTAAAGTCTGGCTACAGGAGTGCAAAGTGGGGAAAAAATACGCATGACTACAGAATCATGAGGTTTTTTTAAGTTCTCATATGTCATACTAGCATGTCCCATTTTCTGCTTTACTTCAAACTAAATGTTGCTATTGTCACGTAGTGGTGACCATGGTACTGAAATAACTCTTTATTGGGCCTGACTTGCGCCTGCAAAAGAACTAAGCAACTCGGTGGCGGCGATAGCAACAAGACCGGCGCCTGGCAAGAGTTCGGGCCCTGAGCAAAGTGCACGGAACAAATTTGGAAATGAGATACCCTGATGCAGCAAAATACCCAGAAGACAAGCCCACTCCATTAGCGTCATGGATTCCACATTTACAGAAAAGACCTCTGCAGCTATTCCAGCAAATGACACTGACGCAGCTGAAGAGGCTGCAATTGCATTAACAGTCTCGACGAGCAAAGAACACGTCATCATTCTCACTGATTCACAGTCTGCATGCAGAAACTACCAAAAGGGAAGCATTTCCAGCATAGCACTTCAAATCCTCCGTCGCACCACAGCTCATCACCTCCCAGATGCCTACATCATATGGACTCCGGGACACACTCGCTTGGAAGGAAACGAGGCCGCCAACGCCTCAGCCCGAGGATATGCTAACCGGGCACCACGTCCAGAGGAGTTTCGGAGCGCACATGATGTACCCAAGAGATATACTGACATCCTCCTGCATTACAGACTTGACAGAAGAAAATATTCCCCACCCCTTAAGAAACTAACCAGAGAAGAAGCAGTCACCCTCCGAAAAATCCAAACCAACAGCCACGTCCACGGCACCTTACTACACAGAATCTCGCCCACTACCTACAGATATGAATGCGCATTTTGCAACGTACCAAACACCGGCCTACAACATATGGTGTGAGGATGCAAGGGACCAACTTGTACTGTAACCACCATGGCCATAACCGAAGAGCAGTGGGAGACTCTGCTGTCAAACCCCAGCTTGGAGGATCAGTGTAGGCTGGTCATCCGGACTCGGGAGATGGCTCGGGTCCACGGCTTCCAGGACTGAGGAGGCTGCCCACCTAGGGCTGAATATTTCACACCTGCTCATAATGTTTTTCTCTCTCTCTCTCTATTGGTGCCTCTATGCATAAAAAAAAGGCAGCCATTGATATTAATTTTCCAGGCACTAGGTATAAGTTATTCTATTGGGGTCAATTCATTTTAGTTTATTTTTTCTAGACATGCAATTAATTTTGGAATGGTAATGCGAGTGAAAGCGACTCCTTGACTAGGCCTGTGCACCCGATTTACAGCCGAACTTTGGAAATCACCCTAATAAACTACAAAATAAAAAGATGGCATAAGGAAAGACTAAATTTACAGTACAGTAAGCAGTGTATGCAGACCACAATAAACAGAGACAAAATACAGAAGCAGATTCTTAAGTAACTGCATGCAGGCAGTATAAAAAAATGCACAAAAATGCAATATCACATGATGGGACCGCATCACATTTTTGAAAAATAATGGGTAGCTTTGCACACTACCAACCCTATCATATCGTCTACATTTTTTGCCAGCTGTTTGCAAGAAATGAATGATGGAAAATACAAATTATGTGGCAATATTTGTTACCTAATTTTTTTTCTCCTGCACAGGAGGAGGTGAGTAAAATATAATAAAAAGAAAGCTGGAGAGTTCAGCCAGCAGAAGTATAACCTTTGCCTACACATATTGTTTTGTGCTCACTTTGGAAGCAATAACTGCAAACCAGAGGAACTGAGCATGACCAGCAACAAGTTCATTTTAGCACTTAGAAAACATGGCATGGGTGACAAGCCTTTGGAGGATACAGTAGCCGTGCTGTGTGGTTACTGCAAGCAGATCTGTCATTTCAAACAGAATTTGCAAAACTATAGTTCCAGGATTGATGCCACAGAATAAAATTAAATATTACGCCATTTAAGCTTTACAGTAATATTTCTGGCTTCTTGACAAGTAAAAATAGTAAGGGTGAGTGTAATGGTGATTTTTCAAAAACCACAAGGCAAAAGAGGCAATTGCTAATTACTAAGTGATGTCTTTGCTTTTAATACCTAAAACTTTCAGAATTGATGCTGGTTGCTGTCTAGTAACAGCTTCAGCCTAATATTGCTTCTTTCGTTATTGGTTTGCTTTCCGAGGAACAAAACTAAATGTAATATCAACAAGCATCAGAAACTTCAAAACGGTCAAGTTGAATTTATGCGAAATAATGCCGAGGAAAAAAGAAAGGCCAGTGGTGGCTTGCAGCTTTTACTGGCATCCTTTGCTCTGTATTGAAGTTTGCCGCTTTTAAGTTATTGATCAACTATTAACTTCATTTACCACTATCCTGACTATGCATTCTTGTCTGTGTGCAGTTTCCACAGTAACTGGGGGATTATTGGCAATACACACTTTGAGGCCAATGTATGATGAGGTGGGTAACTCTACAGTGTGCATTGCATGTACACATACACACTGATTCCTGTACTTTGTCCTGTCGTCACTTTGGGTAAATTCTAAAGGGCTTGATCCGTGCCCACTGTAGGGATTGCTTGTGGAAAAAGAAAAGAGGAAACTGCATGAAGAAATAAGGAGAACAAGAATTGCTACCTAATACAATGGCATTTATTCTTTCCTACTGTTTTTGTCCTTTAGCAGTGTTTTGCCAGCTCCACAGGACCCATTTTAATGTGTTGTGTAAAAGTATTAAGAGCAGATTAAGCCGATATATTTTCCACTCAACAAAGGTCTGTTCCATAAAACACAGTGTTGTAATTATCTTGCATACTTTCCAGACAGAAATGTCCTTCTTGAGTCCCACAGTTTAAAAACACACAGCCTGGTTGTTTGTGTCATTACCATAACTAAAGAAAAATAAGTTCAAATATACAGCTATGTCTCATTAACATGGACCCTGTTAATATGGACATGGACGACTCTTATTACAAAAAGCTTTTCTGCAGATGAAACTTCCAGTGCATTTACACTTCATTAGCATGGAAGTTTGCTGTGTGGACAATAAACAAGAGCCTACTGGGGCCCTGTGACCCATGTATTTGTCATTAATATGCACTGCAATGCATGCAAACAAAACTTCCACTGTCGTAGCGAGGTTTATATTATAGCATGTGAGGCCCTTCAAGGTTTTTTGTATTTGAGGAGGGAAGTAAAACAGACTGAATTGCATAGCTGTTATTCTGTGAAACTGCCATCATACGGTTCATTGCACTGTGCACAACATTTTTGTGAACCCATGAAGTGTGAGGCACATTGAGTTCTTCAGCTCACACTCTCTGGTTCCAAAATCATTTCTTTTTCTTATGGTAAAATAGTTAGCAGCAAGTCACCACTGCAAGGCTTGGCAGCTCATTTGCTGGTCATTGCACAAAATGAATTAAGCTGCCCGCTTAGATTGTAACCATTCTGTTATAATCCTATTTTCATTTCATTTTATTACTTTAAAGACCCCTCGCGGGGTATTACATAAGGGGTGGGATGAGCAGAAAAGGTACAAGACAATGTGATCATGTACAAAAAAGGTTGTTTACATTGCTAGCAAATGATAAAGGGCAGTCGATGTCGACGATATGCTGGGGAAGGCCGTTCCAATCTTTAGCTGCACGTGGGAAGAAGGAGGTTGAAAAAGTAATAGTTCAGGCACGTGGGCGAAAATCTTGAAGCGTGTGGCTAGTGCGGTGGGAAATGTAAGATGCTGGCGTGAGTGAAAGAACTTGTGGTACAGTGATAGCGTGGCTATACGATGTCGAACGAAAAGAGGCGATAGTGCTGATTTAGCTTTTAGGGCTGAAATACTGACGTCGTACGAGTAAGAAGAATGAATGAACCTTGTAGCGCGGTTTTGAACGGCTTCTAGATCGTTTATGAGGTTAATATGATGCGGGTCCCATATGGCGGATGCATATTCAAGTTTAGGTCTAATGAGTGACTTGTAGGCGAGCAATTTCACGTGATGCGAGGTGAGGCGAAGGTGACGTTTAAGAAATCCCAGTTTTGTTAGCAGATGATATCACGTTAGCAACATGTGCATTCCATGTTAGGTCATTAGATAATGTGACGCCTAAGTACTTGAAAGATGATACAGATTCTATGGACTCGTTAGCAATTTTGTAATGGAAGGCATGACTCTTTTTGCGACGGGTAATGGAAAGAAGCTTGCATTTGCTAGGGTTCAGGGTCATAAGCCAATTTTTGCACCACTGTTCAATTTGGTTAAGGTCCTGCTGGAGGGCTTCTTGATCAGTTATGTTTGTTACTTGGCAGTAAATTACGCAGCTGTCAGCGAACATTCGAATTTGGCAGGGTACATACTGTGGGAGATCGTTAATATATATTAAAAACAGTAGGAGCGCAAGAACGGCGCCTTGTGGGATGCCGGATGTTACAGGGAGAGGGTTGGAAGAGTGGTTGTTTACAATGACTAACTGAAAACCATTTGTTAAGAAGGCCTTGATCCAGTTTAGCACGTTAGGATGTAAGTTTAGAATAGAAAGGTTTTGTACTAATCGCTGATGTGGAACTTTATCAAATGCTTTAGCGTAATCCAGAAAGATGGCGTCAACTTGAAGGTTACTGTCCAGGTCAGCATGTAAGTCGTTGAGGAACATGGCTAGTTGTGTTTCGCATGAATACCCCTTGCGGAAACCGTGTTGGGATGGATGGAAGAAATTGTTGGAGTCTAAGAAGTCCATTACCTGAGAGTATAAGACATGCTCCATGATCTTGCAGGGGACGCTAGTTAGAGAAATAGGACGGTAGTTTAGGGGGGAATTTTTGTCACCTGATTTGTAGAGTGGAACGACCTTCCCAAGTTTCCAGTTTTCCGGAATGAGACCTGTAGAGAGTGATTGCGAGAATAATAATTCTAGATACACTGCACTAATGCACTTCGTGTTTTTTACTAGTTTAGTGTTTATCTTGTCGAGGCCGGCTGACGAGGAAAGTTTTATTTTCTCAATTAAAGACGAGATGCCAGTTGAAGAAAAGTTATTGCGTCCATCGGTGAGGTGGCATTAGTAGGAGGTATCCTTGGAGGTGGGTGGCGCTCCTGGGTGAAAACTGACGAGAACGCCATATTGAAGATGTTAGCGCATTCTGTGTCGGAGGCTTGAATACCGCATGCATGAGTGAGGGTTATTGAGTGTGGTGGTGCAGGATTGATAACGCGGCACAATTTTTGGGGGTTATCGCATAGCATGCGCGGTAGGTCGCTGTTAAAAAATGCGTGTTTAGCATTGGTGACAGAAGTCAAGTATTCTTTTTCGGCTGAAAAGTATTTCTCCCACGCTTCGGAACTGCTTTTCAATTTGGCAGCGCGAAAAAGCCACTTCTTTTTATTCTCGAGTCTTTTTAGTGTCTTAGAGAACCAGGGTTTAGAGCGATTTTCACGAAGTTATTCTAGGGATGAAGTTTTGTGTTAGTTCGTGGAGTTTATCTTTAAATATTAGCCAATTCTTGTTAACAGATCTCTGGTTATAACCGGCTTCAAAGAGTGGGAAAAAAATGCTCAGTTCATGATTAATGGCATTGTAGTTACCCTTGTCATAGAGGGTGATTGTTTTCTTTTGTATTTCATGGCGCTCGGTGCGAAAGGAAAAATCTGCTGGAATGACTTTATGGTCGCTAATGGGCTCTAAGTATGTAATGGATGACAATCTGTCAGGAGAGAGCTTAGTATTAAATCTAAAATGTTGCTCAAATCGCCTGCGATGCATGTTGGGCTGGTTACTAGTTGGTAAAGATTAAAGTTCAAGCAAACATTTTGAAAATCTCTTGATTCTGCACTGATTGGCTGTGAATGAGAGTGGTTGAGCCAGTTTATTCCTGGATAATTAAAATCACCAAATAAAAGAATATGCGCGTTCGGATAAGAGGTCATGAGCTAGTTGAGCATATTGTTGAGTTCGCGGGAAAAGTTTGGGCTTGCATGCAGAGGCCTATAACACACGCCGATTATGACTGAGTGCGGTGAAATACAGCACAAAAGCCACAGTATCTCTAAGTTAAATGGTAGGCGGATGGGTGAACAAGATAATTCCGGTCCAACAGCGATCAGTACACCACCCCCTCGAGAATCTGTGCGGTCCCTTCGATAAACAGAAAAATTTGGCAAATCGGCAATAACTTCAGCATCAGTGATATCATTAGTAAGCCAGGTTTCAGTTAACAAGAGCGTACTGCTGTTAGATGATGTAACTAAGCTAGGCGCGTTCTCATTTCGGCATAAAACTGCGAATATTAGTGAAGGTTATAGAGAACGAAAGGTGATTATTTGGTAAAGTACGGAGACAGGTATTTATTACTTTTAGGGGAGGTGACCGCTATGGTATCTCTTTAACGGTCTGCAATGGGATATCGTACATATAATGTTTAGCGCCAGTGTGCAATGTCTTGTAGCGAAGTGAAAATTTAACTTTTTTTGATTTGGCGAAAGCTACAAGGTGGCTAAGCGTGGTTTAGACAGAACGAGAGAAGTTTTCACTGATGCTATAGGATGTGTTCTTTAGTGTCCGGGCATTTGAGAGAATATTGTCTTTAGTTTTGTAGGGCGTGAATTTGGCTATTATTGGGTGACAGCGGTCGTCAGACTGGCGTCAAAGACGATGTGCGCATTCTATTTCTTTAGGGTCGGTTAATATGTTAAGGCGATCCTGGCAGTGACGAATGATTATTTCTCCAGCCTCAGCATATGTTTCGGTCGTATTAGTGTCTCCAAGGCCATAAAATATTAGATTGTTCTGCCGCGATCGATTTTCAGCGTCGTCTAGGCGTGTTTCTAATGCAGAGACTAAGCAGGCTGTCTGGGCGGCGTTAGTTCGGACAGTATCAAGGTCTAAGGTTTTTAGGGTTTGGTAGTGGTTCTCGAGGTTGGTCATTCTTTCGTTCAGAGGTCTTCCTGCAACGCACAGGTGCAAAGCAGAGAAAGAATCTGTGAATGCAAGCAGCAAATTCAAGCAGAAAAGGAATGAATTCAGATTAAGTTACATGTGACCTCAGTGTCAACAAGTCAAATGTTACATCAATGCCTCAGGACATTCAGAATGGATCAACATCAGCATTGTAGAACCAATAACCATGTGATAATGCTTAGCACACGATGAAAAGTTAAGATAAATAATCTTTGTGAATGTGGTATGAGATGATGTACAGATATTATCCTGCGGTGGCCATACAACAAATGTGAACTGATATGTGTACCAGAAAAACCAGTTGATCTCTGTGCAAAGAGCAAAACAATTTTGCCGTGCGACAAATGCAACAAAGATTAAGGAAATCTGTAATGCATCCTATATTGTCAAAAAACGTAAGGTTCACGCATGCCCACCATCGATATCACTCAGCAGGCAAGTAGTCATAGGTTTCACAGCAAAATGAAAGCAGCAAATAGGCATGGATACAGTGCTCTAGGCATGGACATGTGCATTGACATTGGATTCTGATGGCATCGAAAATATCTCAATTCGTGCACCTTAACAAAAAATGCAGCTGAACAGTTACTCAATACTAATAAAACTGAGTTAGCATGTAGTCTGGTGAGAGTAGAACTGTCAAAGCAACTCCCCCAAGTTATGCAGGAAGAAAGCGGATTTTAATCACAATATTTCCTAAAAATTTTTCCCTTATTTTAAAAAACGAAGTGTCTAAAGATACGTCCGATGTACCCATTAGATTCTCGTAAAGGGTAAAGATACGACGGACGTCGATATACAGGCTCATGGCTATATGCACGTCGAACGCGTTTGTCGCACCGCGACTCCCGATGAGGTGCTACGAAGAGTTCATCCATTCTAACATAGATCACGTTCTTCACTCAGGATTGTGTAAGGCAAACATCGCTTGTCACGCACATAGCTGCAGGCGATGCGACGTACTGCACCAGCTCCACCAGCTGGCATCGAGATACGCACATTTACGAGCAGCTTTCGCTTCGCACTAAACTATCACCTCGATCTGCCTGTAATGCAAGCGAGCTATTCCTAGCATTTACGCTGTCTTAGGCCCTGCATCGACCTCCGAAGATCGAGCACCGGCACAAAACACACACCTCGCCGTGCAGAACATTCGACCGTCTAAAGTATGTATATGCTGTATGTGACATACGTCATATGCTCGCCTCACATGCAAACAGAGGAAATAGAATGATCCTAGTTAAATCCTTCCTTTAGATTCTACCTCAGAGCCGTAGGTGGCAAAAGACACGCCGAATCTACTAGAAGCCTGCGCAGTTACAGCGGCGAGCTGCACGTCGACTTGTCGAGGTGAAGACCCGCTTCAGCGCAATACATGAGTGCACAACCGGAAATCCAGAAGCGTGAATGATCCATTTCCCTACAAACAGCAATGTTTTTTGGTATTTAGAGGAAGTCTAGACAAGTACTCAGCGTGCATCTTTTTCTCTTCGTTCGATTTTGCGTACATGCAGTTTAAACGCCCGCATGCTCGAGGTTAGCGTGACCCGAACGACCACGGGAGATATGCATGCGTCGCCGGACTTCGGTACGGGGTAGAAAATGTGCGCTGCACATTTCGTTGCAGATGCTGATTCTTGGAATTGTGCAGAGAGTGTCATGCAAGTGATCGTTGCTACAGCCACGCATCCGTGTTCCCACGGCTGGCCTACCCTGATGCGCATAAATGCTCCACTGAAGAGAGGACGGATTTTCATATTGGGCGCGAAATCGATAGCTACGAGTGCACAGTGGAAAAATTCTGCCTTGACCATGCACAACTCAGTGTTTCAGGTGTGGTCAGTAGCTAAAAGTTTGAACAGTTCGCCTTTCAAGTTCGCGGTCAGCACTGGTCCGGCGGAGCGATTTTCCACGCTACACCGCTGTCTTGCTAGAAAACCTATCTAGGTGGCGTTTGACATTCAGCTGCATATTGTGGGCCCCGTAAAGTAAAGCAACGCCTTCAGAAACGCACTATTCAAAAATGTCTTCTCTTTAACACTTTCACTACAGGCTTTCCAACAAAGCAGGTGAACGCTGATAAAACACTTGAGTACTCCAGTCGAAACCAAACACCCGTGCGTCTTTAGAGATCTGTAAAATAGCCTTCACAGTTTTTAAATTTATGCTAGCATTTAGAAAAGGTAACTTTCCGATCGCTGGGACATTAGACCCGCATGACAGCGCGGTCACGTGAATAAGGACCACACCAGACTGAAAGCTTATAAGCGTTGTGTTGGTTTTTATGATGCATACCCGACTAATGCTGCCATGCACCAAGAATAAGGCTTAATGTATTTATTTTGTGTGTAATGACTAGTGTTCTTTAGGATGTGGCTTGTTCAGGAACGTTGAGTCATTTTAGGAGACCAAAAATGCAGGGTATTTGGACTAGTGCAGTCTCTCCTAGGATCATGCTGGGATAGAAAGGGATGTTGCAAAATTGTACAAAATGTTTTACTCCTTTTTTCTCGAGTCTGGCACAGGTGAAAGTAAAAAAATGGTTTATTGTTAGTTCATATCCACACTCCATGCATATTGGTTTGTCATCTTTCATAAGTATGAAGCTGAGTGTCAGGTGTGGGTGTGTCTTTTGTGAAGATCCTGAAATGTACTCCATGGTGTGTTTTTGACGACTGCATGATTTCCATTCCTCGACAGGTTTGACAAAGTTTAGTTTGTTGTTTGTTTCAATGTTTCAAAAATCCTGCCATTTCACTCTCAATTTTCTTTGTACAAGCTTCTTGGTATCTTCACGCAGCATATTCACCCTCTGTAATTTAACGTTGTGGTAAGGTAACCTGGTTATTTCTTTTCATCACCTTTCAAGACAGCTGTCCCGCTTTCATAAAGTGTAGGGCTTCTGATGACAGGAACTCCTTGGAAGTCATAATAAGACCCATAATCATGAGCTATCTAAGGTATGCATATATATATGCCCATCGCTCAGTGGAATGGTGCCAGCTAGCTGTTAGAACAGGTCTTGTGGTAACAACAACCATTGTCTGAGGTGGTCCTTTAATGGGCATTGGAGTGCCATGCAACTGCAGGTACCGACAGAACTCTTGATTATGCTATGTGATGATGCCGCCCTTGAATGCATATAGGTGTTTGTTTCAGAATCTGCAGTGCACCACTTGACCATTTGCCACCAATGTTTGTGCAAAAATGTATTTTTCATGCATGTTAGCCATCATGATTAACAGACAGACACTGTGCACAAGCCAAAAGTACCACGAGCTAACTGTCACGAGGCCACACAACATGGCAGGAGCTGTTAACTCGAGGTTACAAAGTTATATTTTGAGATATGTTCCGGGACGTTTCAGCTTCGAGTAAGAAAGCTTACTCCAAGGCCATGGAGGCATGTTTGTACAGCTTGGTTAACGTGAGGCCTACAGAGGTCTATGCCAGGTTGTCTATCACATAACAGGACCGCCTACGACCATATGCAAATGAGTATGTGTGAGATAACAGAGACATGAGTTAAGGAATTAGTGATTAAGTTTGTAGCAAAGGGCATGTAAATGAATGGGAATCCACAGTAGGATCTGCTGACAAGAGCCATTAACGCTGGTGCATCATAACCTTACAGGTGGAGATTAGGTGCCTCCCTAATTTTTTGTCTGCTCAAGGCTTTTCATTTTCTTCATTCTTCCAGGTGACGAAGATGTGAAAATGATAGCATCGAGAATGCCAGAGACCATCGTTAACAAGGATGCTGATCTGAACAGCATAAAAAAATATTTCACAAAAGATGGGTGACTAGTAAAGCTGGCAACAGTTGAAGCTAAGTGGAAAGGCATGAAATTGAAATGCAATGAATGCAGATATGTTGAGAGACGACCAGCTTGTGGTGTGCGACATCTGTCTCTATTAGTTTCATCAAGTGATTGGCCAAAGCAGATGGGGCTTGTGGTTTTTTTTTTTTTTTTTTTTTTTTTGTGAGAAGTGCAGTCTAGTAGCATAGATGCAACCTTGCCCATTAACAATTGGAGTGCAGTAAGTGTATTGTTTCGTTTTTGTAAGATGTTCATTGTTTCAATGCAAATATTACGAGAAATTTCTTCCTAGAGGATGTTACTGACATGTGAATATAATGTGCAATAAAGCTCTATTTTTTTTTTGCTATATACTTTTTCTTGTATACATTAGTTCTGTGAAGGAAATGTAATAGTGTGCATTTTATTACTTGACCCCGTTGTGCTGGCTCGGTAGTTAAAGTGCTTGGCTGCTGAACCCATGGATGCAGATTTGATTCCAGCCGCAGCAGAGGCATTTCAATAGAGGAAAAACAATAGGCTGTCTTGCACTGTGCGGTTTCAGTGCATGTAAAAGAACCCCACTTGGTCGAAATTGTACAGGAGCTCTCAACTGTTGCGTCCCTCATAGTTGTTTTAGGATGCTAAACCAGATATTATATATCACTCTGATTAAAATGCTATTCATGGTCAGTTAATCACACACAAAATGACCAAATTTTTCTGCAATAAACAGCAGCTGTTGTAGAATTTTATTTTAGTCTTCATGAAGAATATCACCCTGGCTCCACATGGCTTTCTGTAGACCCTTGATATGTGTCACAATCACACACCCAATTATGTATTTATCTGTGGGCACCTGTGCATGCATGGAGGGGACCATTACTTTCCATTTGTTAACTGAAATGCATGATCCACATCATTCTTGTAATTCAATTGCCTGCTATTTGAACTGTCTAGCAGTGATGCAAGTTTCAAAGAACTGCAATTAGCAAATTAATCCAAGTGGGAAACCATGCCAATAACTGCTTTGGTTTCATCTTCAACAACTGTTTGAGAACTGCAGTTAGCCAAATGTTGTGCAACATAGATGAGAGGTTCCAAAATCTAAAAAACAACACATCCTACATGTGGCATGTAGGATTTCACATCCTAAAGTGACATGTATAGCTATGAAGAATACTGCAGTGGAGAGCTCTAGATAAATTGACTCCCTGGACTTTGCACTTTGCGTTGACATCTTGCAGGAAACAAATGCGTTTGCATTTAGCCTCCACCAAAGTGCGGCTACTATTACTGGGATTAAATACCACAACCTTGGGGCAAGTAGCTGAACCTGTCGCTGAGATGTCACAGTGTGTAACCTTTCGAGTCGCCAAGTTAATTTCACCTTTAGGAAAACACAAAGTGTCACGAACTTTGCAAACATGGACAGTTTTTTTCCTTGCATGGAGGCAGTCGCTCAAATCGTGAACACTTTCACAACACATGCATGGGCACTTTTCAGTGTGCTGTGGAGCTGATTCGTGCACACGGAAATCACCGTGAGCAACTGTTATACTGGCCATCGCCCGTGAAGATCATATCGGGTACTATCAGAAACACTTGCGATAATCACAAACGGCTCCAAACGAACAATTTGTGACACCGGTGCCACGTATACTTCGTAGCTTGGAAGATCACTATCTTCAGCTCAGCGCACATGATCCTAGGCTTGGAAGGAAATGTCCGCAGTTTAGGACACTAGTATTAGCCAAGCGCGCTAAGTATTATTGGTCATTGTGGCAAAGCAACAACCACCATCTACGCTTCGCTTGTCACTACGCACCGCTGGCGGCCATGTTGCCCTGACGTCGGGCTAGATCGAGGAGGAGGAGCATAAAGCGATGCATGGTGGGTAATCCGCCATGATGATGTCGCTGGCGGCGGGCAGCGCAGCCAGGCTGAATTACAGTGGCCAGAATTGGGCAAGTGCATTGTCGTTTTCGACGGTACACCGAGCAAACACGTGGCTTTCCGTGCGCTGCCCTTACGTGCGTGCAATTCGGCAGATTCCTGAGGAACGTACGCGTCGACGTTGTGCCCGAAAAATCGGGCGTACTATGGAGAAATGCAAAGCAGTGCGTCGCGGACCTGTTCAAGCTACGCCTCTTCAAGCGTGAACGAATGACTGCACTATGCGTCTGGACCTGGCCGCCCGTCGACATCGCCAACATTCATGATTTCAGTTCTTGCGAGTAGTTTGATACTCGCCCGGACTGACGTCGACCTCGCGTGTGTTGGCCCGTGCGAGCCATTCGCGTCGGCGTCGCTAGAGGGATCCTTTGCCTTCTCGCATTCGCAGACGTATTTTTGGAATCGTGAAGAACCCGCAGTCGGCCTTTCCGGTCGCGCCAGCATCGTCTGCGAGCACTACGCGACCACGTAGACGAGGCTAGTGTGGCAGGGCCGTGCTGCGCCGTCTGCGGCCAACGAAAACATCATGGCGGATTACCCAGCATGCATCACTTCATGCAAGCTCCCTATATACAAGGCGGCTAATAGCTGCAATCCGGACGCCTTGTGGAACCGCTCATTTGCGGAACCACTCAGTTGAGATTTGAGTGTTTGAGTGAACTTTTCTGCGTCAGATGCACGGTGGTCAAATGTTAGCCTAAATAATAGAGAAGCTGCCACGTGGAGGCGTCTACAAACTAATACCTTCATGAACCCGGTCTGGGCGTTTCACGCGCTACCAGACCTTAGGGACAATTATCTGTGCAAGCACTGTGGGGCGAGAGGCACCCTCGACCACATAATTTGGGAGTGCCCACAATCTCCAGGGGTAGGACTAAATATAACATGTAGAGAAGCCTGCGGATCCTGCGATCCAGCACCGCACCGTCTATCTGGCGAAAGAGGCCGCAACAAGCCAAGAGCTACCTGCCAGCCTCTAATCCGCGGGCGCACGACCCGAGGACGCCCACTTCCGATGGAAATAAAAGTTGTGCAACCAACCAACCAATCTCCGAACGACGGATACGGGTCTGGCCCCTGCGAACCGGTCGTCTCGGTGCGGGTGCACACGTGCGGAACGGGTCAAAAAGCGAATATATGGGCGCGGTAAGCTGTTCACAGAACAAGTGTGACACTGCGCCTTTCCTTTTCTCTGAACGGATTATTATTGTTATTGACTCTAAGTGCCTAATTAAACCACATCAACCATTTTGTCATCTGCACACTTTTCTTTGACACTCTTTTCATTCTTTTTCCGTACGAAATAGACTTTATACAGCGCCGACTAAGTCGTGCCCACGGGAAACCCGCCTACATAGCCATGCAATGCTTACGTATTAATAAAGTCTGCCATCTCTCAGAGTCAAAAAAGCACAACCACATCGCCTTCTTCGGAGTCACTGTCCGAGTCCTCAGCGCACTCAGCCATTAGGATTTTTTTGGCCTTCAGTATTATCAATTTCACAAACAAGCGCAGCCTCACGCTTCGTCCCCGGGAATGTTTCGAGTGCAGCTTTCTGCAGGAAACATCCCGAATTCGGCGGGCATCAATGTCCGTGACTCGAATCTGTGAGGTATGCCTATATCCAAGCGAGGAATGTGCGAACGAGAAACACCACTGGTTTTGCCACCGGTGAATGGCGATTTCGTCTCCATGATTAAGCGAAAGCGAAATACGGGTGCACGCGGTCCGCTATATACACAGCAAAAATCCAGGGGGAACATTGGCTCACTAAAGTGCTTCAAGGCGGAAGCCTTCCCCGTCGCGCTGCTGAGGCATAAAACGCCGCTGATGCCTACTGAGCTGCGTATATTTCTATATATGCTCTGCGGTGCGGCGTTCAAGGAAACTCCAAATGAAAGGCGCCGCACGGACGCCTGGATCGAACGCCCGGTGGGGTCAGCTTCGTACATGCGTGAATCTTAGGCATTAAGCACGGCGCCAACCAATCTGGAGTAGAAATATGTGTCTGACAACATAGTTCGAAGAAAAGTGACTAAATTAGGTTACACTATTGTATCGCGACGTAAATATAGACGCTAATACAAAATAAATGACATACCCGAAAAACTTATAGAATATTCAAAAAGCATGTATATCTGGCAACCATAAAAGTGCGAATTAAGCAAGCTTGAATATTTATAATTTCGCTGCAACTGCAAAAACAGGTTCAGATACATTGGATGCATATTAAACAATAACAAATCAGTCGAAGTGGTTTTTATATTGCAAATATTTTTCACAGTAAAGACAATTTACAGCAAGAATAAGATAAATTGTCTAATATGATCATCTGGCAACTATTAAAGCAGAAATTTCTAACTGTTGGAAACTGGTGAAACTATTCAACACTCCTTTATTTTGAAAGTGTTCCAATGTATAAGCAGATTTAGAATCTCATTTTATATAATAACCAGATGGGACAAAACATTTCATTTGGCACACAGCCAGACAGATAGTAGTAGCACTTCTATGCGGCAGGCGCTTGCAGTCATTGCTCTTGTACCAATCTATGCTCCGTCGGTCGGCAAACTGCCCACTATATTAAGGCGAAAGCCTTTCATGACTCATATTTGTTGTCCATTCGGTCATACTATAGATGTCAATCATCCTGACAGCCACGCCAGGCACGTGAGAAAGGTATCTTAGTTCTCCTTATCTAGCGTAATACCAGCATCATTGCCATGGAGACCGCCGCCACTAGGTGACAGTAGATAGTGACCGATAAAGGTTGTGGTAGTTAGTGGCAGTCATCATGATGACAGAGATGACTGACGAGATCAAATGGTGTCATTGCAAGTAGTAACGTCCTGACCGGATGTGTCATCATCATGACGTCACATCCGGTCATGAATAATCATAGGATCTGGCGTCATCATGGCGTCACATCCTGTCATGACGTTATGCTCGATGACGTCACCATGAGACAGCTATGGACATCTCGAAACATCTGGTTAGTGATAATTCACCATGACACTTTCCAAGTATTAGTTAATGTCCGTTTAATGTTAAACACCCTTACTAGTGAGTGATAGTTCAGATGACCTCCAAATGCATGGGTTCCTATGGACATCTGCTTAACTATTCTATTATTAGTCATAAATTATTATGAAACTACCTTGAACATGCCTTAAATGATGTTCCGCTTCAGATTGACTAAGTATCGATTCAATGGTGATTGGCATATGGCCATATAAGGCATGCACCCGAAATGTGGACACATTTGCTGAGGCAGTATGAGGCATTAAAGGCTTTCGCCTTAATAACCATTCAGTGGAGCAGTGGAATGCTGCACTGCACAGCCCAGTGTCTGATCTTCAGGACAAGATCTTGGTTTGGGCTCAGAAGGTAGCGGAGGCCTTACCAGTGTAGAATCTCCCTCCTTCCACCACCGTCCCTTTCCCCTATGGAATAAATAAAGTCGTTACTCTCATGCGAACACGTGCGGATCTTTAACGTGCGCAGACATCGCACAGCCCACAGAGGCCTCTTCGTTTCGCCTCCATCGCAATGCACCCGCCGGCGGTCGGGGTAGAACCCGAGTACTTTGCGCAGTAGAACCCGGCTTACCCAACGAGAATTGGCAACTCCGTGTCCCGAGATACCAGCCCCGACCTCACGTTCGTCAAGAACAACGAACCGATCACGATCACGTGGAGGAACACGGGGGTGGACCTCAGTAGCGACCACATGATATTGGAAATCGTCATACCGGAGCAGGGCAGTACCAAAGTCAGGAAACATACGTGGATCGATTGGTCTGCTTTCAGAGATAACAGAAATCAGGAAGCGGAAGAGACCGAAATCGACGACATCGACGCGTGGACCAACAAGATCCTCCAAGATGTTCGAAACTCAACCAAAGACATAGTACCAGACCTCGAAACGAACAGAATGGATAGCCGACTGGCCCACCTTATCGAGGCCAAGCAGTCCATTCTCAACAGATGGAAACAACGCCTTAATCGTAGGCTACGAAAGAAAGTCGCAGAACTCAACAGAGCAATCGAGGACCACTGTCGCACGCTATGTGCGCAACAGTGGAACGAGATATGCAACGCTGCCGACGGCCAGATGCACAACGGGAAAACATGGAACTTGCTGAAGCATCTACTCGACGAAACCAAGACTAAGTCACACCAAAGGGACCGACTGGCGAAACTCCTCCATCGAGAAGTGACTAAACACGGCGCCGATAAGGTGACGAAACGCATCAGCGACAGATACCTGCCGACTACGCCCACAGAGTGCCATGGGCCGTACGGGGGACTGCCCAACGCCCGTCTCGACAGAGATATAGACGTAGAAGAAGTTCGCACGGCACTGCAGGACCTCAACAGCAGGTCGGCGGCCGGGTTGGACCGCATCACCAACAAGGCGCTTAAGAACCTCGACGACAAATCCACAGAAAGCCTCACGAGCTATTACAACAAATGCTGGAAAACGGGAACGCTGCCGACGCAGTGGAAGTAGGCCAAGATCATCCTAATCCCCAAGCCGGGCAAGCCATCCGACATGGATAACCTCCGACCCATATCGCTCACATCTTGCGTGGGCAAGGTGTTGGAGCACGTCCTGCTCAACAGGTGGCAAGAACACCTCGAGAAAGAAGATCTCTACCCGGAAACGATCATTGGCTTCAGGCAGCATCTAAGTACCCAAGACGCCATGATACAACTCAAACACCAGATCATCGACGGCAACACTGGCGACAACAAATCAGTACTGGGGCTCGACCTGCAGAGCGCCTTCGACAAGCTGAAGGACTCAGCGATCCTATCCCAAGTCTCGAAACTCAACATGGGAGAGAGATCATACAATTACATCAAAGACTTCCTCACGGACAGAACGGCCGAGCTCAGAGCGGGGGACCTCCAAGCACAGGAGAAGAAGCTGGGAAGCACAGGCACACCTGAGGGATCGGTCATCTTGCCGGTGTTTTCTATCTCGTGATGATAGGAGTGGCCGAAAGGCTCAGGAACATCAAGGAAGAAGTCCGACATACGATATACACGGACGACATAACGCTGTGGGTGGAAGGGGGCAGCGATGCCCACATCGAATCCACCCTACAGGCGGCCGTTGATGCGATCGAAGACCAACTCGACGGAACGGGGCTCCGATGCTCGCCGAGCAAGTCGGAGCTCCTCGTCTACCCGCCCGTCAAGCACCGCAAACCTAAGAGCAGCCCGAGAGAGTACGAGGCAATCAAAGTCAAGACCAGAGAGGGAAACGCGATCCCAAGAGTCAACAAGATCAGAGTGTTGGGGATGACGATCGAGACGCACGGCAGAAACGGCGAGACCGTCACCCGGCTCATTGCGAAAGCGGCGAACGCCACGAGACTACTCAAACGAGTCACGAACAAGAAAAGTGGAATGAAGGAAGAGAGCCTGATCAGACTGATCCACTCGTTTGTCATGTCACGTAGCGTACGTGGCGGCCTACCACAAGTGGAACAAGAGCGAGAGAAACAAGATAGATATACTCATCCGCAGAGCCTACAAGACGGCACTAGGACTGTTCGAAACAACGAGCACCAAACGCCTCCTGCAGCTAGGGGTGCACAACACGCTGAAGGAGATAGCGGAGGCCCAACGTGCCGCACAGCTCGAAAGACTGTCTACGACCAAGGCCGGCCGGAAAATCCTGGACAACCTGGGAATTGGATATCAAGGCAGGGAGCAGACGCAGCTCTCTGTCCCCGATGAGATCAGGCGCAACATCAGAGTGGACTCGGTACCGAAGAACATGCACCCGGAGTATAACAAAGGGAGGAGAGCAGCGAGAGCCAAGGCGCTGATAGACCAGCACGCGGCCGACACACACGCACGCTACGTTGACGCGACTGAGTATGCCAAGATACACGGTTTCACGACGGTCGTCGTCGACGCGACCGGCACCGTTCGCACGACCGCCAGCACGAGATGCACCAAGGTAGAGCAAGCGGAGGAAGTCCATCGCCCTGGCCATCGCCGACCGCGACTGCCACACAGTGCTATGCGACTCGAGGCAGGCGGTGAGAAATTATGCCAAAGGCAGGATAGCGAAAGAAGCTGTGCGCATACTGCAGGCAACCAAAAACGACGATGGCAGCAGACAAGTGAGAATCAAGTGGTTCCCGGCGCACGCGGGCGAGGCGTCAGACCGCAACGCCAACCACAACGAGACGGCACACGCCGAGGCGCGCGCGCTAACGGACCGCGCCTCGGTCGACTGGCCGCTGTGGTTCAGCACCAAAGACCGAATGACCGACTATAACGAAATAACCAAGGTGTTCCGCCTAGCTCGCAGAACTCTTCCACCCCCTTGCTCGGGGCTCAGTCGAGAGCAAGCCGTTTTATTCAGACAGCTACAGACGGGCTCACTCCCCAGTCCGTCGCTGATGCATAGAATGTATCCCGAGACGCACCCGACAGACAAATGCATAGTCTGCCGAACGGAGACGGCCGGCTTCGCACACATGCTGTGGAATTGTACCAAGTACCAGGAAGAAGCCAAGTCTGGGAGGATCCCGCCACGACTGGAAGCAGCCGCAGGGAGCGACAATCAAGAGGAGCAACTCTGGGCCGTCGAGCAGGTCATCAAGGCGCTGGCCCGGCAGGGAACCAGCGAGCCGGCCACGGCGAGCGGGGACCCAGGCCGCGCGGCCGGTGCCGAGAGGACGACGTAGGCCCCGTCCGGAGCGCGCGTTCTACTGCAGGCCTCGAATAAACGTTTTACCAATCCAATCGGGCACCTTAACCACAGCACCACCCAGGCGGTGCTCTTTGTGTCTAACGAATTTCTTTTTGGATCATGCACAAAAAGGCTGACGAGATACGATGAACACTAAACACGGCACCGACAAATGTGGTGCCGACATGCGGATGTGACAAAACAAATAGAATAATAGCGACTATATTAGGTTTAGTACAATTTACAATCATGACAATAAAAAAAAACAATTGCAACCACACTGTCTTCGCAGTCATTGGCGTGAGTCCTCGGCGCATTCTGCTAAGACGTATTCCGCCTTGCGCATCATTCTTTCCACCATCACCTTTTTCATCAAGTCCACGCCTCGACGCTGTGATTTCATACTGTCCAGCTTCGCCTGTGACACCACAAGCAGCCTTCGGGCGAATGTTTTTCGAATATGCAAGCGTTGCGCACGACTGAGAGCTCCAGAAGCACTCGCTTCTCCACGAACTTCTCCACTCGGCACTTGGGCCTCCATTGTTTTTCAAGCTGAATAAAGTGTTCGTGGTCCGCTAAACGCACACCAAACTTGACACATAGACGGCAGCACCCCTCAGCAGCAGCTACTTGCAATCAATGCTCTGGATGCAATTTCTGCTCCGTCTTCGGCAAAATAGCCAATATATTTAAGGTGTCCTTATCTTTTTATGTACCAGGTTTATTTTTCAATCAGGCACAAAAAGTGTGACAAGTTCTGATAGGCATTAAACACGGCGCCGACAAATCTGGAGCAGAAATGTATATGTCTGGCAACATAGCTGGAGGAAAAGTGTCTTAATTAGGTTACGCTCTTTATTGTATCGCGACGTGAATATAGGCGCTAATGAAAAATAAATGACATACCCGAAAAACTAATAGAATATTCAAAAAGCATGTATATATGGCAACCATGAAAGTGAGAATTAAGCAAGCATGAATATAATTTCACTGGAATCGCAAAAACGGGTTCAGTTAAATTGCATGCATATTAGGCAACAATGAACTTTGTTTTCAACCATCTTCCAGAAAATAACAAATCATTCAAAGCAGTTTTTTATATTAGAAAATATTTTTCACAGTAAAGACACGTGATTTGCAGCAAGAATAAGAAATTATCTAATATGATCATCTGGCAACTATGAAAGCTGAAATTTCTAACTCTTGGAAGCTGGTGAAAATATTGAACACGCCTTTTTGAAAGTGTTCCAATGCATAGACCAACACCGATATGTGATGTAAGCACGATGCGGTGGCGCTTCTATCGCTAGCGTGGTCTGACTGGGGGTGAAAAATAGGCTTAGCTCCCATAGGAATACATGGAAGCGAAATATTCCAAAGCAGTTTTCTAATTTCACGGGTCATATGTGATGTCGTTATTCGGTACGGAGCAACCATGAACGCCCTGGAATAAATCGTGGAAGTGTGAAATCTCATTACCGAGGCGAAGTATTTTTAAAACACCACGAAACGTATCGGGGTGCGAGTTGAGAGGGCGACCCGTAGAAATACATGTAAACACAACTTACCGCAACGTTTTGCTCGTTTCAGCAGCGTTGAACCCTTCTCATTTTTTGGTGAACGTCTTGTACGACACCCCGACGTCATGTTGCATGACACACTACATTCTCTTGCAAGTAATGAAAGTCTGACGACTTGCGCGACCGCTCACAGCACGATAAACTGACCGCGCACAGTTGCAGACGACAATGCCCCACCCGCTGTCGTTAGCAGACGCTCCGGAGCTGGAGGCGGCCGCGTTGGGTATCGCCAGCTACGTGGTCGTCTGCTGCAATGCGCGAATCCCGCTCGGTTCATATTGTCGTATGGCGTTTGACAACTGCTTTTAAATGTAATTCTGTCTAGCACGTATCACTGGAGCGACAGTATTATCAAGCTTATTTACCCTATGCGGCAGCATATCAGACTAAGCAAAACTGCGCGATTCGCTACACCCAGCTTGCCTTTTGGCGGTGTCTGGATTCATAGCACAAGTAGACCGCCTTCGTAATGACGCACCATACTTTATCACACACTTCTTCAAAGCGCTGATCTCATATGTCACAGGAGTGACTGGCCGTAAGACACGGTAGGGTCCTGCGTAGCGTGGCAAGAGCTTCTCACACAGCCCAACTCTACGAGCGGGAGTCCAGAGCAAGACGAGAGAGCCCGGAGAGTAGTGGACGTCGCGGTGACGAGAATCATGGCGGCGTTTCTGGGAATTTTGGGAGGAAGCTAGTCGGCGGCGAGCAATAACCCGGGCGGCGTCAGCTCGAGATATGGCGTCACGAACATAGGAGCTGGCATTAACGGTGGGAGGCAGTACGCTGTCAAACGGAAGTGGAGGGTCGCGGCCGTATAGGAGATAGAAGGGGGAGTTGCCCATTGTGTCGTGACGGGAGGAATTATATGCGAACGTTACAAACGGCAAAGTAACATCCCAGTCACGGTGATCATCCGATACATACATTGACAACATGTCCGTGAGCGTGCGGTTGAGGCGTTCGGTGAGGCCGTTCGTTTGTGGATGGTAAGCGGTGGTGAAATAGTGCTTAATGGAGCAGAACCGGAGAATTTCGTCGACTACTCGAGCAAGAAAGCAACGGCCACGGTCAGTGAGCAGCTGGCGTGGAGCACCATGGAGCAGGATGACTTCGTGGAGAAGAAACGCAGCCACGTCAGTTGCACAGCTGGTAGGTATCGCTCGGGTGACAGCGTAGCGCGTAGTATTTCCGTAGCCACCGCAATCCATTTATTCCCCGACGAAGAGAGTGGGAAAGGCCCGAGGAGATCAAGGCCAACTCTGGAAAACGGGTCTACTGGAATGTCGATCGGCTGCAGGTATCCAGCAGGCACCACCGATGGCTTCTTCCGTCGCTGACACCGGTCACAAGAAGCCACGTAACGACGAACAGAGCGATAGAGGCCCGGCCAAAAGAAACGGCGGCGGACGCTGTTGTACGTGCGAGATAGACCAAGATGATCCGCAGTGGGTACGTCGTGCAGTTGCTGTAGAACGGTGGCGCGCAGGTGTTCAGGGACTACGAGCAGAAGCTCGGCGCCATCTGGTCGCATATTCCGCCGGTATAAGGTGCCGTTGTGGAGCACGAACAAAGCAAGGGTTGCATCAAGGTGATTAGTGCTGAGGCGATTGATAATACTGCAAAGCTTGGGGTCTAAGCGCTGTTCATGGCGAATGTTTAAAAGGTCAGAGATGACCAATACACATGTGTTATCGTCACACTCGCTGGTGGGTGGTGGATCTACCGGGTTGCGGGAGAGGCAGTCGGCGTCAGCGTGCAATCGGCCGGACTTGTGGACGACAGAAAAAGTGTATTCCTGAAGGCGGAGGGCCCAACGCCCCAGGCGACCAGTAGGATCATTCAGCGTAGAAAGCCAGCATAAGGCGTGGTGGTCGGTGATGACGGAGAACGGGCGGCCAAACAAGTAAGGGCGAAACTTTGTAATGGCCCACACGAGGGCTAAGCACTCACGTTCTGTGATCGAGTAATTCCTCTCAGCCGCAGAAAGGAGGCGACTGGCATAAGCAATGACGCGAGTGCGACCCATCTGCTGTTGGGCAAGAATGGCACCAATACCGTGACCACTGGCGTCGGTGCGTACCTCCGTTGGTGCTGAGGGATTGAAGTGTGCTAGGATGGGTGGGTTGGTGAGGGCCGCAATGAGCGCAGAAAATGCTTGAGACTGTTCTTGGTCCCAGCAAAATGGAGCGTCGTTCTTCAGAAGATTGGTGAGTGGACGAGCCGTCTCCGCAAATTTGGGGACAAACCGCCGAAAATAGGAGCAAAGGCCTAGAAAACTACGCACGTCACTGGTACAGCGGGGTGTAGAAAATGCACTTACAGCACTTATTTTGTCTTGGTCGGGTCGAACTCCACGTGCGTCGACCACGTCACCGAGCACCTTGAGTTCACGTCGGCCGAAGCTACACTTCTTCGAGTTAAGCTGAAGGCCAGCTCTTCGGAAGACTCCAAGAATGGCCTCAAGGCGATGGAGATGGCTCTCGAAGGTCGAGGAAAAGACATTAACGTCATCGAGATAACATAAACACGTCGTCCATTTGAAACCGTGCAAAAGAGAATCCATCATGCGCTCGAATGTTGCGGGCGCATTACACAGACCAAATGGCATCACCTTGAATTGGTACAGGCCATCAGGCGTGACGAAAGCGGTCTTCTCTCGATCCCGTTCGTCAACAGCGATCTGCCAATAACCAGAACGGAGATCAATCGAAGAAAAATAGCTGGCACCGTGCAAGCAGTCAAGGGCATCATCTATCCTGGGGAGCGGGTAAACGTCCTTCTTTGTAATTTTGTTGAGATGTCGGTAATCAACGCAGAACCTCCAGGTATTGTCCTTTTTTTAACAAGCACGATAGGTGATGCCCAGGGACTGCTGGAAGGCTCTATAATGTTCCTTGCCAACATCTTGTCGACTTCATCTTGTATGAGGCGACGTTCAGAAATGGCGACTCGGTAAGGTCGTCTGCGAATTGGGCTGGCGTCTCCGGTATCGATGCGATGTGTAACGAGGGACGTTTGACCCAAGGGTCGGTCACCAAAATAAAAAAATATCACTGTACGATGTCAGTAGGGTAGTAAGTGCTTTAGCGCGATCAGGGCGCAAGTCAGGAGCAACCATGCCGGATATACGGACCTCGTGAGGTGGGAACGGTGCAGGTCGTGTCGGCACTGCGGCAATAGGGTCACGTAAAAGAGCAGCCACAATAAACTCCGACAATGGGGTCAGTTCGGCGAGAGAAATGCCCTCAGGAAGAACTTGCACAAAAGAGCTGAAGTTAAGGACTGGAATACAAGTGCTGTTATTCGCTACATGCACTATATTGTGAGGTAGAGTGATGCTACGCTCAAGTGTCACGTCAGTTATGGGGCAAACAACGTAGTCGCCATCCGGAACGGAGGGAAAAGGCGACATCAGCACATACACTGCGGCTTCTGGAGGTAGGCAACTAAATGTAGCGGAGCGAAGACGGAGCGTTGAGGTTTCAGGAGCTTTGTTGTCAGGGCAGAGCGGCAGGTCTAGATGAATCAGTCCAGAAGAACAGTCAATGAGAGCGGAGTGTTCTGTTAAAAAGTCGAGTCCTAATATGACTTCATGAGGGCAACTGGTGAGGACTGTAAATAGCACAGGGATGTGGCGGTCGGCAATGGTAACTCTCGCAGTACAAATACCAATGACAGCAGATGTGTTGCCATCAGCAACATGAACGGTAGACGAGGAAGCAGGTGTGAGGACTTTGTTGAGGCGTCGACGGAGCGAGGAGCTGAGAACAGATATGTGGGCTCCAGTATCAATAAGGGCAGAAACGGAGACTCCGTCACAAGAATATCAATGAGGTTTCGTCTAGGTGCGGGGGTCAGTTCCGAGCTGACAGTCCGGGTCGGGAATGCAGCGTCACTCCAGGGCGCTGCACTCGCTAGTTCCCGAGTAGGTACAGGCGTGTGATGTGGAGGAGTTGCGGTGAGATACCGGTGAACGGGATCGACGAGCCAGTGGGGATGGAGATCGGCTGGTGCGACGGGCAGGGGGGACGGTTTCGTTTCGAGTCTCATCTTGTTGAGAAAGATAATGTCCTGGTCTATCGTAGACGGGACGGAACTCCTCTGGTTGGACAGGGAAGCGTCGAGGTCCTTGTTAGTATCGGCGGTCGGCGTTGTAATAGGAGCGAGGAGCGAAGAAGGTACGGCTACGGCAATAACGCGATGTGTGACCGGCGCGACAGCAAATGAAGCAAATTGGCATGTCGTCTGAGATGCGCCACTCTGCAGGATTGCGACTAAGGTAGCGACGTGGGGAAGGTGGGCTGGTAGTAGCAGCAGCCACTACAGGAACAGAGTGGGATGGTGGCGTGGGTGACACGGGGCTGGAGGACAGGCCGATGTTTGCAAGTTCTTGGCGAACTACGGCCTGTATCATGGCCACGGTGTCGGGTAGCGGAGACATGAGTGGTGTAGGAGCTAAGGCCTCGAGTTCTCTCCGGACGATAGGAGTCATGTTCGTGGGATGAGAAGGCTGTTGCAAAGGGGCCAGATCATCGCAGGATGATGTAGCTGCGGTGTTTGGAAGGCGCTCAAAGCGATGTACGAGGCGTCGTTGTTTAGCCTGCTCGAATTTTCGACAGACTTGAAGCACTGAGTCGACGGTGGAGCAATCCATGCAGAACAGGATGTCGAACACATCATCCTCAATGCCTTTGAGGATATGGCCTACCTTGTCATTTTCCGTCATTGAGCAGTTGACCTTGCGACACAACGCAGGCACGTCTTGAATATACGCAAGGTAGGACTCCGTGGAGGATTGGATGCGAGATAAAAGTTCTGTTTTTGCTGCGACAGCTCGACCAATGGGCTTCCCGAACAGGTCCTGAAGCTTTTGCTTACAGATTGCCCACGTCACCAGCTCTTGTTCGTGATTTTGGAACCACGTGCGAGCGGTTCCCGCCAAATAGAAAATGATGTTGGCCAGCATAATGGTCGCGTCCCAGTGGTTGTTCTTGCTGCAACGCTCGTACTCATCCAGCCAATCTTCCACGTCTGTCTTGTCTTCGCCATTAAATATGGGAGGGTGGCGGATTTTTGTGAGCACGACTGGCTGAGCCGAAGTTGCCGCGGTGGTAGGGGCTGCCTCGGAGGTCATAGTGGTAGTTGTTGACGTCGTTGAAAGCCCAGGTAGATGACGGCCACTGCGCAAATCCAGGTTTTGGCAGCGCAAGGGGTAATCTGTGCGCACGGGGATCTTTGGTCACCTCCACCAAGATGATACGGGGCAGAAGGCTAGCATAGGAAACCACAGCAGGTGATGGGCAACCGTTCACAGCACAGTAGAGCAGAACACAGCAAGTGTTCAGGCAAGTCCCAACGGTTTTCTTCAGCTTCGTCTTCCCTTCGCGTCACTACTGTTTATCGTCCTCTTCTTCAACATCCAGCAACGCGCAGGGCATACATGTAACAATATTTTGACGATCTGTTCTAGGATGTTCATAGTTGCTTTGTACCGAATAACGACATCACAGGTGCCCCTTGAAATGAGAAAACTGCTTAGAAATATTTCGGTTCCATGTATTCCTATGGGCGCTAACCCTATTTTTCACCCCCAGTCGGCTGCGACGCCGCTAGCGCCCCCTTTGTTTGTAAACACGGTGTTGGTCTATAAGCAGATTTAGAACCTAGTTTTATATAATAACCAGATGCTACATTATAAACATTTGGACCACAGCCAGATACGGCGGCGCTAGTATCGAGCGAGGCACCCTAAAGCGTGACCCACATGGAGCGTTTTTCCGGGCGATTCGTCGGGGTCGACGGCAGCGGAGTGTTTTTTTGCTGTCGAAGAGGACGATTTTGACAAACCGTTGGGATCTGGCGGGACAGAAAAAAGCGCCGGCGACGCACCGACGCCGGGAGAGGGCAGCGGCAAAGGGCCAATGAGAACCGAAGCGGGCGTCACGTGATTCTGAACGGAACCACGCCCCTGCGAGAGAGACGCGCTCGCGAGCCGCAGTGTCATTTCCGGGCGCTCTCTCAGCTCCCGGACGACATGTTGCTTCGTAATTCCTTCTTTAAAAAGGCTATATATAATTCTAGAGCACTGTAACAAGGCTGTGAAGCGTTTCAAACAAGTCAGGCGTCATGCGGTAGTACCTGAAGAAATATTCTGGGTCATCTTCCCGCATGACCTGCATCAAAAGAAAACAAAAGCTACTTTACAGTTCTGGCAGTATTTCAGCGGTAATAAAAAAGAACTTACCGCTGTGTAATATTCGCCTTCAGCCTTCCTGTGGCGCCACAAAGGGTGTACCCATGTTTTTCTATTTTCTCTGATCAAAAGTAGTCATCGTCTTCGCTCCGTTCGGCGAAAGGACAAGTGCACGCCGGCCAAATGAGAACGGACAGGCAGAGCGGGCTGGACTCATGTAAAAGGCGCTGCAGGGACACAAGCAGAGGGAGCTTGTGCTTGAACGGGCATTGTAGCTTGACCACAAAACTGCGTCGCGCTTCCAGGAAAGATTGGTGTTTGGAGCTCCGAGGGTACCGAGGCTTTCTCGTCTGAAACAGCCGAAAAGCGTGTTGTCTTTCGGAGTCGCTCCGCGCAGGTCCGGGCATCGGGCACCGGACATTTATTATTTATTTTTTTAGGCTAACTAGCCAGAGCGGCGAGCAGCTTCGCTGGTGTGTGATGTTGTGTTCTGTTTTTCATTTCTATATGAAGTGTTTAATTCTGGAGAAAGTGGCGGGAAACTCGTTTACTGGTTGTGGTGTTGCGAGGGTGTTGTTATTTGCGGAAAAGTAACTTTTGGCGGGAATGTTCGAGATCGGGGTGCGCCTGTCGAAGGGCTGCTTAAAAAAAGGGGGGGGGGGTAATGGCAGCGAGCAGAACTTCCATGGGACTCTTCCGGAAAACAGTGCATCGCGCTCTCGCCGCATTGTCGAGAGGCGGCAGTTGTATGACAGTTTCAAGTCGCGGTCGTACAAGTTTATTGCAGGAGGAAGAGCTCGGTGAAGGTGGGCCGCCCGCTGGGACCACGTGCGAGTGTCTACCCTGAGCTCGGAGGCTGTTTATGAGCTGCTAGCATTGCCAGCGGAGCTCAGACGCCTCCCTTGTGCCATGGCTTCTGTATTTGGATCCATTGACGCCTGTGCCTGTTTTCTTGACATGACCCAGAAGAAAGAGAGAAACACACAGTTTGAAGCTCCTGGCGACAGGGAGAATTCGCATCGCACAACTGGGCGGCAAAAAAAAAAAAAAAAAAAAGAAACGCGGCTCGTCTGCTGACCATGCGGGAGTGAAATCGTCGACGCCGGCACGCGCGTCGGGCGTGCGACGTGTTTTTTTGTGCAAAAAACGCACCATACCAGATAGATAGTACCGCTTCTATGCGGCAGGCGCTTGTAGTCGTTGCTTTTGTGGCAATTTATGCTCCGTCGGCCGGCAAACTTCCCACCATATTAAGGCGAAAGCATCTCATGGAACCAGCCCGCTGCACTCATTGGGCGGGGCTGGTTGCTTGGCCCGCACGGCCAGGCCACGGATCACTGTAGTGGCCAGGAGGACTATAGAAGTGTCCTCGTTGCCCACGTCCACAGCCACTACGTTGCGGCGCGTGTTCACACGCACCGCTAGCACGCCGGGACGCGGACTCAGCTCCTCTGCTAGCTCCCATCCTTGGTCTTTCGTTAGCCCGGTGCCCCGTCCGGCCGGGCGGATCAGAACCGTTTTGTGCGGCTGCGCGGTAGGTGCCACGACAGCGGCCGCTGCCCTGTGTAGAGCCGCCTGTCGTTGCCTCTGGGCCCTGGATGTCTTCTGGGTCCAGGGCACCAGGTTTGTGGTGTCAGCAGGCTGCTGATCAGCAGAGGGAGGCACCTGCAGAGCGCGCGAAGCGAAACCGGGCACAAGCACAGCGTCGTCTGTTCGAGCAGACGATAAACGCGCGCCCGGAAGCTGATGCCCTCCGTTGACTCCCACCGTGGCGACGGCGCGCCCGTGCGTCTTGGCATGGAGGAAGGTCTTTTTTCCATGCGTCTTGGACATGGTCTCGGAAGATTGGTCACGTGCCACTCTTGACGTCAGATCACCTTGGTCAGTGGCCTGCGGCGACAGGTGACGATGGTGGTACAGCGGGCACCTCCTCTCATGGATGGGGTGAAGTGGGGGTGGGTTGTCCGGCGGCCAAGGCGCTGGGAGACCCGTCCGCCGGGTTGGTGCGTTGGTTTCGCTCGCTGGTGGGAGGGAATGGAGAAGGGTATCGGGGTGAGGGGGCCATGTGTAGGGTGCCTCGATGCGCACCCGCTCTGAACGGAGAGCGGGCGCGCACCGAGGCACCCTAGCCATGTGCCTCTCTCGGCGCCGGCTGCCTCTTCCCCGCTGCTGTTGTCATCGTCTCTCAGCGACCGCCGTCTCTTGCGAAGGGCAGAGGTGTCCATGGCGGCCCCTTCTTCCTCGCCTTCCTCGCTTTCGTCCGCAGTGTTGGGTGCCTGGGGCGCCGCTGCGGGAGGCGTGGGGCATCTCCCCGTTCGGGACCGCGGCGCGAGGCCTGAGCGGTGTTGTCGCTCGTTGCTGGCTCGATGAGCTCAGCTCGCGCGGCAATCTCTACAGGGATGTCAGGCATGCCGAGGGATCGGAGCGTACCCTTGGCAGCCTCTGCGGACCCTGTTGCCATTTGTCGCCGTTTTGCAGCCGTCAGCAGCTGCTCTAGGATATCCAAGCGTTCCTCGGACACAGGGCGGCAGGCGCTCAGGGCTCTGCTTGCTTCGGGCCCTGCCACATGTTGCCTGGGCAGGCTCCATAGTCGGGGCGATGAGAGCGGTGCCCCCCGCGTGGGTGGGGGGAACCGGGCAGCAACGAACAAGTCGGGCGTCTGGCGTACGTGCTGGAGTGAATGCTCGACGAGAGGAGCGCAAACGAGCGACTGCCCCCACCGTGGTCAAAGGCGAACTCGCCCTCGCGTAGAACCACGCGGCGGCGCGATTTCATGGTGGGCACAAGTCAGAATGACGCGCGCGTCCCATCATCCGTCCGGCAATCACGGTCCCAGCTTCAGTTCTTGTCTAGCGTCACGCCAGCATGGTTGCCAAGGAGACCGCCGCCACTAGTTAACGGTAGTGACTGATAATGATAGTGGTAGTTAGTGGCAGTGGTCATGATGACAGAGATGACTATGATGAGATGAACTGATGACCTCATTGAAAGTAGTAACGTCGTGACCGGATGTGACGTCACCAAGCGATGCACGCATATACGAAGCTGACCCCGCCGGGCGTCCAACTCTAGGCATCCGTGCTGCGCCAATCACTTGCCGCTTCCTCGAACGCCGCATCACACCGCAAGCAGGAGCAGATGCAATCATCAGCAGCGCTTCAAACAGGTTTACAGGAAAGAAAAGAGGCCGTATCTGCCACAATTCTCCGCGGATACCTAAACCGAGCCGTAAGAAAAAAGAGGAATCTGGGAGTGAAAAAAGAGAGAAAGGGATGCCGTAGTTTAGGGCTGCAGACCACTTCGCAATAGAGGATTTCAACTCATCGCACTTTGGTGGCCCAAAGTGCCCCCCCAGTTGACGCACGCTAGGAGCTCCTTCGCCTAGCATCTTCTGCGCTTCATCATGTACTATGCTTGCGCAGCAGACAACTGCCAATATGCATTTATGCAGGAAATTCGGAAGGTCTCTGGCCTTACTGTGCTAATCGTGGTGCTAAACAGGTAGCATGGCCGTTCTCTCTTTCTTCAGTTATGCAATACTGATCCGCTGTGTCCAAGCCTGGTCACGCCAGTCTCAAGCAACAGACATTTCTCTATTCTACCACCGATGCGCCGGATTGGGCGTCAATTCGAGGTTTTTAACAAATATTTTTTTTGCTAACGTCCTGCATCAAAAGAGGCTTTCGTCTCATCGCACTTTAGTGCTCGAAAGTACCCGACAAAATTTTAAGCCGTAGTGGAGGGTTTCGGACTAATAAGGCTTTCGCCTCATCGCATTTTATGGTCCAAAGTGCTCCCTATAATTTTTCTTGGAACCTTAATCTTTGCATGAGTAATAATAATTGCTTCACAGGAAGCCAAAGGTGCAGTGCCTGCCACATTCCTTTCTGTGGACACCTGGATTGCGCATTAAGGGAATAAAGAAGGTGGGAGTTAAAAGTGGAGACAGAGAAGCCTTAGTGGAGGGCCACCTGATTCACCCAGCTATCTATCCCTCTTCAGCTTATCGTTTCTGCCTGGCCATAGCCGATCTTGACCATATGGTGCAGGGCGAAGAGAAAGAAGAAGTTGTTCTTTACCAGAACGCTGCGTTCCCGTCTCCGTTGTTTTTTGGAATTTGTGACATAACCGGAAGGTGCCGCTCCCTTTTTCTCACGGCGATGCAAATGGACACTCATGGGGCTCCTGTGGAACCCGGTGCGTCGGCAGCGGTCGACCAGAGGAAGCGCCTCTACAATTCGAGTGACGCAAGCAGCCAGGTCACCGTGCTGTACTCGCCTGCTAATGATGACTCTTCGGCTGACGACGATGGGTTCGTGCCGGTGCTTAGCAAGAAAGCAAAGCGAAGACTACACCGACAATAAGATTCGTCCTCATCAAGCACGTCCACGGTCATCACTACGCGAGGCCCTCCGACACACACCGTCTTGTTTGTGCCAGAGACACCAACAGACAATCTGAATCAACTCAACAGGAAAGTCACGTCTGTGTTCCTTGAAAGCCTCGTCCCTGGAAAGATAAACGAAGTTAGAGTGAATTAATTCTTACTAAAACATAATTGTCATTGATGTCATGGAGCGGAGCGCATTGGAGAGATTAACCGCCATCAACAAACTCAGCGACATCAGTGTGCGCTCCCATATTCTTCAGGACAGTGGCACTATGGCCGGCGTCATCTACTATGTTGACGAGGCCATCGCTGACCATCTGGCATCGCTGGCCATCTAGCAGTCTTAATCAAACCAACATCAAATAGCATTTCCATACTACAAGTGCAGCGCCTCGGGAGATCGAAATGCATCAAGCTCACTTTCAAGGAAGACTGCATACCATCGCATGTGAAGGTTGGACATTTCCGACACCCGGTCCGGCCTTTCGTGCCCAAGCCACTTCAATGCAGAAAGTGTATGAAGATCGGGCACGTAAGTGCGGTCTGCAAAAATTCAATCATGTGTCCTAGATGATCCGAGTCGCATAGCGGCGACATTTGCCCCGCGATTGTTCTGAAGTGCGCCAACTGCCATGGCCCTCATGACTCCTCCTCAAAGGACTGCCCCCGCTTAAAGACAGAATGGGCAGTGCTGAAGCAAATGGTGCGGGATCAATCTACACAGAGAGAGGCCGCTGCTAAGGTGCGACGGCGTCGTTCGCGTCGCCGAAGGTCATCGAGAAAGCAGTTAATTTTGATAGCAAGGCCTCGAGTATTCCTGCCTATGCCCATTCCTATGCCTGCAGTTTTAAATCAAGGGACCTCTACGGGCGGTGAGTCTGGTGGTGTTGCCTCAGACGTTAACTGGCCACCGCTACTAAAACCTTCCACGTCCGCTGTGCCAGGAAACTTGCCGCGAACCGAATGTCCTGCTCCTACTGGCGAACTAGAGTAAAGTCATGATGGGGGACATGGCCAAGACTTGCAGGTAATTGCCATTCTCACGTCCATGATGAAGGCAATCCGCGCTGTGCTATCTAGTCCGCACATGCCAGCAGCACAGAATGCGCTACAGGTTCTGGACGCGCTAACACCAGTTCTAGCGGCTCTATAGTAGCAGACACAATGGCTCCCCCAGCATTAACATTTGGAAAAACACTCAAGGACGCCTCTATTTTTCAACGGAATGCACGTGGCCTTCAGTCCCGAATAGCAGATATTCGACAATATGTTCATGCAAATCGCCTCCCCATACTTGTTATTTGTGAGCCGAATGTACCAAAGATCTTACGACTGTCAGGCTACGAGGCATTTGCATCTCCAACGCACCAGGGAAACAGCATGGTCATCATTTATATTCGGCGAGAACTCACATATGTAATCCATCCGGTTACTCCCAGCAACGACAACCAGTACGTTTGCCTGACAGTGAAGAAGCGCAATCTCACGTTTACACTTGTGGGTGCGTATATGTCGCCATCCAGTCGTTTTGACGCCACATGATGGAGCGACTTGATGGCGATTACACCTGGCCCTTGGATCATCATAGGAGACTTTAACGCTCACCGCATGATGTGGGGAAGTGTTCGAATGAACCTCAAGGGAAGAAAGCTTGCGTCCTTCGCCTCTGATCATGACCTGCAATGTCTTAATGACGGTACACCGACCTTTAATCGAGGGGCAACTTACAGCAGCTGTCTTGATTTAGCTTTCGTATCTCGATGCCTTACCAACAATGTCCAATGGTTTGCAGATATAGAAACACACGGAAGTGATCACATTCATATATATGTGATCATTAATGGCCTTTCCACATCCACGTCTGCCCCACGAATGCGCCACATCGATTGGTCGGCATCTGAAGCACTTATGGTAGATGTTTGCACAGCAGGCCTCTCTGCAAGTATTGAAGAGAAAATTAAGGAGGCCATGATAAACGCGACGTCTTTCTTCACCCCAGTGCCAACCTACACAGAGTTTGATACGGAATTACAGCGCCTGCGAGCATTGCGACGGAGGGCAGAGCGTAGATACCGACGCACGAAGTCGCGCCTCGACCTCAGAGATGCGAGGTGCCTGCAAAAGAAAATTCAGCGCCGAATTCAAGCACTCCAGGCTAAACGCTGGCGGTCATTCTGTGAAACGCTTGATCCCCGCAAGCCTTTATCACGCATCTGGAATGTCGTTCGTGGTCTCCGAACATCCCCTAAACAGCTCTATACCCATTCAAATCTCTCGCACTCTATCAAATACATAGTGAGGTCCAGGTAGCAGAAAATGTCTGCGCTAGGGTAGCAGGCCAATCGACTCCAACGGCAACGCTACATTTCAACGATGTTCCAGCTTCACGGGATTCACAAATGGACCTTCCCTTCTGCCTGGAGGAACTTGACGCTGCACTGGCTTCTTGCAGACGGTCATCATCGCCGGGTCCCGACGGTGTAACATAACTGCGCTTGCAAATCTTGGACGCTCTTTTGGAACATTACAACAAATCGTGGAGTGAGGGTACAGTTCCAGACGAGTGGAAGTGCAGTCGTTTAGTTCCGCTCCTGAAACCTGGCAAATCGTCTCTGGACTTGACATCATACCGTCCAATTGCACTGGCTAGTTGCGTTGGTAAAGTACTTGAAAGAATGCTGCTTACACGTATTGAATAGTTCCTAGAGCGCTACCGCATATATCCGGATATTATGTCAGGGTTTCGACGTGGACGCTCTTCGATTGACAACGTGGTGGACCTGGTATTATTTGTACAACACCAAAAAATTTTGAAGCGCTTACCCGCGGCGTTGTTCCTGGATATAAAGAGCGCATATGCCAACGTCACTCACCAGGCCATTTTGGATGCTCTGGTAGCTCGCGGGCGTGTTTTTTGCTGGATACGCAGTTATTTATCCAACAGACCTCACTTTATGCAGACTGAAGGTGGCCCAACATCTTCTCATTTTACTTCCCGTGGAGTCCCACAGGGCGGAGTACTAAGCCCAATGCTTTTCAGTCTTACTCTTGTCGGGCTTGTCGAGTTAATACCACAATCGGCGCAACGTTCAATATATGCAGACGACATCTGTATCTGGGCATCAGGAGTTACACGCCCACAGGTTAGAGCGAGGCTTTAAAAGGCGGCAAGTATAGTTGCGACCTACCTCCACCTGCGTGGTCTACAAATATCAACTGAAAAGTGTTCGCTAGTTGCATTTACATGCCAGAACATGTCACCTTACAATTTTACTCATTGATGGAAAAACAATAACCAACGAAACCAGCCATCGCTTTCTGGGAGTTATCATCGACCGAAATCTTTCGTGGACTCTCCATATTTCATTCATGAAAAAGAGGCTGACAGCAGTTACTGACGTACTTGCCTTTATTGGGGGAAAGTCATTGGGAGCGTCCGTGCGGTCGATGCTCCAACTATAGCCGTGCATTATTTATGGGATTTTTTCGGTACTGCTTACCTGCAATTGGAAATATCAAGAAAACCAATTTAGGAATCCTACAGAGCATTCAAGCTCAAGCTCTGCGAACCTGCCTGGGATTGCCGAAATGTGCCTCTACGACTGCTACCATTTTAATTTCACAGGAGCATCCCATAGCTACCTACCTAACAGTTGACTCCCTGAGGGCACATTTTCGACACATCTCTCGGGTTCCCTGTCATCATTTGGCCAGTCTTCCCATTACCACGCCGCGTACATCGTTTACAAAGACCGTGGATGCGCATCGCGCTATATTGCCGTCCCAGTTTACATCCGCATCTAGACCGTCCTCTCCACTATGGAGCCTGCATAAATCACACGTGCTTCTTTCAATACCCGGGATCAGGAAGAAGGTCGAGCTATCGACGACAGAACTGAAACAAATCACTCTTGAATACTGCCATGAGTACCATGCAAATCGTTTGCACGTCTACACCGATGGTTCAGTGAATGCCGTGAGTTCTTCAGGATCCATGGTCATACCCTCAATTAATACAGAAATAAAAGTTAGGACAATTCACCAGACTTCTTCAACAGCTGCAGAGCTTACCGCTCTTCGTGTCGCAATTAGGCATATCAGTCAGCAGAGCCCCCAGCGGTGGTCTATTTTCACAGATTCAAAAGCAGCCCTGCAAGCATTAAAAGCGGCTCTTCGCCGTGGAGCTCATGAACAACTCGTTGCGGAAATACGACAAATTCTTCACTGTGCAATTAATGGAGGACATGGCATCATCTTCCAGTGGCTTCCAGGACACAGCGGCATAGCGGGCAATCTTCGGGCGGACGAAGTCGCACGAACAGCCCACCAAGACGGCGATTGTGTGTCGATTCCCTTTTCCAGGGCAGACGCAGCGGGCAGGCTTCGCGCACTTGTGCGGGAACACACACTCTCCTTGTGGAACTCTGGCCAGTTTGCGAACTGCCGCTTAAAATCCCTGGACCCTGACCTGAAGCTCCGCTTTCCACCTGGCCAACCCCGACGCGAAGAAACTTTGCTGTGCCGCCTGTGGGTTGGTGTAGCATTCACAAGCTCGTATTCTTTTATGATAGGCATGGCAAACAGCCCTACATGTACAAACTGTGGACGCGACGAGTCTATAGGCCACATTCTTTGTGAGTGCCCGATGTACAGTGAGGAAAGGCAGTGCCTGTGCCGTTCACTGGAGCATCTAGATGGACGCCCATTGAGTGAAACTAAGACTTTAGGTCCCTGGCCACGGCGATCGTCTGCGGCGAAGGCCTCCCAGGCACTGCTCCGCTTTATGAGAAGCACAGGCCTAATCGAAAGACTATGAGTTTGCAATGACATGACTGTAACGTGATGTGATGTGGCGTGTCTGTTATGTGACTGTATTAACTTCAACTATCTCTCTCTCACAACTTTTATATCCACTCATCCCCTTCCCCCAGTGCAGGGTAGCAAACCGGTTGCTTTTATTGGTTAACCTCCCTGCCTTTCCTCCTCATCTTCCTCCTCCTCCTGGTGCAGGGCTGTGCTCGCCACCCCCCACCAAAATCACTCAAAAAATTCAGGGGGCACTTTGGCTCACTAAAGTGCCTCAAGGCTTCCCCGCCGCGCTGCTTAGGCATTCACTGCGAGACCGTTAGTGATTGACTAGAATTAAATATTTTTCATACTAAATATTTATAGCTCCCCAAAAGAAAAAAGACGCGGCTTTCAACATCATCATCATCAGCCTGATTATACCCACTGCAGGGCGAAGGCCTCTCCCATATTTCTCCACTTAACCCGGTTCTGTGCTAGCTGCATCCACTTGACCCCTGCGAACTTCTTAATCTCATCCGCCCACCTAACTTTCTGCCGCCCCCTGCTACGCTTTCCTTCCCTTGGAATCCAGTTTGTTACCCTCAGCGACCATCGGTTATCCTCTCTTCGCACTACATGTCCTGCCCATGTCCATTTCTTCTTCTTAATTTCTACTAGAATGTCGGTAACTTGAGTTATTTCTCTGACCCACTCTGCACGCTTTCTATCTCTTCATGTTACCCCTATCAATTTTCGATTTTTCGTTCCATAGCCCTCTGGGTTGTCCTCAACTTAAGTAGAACTCTCTTGGTTAGCCTCCACGTTTCAGCCCCATAGGTGAGTACAGGCAAGATGCAACTGTTGTATACTTTCCTCTTGAGCGATACCGGTAAGCTGCTAGTCATAATCTGCGAGTGCTTGCCAAATGCGCTCCATCCCAATCTTATTCTTCTTATTATTTCCATTTCATGGTCCGGATCTGCAGTTACTACCTGTCCTAAGTAGACATATTCGCTTACTACTTCCAGTATTTCGCTACCTAATGTAAACTGCTGTTCCTTCCCGAGGCTGTTGAACATTACCTTAGTCTTCTGCATATTGATTTTCAAGCCTACCTTTCTACTTTTTCTGTCTAGGTCATCAATCATTATTTGCAGTTCATCCCCCGAGTTGCTTAGCAAGGCAATGCCATCAGCAAATCGCAGATTACTGAGGTATTCTCCATCTACCCTTATCCCTAACTGCTCCCATTCCAAGTCTCTGAATACTTCCTCTAAACAAGCTGTGAATAGTACTGGGGAGATTGTGTCTCCTTGCCTAACACCTTTCTTTATGGGAATTTTGTTACTTTCTTTATGCAGAACTATGGTTGCTGTGCAGCCACTATATATATCTTCCAGCACTTTCACGTACGGCTCGTCTACACCCTGATTTCGCAGTGCCTCATCACTGCCGAGGTTTCAACTGAGTCAAATGCTTTTTCGTAATCAATGAATGCTATGTATAAGGGCTGGTTATATTCCGAGCATTTTTCTATCACCTGATTGATGGTATGGATATGATCGATAGTAGAGTACCGTTTCCGAAACCCTGCTTGATCCTTTGCTTGATTGCTGTCTAAGGTTGTCCTGATTCTATTAGCGATTACCTTAGTAAATACCTTATACGTAACAGACAGTAAGCTGATTGGTCTGTAATTTTTAAGGTCCTTAGAGTCCCCTTTCTTGTGAATAAGGATAATGTTTGCATTCTTCCATGTTTCCGGTACCATCGATGACACCAGGCACTGCGTATACAGGGTGGCCTCTTCTTTTCCGTGTCAACAAGCTGGCGCACCACTCGGGTCTCCTCATTATAGGAGATTTCAATGCCCACTACTCAGCTTGGCGGTACCGCACTGCTAACAAAAAGGGTAACAATCTGTGGCTGCTAGCACAGGAACTGGGCCCCTTGTTACAGATACTGCGCCTTTTCTATGCTGTCACCCAATTTTAAGTGCCGCTGATGCCTACTGTACTGCGTCTATTTCTATTATGCTCTGTGGTGCGGCGTTCGAGGAAGCACCTAATGAAAGGCGTCACACGGACGCCTGGATCGGAGCTTCGTATATGCGTGTAATGCGTCACACGGACGCCTGGATCGGAGCTTCGTATATGCGTGAATCTCCTGGTGACCTACAAATTTATTAGTTCCTATGGGCATCTGCTTAACTAATTTATTATTAGTCGTAAATTATTATGAAGTTATCTTGAATATGCCCTAAATGATGTTCTGTATCATCCGATTGCTACTGTTTGAGTATCGATTCAAGGTTGATTGGCATGTACCCATATAAGGCATGCACCCGAAACGCGGACACCTTTGCTAACGACAATATGAGGCATCAAAGGCTTTCGCCTTAAAATTCATTCAATGGATTAGTGGGAGACTGCACTGCTCAGCCCAGCGCCTGATCTTCAGGACCAGATCCTGAATTGGCCTAAGAGGTAGCGGAGGCCTATCCAGCGTAGAACTTCCCCCACTGCCCCTTTATGGGATAAAGTCGTTACTCTCAACCGAACACGTGCGGATCTTTAACGTGCGCAGACATCGTACAGCCCACAGAGGCCTCTTCGTTTCGCCTCCATCGCAATAGGCAACCTGCAGTGGCCAGACGGCGCTAGTGGAGTGCAGCGTTCAGCGCCGCTAACGGCGGCGCCGAATAATCTGAGGCGGCCGGCGCGGTCGGGTTGCGTTCGCGTTGTATGGCTGGAAGCATCTCGGCTCTCATTTTCTGCAGTTTTAAGGCAATCGAATGTCTTCAGAGCAACTTCCGAAAACCAATACTGGTGAAAGGACACCGCCTGTTCGAGAATGGCCATGTTTAGAACGTGAACGGTGTCGATGTCACCGCGAAGTGCGCGCCGCTCGCGACGGAACAGCCGCGCGCAAAGCTTTGCATTTCGCATGTGTAGACGGAACATTTCTTTTTGGTAACAAAATTTATTCTCTCAAGGCATCAGTCCGATATGTGATGATGAATTAAGAAATGATTAAATGAATGAAAAATGTTGTAAACGTAGCTTTTCATTTACCTATTGCGTTCACACCTCATACCCAAACATTGAAATTGCAGAGAACCTGAGAAGAGATTGATCGCCGTTTCTTCTTTTTTTGTTCTTGCTTTTTGATTACAGCAGCATAATAATTTCCTTGCGGTTTTGCTTTACAGTTTAATATCATGACGAACACTTTTGTTCGTGGTGCACCTTTCGAAAGTGCCGCGGAGGTTACAGGAGGCGTGGTGCGGTCCCCGTTACGGATGTCGTGGCGATTGCAAGCACTGTGCGGTTGTAGCGTGCGTCATCAACGAAAACTGCAGGTGACGGGGGCGGGGAGTAGGGGGCCTCCTACACCGTTGGAAAAATAAAGCTCTTAACCACAACAACTGGCATGCATTTTGTACCTCCGTACCTCAAGCTTGGGGAAAGCCGGCGGGTAATGCTGGCACTCAACGGCAAAGCTTTCGTAAAGGAGGTCGTTAAAGGGGTCGTGAAACGAAAATGCAGCTGCCCAGTTGCAATTTTCCTTGCTTCAGTAAACATTAGGCATGCCGATTCCAAAATATCTCGTCGAAATATTGCTTCTGCATTTAATAATACCATTCTGAAATCAAAGCATTTTTGCGTTCCTGAAGCGACTATGCGACCCTGTAGGCCGGAATTAGAAGTACTCGCCTACGTCATGTTTAGCCATTTGGAAACGCAGATATAATCATTATTTTCCATAAAATAATAGGTTCCTGTTAAAGTTAGCAAATAAAAATATAGTATATCAATTATTCGCTCACGCAAACGCATTTCTTCAACAATCTGTACCCGGGCAATACCTCGTTACTGTCACGTGACGCGCGGTCGGCGGCGGCGGCGGAGGAGGACGGGTGGTGTCTGCTTCTCGCTGCGCTCTGGAACAGCGAGAGGTGACGCTCAAGTTCAGGTTTTCGGTAACGACGACTATACCTCGCTCCGCCGGGTACTCCAAATGACAATGGTTCCAATCTTATTTGTTGTTGTTGTCTTCTTTTTCTTTTTTTTTTTTCTTTTTTGAGAACATTCGTGATGGAGCAAAACGTCTTCAGCAGTCTCATACCACCGGTACAACGTGGTTGTGCGGCCGCTGCTGTAATTTTTTTTTATTCGTTGGTCATTAAAGATACGATGTAAATACGGTTTCAGGTCAAAGAAATCGACAAGTGTGTTCAATCCGAGTGGTAGGTGGAGTGTTTCAGGAGCGGGCGCCGCGGCGCGTACTCGTAAATTAATTGCTCGCCTCCGCGCTGCATCACTGAGAATAGCGTGTCGAGCTTCGCTTCCTTTACTTCGGCTGGATGACCTGAACTATGGCACTACACGGAAAGCGGGAAACAGAAAAAAAAAAAAAGTTGGTACATTGTACTTGGGTGGCCCTTTCACCCAACGCGTTGTCGCAGCTTTGCTCCCCCACCTTCCCGACGACTCTTTCGTAACCTTTCTACAACGTCTACAGTGCTAAGACTTCGCCTATTTTTCCTGTCACCGTGAGGTTCTGGGTTTAGGCGTGTTGTGCGGGTTTGAGTGCTCGCTATGCCAACCGTGTGCGTCGCGAGATTGCAGCACGGCTTCTCCGAGTGGAAGTAACGTTCGCTTTCACAAGTTTTGGCATACCGATTGGATTCATGTGTTCGTACTACTTTCTACTGGAAGTCCTAAATGAACCTCGGCATGGACCGGAAACGAAGAAAGCTCACCTCAAACGATGCGTCGTACCGACGCAAAACCGCTGGCCCAGTGCATTGGCAAAAAAAAAGTGTAGGTCGCGTGATAAAGGCAGTAAAAGTAGTTGCGATTTGTAGCCTTACAGATATGCCTATTTGAGAACTATTCGACTCGCAGAAGCCACCAGTTCTATTTGATTGTTTCCTGCCAGACTGCCCTCATAGCAGTAATATGCGCATTTTTGGATTTTTTTTTTATTTTGAACGATACCGTGAGGCCAGCACAACAGGTGCCCCTACCAGCATATCGTACCACCCAGAACAGGCCCCTTGGTTCCACTTTGATCACGTTCTTTCCACAGCACTCTAGTCCCATAGAACCTGATGAAGACTCCAAAGTGGAGGATCATGTTGAGCAGAGCTCAGAATCCTTCACATCATTTAAAAGACATTTCTAGGGTAAAAATTGTTCACCTCAAAAGCTCATACGCCCCACGTCCTTGCATTACAGTGGTGTGATTACCAGATCAACCATCCAGGAGAAATGCATTCACGCAAGTGTTATTGATTGGAAAGACGGCTTAAAAGTTTAATATCTGACCTGCTACAGAAAGAGAAGAACAAAGAGGGTCGTGACTTGATTAAAATATATACAGGAATAGTAACTTGCACCACAGTCACGAGTCAAGTCCTGTGTCATGAAAGCCTGCACTGCCTGTAGAGCTTTCCATTTCTGGCCAACCGGCCAATAAGTCCTCTGAGAGAGGCCTGTTGCCAAAACACTTCAAAGAAGTAACTCGAGTTATTGTTTTGCACGCATATACTGCGACACACCACTAGTACACGCTCCACAGTCTCCGTAATGTCACATGTGGAACATTCTGGGCAGTCCGCCTGTCCAATTAAGTGTAAATATTTGTGTGTGAAACCACATTTAGATGCAGTCTATGGAGAAAGCGTGCATAATGGCATATAATTGGCAAGTCGGTATGGATCCACTAAAGCACTACCTTGTGGCCTTGAGCACAAGTAGATATAAGGAACTCAGTGATGTGTAGTGCCAGAGGCCAAAGGCTGGTAAGGGTGTGGTGTTGAAAACTTCCAAAAATTTGTAATGCAGGCTTTGAAACTGTGAATGCACACCACTTCTAAAGTGGTTTCCCATAGATGTGGAAAGCCTCTTACGAAGGGGCCAAAAGCTCAGCAGCGGTTTGTGGAGAATTATGCCCTAAAAAAGAAAAATGTCATGTTCTCAGTGGCATCACCACAATTGTAGGCGACGCTTGTGGTGATACAGATCTGTGTATACATGGATAGAGTTGTAATATTCTCACTAGATGTATGTCAGATTAGGTTGCTTGAATCTACTAATTGGTACCATGGATTTCTTCAGTATCCCGAGAACATGCAAACGCACCAAAGGTTGAGCCATTACACACAGAGGTTGGGTGGGGTGGTATGGGAAGTCGTAGCGTGTTAGCATTTGTAATTAATGGCAGCGGAGTGTACGTGAAAAACTGCTGTTCAGTTGCTCGTCATCAGTGGGTGGCAACGGTGTTGTGCAAGTAGTCGTAAATACACACAAAGTGGTTCGTGTGACAATTATGTAGATATTGGGCAGGCACGTGACATTCTGAAGTAACAGCGCAAAACGTGGATGGGAGCACAAGACGAGAAGACGACACAATGTCTCATCGTCTTCTCGTCTTGTGCTCCCATCCACATTTTGCGCTGTTACCTCAGGATGGAAAATCAACAAGCCCAACCTGCTATTCTGGCTAACATGCCATTGTTTGAGGTGCATTGCGGCAGCCAAGGTTTATCCCAAGCACCTGCACTTCTATGTACATGTTAAAGAGTACTGGGAGTGGTGCCCATATGGGTGTGTACCATTTTCCTGGCTCGGGCGATCAGATTGCAGGCGGGCTAGCACACACAGCCCAAAGCACATGTAGTAGAAGTTTGGACTGTCGAACCGCAGAGTCTTCAGTTCAATTCCTTCCCTTATATTTTTCAATTTGTATGAGTATCATACAGTCTGTGCTTGTATGGTTAAATTGCGAAGGTGTACATATCACCTGCTCTCCTGACCAACCTAACTCTGCATAAGTATTCACCAAGCAGTTTTCGTTCCATCAAAAGGCTTTCACAATATTCAGCGACACAAGCAGCTACTCAGACAGCATCAGTTTAGCATTCTTTGAGCTTCGCAAATCTGTGGTTACATTGTTTACTAGCAAAACATGCATGGTATGTAGATATGTGCGCTAGGACGCATAAGATGCCGTGACAATGTGGGCTGCTCTTACGTCTACAGCTGCCCTTTAATCCTGTTACATTCTAGCCTGCAGTGAATTCAGCAGCAAGATTTCACAATTAAATCATCCCAACTTTATATTTCCAGACTTGACCCCAGCACCGACGAAGTGCATTGTATTAGCAGCATTTTGGTGGCATATTCAACCAGCAGGCCAATTAACTCAACGTCATGCAGGTTCTAGTGCAGATGTTTCCATGCAAATTATGGGTATCATCAACGAAGAAGGCTTTACTATACATACCTTTTCAGCACGCTGTTTTATGACTGGTTAAAGTCTGGTACATTTCAAAGTATAAGGCACATATTATTGTATGCATGTCTACAGATTGCAGATTATGTTGGCTTGCTTCTGAATGAGACTGCAAAATGCTGCAAACAGTGGCCACCTTTCAAAGCAGCTTTTGCAGAAAACCGTTTGATTTTTCTATTCCTCATGAGCCACTATTTTTCGAGGCCGTGTAAAGGTGAACGCGGCAACTAGAAAATCTCGGTTTGTCAGTGCCACTTTTTAGTACATTTGGGCATTATCTAATGTTACCAAATGAGTGTTAAAGAGAGACATGTTGCTTTCAAAATAATTTATTGGTTGGCTGCAGAATCATCAGTGCATACAAAATTTTTAGGCTAGAAGGAAGTTGACCTAGAGCAAGACATCTTTTATTCATGCTTCTTTGCTGTCTTCCTCTCTCCTAAATATACAAATGTGTATATACAGCTTCACAATCATAATGTGTTGAGGTCAGTGCTAAATAAAAAAAAATGCATCCGACAAAGGTATAGTTAGAGATTGAGTACACAAAATTCATTCTAAGTGAGCCCATATATGTCTTGTAGATTCCAAGGGAAGGCAAGTATAGCAGGGGGCAGCAGAAACTCAGGCAGGCAGATGAGATTAAAAAGTTTGTGGGGATCAGATGGATGCAGCTGACAGAGGATCGGGTTATTTGGATAGATATGGGAGAGGCATCTATACAAGCAGGTATATACACAACTGCACAATTATGATGCATTTGCGGTCAGTGCTAAAAAAAATTCCACCCATCAAAGGTATAGGTGGGGAGTGAGTACACAAAATTCATTCTAAGTGAGCCTATATATGTCTTGTAGATTCCAAGGGAAGGCAAGCGTAGCAGGGGACGGCAGAAATTCGGGCAGACAGATGAGATTAGGAAGTCTGCGGGGATCATGTGGATGCAGCTGACAGAGGATCGGGTTATTTGAATGGATATGGGAGAGGCATCTATTATGATCCCTTCCCCATTATGATGTATCTGTGGTCAGTTCCAAAAAAAGAAAAATTCTACCCGTCAAAGGTAAAGGAAGGGAGTGAGTACACAAAATTCATTCTAAGTGAGCCTATATATGTCTTGTAGATTCCAAGGGAAGGCAAGCGTAGCAGGGGACGGCAGAAATTCGGGCAGACAGATGAGATTAGGAAGTCTGCGGGGATCATATGGATGCAGCTGACAGAGAATCGGGTTATTTGAATGGATATGGGAGAGGCATCTATTATGATCCCTTCCCCATTATGATGTATCTGTGGTCAGTTCCAAAAAAAGAAAAATTCTACCCGTCAAAGGTAAAGGAAGGGAGTGAGTACACAAAATTCATTCTAAGTGAGCCTATATATGTCTTTTAGATTCCAAGGGAAGGCAAGTTTAGCAGGGGGCGGCAGAAACTCGGGCAAGCAGATGAAATTAGGAAGTTTGCGAGAATCATGCACCTGGCACAGGATCGGATTATTCGGATGGATATGGGAGAAGCATTTGCCCAGCAGTGGGTGCAGTCAGGCTAGTGATATCAACAAGACTAACAACTGGATGAGTTGGTACTGATTCATCTTAAAACCAGCCAGAAGACGAAACACGTGAGAGGAGCACAAGACAAAGTTTTACTAACAACTGAAATGTTGCTGAAGGAAAGAGGCAAAAAAAGATTCGCACAGAAATGCACGTGCACGAAAAACCCCCAAAGCAGTGAAAGCGTGGAAAGCAGAAAGGGTCTAAAAAATCATCTAAAAAAAGCAAATTCTTTATGGTCAAGAACCACTTGTTACCAAAGGGAAGCCACAGATCCAAATCCAAAGGCACACTATACTGCAAAGGCTAAGGACGTGTGTGTGGCTAAGAAATCAGTCAACAGTCTTTTGGGGCCTTTTTTACATGTGCATCTCTGTGCAAGTCTTCTTTTGCCTCTATCCTTTAGTAAAATTCCAGTTATTAGTCCAGCTGTCCTGCAATTCTCTCTTCTCATGTTTTCTGGCTTGTTTCAGAATGAATAAGGTGATGACTCTACAAACCTTGCGCAAACTGGAAACCAGTGTAACTGTCAGATGGAAACCTTTCCCTTATTTGGCTTGCATCACAAATAGGGAGGACTTTACTGTGATGTCTGCCGAGGCATCCCCAAAACCAGTGCGCAAGCTGGCTGTAGCAGATGTAGCGGTGCCTCCTGTTGACAAGAGAAAAAGCAATATTCACTTTTCAGCACAGCAAAATGAAAATATCATTTAGGTCTTTTACAAATTTGAAAGTTATTCATGCATCTGCACAATTAATTCCCGTCTAACAGAAGCTGTACAGTGTAACTTTCACTGTCAATTTATTCTCCCTGGAAGTATGGCAAACTTTGAATTCTGCTGCAGGTGATTGAGAGAGAATGAGACCCACCCAATATTAGAACTTCAGTGCAATCATAATTTGCTACTGCAGCAAAATAATGCCTGAAGGAAATGCAGCTTTTGACTGACAAAACCTGGTAGTCGTCTTACACCCTCTATACTAGTGTTGTGGCCGATGTCAATGTCCACGCTGATATCATCCGCATAGCACGAAGATGTTAAGTATGCAACTCATGCATTAAGCAGCTCTGTGCATGGAGTCATTCTATTCGAAGCAGCCATAAACTACCAAGTCCACTTCTGTCAACGGCTCTCAGTTGTTTTCCCACAACCCGCCACGTGCCAAACTTCCTGCAAGTGCCGCAAAACTACTCTATAACTTCATTTGCTAACTGTAAAATTTCCAACACTTACTCAAGCTGTGGAAGTTTCGGTGTACTGGCCTTTGGAAGAACGTCTTTCTTTTTTTTTTTCTTTCTGGTTGTCACATTTCAGCACATGTAAAATGTTAGTGTCAAAGCATTTTGGAGAGGTTTAACTGTGTGAAGGTGTTGATGATGGTATTAGTGAAGTCAATTTTTTTAATTATATTTGCACACTATACAACACTCACCTAATGCAAGTGGGTAAAAAAAAAACTAGCAAATAAAACTTTTGAGTGCTGGTATGGTGATTGTTCTGGCAGCAAGTGGAGACAGGCTATAACAACAGTTGTCGAGCTAGTTAGTGATCGTCTGCAGAAGCCAGTCCTGCTCTGTGTGTTTTTCTCTTCTGTGTCGTTTTTTAGTGCATTTTCCCACGGCTTCTGCAGGAGACAGGCTACTTCACTGCATGCAATTTCACTTAGCACAGAGTCCTCCGAAATGAGATTGCTTTTGTACTTATTTACTGCATTTCCTGTGGCATTCCTTCTGTATTTATGTTTTGAAGTGCTGCACTTGCTGAAGGTCATACCTGGCTAATAAAACAAGCAAATGTGTCCGGACAGCGGTTTCATTTTTCTTTTTTTTTCCGTTACTTCACATCAATGTGCATGCCCTTTCCATTTAGCAAGTTCACACTATCAGATGATGCGTGTTTTCTCATTTACTCGTGCATGGAATTAAGCAAACCAGTAATTTGCATGGTGAAACGTCATGCTCATGCGCACCTTCTACGAAAACAAGAAAAATATGAAAACCAGCGATGTTGTGTTCGTGCTAACGTGGCGCAATATCGACAATGTAGACAGTGTAGATGATCGCAAGTAAGTAACGTTAAAGGGGAAGCTTTCTTTTATTAACACTGCCTTCCGCAATAGATTTCATTACAGCATTTCTTGCTCGAGAAAATGAAAAACAGGTGGCCGCTTGTTCAAGTTATGTCGCCTTTCGCTCAAGGTTCTTACCTTGTGTTCTCGACTAGCAGTCCATGATCAACAAGCATTTGGAGTAAATGCGGATGATCTGTAACACCCAGAAGGCTGCTTCAGCTACGTAGTCGCCGCCAGGATCTCGCCAGATGCTCTCAAGAGCAGTCGGCATCGGCACGCACCGCCCGCAGCTGCACCTGTTCGAAAGCTTCGGTTAGCGATTGCACTCTCGCAACGGTCAAACGTAGGCTAGGCTGCAAGACTCGGACATACATACCAATGCGTAGTTCCGAAACGGCTGGGATCGGGAGGCTGACGGTCGGGGCTTCTGCAAGCCGGAGTTGTGCCGCGGTTACCGCGGCTTCTCGACACAAGTGTTACCGTACCGGTCGCTCGCAGGGTCTATCTTCGCCGACCTGGCACCCGAAAAGTTGCGTCGGCGTAAGGCTCAAAGCCCACGATGTAACCATGTTTTAACAGTAGCGACTATATTCTAGTTCACTATAGTAGCACAGCGACGCTGGTACCCACGGAGGAACCTTGGCGTCGGCCATATTAAAAAACCCTGTGTGAGCGTAGAGTAGGGCACAATTAAAACCTCTAAAATACACCGAGCTTGGTCAACTTTGGCTCAGCAGGCTCCGGCAACGGGAGCTTCTCATTGGCTTAGCGCTATGACGCACTCTGTTGAGTTGAGGAGGACGCGCGCTAGGAAATCGAAATTCTGTTTTTGTCGCTATTAAATCAACGCGGGCGATGAAACGAATCGAGGTATATTATATGATGCAGGACAAGGATTCCATTTAACCAAGCCGTGCAAAATTTCCGGAAAACGTTTCACGACCCCTTTAAGAGGTAGGATTTTTTACTGTTGCTACTAATGATGAAACAGTCTATCGTCTGGGACAAGAAACTCTTGAGCAGCTTCAGCAGTCGGTGTAAGAAATGTATGGCGCGGAACGATAGAACGAAGTTCCATTCTCGACAGTATCACGGGCCTCTACACTCCGTCACTTCGACTTTTTCAGCACCTTAAGAACTAATTTACAGATAAATATGCTTATTCAAATCTGTAATTGGAAGTTTTGAACATATTTTGGCTTCGTGGTTCCGAATAGACCCCGCTTTAGAAATCCGGTTCACAGATCCACGAACATTTTTTTTTTTATTTCGCCTCCGTTGAAATGCCGCTGGAATACGATCCTGCGGCTGCGCGGCTTTGTTGCTTTTCTGGCGCTACCTCCTTTAAAAGGACAATGCCACTCGATCTTGCACAGCATATACCAGTACACGCCAGATTTTACAGCGCGGAGCGCGTACCGAGTAGTGGGCCCCAACCAGCGTGCGACTCCCTGAGTCAGAAGTTTATACGGTTTCCTCCGCTCACGGGTGATCGTCTTATTTTAGCTTCTTGGCGTCTGTACGTCAATGGCCCCATAACAAAACGAATTTCAGTTACATTACTCTCTCGCAGCCCCTATCTCCTCTCTCATCATTCTCCCCAGGTTCTCCCAGCAAGCGGTAGGCTTAGGTTTCCGTCGTGATTGTGGCAGTCTTTCTCGCCGCCCCTGCGCTTATTTTTATTCTTGTTCACATCCGTATTAGTCGAAGCATCGCACGTGACCATTGAAGTCACTAAATGAAGAAATCACACTCACTGGCGTAGCAAAAAGCGAACGCAGAAGGAACACAGCGGCCGCAACATATACGGCGTCTGCTTCTGCGCCGCCTCAGTATTAGCTCCCGTCGGCCGCCAGGTGGCGCCACATGTCTCAGCAAACTCCATTGCAGGTTGCCTTTGCACCCGCAGGTGGTGAAGGTCGAACCCGAGTACTACAGGTGTTTGTACTAAGGGCAGTAGTCGGGCATCTTAACCACTGCACCACCGAGGTGGTGCTCTTTGTGTCTAACAAGTTTCTTTTTGGATCATGCACAAAAAGGCTGACGAGATACAAAGGACACTAAACACGCCACCGACAAATTTGGTGCCGACATACGGATGTGACAAATCAAACAGAATAATGGTGACTATATTAGGTTTAAAATAAAAAGAATAGTTTACCATCTTCACAGTCAAACAATCACAACCACATCGTCGTTGGAGTCACTGGTACGAGTCCTCAGCGCACTGAGCCGACAAAATTTCCTTGGCATTCCGTATTATTGTTTTCAACAACATGCGCCGGCGCAGGTCCACACTTCGTCGCTGGGAATGCATAGTCCAGCTTTCTGCCTGAAAGAACCAGGATGTGACGGGCGCAGATGACTCGAAGATGTGAGGCATCATAGCGACGAATAGGCGAACCAAAACTACCACTCGCTTTGCCACCAGTTAACGGCGATTCGGGTTCCATGCTTGAGCGAAAACAAAGTGCACGTGGTCGACTAAAAGCACACCAAACTTGGCACATAGACGGCAGCGTCCCTCAGCGGCAGCTACTTGCAATCAATGCTTTGGTACCAATTTATGCTCCGTCGATCGGCATACTAACCAATATATTTAAGGCACGCGCTCTAATCTTTTTATGTAACAAACTTATTTTTCAATCAGGCACAAAAAGTGTGGCAAGTTCTGATAAGCATTAAATACGGCCTCGACAGACCTGGAGCCGAAATATGTATGTCTGACAACATAGCTGGAAGAAAAATGACTAAATTAAGTTACGCTGTTTATTGTATCACAACCTAAATATAGGCACTAATAAAATATAAATGACATACCCGAAAAACTGATAGAATATTCAAAAAGCACGTATATCTGGCAACCTTTAAAGTGCGAACTAATCAAACTTGAATATTTATAATTTCACTGCAATCAAAACGGGTTCTGTTACACTGCATGCATATTAGACAATAACAAATCATTCGAAGTATGTTTTATTTGTAAATATTTTTCACAGTCCAGACACATGATTTACAGTGAGAATAAGACAAATTGTCTGATATGAACACCTGGCAACCATGAGCGCAGAAATTTCTAACTTGAAAACTGGCCGAACTATTCAACACGCCTTTTAGTTTGAAAGTGTTCCAATGTACAAGCAGATTTAGAATCTCATTTTATATAATAACCAGATGCGACATTAAAACATTTGGCATATAACCAGATAGTAGCGCTTCTAAGCGGCTGCTGCTTGCAGTCATAGCTCTTGTGCCAATTTATACTTCGTTTGGTAAAGCCTTTAATTGCTCATACTGTCATCCATTCGGTCACACTATAGCTGTCAATCATCCTTACTTAGCCACGCAGGGCACGTGAGAAAGGTATCTTAGTTATCCTTGTCTGGCAACATGCCAGTGCGGTTGCCATGGCGACCGCCGCCGCTAGTTAGTGGTAGATCAGTTCAGTTCAGTCGTGTCCGACTCTTCGTGACCCTATGGACCATATCATGCCACGCTTTCCGGTCTCTCACTATCTTCCTAACATCACATAACTTCATCTGCAGCGTCTCGAGGATATAGCCGTAGTTATTTTGGGATGCTAAACCAGATATATACCACATCGTACTCTGAGTAAGATGCTATTCATGGTCAGTTATTCATACACTAAATGATCAATTTTTTTCTGCATGGTACAGCAGCTGTTGTACAATTTTACTTTAGCCTTCATGAAAAATATCACACTGGCTCCACATGGCCTTCTGTTGACCCTTGATATGCGTCACAATCACACACCCGAGTATGTATTTGTCTAAGGGCACCTATGCATGCAAGGAGGGGACCGTTACTTTCCATTTGTCAAAACTGAAATGCACGATCCACACCATTTCTGTAATTCAACTGCCTGCTATTTGAACTGTCCAGCATTGATGCAAGTTTCAAAGAACTGCAATTAACAAATTAATCCAAGCAGAAAACAATGCCAAGAACTGCTTTGGTTTGCTTCGGTTTCATCTTTAACAACTGTTTGAGAACTAAAATTAGCCAAATGTTGCAAAAACATAGATGAGAGGTTACAAAATCTAAAAAACAATGCAGCCTACCTGTGGCGTAGGGTTTCACATCCTAAAGTGACATATATAGCTATGAAAAATACCGTAGTGGAGAGCTCCAGACTAATTTGACTGCCCGGGCTTTGTACTTTGCGATTGACATCTTGCAGGAAACAAAAGTATTTGCATTTCACCTGCACCAAAGTGCGACTGCCATCACTGGCATTAAACATCACGACCTTGGGGCAAGTAGCCGAACTTGCCACTAAGATGTCGCAGCATCTACGTGCATGCTATATACACGTCAACCTTTCTAGCATTAAAGCTGTCACATGCATGGCAGATATTCATATTCAGCTTTGGACTGACAAGTTTAAAAGTGTACTATTTGTGTTTGTCTAGCATGAAAAACAAAGGAAACTAAGGAAAAAAAAAAAAAAAAATGAACATATGTTGAAAAAGCACTAGTCATTAACACATAAAGCATATTCGCTCCTTTATTACGATAAAGTGGCCTTCAACAATAGTACAAAGCCTGAACATTTAAGAAGGTGCTGTGCCAGGCAGCTATTTTACAGAAACCTGAACCATTTCACCTGTAGTAATGCGCATCCCGGCGGTGTGGGCTGGGCACTTATTTTTCGGTCCACTCCAACATGCGAAAACTGCATCATGTCACGTGCATTCCCATTTTCCGAGTTTTGAGCTCTGTAGTGCAGGCTAACAAATTGTCGACGACTTATTTTCGTCTGATTGTTGCACAGCGCGTGTAAATAAATTACCACTGCACCTAATAAACACTGACATGCACGTGCAACATCGCCGATCATAAACGGATACACTGATGTCCGTCCGGACATCGGAGCACTCATCACAGCACTCTTCGTAATCTCACACAGCACTCTAGTAGGACGTAATCCGTACATCACAGCATCTCATGGTAAGCACAAACCACACCTCCAACAAACACGAATGACGCGATGCTTGGGCTAGAGACACGCCGGCGACCCCCAGCTTTTTCAGCGCCGCTTGTATACGTACTACGTAGAACTTGCAGCACCAAACCTCAATGCGAGCAGAAAGCGATGCGTTACGTGACGCATCTCATCACAGATGGAAGTGACGAAACTTTGAAGAATCAAATCTACATAACTACATAACGACCGTCGTAGACGTTAATCCACATGATAACGAGGACCAAATGAGCGGGCGTGCAGGCCGCGGGCTGGCCGTCAACACCGCGATTACATGCGCTTGCGCTCTGGTCGTGCTTGCCACCCTGCCGCGGTCCAACTCACGTAAACCTATCATCATGCCATCACGTAGTATATCACCCATTCTAGGCACTATTCTTGCCAATGTACTATTCTTTGTAATTTCACATTTCACGCATGCAGTATGTAGTACATACTTCTTTAGCACCTCGCACGCACACCTCATACCAACTTCGATTTGGCTACATATGGCTACCATGTTGTTGCTACCAACGTTACTAGTTGCTACAACCACGGGATCTCGGATCCGTCCAGCTTTCCCGACGGATCCCAAGGCCCATATCGGAGAAAAATGCATTGGGTCCGTCGGAAGAACCCTACTGATCGGGTCCGTCCACCGTACCTCTGAAAAATATTTCCCGGATCCGTCCGTCGTATCCCGAAGAAAAACGCACCGGGTCCGTCCGACATACCTTTAGCCACAGCCTTGTTGCTATCGCCGCCGCCGAGTTGCTAAGTTCTTTTGCGGGCGCAAGTCAGCCCAATAAAGCGTTTCTTCAGTGCAATCATCGACCCTTCATTTGTGTCGTCGACCTTGTCACCCCTACGTGACAATATGACGACAAAAAAAAAAAAAAAGAACCTGAAAAGTGAGTCATACTTATCATATCATATCAGGGTAATTATACCAATTGTAGGGGTGTGTTTATTCGGTGAACCCAGATGATTCCAGCCGCTCAGGGGAGACTCGCAGCGAAGCGTCAGGCGTGGCGGAAGAGCAAGGCAGCGAACAACTTCTTCGTCCTTGAGAGCGGCAGCACGCGACGCATGTCAGTGGTTATATCGATGAAGATTACCACACTATACAGTTTCCCCCCGGGCAGAGAAGGAGCCATCCTGGCTACTCATGGTGCCGAAAGGACAGACGGATCGTAGTAGGGCTTGATTCGGTCCACATGAACTATTTCGCGTCCACGGCGACGCAAGTCCGCAGATGGCGTAACGGGCTCAACTACGTAGTTCACAGGAGATGTTTTTTGAAGGACTCGGTATGGACCGTGATACCGAGCAAGAAGCTTCTTTGACAGGCCGGCGGTTGTGGCAGGAACCCAGAGCCACACCAGGGAGTTGGGCGCATATGAAGGCGCCTCACCAGTGTCACGATGGTGTTTTTGTTGCCACTGATTTTCCTTTGTGAGCGAACGAGCGAGCTGACGGCATTCTTCTGCATACTGGGCGGCGTCCGAGAGTGGCGTCGATTCAGAAACATCAGGGCGGTAGGGAAAAAGCGCGTCCATTGTGCAGGTTGGCTCGCGCCCGTAAAGAAGAAAAAAGGGAGAGAATCCAGTGGTGGTCTGTATCGCAGTGTTGTACGCGTAGGTTACGAAGGGAAGAACGTGGTCCCAGTTGGAATGAGCGTCGTTGACGTACATGGCCAGCATGTCACTCAGAGTACGGTTGAAGCGTTCTGTCAGGCCATTCGTCTGAGGGTGGTAAGAAGTAGCGGTGCGATGAATGATGCGACATTCTTTCAGTAGGGCCTCGAGAGCGTCGCACAAGAAAACGCGTCCGCGGTCACTGAGCAGTTCCTTCGGAGTCCCGTGGCGAAGAATCAAGTTGTTGAGAATGAACAAAGCAACGTCTCTTGCAGAGGCAGAAGGTAACGGTGATGTTTCAGTGTAGCGAGTCAGATGGTCTACTGCCACAATAATCCACCGGTTTCCAGCAGGAGTAGTCGGAAGAGGGCCATAGAGATCTATGCCAACGCGGTCAAACGGACGAGCAGGGCAGGGTAACGGCTGCAACGAAACAGAGGACTTCTGAGGAGTTTTTCGGCGTTGACAAGATTCGCAAGCGCGCACGAAATGTCTTACGAAGCGGTACATTCCTCGCCAGTAAAATCGCAGACGTAGGCGCGTGTAGGTTTTCAATACGCCACCGTGAGCACATTGTGGGTCACCATGGTACGCAGCACAAATGTCGGCGCGGAGATGACGCGGGATGACTAGAAGCCACTTCCGTCCATCAAGCAAATAATTGCGGCGATAGAGGAGACCGTCACGAATGGAGAAGTGGTGGGCTTGGCGGACGAGCGCTTTGGATGAATGACCGGGAGTAGGACTTGAGAGAAAATTCAAAAGTGCATTGATCCAGGGGTCATTCCGCTGCTCGGTAGCCATGTCGATAGTTGTAAGAGTCGACAAATCGTAGGCACAGACGTGGTCAGACGAATTATCTCTAGGCAATGGCGAGCGGGAAAGAGCATCCGCGTCCGTATGCTTCAGGCCTGATCGATAAATGACATGAATGTCAAACTCCTGGAGACGAAGAGCCCAGCGAGCAAGGCGACCGGATGGGTCTTTCAGAGAGGCAAGCCAGCACAAAGCGTGGTGATCGGTCACAACGTAAAACGGTCGACCATACACATAAGGACGAAATTTTCCGATAGCCCAAATAATGGCCAAACATTCCCTTTCTGTGACTGAATAATTAGATTCTGCCTTTGTCAATGTTCGGCTGGCGTATGCCACAACATACTCGCTGTAACCAGGCTTACGTTGGGTAAGGACGGCACCAAGCCCAATACCACTGGCATCAGTGTGGATCTCCGTAGGCGCAGCCGGATCAAAGTGGCGTAGAATGGGCGGCGAAACCAAAAGGCGGCGTAAAGTGTCGAAGGCTTTATCGCAGGCTGGAGTCCAGGCGGAAAGGTCGGAGCTGCCGGCAAGGAGCTGGGTCAGAGGAGCGATGATAGAGGCGAAGTTCAAGATGAAACGTCGAAAGTAGGAGCAGAGGCCGATAAAGCTCCGAAGCTGCTTCAGGGAGGTTGGCTTCGGGAACTCTGCAACTGCGCGAAGTTTGGTGGGGTCGGGAAGAATGCCGTCCTTAGAAACTACGTGGCCTAAAATTGTGAGTTTTCGAGCGGCAAGGTGGCACTTCTTCAAATTCAACTGAAGCCCAGCGCCGGCGAGACACGTGAGGACATCCTTTAGGCGGAGAAGGTGAGAAGAAAAGTCGGCAGAAAAAACTACGATGTCGTCCAGATAACAAAGACAGGTCTGCCACTTGAGTCCACGAAGAACAGTGTCCATCAGGCGCTCGAAAGTAGCCGGGGCATTGCAGAGGCCAAAGGGCATAACGTTGAACTCGTATAATCCATCCGGTGTTATAAAGGCAGTTTTCGAGCGGTCATTATCAGCCATCGGTACCTGCCAGTAGCCGGAGCGCAAATCCAAAGAGGAGAAATACTCGGCTCCCTGTAAACAGTCCAAGGCGTCGTCGATTCGCGGCAAAGGATAGACATCTTTGCGCGTGATTTTGTTAAGCCTACGGTAATCGACGCAAAACCGGATGGAACCATCTTTCTTGGTGACCAAAACAACCGGAGAAGCCCATGGACTGTTAGATGGCTGTATGACGCCCCGGCGAAGCATGTCGTCCACGTTGTCAGCAATGACTTGGCGCTCAGAGGCCGACACGCGATAAGGACGCTGTCGTAAAGGTGCGTTTGTACCAGTGTCGATTGCGTGCGTAACGACAGACGTGCGACCCAGAGCAGTGTGAGGAAGGTCGAAGGCAGAAGTGAAGTTCTGTAGAAGAGCAGCGAGTTGATCGCGTTGTGCGGGTGGGAGATCTGCGTCAATAGCTTGTTGAAGAACATCGGGTGGTGTCGAAGCGGTCGCTGTATCGCAAGAGCTGAGCACATTAACGTCTAATGAAGTAGGCGTTGCAGGAAGAGTATTTACAAGTGCGGGATCAAGTTCTTCAATACGACCGAGACACTCGCCGCGTAGCAGGACGGACGGGCACGAAAATGGATTTGAGACGTACATTGCACTAAGGCCATCTTCGAACTTGAGGACCGCAAATGGAAGCAGGAGGCAGGGATGGCGTGAAGCGGCGTCGGAAGGTGTGAAGAAGACAGTCGAACTAATAACGCTTTCACAGGAGAGTGGAACGAGGGCAGCAGAAAATGGAGGAATGTCTGTGTCACTGGCGACGAGGAGTTTTGCAGGCCGGGTAGGGACGTCACACAAGACGGTATCACAAAGAGGTAAAAAGGAAACTTCCGCGCGGGCGCAGTCAATAACGGCATGATGAGTGGAAAGGAAATCGTAGCCCAGGATGATGTCGTGTGAGCAGCGAGACAGTACAATAAACTCGATGGTGTATAAGACGTCTTCGATGAGAACACGGGCCGTGCACGCCGCTGAGGGATGAATGCGCTGTGATGAGGCGGTGCGAAGCGAAAAGTCGGAAAGTGCGGTGGTCACCTTACGAAGACGACGGCAAAGAGCTTCACTGATGACTGATACGGCAGCGCCCGTGTCGACTAGAGCGAGTACTGCGACGCCGTCGACAAACACTTGAATTACGTTAGTGGGAGAACACCGAGGACTTGAAGAGTTCGAACCAAGCGCAGTTCTTGCCCCGGGAACTGCGACTGTTAGTTTCCCTCCACGGTGACCGTAGAACGTCGGAGTGGGGACGGGGAACGGCGACGAGGGGAAGGTGATCGGCGAGTTGTGTACGTTTGATTGTCACGAGATACAAATTCGGAACTGGGCGGATTTCTCGGCGAGGGCTGGTCTGTATTGTAGGAGTAGTTCCATAGTTCAGGTCGAGAAGGTGGAAGGCGTTGGCGGCAAAGGCGTGCGACATGGCCCGGCAGCCCGCAAGAGTAGCAGATTGGTCGGTTGTCCGCGGTACGCCAAGGGTTCGTAGGGGGTTGGCGTACCCTTGGAATAGGGACATGGAATGCAGACCCAGGCAAAGGCGAAGGAAGGTTGGAAGGAGCGGCCTGGTAGGAAAGAGATGCTGATGGCATGAGCGGCCTGGCCGCAACTTGGGCGTAAGTCAGTGGTGCCGTTACTTGCGCTGGCACGGGGCTGGGCGGCAGCACAGGGCTGGGCGGGAGCATGGAGCTGGGAGGAAGGACGTCAGCGATGTGATCTTGAACGGCACGCCGTATGGTAGGGGCCAAAGACGGAGCCATGTCAGGAACAAGGCGGCCACTATCCTGTAACTGAGGGACCAGCGATAGCTGGCGGGCGACCTCTTCTCGAACGAAGGCTTTGATTTGCTGAAGTAAAGGGCTGTCCTCTGATGGGGTAGAACCGCCCAGCGCAAGTGTAGAGATGGCGTCGTCTCTAACACCGGACCGCCGGGTAGAAGCGCGCTTCTTACGAAGCACGTCGTAGCTCTGGCAAAGCTTGATCACGTCACTCACCGTGGCAGGATTTTTTACCCAGAGCATTTGGCACGCGTCGTCAGAGATGCCTTTCATGATGTTCTCAATCTTATCCGCTTCAGTCATTAGCGGATCGACACGCTTGCATAGGTCCACGATGTCCTCTATATAACTAGTGAACGACTCATCGACTTGCTGAGTGCGCTCACGCAAGCGTTGTTCTGCCCGGAGCTTGCGAACTGCAGGGCGGCCGAACACTTCTGCAAAATTCTTTTTAAATGCAGACCAAGATGGCAGGTCTGCCTCATGGTTGCGAAACCAGAGGTTCGCCACGTCAGTCAGATAAAAGATTACATTGCTTAGCTTGATAGCGTCGTCCCATCTGTTGTAGCTACTGACGCGCTCATATGCCGCCAACCAATCGTCGACGTCCTGGTCGGCTGTGCCACTGAAGAAGCACGGATCACGCTGCCGTAGAGCTCCAGAACACAGCACGGTGGTTGGGAGGGGCGACGATGTCGTGGCAGTGTCGTCCGGCATGCTGGAAGCAGAGGGTAACGTGCGGCTTCTTAGTTCCAGGGTGGACGGGAAAGTACCCAGCAGCACCTGCACCAATTGTAGGGGTGTGTTTATTCGGTGAACCCAGATGATTCCAGCCGCTCAGGGGAGACTCGCAGCGAAGCGTCAGGCGTGGCGAAAGAGCAAGGCAGCGAACAACTTCTTCGTCCTTGAGAGCGGCAGCACGCGACGCATGTCAGTGGTTATATCGATGAAGATTACCACACTACACAATATATATCAGGGCTCTTTCACTGAATACAGTCCATTTTTTTGATCAAGCTTGCAAGGTGTGTTGTATGGTTGTCACCAGAATTAGCAAGCGACATTGAAAGCTAGTCTCTGCCGACGTAAATGATGAGTATATCCACTTCTGGTATGACCGTCATTACATGATAAAATTAAAATGAATATCCAAGAAATGTAGTGCAGAATAAAGAATGTTGAACATATGTTCCCCATTAACATGCTTTGTGGTAGCAATCACATGAGCTTCTGCTTTTAAAATAATATGCCATAGTTGCTGTTGGTGAAAATAAAGCAGCTTGACTATGGAATCTACAGCAAGCTGTCAACTGGCTTGTTCTCTGCTGCCCACATAATCGTTGTAAGCAATCACTGATCCTCTTTGGGTGCCTTTCATGCCATTTTAGCAAAGATTGCAGGTAGGGTTTAACTGGCAGCTCAAAGCGGCCATTGGACTTTTTCATACTTGACTGTTGCAAGCCTCTTGCAACAAAACTTGCAGATACTGATCCCCTTAAAGGAGCCGCGAAGCGCTTCGTAACGTGATGTCGGTTGTGCTTCAGGTCGATTCTTTATGTCACAGGGATACTAGCTCAAAAAGAATTACAAGAATCGGTGCACAGGAACAGGAATTATTCAATTAAGAAATTTAAAAATAGAAGCAAACAAAAAACTGCCCTCAACTCAAATTTTGCGGGGCTTCCCATTCCCATTTCGCTCTCCCATTGACGTCATTGGGTACGACCAATCAAAAGAGGCAAACCGATGACGTCGCGGAAGTTATCACTGCATGGTTGCCTGTTTGCTTTAACTCGTTCCTGCCAAGGATGGCAGCGTCGTTTCTATGGTTACAAGGAACACGTGGGCGTAAGTTGACAGCGTCGCTCCCATGGTGATAAACAGGTGGATGGTCAACGACGCTTCACCATCCGATATCAGCACTGCTAGCACCTTAGGAGTGCATAAGAAGTCATCGTAAATGGACTTGCCAGACTAATCGGAACTCAAACGCGAGATATCGATATCGCGATGGAGCGACGATCTACGCGTTATTCCGTGCGGGGATACGCCGAAAGGGGACGAACAGCAGCCGACCAGCGTCGTAGCGTCCACCGCGCGGTGTTGACGACGATCGCCCAGCAACGCTGCCAGACCACCACCAAGCTGACGATGCGCACTGGTAAATATGAACCGCAGCACTTTTTCTGCATCCTTTCTTGGGACTGAAACGAATTCTTGTAGAATGCAGTGGCTCGATTAGATCGCTTCCGCCAAGTCGTTCTCGGTACGCAGGCACGCCTCGCGAACTTCGAAAAACAATTCATACGTGTTATTGACGAAATGTGCCTTGTCCATATCGCCATTAAAAACGTGGTGATAGAGCCACTTTGGTAACATTACGTTCAATTTTAACCCCGGAAGTCACGCGAGCGGAGAAAACACCACACTGATGACTTGAAACTGTTGCTGCGTCCAGGTGTACGGAGCCTCTGTGCTGCCGAGATGTTTAGAGCCATGTGCAGCCAGGAACCGGGACTGCATATCTGCATATGCCAAGACGAATATATATATATTTGTTCTCTGCCTGGATACCGAGGTGTTGCAAATCGCATACGGCGACCTCATCGAGAGGGGTCAGCTAGGAGCCTGAAATGGATATCCACAACAAGGTATTTCCGAAGTTGAATCCCCTGAAACAAGCACTAATGGTGGCTCGCGCGTTGTGCACATAGCGCACTTCGTTTTCTTCTTTGGAATGAGGCCTTCTAAAGGCGTACCGCATGCTCTTCAAAAATAAGAAGGGTGCAGTGCACCAGAAACTGGCAGACTAGGTTTCCACATTAGGGACATTTGAACCTTTCCAACATGTGTGCATGCTGTAAAAGCACAGTATTTCACTGGATTCACTAGTGCAGCTTACTCATTTATTATCATTGCATATGTGTAGAAAGCACTATCAGTAATGTAATGACTAATCTATAGCAGAACTTATTAGAATGTACAACCTTTTCTTTTACATTTTTTTATTCCCTGAGGCGAGAAAACATAAAAAAAAACAAACAAAAAAAAAAAAAACATTCTTCATAGGGTATTTTGTCTCAAGGTATGGGAGGTGATTTGTGGTGGTACTCTTTTTGCAGTATGCTAGACATTTGAGTCAGACCAATGTGGACTGGAGCTTTGCAAATCTCGAGATTGCTCTTTCACACATGTCTCTCTTCTTTTCATTCTAGAAAATATTATGTGGCCTACCACCAGTTTGCAAGATGGATTTGGGGGAGAGACTGAACTGGAGAACAAAGAGTGATCCCTTCAAGTGCGGTGACAATGATTAGGAAGATGTTTCCATCGGAACGCTACACAGGGTTAAATTTCCCAACTGTGAGGGGTAAAAAAAATAAACCAGTTTTCAGTTTTTTCAAGCTTCATTTGTTTATACAGTGCACAGCTTGCAGCACGGATTACTGCATGTGGTACTGTTAAGCCGAAAAGCAATTAGTACGCCAGGCAAAGACAGAAAAGGGCAACACAGATATACAACTTTTGAAACACTTTTTTTCAGGGCTCTTCATTTTTGGTCTTACACTTTCCGGAACCATGAGGCCAAACAACAACACCATATTGCAACACCGGGAAGAACCAAGAAAAGCAAATGCTTCCCCAGTGGCCATGTTAATGGCCATTTTTTAAATTCTCCTTAGCAAAACAGTGCACAGGGTGACGGAACAGAGTCATGAAGACACTAACACAGAACTCACTAGCAACTTAATAAATATATTGCTTGAAGGCAAGAAATACTGCATACTGCTTCACAAAGAGACATGCACCAACTGGCCAGGCTACTTTCAGTGATGCATTTTGGAAAGGCTCTTGTGCCTATGGCACTTAGGATACACATTTAGGTGTCTGTTCCAAGGCTCAGCCATAACAATACCTATATAGTGAGGCAAAAGTTCTGGCATTGCATAACTTTGACCAGCAGCTATGTTGACGCACGGAGTATCGCAGCAGGGTACGAAGAGCAGACCATGTTGAGTTTCCAGTGTCGAGAGCATACCAAAAAAGAAAAAAGAGGTTCATATTCTTGATGTGCAAGATTCGACACCTACTCCTTGCTGCCAAGTATATTAACCTGGATAGCACTTTTGGTGCCACATAGATGGTAGGCAGCACTAAATGCAAGTAATGGTCACTCCAAATGCAGCAAGGTGCCAGTGACCACTTCACTTGGATGTTGGATGAATGCAGGGGCAGGTCTACAGCAGAGGCTGAAGGATAATAAGAAGCGTGGCTTCTATCACTGTCAACAATGTCTAGAAGTTTTCACAAATAGGAATCTGTGTTCTTGTCACCCTGAGAGACGGATAGAAATTTAAATCAACATGTGATCTGAGGAGATGGGCACCAGTTACAAAGCTACAGTTGAAATTTTCTGTGGAAGCACATACAAAGAAACAACAGAAAGAGCTTGTGAGCAGAGTTGTATCCTCACAGCTGCTACTTTAATGATGTCCTACCAAAGATTGGTGATGTTATCAAAAGACACATGTGGAATTTCCTGGAGTATGTATAGCAGCTAAACTTATATCAGAAAAACAGTTTACATGGCAATTTTTATCAGTCATATATCTAGACAGAGATCTTCCTTTTAGCAAGCCAGTTTCAGAGAGGGCCACAATCTGGACCACAGGTTTTGTTTAAGAATATTTTCAGTTCAGGTTCGTCCCAGCGCAGCTGCACTGCATTACAACTGGCACATTTCGCTGGTTTTGAGTTCTGCAAAGTTCAACAGGGTCATATACAGCACAACAAGCATTGCTTTCTAAGTGCTAATCATTAACTACAAGAAAAGAACAGCTGTAGGGAGTTGGTGAAGGTTCCAGGTAATATCGCTGGACATATGAACACAGGGCTTCGAACAAAATATAAAGGAAGGAAGGACAGATCTTCATTTCTGAGTTCCGTAATTTGCACACCATAATCCCTCACAACGTCGAAAAAAGATGCTGACTGGGACACACTGGACCACAGCAAATTGTTTGCATGCCACTTATGACATCTTGCAGTGGCCTGGTCCCTCAAGAACACGAACATTTTTGCTACAGCTGTTTGAACTTGTTTGCACTTAGGGGACAGTGGAGACTGGATCAAATGCAGTTGGTCAAAAACATGGACACACTTTGCAGATGCAGAAAAACATCCATCTTCAACACACAGGCCATGCGCACGGTCGACACGGCACGGTTAAATTTTGGGACTGGCAACAAGGAACTTTCAATGGTGTAGTGGCAGTGTGTAGAACAGCGCGAAAAAAAAAAAACGACAGGGACGAAGGAAGACGACAAGAAGACGACACAATGGATTACCAACATGCCCAAGCTTCTGTTTTAACGTGTAGTGGCAGCGAGTAGGAGCAGCTATCAAAACCAGCTGGATGGTCACCACAGCTGGCATAAAGTCCATTTTGCAAGTTTTGAAGCATGGATGAAACCACACAATATGCAGCAATGATTCTTGGTACAAAACTTTGTCGATAAGACATTTTGCATCTAAGGCAATGGGAAAGCATTTCAGCAAGCTCGATGGCTGCATGCTCTTTGAACCCGCAGTCAAATTTTCTGTGGCATATGCTGTTATGGCAAATGTCAGGACAACACAGTAGAACAGTGCATAAACACTTTGTAGCAGTCAGTGAGCAAGGTCATTCTTCATGTATCATGTCATAACACTTTGATAACACATCTCCTCTTATGTGGCTTGCAGAAACCAGGCTTTCACTGTGATGTTGGCAATATGAGATGAGAAGAATGTGACTTGCTCTTCTGTACGAACATTCATGTGCAAGCCCTTGCATTGAGAATCAGCTGCGAGTCGGTGCTGATCCCAGTACTAGTACTATGAGCTCATAAGGAACATGATGAAGCTTTGCCTTTTGAAAATGATGCCTTTCGCCGTTGGAGTGTCACCGAAATCCACGCCATTCATTGCTTTAGACTCTTATTGTTCAGATTGCTATACCAGCCACTATCTTGTCACTTCTCGTGATCGTTGAGTGATGTGGCCGCGCTGAATTGTTGCTCATTCTCATGGTCTGGCAGCTCCACTAACCCACGGCCGATTCCTCAGCACTGGCCCCCTTTGGTTGTCACTGGCCCCTTAGAAATGCTCATGCTAGAGCAGCCATATCCTTCCTATAGGGATAGCACTGCCTTGAAGATGTGGCCATATTCCAAGTCTGCAAACACAATAAAATTGAAATTATTACCCCCCCCCCCCCCCCCTCTTGCATTTACCCACAGCCACAGCCAGTGTGACAAAGGAACTACAACTGGCAGCCAAAGTAGCAGAAGCGCTCATAATGTGAGTGCATCGCGTGAGCGCGTAAGCACACGTGAGAGCTCGAGCTGTGCTATGAGGAGGAATGGCAACAAAATTTTAAGGTCGAGCGCTGCGTGCAACCTCTCGAATTATATAATTGTGGTCAACTGTCGATCGCATGGCTTGTCTAAGAGTGTGCAAGCTTGTCGTTTTTTTTTGTTTTTTTTTCAGAGCATGGCTTGCCGGAGCTTCGACCGCATTATCGAAAAAAAAGAAGAGCGGGGGGGGGGGGGGGGGGGAATGCGTTTCATCTGCGTTGTTGCATCAACAGACCTGTGGCAAGGGACAGGGGAACGCGCGTGTTAGGGATGTACTCCGTCCCCCCCCCCCCCCTTCTGCTCTGAAAAAAAAAAAATCGACAAGCTTGCGCAAACTCTCAGACAAGCCACTCGACAGTTGACCAATATTATATAATTCGAGAGGTTGTACGCAGCGCTCGACCTTAAAATTTCGTTGCCATTCCTCCTCATAGCACCGCTCGAGCTCTCAAGTGTGCTTACGCGCTCACGCGGCCCGATCTGTTGACAGTCGAGAGAACAGTGAGCGGCTGCCAAGGTCGTTACTCGTAACGATGAATCTCTGAGAAAGTATACAACAGCAGTTAAAACACTGAATCCTTGATCGTGTATGAACTTCGACAGACTCGCTGACCAAAAACGTGGTCATTGGCACAACTTTCACTGATCAGTCCGTCACGATACTTCAGTCTTCGACTGTTTTTCGCAGAGCGCCTGGCATCGTTGGCACCGCGTTGCTGTGTAGCCGCCGTTGCTGGTAGCCTACGGATGCATAAGCTACCGATGAACACTCGAAGGCGTCTGCAGTGAAGTGCGCCGAGCACGCACGCCGATTCGGTTCTTTCTCAATGCCCAGTGCTTCTAACCACATTCTTTTTCGTTCATTATGGGAAGGAAATCTGTGGTACGACACTCCTCCAACGCCTTCGTTGCTCGAGTAGCCTGGGACTGCGCAGAATTTCTTCATGACAGCACGAAATATAACCAAGCTTCACCAGCGAAAACCGATCGGCCTAGGCAGGACAGCCTACTATGACACGAAGAACCACCTACAACAAACCACGAGGAATAAACAAACGGCAAACCACGTCCAAGGTCTGGCAAGGTATAACACAAGTATACGTCGCCACAGGGCAAACAGGAGCTACATGAGTAGCTATTTCTACTAGAGGGGCGCAAAATTCTTGGATTCGGGAAAATAGACAGAGCCTCTAGCGTTATTTTTGTAACATTTTATTTGAAGTGCTTTAATCTAAAATAAATATGTCGGTTTTGTAAGTATATTAGAAAACGCAAGAACATTAAAGAGCGTATCATTAATCATGAGTTCATTTAGCCGTCAATTTATTGTTCGTCCAATCATCAAATTGGACCCAATGTCGTCATATCCGCTGTCAAAAAATGGCCGCTGTGTGCCGGCACCATCAGTGGTCCGAACTCGCTTTCACGAACAAATTAAAATATTAAATACTGGATAATACACAAAACAACCACCGTTAATAGTGTCACTATAACTCAATCTACGTAACCAACAGGCAAAACAATGTGCTTAAAAATCGTTTTGGGGCTCTATACATAGTCAGTCCGATGTCTCTTATTGCAAACTATGCATTTGCGTGATAAAAGGATAGAAAGTGCCACACACTTTATCCACGAGCAGTCGCAGTCAAACAGACATAAACAGAAATACACACAAGATGAGAAAGCATATTTATTTATATATTTGCTGATTTATTTATTCATTCAATATTAAATTATTTACCTTCGAGGCCAGGCATGTTACAGAGAGGAATGGTACAAGGTATTTAATACAAGACAAGAATAAATGCAGTGAAGGCGTATTCAAACATGTGTGTGCTAATGATACATCGTTAGCGACAGAATTGCAAAGAAGTTGGTTATCATCAATTAATATGATTTCAATGGAAAGGTGGTTCCATTGTCGAGATTTAAGAGGAGCGAATGGCTGAAAAAAGGTGTGTTACAACAGTTGATGCCGACTTTGCAAATATGATCAATGAAATGAGAGCGATACAGAGGTTCGTTAATAAATTTGGTGTGAAGTACAGGATGGTAAAAGAATTCTTAAAATTTTACTCAGAAATGATAGAGCTGGAAGTGAAAGGCTATTTTTCATGGCTGATAAACTAGCTACTCGGTCCTCCCGTAGTGCATCGTCCAGGTTGCGGAGCATCTGGTAGGTCACACCATCAATGCCCGGGGAGCTGCGGCGCTTGGTCCGCTGGAGGGCCATGGTGAGCTCCCGGGCAGTGAATGGGACCGTGCAGATGGCTACCAGGTCTGCAGGGTCCACTGGCCTGAGGTTAATATCAACAAGATCCCATATTGATGACTCGTGCTATAGTTTAGGTCGTATTAGTGCTAGTGTCTTAAAAAGCAACAGTTTAAGGGGGATGGAGCAGTACAGAAATTACGATGAAGATAACCTAGGATGTGGCTAGCATTATTTATAATATAATTAATGTGCCTCGTCCAGGTTAAGTTCGTTACAATACAAGCACCACTGTAGTTGTAGGAGTTAATGAGATCTAAACCAGTGTTATTTATGTAGTAAAGAGACAAAACAGAATCTGTCTGAGTCATGCAAGATTTTACACTTATTAGGATTCAGTTCCATCTGTGATGCATTACACCAATTCTCTATAGCAATTAGATCTTTTTGACAAATTGGCTGCGTCTACGAGTAGCGAATAAAACCCAAGTACTGTATTTACAGTAATCAGGAGAACACTGATTTTCCTATGAGCCAGAACTACAAGAGACACATTCTCAGCATCTTTTATCAGCAATAACATAGAAGTTTCCAACATATATCTTCTTAAGTGATATCAGATATGCATAATTTATACATAACGTACCTGGTATCTTATTAGCTACTTTAGTCTAACTAGAGAGCTGTGCAAAGTGTAGCTAAATTTTGCCGTGATTCTGCAAAATAATCAAGCAAAAAGATGTCATTCTATATTTCATTTCAGTGCACATACATATTGCTTGCTTCTAATGTTTAAATAGTATATCATAATGTCAAATGTAGTTTTGCCCATGCTCCTTTGAGCCTAAGAGACGCATAAATAAGTAATGATGCATTTCCAAAGAAGGCCCTCTAAACAATGGCCTCGGCCTACCATCGTATAGTGGTGGTCAGCCATCTTGGACCTCTTCGTCTAATATTAAACGAAAACCACCCAGGGTGGGGTAGATTTGTAATAACGGAGCAGTTTATAGCTAGCATCCACCCAAATACAGCCACAGAGCTACCAAGGAAAGCAATACAGCTGATTCAGAACCTTCACAGTTTGGTTCATACTGAGGGCCACTACCTGTCTAGGGCAGCTCCTCTACTGACACAGCTAACCAGGACAGCCAGGAGATCAGATGGCAGTATGAGAGCAAGCTGAGGAGCAGATCAAACTGGGAACAGTATTGGTCCAATGTGGCCACCGTCTGCCCCATACAAGAGGAGTTCCTAAGTTCGGATCTGCACTAGCATTATTTTAGTTGTGAAGCTTTGTGGCTGTATGGCTCTGTTTGGGAAGAAGGATGATTACACTTGTCTGGCATTTATGTCATTCTATCCATGAGTGGGTAAAAATAGGCATTAGCCAACTTTGTAAAAGTGGCATCATAAAGACCTTGAATAATAAGGAAAAATAGTTCAATGGTTTAATATAGTACAACTGCAATAAAGAGGTATGATAAGCTGATTGCTACTCCAAATTCCATCACAGGTTGAAAGGTGCACAATAACAAGATTGGGCACACTGCTGAAATTAGCTAATTCAGAGCATGCTCCTACAGTGAAACCAAAACAGCATGTGGCAGGCTTTGGGCTCGGGCATTTACCTTGTTGACTTACATGCCTTGACTCCCACACTTTATCTGCTTGGAAACATTACAGCTTTTAACTGTACTACTCATCACAAATATTGGAGCAGGAACCTTTGTTGCAGCTAAAAGAGGACAAAATGTGGCTGTAATTGGTATAAGCAATATCAACCACAGATTGCAAACTGGCTTGCACTAGTTAAGCGGGACTGACACTAACACAAACTTATGTATCCACTGTAGATTCTTCAGCCTCCACACTGTGAGTTTAACAGGATTACTGCCCCTTTCCTCTGGCCTTCACCTCTTCCTCAATGCAATGCTAAGATGGGGTCAGCTAAAAATTGCCAGATTTTGGTGAAGCAAACTTTTATGATCTGTAAAAGAGAGCAGTGATGTTTTCATATGAACAATTATCCATATTAAGCCTTACTCTAGTCCTTATTTAGTACCCCTCAAAACCCAAGTGCATTTCCCACACGGAATTTTAGTTTTTCAAATAGGCAATATGCTAACGAAACTGCTACAAAACTAAGAAAATGGTGGAACAGAAGTACTCTCAGCTCGACACTTAGCAGCTTTCATATTTGAGAACAAGTAGAAGCAAACTCTGAGCTTCTGAAAGAAATCAATATTATACGCTTTCTGAAGCACGGAGTTATCAATATGCAAAGAAAGCGAAACTATAAATCTAATCACCTTGCATTATCAACCTGCAAGTGCTTTTTATGGTGGAAAGCAAACTGCCAAAAATGTGGATACAAGCAATTCCCCATTTGTGCAGCTGTGAAAACAAACGGTCCATTAGGACAGTTTGCTTTCGTATATTAACCAAAAATCTCTGTATTATACTAATATTCTTTAGTTTAAAAATGCCACATAGAGGCCTTTCTCTTTTATCTTTGACAAAAGCACAGACTAATTATAGCAAGCAAACAACCTCCTTCTTTACCAACTCTGCACGGAAGAACTTGCATAATTAGTGAAATCCTTAGAGCCATTGAGAAAAGGTTAAAAGAACATATGTCTGAATCATTAGATATTTAATATTGGTTTATATGCAGTTTTTTTTTCTTTTTTCATGAAAAATTTTTTTGAATATGGTGAATTACCATATTTTCGGTATCAGAATGTGGGATCCTTGTCAGAACAAAACAACTTGAGTATACCTTGGCTTCTTTGTCGGCCTTGAGAAAATACTGTTGCAAGGAAAAAAAAATATTTATAGAGGTGTATTTCTGTTACTGAGGTGATTTTTAGTTGCATGGTTTCTAAAAGATTGTTACCATGCAGCTAGCCACGAGAATAAGAGCACAGTGAATCACGAGCCCGACACGTTGATAACGGTGATGGAGCTGCTGTTGAATAGTCGTGAAGCCAGAACGTATCTTCTCGTGACGAGACTTAGGCAAGCTTTTGACCATTCTTGCACCACTGTGGAAACATACTTAACCAACCTTATGCCGGTGATGGCAGCAAACCGCACAGCGCAAACTCTACAAGAGACAGGAACAATGGGCAGAAGGAAAGCTAATGACAAAAAAACAAAAGAAATGCTTCGTTTGCGTAAAAAGGGACAATCCAGCGTCTATACATTTGAGATGAAGCTACATGATAAAGACGATTTGTCGCGGTTTCGTCAATAGCTTTGTTTTGTGGACACTGCCTGGAGTTTTGAAGAATTTCTCCAAAGTCGCAAGTGCCCCACTAGCCCTTTTCGCAAAGCGACGCCGTAAAGGTGGTGCACTGGTGCCTCGGTACAAACAGCAAGGATGCGTTTTAGGGATGCTTCACCGTAAGAACGACTCGCCGCCGAACACACTCGGCAGGATGTGAGTTTGGCTATAGTGCTCTAGAAGTTGGGCAGTGTGTCGACCGCGCCGCGAAATGCATGGGAGCGGGGGGCCGCTTTTGCGATGACGGAGGCGCCGCTGCGCAGAGGGCGCCACCAGCAACTGGTGTGTCAGCCGTCCGGGCGTCCGCGTAGGCGCGCTGTGCAGCAGGGTGGATACCGCGCGGACTGTACGTTCTTGTTTGCTTGTGCGTCGTCTCGAGCTGTTCGCGACAAGATTTTATAAATATGCCGATTAATGGGGCTCAGTACTGTTAGCAATCACCTAATTTATTTTCCCTTTTGGCCGTCGGCAACACCTCGCGGAAGCAACATGGCAGAGGGCGTACAAATTCAGACTCGCACACCACGCTTCACTCGCCGTACAGCTTGCTTTAGCATTCCTGAAGCACCTAATTGATGTTCAGAAAAGCACTCGTTTTGAAAAGAGGGCCGTGTGGAGGCAGGATGTATGAAAAAATCGAACATGCAACATGTGCGTTCGAGCGCTGACTAAAGCTGGCCACAGTAACCCCATTATCAAAACAGTCAAACATGGTATATTCCGTTGTTTCAAGCGCAGACTATGCCGAATACAGTAAGTCACCTGAAGCCACAAGAAAAGTCGGCATTCAGTTTGAATGAAATAAATATGGACTACCCCGCATAGAGGTAGAGACATCAGAAACGAACGACACTACACCAGGTCTCAGTTCAGGCGTTCAGTCGTGTCCGACTCTTCGTGACCCTATGGACCATGTCACGCCACGCTTTCCGGTCTCTCACTATCTTCTTAACATCACATAGCTTCATCTGCAATGCCTCGAGAATGCCATCTAACCATCGCGTTCGCTGCCTACCCCTTCTCCGGCGACCCTCAACCTTTCCCAACATCAAATCTTTCTCCAGCGACTCCTCTCTTCTCATCAGATGACCAAAGTAGCTGAGCTTTAACTTTAGAATTTGACCCTCCAATGAGCAGTCAGGGTTTATGGTCGACAATATCGACTGATTTGATCTTCTGGCAGTCCAAGGAACTCTTAAGAGTCTTCGCCAGCACCACAATTCAAACGCGTCAATTCTTCGGTGGTCAGCCTTTTTCACAGTCCAACTCTCGCATCCATACATCACAACTGGAAAGACCATAGCACGGGTTATACGGATCTTGGTTGGCAGACTAATGTCTCTGCTCTTTACTAGGCGGTCAAGGCTAACCATGGCTCTCTTTCCCAGAAGCAGGCGTCTCCTAATTTCATGGCTGCAGTCTCCTTCCGAGGTAATCTTGGCGCCCAAGAACAGAAAATCTGTCACAGCTTCCACTTCTTGTCCATTGATGCTCCAGGACTTGATAGGGCAAGACGCCATGATCTTCGTCTTTTTAATGTTCAGTTTAAGCCCAAACTTCTCACTCTCTTCTTGTACGCGCATCAGAAGTCTCTTGAGATCCAATTCACTTTCTGCCATTAAAGTGGTATCATCCGCATATCTAAGGTTGTTGATGCGTTTTCCAGCGATCTTCACTCCAGCTGAAGACTCGTCCAGACCGGCCTTCCTCATGATGCACTCTGCATATAGGTTAAATAGGCAGGGCGACAGTATGCAGCCTTGCCTCACCCCTTTCTCAATCGGAAACCAATCAGTAAGACCATGCCCAGTTCTGACTGTGGCCTCTTGCCCTTCATAAAGGTTCCTGAGGAGACAGATGAGGTGAATTGGAACTCCCATCTCTTTGAGAGCTTGCCACAATCTGCTGTGATCTACGCAGTCAAACGCTTTCGCATAATCAATAAAGCAGAAGTAAATGGGTTTCTGGAACTCTCTTGCTTTTTCCATGATCCAGCGAAGGTTGGCAATTTGGTCTCTAGTTCCTCTGCCCTTGTGAAACCCAGCTTGCACGTCCGGAAGCTCCCGATCCACATACTGCTGCAGCCTACCTTGCAGGATTTTTAACATCACCTTGCTAGCATGCGAAATAAGCGCGATCGTGCGGTAGTTGGAACAATCTTTGGCACTGCCTTTCTTTGGAATGGGGATGTAAACTGACCTCCTCCAATCCTGTGGCCACTGCAGGGTTGTCCAAATCTTTTGACATAATGTATGCAGTGTGTTAACAGCGTCGTGGTTGAGGTTTTGAAGCAACTCAGCTGGAATACCATCAATTCCGCTAGCTTTGTTCTTAGCAAGGCTGGCTAAGGCCCATTCAACTTCACTCTTCAGGATGCCCGGCTCGAGATCAGTAATCACAACCGTCCTATGTTGGGTTTGCACATCCGGGTCCTTCTTGTACAGTTCTTCTGTGTATTCCTGCCACCTCTTCTTTATCTCTGAGGCTTCAGTGAGGTCCTTGCCTCGTTTGTCCTTTATCACGCCCAGCTTAGCACGGAAGCTTCCTTTGATATCTTTGATTGTCTTATACAGAGCTCTTGTGTTCCTTAATTGGCTGTTGTCCTCAACTGCTTGACACTGTACGTTCAAGAAGGCATTCTTATCTCTCCTTGCTATTTTCTGAAAATCCGCATTGAGAACCTTGTATCTTTCTCTTTCCCCCATACCTTTTGCCATTCTCCTTTCCTCAGCTATTTGCAAAGCCTCTTCAGATAACCAGTTTCCTTTCTTGCATTTCTTTTGCTTTGGAACTACCTTAGTAGCAACTTCTTGTATTATATCACGAACATCAGTCCACATCTCTTCGGGCTCTTTGTCTTCTAGATCTAAATCTTGAAATCGATTGCTCACTTCCACGGCATATTCTAATGGAATCTGATCCAGATCATACCTGAAAGGCCTTCTAGTTTTCTGCGTTTTCCTCAATCGAAGCTTAATTTTGGCAACAAGAAGCTGATGATCGGTGCCACAATCGGCCCCAGGCCTTGTTTTTACTGCTTGTATAGCGCTTCTCCATCTCTGCCGGCAAATAATATAATCGATCTGATTCCTGTACAGACCGTCCGGTGAAATCCATGTGTACAGGCGCCTCTTGTGCTGTTGAAAATGAGTATTCGCTATGGTCAGGTTGTTTTCTTGACAGAACTCTACTAGCCTCTGCCCAGCTTCATTTGGCTCACCAAGACCGAACTTGCCTGTAATTCCGGATATTTCTTCACTCCCCACCTTAGCATTCCAGTCTCCTATGAGAAAAACGACGTCTGATGATGGGGTGCGGTCTAAAAGGCATTGTAGGTCCGCATAAAATCTCTCAACGTCAGCTTCTTCAGCAGCAGTGGTCAGTGCATAGACTTGGATAACTGTTATGTTGAAAGGGTGACCTTGGATCCGAAGTGAAATCATTCGGTCGTTTTTGGGGTTGTACCCTAGCACTGCTTTGCCCATTCTTCTGTTTACTATGAGAGCGACCCCATTCGTTCTCTTGGATTCGTGCCCACAATAAAGGACATAATGGTCACCGGAGTTAAATTCTCCCATTCCGGTCCACTTGAGCTCGCTGATACCCAAGATATCAATGTTCAATCTGTCCATTTCTCGCTTGACGATATCCAGTTTACCTTGCGTCATAGATCTTACATTCCATGTTGCTATGTGATATATCTCCTTGCAACATCGGACTTTCCGGTCGCTTCCCGACACATCCACAACTGAGCGTCCTTTTGGCTTTAGCCCAGCCGCTTCATTCGTCCTGGAGCTACTAGGAATCGCCCTTTGTTCATCCCCAGTAACATGTGGGACGCCTTCCAACCTGGGGGGCTCATTTTCCGGCGCCATATCGATAATGGTATTGTGACTGGCCATAGGGTTTTCTTGGCAGGAAATACTGGAGTGGGTTGCCATTACCTTCTCCAGTGAATCACATTTTGTCAGAACTCTCTGCCGTGACCTGTCTATCTTGGGTGGCCCTACACAGCAGAGCTCACGACTTCATCAAGTTTCGCAAGCCCCTCCGCCACGACAAGGCAGTGATCCATGAAGAGGTAAACGGCTACTAAATAACTAAACACAGTGGGTCAGGAAAGGTGGAAGAAGTGGGAAGTAAAGGATGCACAGAAAAAAAGAAAAGAAACGTGTCGCCTACAAGGGAGGGAGAAAGAAGTGAAAAGAGCGACCGCGAATGTGAACAAAGGTTTGGAATTGTCGTGCGGCGCAGCAAACGCACGATGGAGAAGAAAGCAGGCAGCTAAAGACGAAGAAAAATTGAGAAATATGACAGGCAATAAAAAAAAGGGAAACAATCGAGCTTAAGAACCAAATGGAGGCCTGGGAATTAAGAAAGCAGTGCACAAAAAGGCTGCAATCGAACGCGTAGATATAAGCGTCGAAATCAAGCAACCGGTAATATGTAAGTCAAATTGGCCCAAGAAGATCGCTCTAGTCCTGTTTTGGTGCACATATAAAATGAAAAAAAGAAAAAAAAGCTTTGAAAAAGAAAGAACGATGGAAAATAGAGGACGCAGAGGCTATAGTGTACGCCTAATTCGCTTCCGCTACATAATCGTTCAGCGAAAGAGAGGTTGTGAGGCCGGCACGGTTGTTCGCCACGAACAAAAACTGCGCCATAAGCTCCAAGCTATAGTCTCAATTTACCCAAAAAATTTGGCTCGGGTGTACGATCCTTTTGGAAGCCTTTGCATTTCAGATTTCGCAACCTTCATCTAAAATGGAGGTTCAAAAATTTTACCTACTTAGAGCACCAGAAAGCTCACACTTGAAGTAATGAAATGCGGCTTCGCTCTTTGCGAAGTAAGCGAACCATGGCAAGAGTTCTCAAAGGGAAAAGAATTGAATTTTCTTGGAAGTATTCCACGGGTAATATCAACCTAATTGTTAACAATTATAGCCTGATTAGTTCTGCATAGATTACCCGCGGCAAGTAGCCTGATTATAGTCCGGCAAGCAGTTGATGGTGAGTATATCCAGTCGATTATTAATATTTCATACCACACACTCGAAGAATTAACTCGCATTAGTGTCCGCATCTGAATTCGGCCTTATATTAATTGCATGCGCATTTGGTGCCCGTCACCGTTTTCGCATTTTTCCTTTTCTTGCGGTGCGCGCCAAAAACTGCATCATATCTGCCAATACGATGCGCAATTATAAGTGTTTTTTTTTTTTCTTTTGCTCTGTACCATTTGATGTCAGTAAATCATCCGCTCTCAAGTGCCCACTATGAACGCATTCCCTCGTATACCTAAGTGACAGGTTTAATTTTTCATATTTTATCCGAAGTATTGCCCTAACTGTACTTGACATTTTTTAAATCTAAACAGCTGGTTCACCCTTTGGTCAGCGGCACGTAAACAGATGTCCGCGATATATGTATTTGTTAATCACGAACAGAGAATAAATGCTTGAGTCGCGTATATTTTCCTTTTTTTCTTTTTGCCGTTAAATACCGCAGTGTTTTATATTAGAACGGAAATAAATAAATGTGTTTTGCTCGCACACTGTATTTGTAATTTCTATAAGCGGTGATTAGGGCACATAAAGAACGCCTATTAAAGAGATATATTACAAATTACTGACGATTTAAGATAAACGTTATGTATTAATAAGCACAAGCTACAAAATGTAAGCAGGTGTTCGTAAATAAGGTTCGTAAAAAATAAGCTGTTCCTAAGAGACCTTACGAAGGACAAGGTTTGATTCGCATGTATACTGTTTTTCTCCGAGTGCTTATAGCGTTCCTCGGCAGTAGCCTTTATTCCCTTAATGGAAGAACGAATGCAAAACACCACGCTTCGTTGAAAACATTAAGTACAAGCTCATCTGGACGATTTATGGCTGTTCGCAGGAAGAAATGTTGAAAGAGTTTGAAATAGCGATTCAAACATCGCGCGCTGCTCCGTAGGACTGCCCAAGCGAGCACGGCATCTCCAGATTAACGAAATTGAATGGGAGGGATGAGTTTAAGCACTTGTAATAAGTAGCCCCTTTATTAAATATCGCCCCATTTGCGTAGCGTGTCAAAATAGCTCCAAAAAGAACCGCGCCCCTCCTCTGTACCCCCGCTATCCCTGCGGCCGCTACGCGCCGAGCGGCGAACGTGGCACCCCTGTTGCACGTCGCGCCCTCTCGCGGGAGTCGGCTCCTGTCATCGCAAAAGCGGCCCGCTCTCCGGCGCCGGTCGTCACACTGCCCAATATTCTAGAGCACTATAGTTTGGCGAACTCGCTACACTTTGTCCGGCAGGCGAGTGTGTAGTCTCGACAGCAGGGCAGTGATATATCACTCATACATTTTTTGAGAATTACAATGTTTTGAAATGTTTATCGTAATTTCATGAGCGTTTCTATTAATAAGCAAGAGATTTACGCTGTCACCAACTGAAAACAATGCGTACACATGAATAGCCACCCTCGCTCTCAGTGCTTGCGCTAACGCGAAGGCGTTCGTCTGCTGCTGCGGTATGGTATGCGGTATCTCAAGCTGCATCAACGAAGTTGGAGTTATTTGTGACCCAATCTCTAGAAAGTCGTCACTTGACAGGCAGCATTTCGCTCAAGCGCCGGCCAGAGACACCGCCGCTTTTCCTCCCGCAAGCCGCCAGCACCTTTACGGCGCATCCTGCCCCGCTGTCACCGGCGTCAGAAAAGTGTGCGAGAATTTGTTTTTCCCGTAATGATCCCTGAAGTAAAGCAATGTCAGTAATTAATCCTCCTTGGGGATCGTTGACCTATACCGAGTCGCTAGTAGGTGTAATTGCTGCGACACAAGCAAATTTCTGCTCACAGCTTCATATATAGCCATCGTCGGCGGCGGCGCGGCACAGCTCACCTTTGCTAAGTTGTCGATTTGAATTGCCCCTGTCACCTATTATGAACAGACAGCAAGGTTGACAATAAGGCAGTGTCACGAGTGAGCCATGTATTCTATTAAGCTGGCCATACGAAAGCGCCGCCCACTGATACTTCGATGCGAAACAAACTATATAGTCAGTGACGACCACGGAGGAGCGCACGACCAAGCGCTTGCACCACGCGCTCTGCCGTTCACGGGCGCTCGATGGGCGGTACTACAGCGGAAAGCTAGTAGCATCTTGTCGCCCACTTTCGTGATACTGCGGAAACCGGACCTTTTTCGACGTTGTGTACAACGGCAAGCAAACGCTGTAAAGACGTACTCAAATGCACAAATAAACTGAATATTAGCTTGGGGTCATTGCGCTTGCAATAAAATTGAGTTTTAAGGTATTTTCATGAAAACTAAATTATTTCTACATAGGGCTGCAGCATCCGCATCGGCACTGCCGTCATTTCAAAATGACACTTCATTTTCCCGTGTGACAGCGATCACCGAAAGTGTCACTTTTCCTATGTAAGTGCACTTCGTGAAAGTGCCACTAAACTTGCCCGTGTGACTAGGGTACTAAATGGCAAGTGATACGGACATCACTGTTCCATAAAATTCAGGTTCGGGGAGCTCTACTTGGACGATCGCTGGACGAAGAGACCTCTCGCCCTCGGCTGAAGTAAAGAGCGTCCCACGCCATGGTCTTATATGGTCGCTTTTTGCTTTTTACGAAATTTTGCTGTAGAGGACGACGACGGAACAGACCGATCAGTGTCGGTCCGCCGAAGATCCCCCAGCTATCTTGCCTGAATATCTGAATATATATGAAAGGTACAGTGTCAGCACAAATGTTGTTACGTTTAATAACAACACGGATTCTGATATCGCTGTCATATCTGATGAACACATAACAGAGGCAAGACCGGTCCGAAAACTGCACTTAGCTGATAACCGCCACCAGCACCGATACCTGAGGCCACGCGCTCTCTGGACGCACTCATATGCGGAGGTTAGGCGCACATCTTCAGAATTGCAGGCTACTCGGGCCCGCGACGCATATGTCTCACGGGCGCGGGCGAAAACACGGCCGTTGACCCAAGTTCGGTCATGACCCAAGCAGTGGCTACAGAAACCGGATGGACAATCACTGCCGACTTCGCACGCAAAAACGACAACGTTGCAAGAAATGGAGTGTCCGCTACCTCACTCAGAGGTTTCCATCTCATCCTGAGCAGGCTGCACTGCCTACCTCGCATACATTCGCCGAGATGCCGGAAACGCCACTTAGCACGTCCTTTCGTGGATGCAAACGCAGCAAAGGAAAGTTGCTTTGCTAGCTACAGCTGCTCCAGCGATACACAGTTCGTTTTGTCGAAAGGTTGGGAACTTGGGATCTACAGTGCACTACACAGTGCACACCGCAGTGACCGCACCGCACCCTCTGAATCTATCTATCTATCTGTTGCTGGAGGAAGGAGTTTCTTCTTTCCCACATTCAACCTAGTAGCATTACTGGCATTACTCCCCACTACATAAATAAACAAAACGCAAATCGCTACTTTGAGATTTAACGGATAGTGGCGTCCTCTGAGGACGACGATATAAACTCTGCAGAACCACAGGTAAGGCTACAGATAAGGCATGTCAAAACCGCATATGCAGTGCCGCTCAACCTTCACAGAGGGCGCGTTAGCTCTGTAGTAGTACCACAACTACAAATTTACCTTCAAAAAAAGAAAACAAATTTTGGCGAGAAGCGACCGATATTATATGTTGTGTAATGATATCTCATTACAGCTGTTATTTACTTTTCACATAAACGGAGATTTGTGCACGCTTTTAAAAAATTAACGAACACGGTTTTCAGAGGGCGCCACAATAGAGTAGTGTAAATACTTTAGTAAAGAAACAATAACGGCTTGTCCCACCCGCAGTCACATAAGCAGGCACGTGCTATTTATCCTGCCACCTAGTGGTTTTTAAGAGTACTGTTATTTATTGTCACTAAAAGTTTGACCTTGCGCAGTGAAATGTAGCAGCTGCTGCTTCCTCTTTTCCGTCAGGTGCCGCAACAGAAGTAGTTTGCGAGACCATGGGATATTTATTGGGGCGTTATGGTCTATTCCACCGATGAAGGGTAGGCGACTAGGAACATTCTCTTATTTAACGCAAGAGTGTCAAGTTAATCTTTTTGTAGTGGAGATGCATTCACAGTTCTTATACGGCGTTTTTAGCGCAAGGCATAAGTGACGCTTAGAGCAACGTTAATTAGAGGTCCCAGAAGGGCACCGGAAAAACGTTCCTAATTTATTGCCCGTTTGAAGATAGAGCTGCAAGCATAACATCGGTGACTAAGTTCACGATTCCGATAGCGCCCATACAATTTATGCGGGCGGACGCGCAAACTCCACCCTAAAACTGCTTCTAGTGTATACGTACAGTGGCCACTGCAGCATGCGTGAATGAGTTTATCAGCGCGCCTTAGCGGCCAGTACAGGCGGCTAAAAAATTTCAGGCTTTAATCGAAAATTATTTTCAAGCGAATATGAATTGTGAGACGCTATTTTTTGGCAGAAGCTGTTTTTTTTTTATGGTTCAATGTTGTTATGCTTGAAACACAAACAGTAGACGACCGAGGTCGACAAATGATGGCTTAGTGGACTTGCAAAACAAATACAACTTATGGGAAAGGAATACCTTAATACTGCAAATAAATTATTAATGTAGCATTCTAATCTATTTATTTAAAAGGGCTTCAACAAAAACAAATATGCATTTTTTTTAGCATGAAAATCTGGCCACCAGGCAAACATTGAACGTAAAAACGTAGCAACAATGTAAATAATGTACAAACTGATGACTTCGGACTGTGCTCCTCGCCGAGAAAATGTTATAGTTTTATATTCTACAAAATAATATTATACTTTCAATTCTTTTATTGCAATTGATCGTCTTGTACTTGAAATCTAGCCACAGAACGTAATTCTAAACGTCTGACAACAACAATTTGCTTACATATAACTACTTGTTTTATGACAGTTTAAATATAATTATATTTTGTAAATTATGGGCGTGTGTATGATTTGAACAAGTTGCAGTACCAAAAAAGTCCAGCATGTCTGATAATGTGGCGTGACACGCTTGTACGGTACCCATCATGTACTACTTTAGATTTCACGTTTTTATTCGCGCCGAAATGCCTTTTTGAGCGCAACAAAGACATTGAAGACAAAGTTCAGAATGATTTCTGGCGCCGTAGGTTGTTTTTCTCTGCAGTGTATGCCAGTACGAAAACATTTCGTGGGCGGCTGAAGCCCTACCAGCCCTCCTTCCTGCGCCCCCGAACATAACTTCCCGTGACAAGGTCATACGCATGGTTTCGAGCATCCTTATACACAATCGGGCAACGCATTCTGATCATATATCTAACACGATGGCCGTAGGCGTGCGCAGGATTCTACATTGGGAGGAGCGCAGTTTCACCACCCACATGCGAGGCAAGAAGAATGGGCGGAAACGAATAAAAAAAAAAAAAAAAAAAAAGAAAGGAAGGATCACGTCCTAATATGGCATGATGCAGCCACCCTAACGATGCTACGTATCACAGGAGCAACAATGCACCGGGTTCACCCGTACGCAACGTTAGCCACAGCTGTAAAAACTACGATCGGATCCGTCCGAAGCCCCTTACAGAAAATTTAATTACTAAAACGCATTTTGCGATTTTTTGAGTTGTACTCCGAAGATGTCTCAGTAAAAGAGCCCAAAGCATTGTAAACACAAGGCACGAGTAATAAAACCAAAGACAAGATAAAAAATCCCGCGTGCAAACGCTCGATGTTCTTGCAGATCTGGACAGGCGACGTCAACTGAACATACACCAGACCCGTGCAACAGAAGTTCCTGATTCCTGATCTCACTGACAACTGACGAAAGCACAACAGCGGGAAGACCGGTCCGAAAACTCATTTAGCGGCGTGAACTCGGTTAATTTTTGTGTTTTGTAAATAGCGTACAAAGCTCCATAGGCGTGCATAAGGAGGGGGGCAGAGGAGGCGGCCGTTCCTCCTAATGCTGTCAAAGGACCGGGGGGGGGGGGGGGGGGGGAGAGAGGCGACAAGCCTGCCCCATACCTTACTCTGCCGGATCAGTTTCTTTTTTTTTTTTTTACGATAGTGGCGGCATAGGACCCTTGGTGTTGCATTAAGAACTGTTCGCTTGCCATCTTTACCTGTATCGAGGACTCAAGGAACCGTTGTGAGAGCGCGTCGTCGCGTATGCTTTTCAATTCTGTGTCCACGGTAAAGCTCCTTTTAGTTTTAAACACACACACACACACACACACACACACACACACACACACACACACACACACACACACACACACACACACACACACACACACACACACACACACACACACACACACACACACACACACACACACACACACACACACACACACACACACACTCACACACACACACACACACACACACACACACACACACACACACACACACACACACACACACACACACACACACACACACACACACATACACACACACACACACACACACACACACACATGTGAAGGAAAGAAGCCAACAGTCGGCGAGACCAAGGAAAACGTTGGGGATGGTACTTATGTTTACATGGATAATCACAGAAATTAGTAATGTAATCTGTTTAGGGGAAACATAATTAAACACAAAGTAGAAGAAAAAACAACGTGCCGATGGTGGGAACCGAACCCACGACCTCCGAATATCGCGTCCGGTGCTCATCTACTTTGTGTTTAATTATGTTTCCCCTAAACAGATTACATTACTAATTTCTATGATTATCCATATAAACATAAAAAAAAAGAAGACAAAGTACCATCCCCAACGTTTTCCTTGGCCTCGCCGACTGTTACCTTCTTACCTTCATGTATTATAACGAGCACCGTCATTTCCCCTTAATTGATCTGCTTATATATATATATATATATATATATATACACCACTCTCCATGTTTCAAATGCATCACGTCAAAATAAATGTTTAAAAATAAATTCTCATCTTTGTGCAGCTGCGTTGGTAGGGACTTTGAAGGAAGGAGGAGGAGGAGGGGGGGGGGGCTGCGGTGTAACGTCGCTCTCCCTAATGCAGAAGCTCCCCTCTCTACTTCTCTTCGCTATCCTCACCCTAATCCTTTTCTTTCCCGCCGGCCGCAGCTCGGGTGCTGAAGATATTAGATTGGAGTTTCCGCAGCCGGCAAAAACGTTCTTTTCCTTCCTTTTTATGTTTTTATAAACCATTGCCTATACCACTGCCACACCGCCAGCAGCATCGGTAGAGGAGTATACGCATACAAGCTCGCTAGACGCACACGGCAAATCTGGCAGTAGTATGTTGCTGAAGAAAGGGGGGAGCAGGGCGCAAGTCTTTGTAGTCTGCGTCACAGGCATAGAGTGTTCAGCTAAAACGCAGACTACTCGAGCGGATGTACGGCCAGCGAAACCAGATGAGCAGTTAAATATTTCTCGGCGACTGCAAACATTTACGCAGGAAGGGCAGAGCTACGACACAGGGAACACGCTACTTGCAGCACACCGCATACGAGCCCGGAGATTCCCATCTTTTCCCGCTCAGGCAGCCCTTCAACATTGGCCGAGTTGGCGGAAATGCCACACAGTACGACATCATATATGTCCTTTCGACTGGATGTAGCTTAATTCCGGTCGACAGATGGTATTGATAACTGCCGACGTCGGATCCATTTACCGCTTGGAAAAAAAAAAAAAAAGAAAACCTTGCTTCGCTACAGCTGCGCCTCATACTACGATTACACCACACACTACAGACTTGGGAGAACACCCACCACCACACAGCTCACCCTCCAGAGAGCAACAGCTGGTGTGGAGAAATTTTCAAACTGAGCTAGACATATATTCCCCAACTCATACATTTTTTTTAATATTTAATCGAGAAATTAGCCCGACCTGTCGCTTCTGCGGTGAAATAGCACCACTAAACCATGTACTTTTACCCTTCGTTTAATCATCTGCCTCCCGATCTCTCCCTTGACACGTCGAATGAAGTAAAGGCCAGCGACGAGCCGGACATTCAATCCCGAGCCGTGGCATGGGCCTGTGTCGCCCGGGGTCTTCATGGCCTCAAAGGCACGTGCTGACGTGCACCTTCCAAACCCCTACCTTTTCTTTTAAAAATAAAGTTGCGCTTCCTTCCTTCCATCGACACACATGATGACATCTGGTTGTATCGAAAAGTAGGCAGGTCGTTCGCGTAACGGTACACTCCAGCTGCACAAATTCCCACTGCTCGACTATGACAAAAAAATGAACCGCAAATCGCTACTTCATGTTTTTTACGGATAGTTGCGTCCGCTGAGGATGACATCATAAACTCTGTAAACCCCAGGAAAGGCTACAAATGGGCCATGTCAAAAGCGCATATGCAGTGTTACTCGGAATTCACAGAGGGCGCGTAAGTTTTGTAGTGCTACCTACAAAGCTACAACTGAGCCAACTTCAGAAAAAGAAATGGCGAGAAGCAGCCGATATCATTTATTCTTTGCATGATTTTATCTCTCATTTGCTTCTCACATAAGTGGAGAATTGTGCACGCTTTTAAAGATAACGGACACGCATTTCTTTGGAGGGCGCCTCAGTAGAGGAGGAGGAAGAACATTTATTTCCGCCGAATATGGTGCAGCAGCCACCTACGGGTCCGCACGCAGGCGTCCGGGGAGGCAGTCTGTCGCACCGCGGCCAGAGGACACCCGGCCTCGTCTAGGAGAAGAGGTCTTCAGCCTCGGCCGCCAGGCGGACGGCGAATCGCTGCGTTTTTTCGTCGGAGCTTCTAGCGTGGTCTCCCATTCATCGCTAGTTTTAATCACGTTGCGCCCTGGGGCACGAACGCATCTCCAGATTATATGATCTAATGTTGCCACATGGCCGCAAAATTTACAAATTTCGGTTTCTGCACCGTCCCTCTTCCGCCCTCTGGCACCCGTCCAACTCCTCCACAGGGGCGAAAAGAAATTTCGAGCTTGGAGTCTTCTCCAGTCGTACGATTCCTTCTCACTCAGGGATCTAACCGGTGGCGGATATATCCTCCGGTCTTTCTTCAGGTTGTCGGTTACATCCCTAAAGGTACCAATACATTCTTTGGTTTTAGATGTTGTGGAGGCGTCCGCAGCACCCCGAGGTAGCGAGGAGCGGGCGAGCATGTGGGCAGCCTCGTTACCGGCGAGACCGGCGTGTGCTGGGGTCCAGATTACGGTCACGCTTTCGGCGAGAGACGACTCGTTCAGAAGTTTTGCAGCACGATTGCTGACTCTACCCTTGCTAAAATTTCTAACCGCCGCTTTGCTATCGCTGATGACGTGTTTCACGCCTGGTCGTGCAATGACAATGGCTATTGCAATCTCCTCCGCCTCTACCGGCGGTAGATCTCGGTTTCTTTCTATTCCTATGGCGATCCCAGTGTCTAATAGGGCGACCGAGGTTACGTCGCCTTCTTTCCCGATCGCTGCATCGGTGTAGGCGACCGATCCCGGCGGGAGTTTGTCCAGTTTGTTAGCGAGGTGCTTAGCTCTGCTTTTTCTCCTCCCCTCGTCGTGTACGGGGTGCATGTTCTTCGGTATGGGCGAGACGTATAGATGCTTTCTGATTTCTCGATCTATGCTTTCTCTGACACTTTCGCCTTCCCCGGGCGCTAGTAGGTTTACCCAATCGAGGATTTGCCTACCCGCCGCCGTTCCTGCGAGTCGCTCTCTCTGGGACAGCCTGACTGCCGCAGCCAGCTCTTTCCACTCATTATGCAACCCCATTTTCTCTAGAATGTCGTTAGAAGTAGTTATGGGGAGTCCTAGAGCGCACTTCATGCATCTCTTAATTATGGTGTTTAAATTGTGTTCTTCGGTCTTGTTGATATTTAGGAATGGAGTCGCGTAGCACATTCTGCTCGTGACAAAAGCTTGTACGAGTCTGAGTCTACTAGCCTCCGTGAGACCACTCCTTCTGCTGGACGTCTTCTTAAATACTCTGACTACGAGTTCCGCCTGATCTTTTAATTTCTTAATCAGGCTTTTGTTACTACCCCTGCGGTTGATAATCATACCTAATATTCTAATTTCATCTACTTTCGGGACTTCGTTTCCGTTGACTTTAATTTTTATATCTGGAGTTATCTTCCCACTACTGCTGGTCATTACCAGGAGCTCCGATTTTTCTGGCGAACAGCATAGACCTACGTCCTCTGCGTGATTGCTGATTATATCGGCTGCCTCTTGGAGCCTGGATGTAATGTACGAGTCGTTCCCTTCGCACATCCAGACGGTCACATCGTCCGCGTAGATGCTTAGTTTTAAGTCATCGAGATGGCCAAGCTTACTGGGGAGCTTCCTCATTACGATGTTAAAAAGGAAAGGTGAGAGCACAGCCCCCTGCGGAGTGCCTCTGTTACCCAGCGGGAAGTCCTCCGAACATAAGCCCTGAAAGCTGATGATCGCCGTCCTGTCTCACAGGAATGATCTAATGTAGTTGTAGGTTATTTCGCCTACTCTAAGCTCAGCGAGCCCGTCGAGAATGGCGTCGTGGCTGACGTTGTCAAAAGCTTTTTTAAGGTCTAAGCCTAGAATAGCTTTCGTTTTTTTTTTTTCCTGAAGTTTCTGACAACATCGTTATGTAGTCTGAGCATGGTATCTTGCGTACAAAGGCCGGGCCTGAATCCGACCAATTCAGCCGGCCACACATCATTCTCTTCGGTGTATTTGGTTAGCCTCCTCTGAATAACTTTCTCAAGTAGTTTGCCTACGCAGGATGTTAGTGATATTGGGCGGAGATTCTCCAAGCCCGGTGGTTTTCCCTGCTTGTGGATTAGGGTGATCTTAGCCCTCTTCCACTCTTACTCTTACCACTCTCCCACACCTGATTTAAATATTTGGTTAGGGCATTGATCGATTCGTCGTCCAGATTTGCGAGCATCTTGTTATTAACGAGGTCCGGCCCGGGGGCCGAGCGTCTTTTTAGGCCGTGCAGCTCCGCTCTGACAGCTGCCACTGTTACGGACGCGTCAAGCTCGCTGTTCGCCGGTCCGTTGTAATCTCTGTAATGCGCTGTGGCGGGGGGAGCTACGTACGTGGACTTGAGCTTGTCAATAAGCTGTTTTTCCGTACCCTTAAAGTTATACCTCGCCTTGACCTGTTCTATGTTGGCGGCCGTTTTGGACTTACTGGGTTCTATCAGGAACCTGAGCAGTTGCCAGGTCTTGGCCTAAAGCCCCTCCAAGGATAGAGGGGCTTTATCTTGGCCCCATTCATGGTGCCCTCTATCTCGTCGCATTTGTTATCCCAACGTTGCGACTCGAGTTTCCGGGCGTATTTTTCGATTTCGACGTTGTGTCTGGCTATCTCTCTCCTGAGATTGCGGTTCCACTTTTGCTTTTTGAGCTTCTTCGTTAGCTCTTCTTTTTTTTTTAACATGCCGAATAGCCTGCTATCCATCGCCTCAGGCAGAGCTTCGCCTTTAATTTCTTCGGTGGCCTCGTTTACATGGGTAATTAATTGGGCGGCCCAATTTTGAATGCACTCTATATCTACAATTTCTTCCCGTTCTCTGATCTGTCTGAATTTATCCCAATCCACTTGGGTTTCCGTCCGATACACAGCGCTTAACGCTCACTTTCCTACTTAGTTCTACCTCTAGCACGTAGTGGTCGCTACCTAGATCCTGATGCTTGTTCGTCCACTTGACTATGCCAGTTCTATGGCAGAGAGTCAAGTCCGGGTTTGTGTCCGCTGACACACTGTTGCCCACCCTCGTGGCATACTCAGCCGTGGCCACGGCCGGTCTCGAGGGAGAGAGCGCGCGCTCGAAGCGCTCTCTGCCCCGAGACCGGCCGTGCCGTGGCATATGGACCTGTATCGCCCGGGGTCTTCATGGCCTCAAAGGCACGTGCTGGCGTGCACCTTCAAAACCCCTACCTTTTCTTTCAAAAATAAAGCTGCCCTTCCTTCCTTCCATCGACACACTTCTGGTTCTATCGAAAAGTAGGCAGGTCGTTCATATTATCGGTACACTCCAGTTGCGCAATTTCCCACTACTCGACTAAGACAAAAAACGAACCGCAATTCGCTACTTCAGGTTTTTTACGAATAGTAGCGTCCTCTGAGGACGACACTATAAACTCTGTAAACCACAGAAAAGGCTACAAATGGGTCATGTCAAAAGCGCATATGCGGTGTTATTCGGCCTTCACAGAGGGCGCATAAGCTCTGTAGTGCTACCACTGCTACAATTGAGTCAACTTCAGAAAAAGAAATAATGGTGAGAAGCAGCCAATATTATTTAATCTCTGCATGGTTATATCTCTCAATTGCTTTTCACATAAGTGGAGAATTGTGCACGCTTTTAAAAATTAACAGACACGCTTTTTTTTTGAGGGCGCCACAGTAGAGAATTAGACACGCTATAGTGAAGGAACAAAGATCAACGGCATGTTCCATAGAGTTTCATAAGCAAGCACGCACTATTTGTCGTGCAACCTATCGGCCATTATAAGAACTGTTATTCGTTATCACTAAAATTTTGTGCGTGCGCAATGCAACGTAGTAGCTGCTTCTTCTTCTTTACCGTCAGGTGCCGTCATAGGATATTTATTTGGGCGCTATGACATATTGGGCTAGTGAAGCATAGAACAGCACATGAAAAATTAAATGAGCTTACTGAAAGATTCATCGCGAAGTTAATCTTTTCTTAACAGAGAACGCAGCCAAAAAGCATATCAGCGTGTGCACGCTGACAGCAGAACGCATATGTGAGTGAGTGTGTTTAATAGCGCCCCTTGGCGGCCTGCAACCGGTGAATTTTACGTTTCAATTGAAAATATATTAAAACGCGTACAAATGTGTCTAAGCCTAAATTATATGATTGAGACTAGCTTTTTCTAAATATGTGAATGTTATTACGCTAGAAAAGAGAATAAGGAGACGACCGAGGTCGACTGTTGTCGGCTTAGTCAAATACACTGCAGAAGAACACCCATAAAAATTATAATTTATTGCTGCGAAGAAACTAATATAATCAATTGCAGTGTAATTAATTTAAATTAATTTTTTGAACCAAATTCATTTTGTGAGCACAAAAATTTGGCCACCATGTAAACTTTAGCATAAAAGATAACAACAATGAATTAAATATAAAAAAATTTAAAATTATATAGTACAGTTTGTCAATTATATGCAATAATTTATTATTTTACAAATTAATATTAAATTTTGCAATACTTCCCCTGCAAAGTATTAGTGTCTTCTTGTACGTGAAGTCTGGCCACAAAGCACAAATTCAAACGTCTGGCAACAATTTGCTTACTTATAACTGAATATTTGCAGCTTGTTTTATCTCCATGTCATTATAATTAAGAGCTGTAAATTATGTCATATTTGGAATTTGAACGTGTTGCAGTTAAGTAGTGAGTGCAGTGTAATTCGTTTTTTTTTTTTTTTTTTTAACTGCTCTGGTGTAGAGCGTACGTCGGTCCGAAGCGCGGTGTTCCGAAGTTCGATGACTCCCTTAAACAGTATCTCACGGTATAATGTGCTCTGAATAACAAGGAGAAAAGAAAAGATATTCATTATGGTAGGATTTTGCTCGAGAATATATAAGGTGACAAATTTTCCCATCGGAAATGAAAACAGCTTTGTGCAGCTCTGGGGCAGTGGACGGGAGGCTGTCGTCAGCTTTGCGTTCTTGACACTGACGATGCAAATGAAACGTAGTTTCTTGGCGGAGGTGTGTTCACTTTGAAATCTTTTATTTCAGGATCAAAACATTTTACGCCGTATGATTACAACAGCTATGACTCGGTTTATTGTGGACGCTAGTTTTCAAGCAGCTGATCCGGAATTAAAAGGATGTCTCCGGCTGGTAAACTGGGAGTTAAGAAGCGAAGGTACAACTAGAATGGTTGGCTAAGGTTAGCTAAGGTAAGTTAAAATCGCGCTCTTCTGTTGGTATTAAATAATGCGTGCGTGCATGCTAGTAATGCAAATTCCAGCTGAGAGGTTGACTAGAAACTGAAAGTACACTTAGTAGTTAAAATCCAATTCCTAGTAAGGCAAATTATGAATGAAAAGCATAAAAACGTGCTCCAACTGGTAGCGCACATTCCAAATAGGAAGCAGGACTGCAGGTACAAATCGAGCTACAATACTTGGGTATTCAAACTGCAATTCTAAAACTATTTGGGACTTAGAAGAGCACAAATTGATACTGAAGCACCCAACTGGTGTGCCCGATTGTGACTGAGGAATCCAATTATAACTTGCTTTCGCTTTTCTTGTTCTTACCTGCTGAAACCAGTTGAAAAACTTACTTGGTCAAGATACTCTAGCTACAGGATGCTTGCAGTCCTGAAGCTCCCAAATGCGCTAATAAGAGTGCATTTCGGGTATATTCTTTTTTATGTCAAGATGTGCTATTATTTACTAATAGAAATGTAACCTACATTGTGTGCAGCCTGCAAACATGCACCAATGTGACATACAAGCATAAGTACAGTTGAGGAAAACAATTCAGTGCATTGACCCTATACACTGCAGCACACAGGGTGCAGCGGACACGAAATAACTCCCTACTTTGAATTCTTCATCCATGGGCTTGGCTAGTGCTTCATTTTTGCTGCCTTTGCCTTAGCTGCACTGCAAATTACTTTCGCTCGTGGAAATAAAAACCCCAACATATATTTGTATAACCTACTGTAAATTAAAACTAGTATTCTTTTGCCATTGCAAAGCAAAAAAGTAGTCACATAGCATAAAGCTGTTGTGATTTGCATGGCACAGCTGGAATGAAATTTTTTTTAAAGCTTTATCGCTTGTACCGAATGAATGTCAGCAGTACTACATTTGTAATGTTTCCATGCATTGCGAGTGGGTTTGGCAGCAGCCACCTTCATCAGGTCTAGTTATCAAACTTCTGTGAGGGTGAGCACTCATGCTCAAAATTTAGAAGTGGTGCCAAACTAGATGACTGAACATGTTTCGGTATATATTACCAAACATGCTTTCGACTGTCTTGTAATCTTATGTCGCACTGGTTGCATTCACGGTAGCAACCATAAATGACAACCATAAATAATGCATGCATATTTTCAGCTGTACCTTAAGTGATATTGCTGCAAATTTTTCGATTGAATGGAACACTATTTTGAATAAACAATAGGCATTTATAGAATGATGTATAAAGAAATGAAGCGAGTGAAACATTGAACTTTCTTTGTTTGATTACAGAGCCTCAGCGGCAGCCTGATACCGGGTGTGAGTGCAGGACTTTCAAGTGGTAAGTCGTTCTGCTTCAGCTATGGTATGGTTTATTATATGAGGTTAACACCCAAATGATACACATCAGTACAAAGGGGCTCAGTAGTAGAGGACTCTAGGCTCATTTCGACCATTCATAAGCTTCACACATTATCCTCTTTGAGGTCCAAAAAAAGGTCCTCAATAAAATTGTAGTTACTGCAACTTTGAATTGCCATTTGCATAGGTGTCTATCAGCTGTTGCTGAAAGACACCTTATGAATCGTATGTATGCATTCTAGCTTTTGTCTGAAACAATATCTGAGCTTCTGTTCTCAGGCTTCTTGCAGTAAATGCATCAGGTTCTGACGTGCAAAAACCGAATTTTTACTCGATCAACAGGCCTGTCATGATGAAGCTGTATGTCACAGTCAACTTCTACATAATTGTTGACATTGATTGTTTTCTCATTAATGCTAACAAATGTGCTTATAATTATGTGTATGCTAACAAGGCCTGAATGTTTAGCTGTTTTTCTGGTATACAGTATTATGATATATCCATATCAGAATCAGAACTGTTGGCACTGAGCATTTGGTGTTGTTTTCCCAAAAAGTGCATTAGTATGGTACAGTAGCCTAAATGCCTGCTCTTTTGATTGTGAGTTTTCTTATGAGTAAGGCTTATGTTATTGCATGTGAGTAAGGCTAAAAGGTTAAGGTTATATATTGTAAGGCTATATTTGTATATAAGAAAATCAGAGCGTGAAGAAATCTGTTAACACTTAAATGCTTTTTCATGAGGATACAGCAGCTGAAGCTGTGCTATTTTGTGCCACAGGCTCAGTTTTGTGATATGACTGATTTAGATTTTTCGGTGTTAGGGCTACTTACCTTCCCTGAATTGGAGGTTTCTGAAAGGCTATGCATCCAATGCACGAGCTTTTTTATTGTTACAGTGAAAATTCTACTTTTTGCAACTGCAGGCATCAAAGTTCAGGCGATTAATATTAGAACAGGTAGGACGATAGTATTTCTAATGTTCAGCATTAGGTTCGTATTTATTTTTTTCCTTATGATCTGCATTAATTTTCAGCTTTTGTAATAGGGCGTTTAATGACGCTCAGATGGAGAGCTGTGAGGACAGGACCTTGCAACGGCGAGCCCCGCGCGTACTTCTTCTTCGTCGCACAACGCACAGGTGCATGTCGATGGCGATGACTATCACAGTACATTTTCCCCCCGGGTAAAAAAAGGAGCCATCCTGGCGACTTATGGCGCGGAAAGCACAGCGGGGTCATAGAATGGCTTCAATCGGTTCACGTGAACTGTTTCACGACCACGGCGACGCAAGTCCGCAGAGGGCGTGACGGGCTCAACTACGTAGTTGACTGCAGATGTTTGCTGGAGGACCCTATATGGCCCGTGGTAGCGAGCAAGAAACTTCTTTGAAAGGCCAGGGGTTGTGGAGGGCACCCAGAGCCACACCAGTGTGTCCGGGAGATATGGCGAAGCTTCGCCGGTATCACGGAGGTATTTTTGTTGCCACTGATTTTCTGTTGTGAGAGAGCGGGCGAGCTGACGGCATTCTTCTGCGTACGTGACGGCATCGGATAGCGGGGAAGATTCGGAAACGTCAGGGCGGTAGGGAAAAAGTGTGTCCATAGTACAGGGTGGCTCGCGCCCGTAAAGGAGAAAGAATGGAGAGAATCCAGTAGTGGCCTGTGTCGCGGTGTTATATGCGTAAGTAACAAACGGTAGAACTTGGTCCCAATTGGAATGGTCGGTGTTCACGTACATAGCCAGCATGTCACCGAGAGTGCGGTTAAAACGTTCTGTCAGTCCATTCGTCTGAGGGTGGTACGAGGTAGCGGTGCGGTGTATGATGCGGCATTCTTTCAGGAGAGCCTCAAGAGCGTCTGATAAGAAAACGCGTCCGCGGTCACTGAGCAGTTCGCGAGGGGCACCATGGCGAAGAACCAGGTTTTTCAGAATAAAGGCAGCCACGTCGCGTGCGGAAGCAGAGGGCAATGATGATGTCTCAGTGTAGCGGGTTAGATGATCCACTGCCACGATAATCCAGCGGTTGCCAGCTGAAGTTGTAGGAAGGGGACCGTATAGATCTATGCCGACACGATCAAACGGACGGGCAGGACAGGGCAACGGCTGCAACGAAGCAGAGGACTTGAGAGGTGTTTTTTGGCGTTGGCAAGACTGGCAGGAGCGGACAAAATGGCGGACAAAGCGGTACATTCCACGCCAGAAGAAGCGTAGACGCAAGCGCGTGTAGGTTTTCAACACTCCGCCGTGGGCGCACTGGGGATCAGTATGGAAAGCAGCACAAATTTCGGCGCGGAGATGACGGGGGATGACTAAAAGCCACTTCCTTCCGTCGTGAAGATAATTGCGGCGATAGAGCAGCCCGTCACGAATTGAAAAATGGTGAGCTTGGCGGGCAAGCGCCCGAGACAGACGACCTGGAGAGTGACTTGAAAGAAAGTCCAGAAGTGTAGATATCCACGGGTCGCGCCGCTGTTCCGTGGCCATGTCAATAGTGGCAAGCGAAGACAAATCGTAGGCGCAGATCTCATCAGGCAACGAAGAGGGAGGCAGCGGTGAGCGCGAAAGAGCGTCCGCGTCAGTATGCTTGAGGCCTGAGCGATATATGACACGAATGTCATACTCTTGGAGGCGAAGAGCCCATCGAGCAAGGCGGCCGGACGGGTCCTTGAGGGACGCCAGCCAGCACAGAGCGTGATGATCAGTGACCACATAAAATGGTCGGCCATAGACATACGGACGGAATTTGCCGATGGCCCAAATAATGGCCAAGCATTCTCTTTCCGTAACAGAATAATTGGACTCTGCCTTGGTCAAGGTGCGGCTTGCGTACGCCACCACATAGTCTCGGATACCAGGTTTGTGTTGGGTGAGAACGGCGCCTATCCCAATACCGCTAGCGTCAGTGTGAATCTCAGTTGGCGCATTCGGGTCGAAGTGGCGGAGGATGGGAGGCGAAACCAAAAGACGGCGTAAAGTGTTGAAGGCGTCATCACAAGCAGGTGTCCATGCGGAGAGGTCGGAGCTACCGGAGAGAAGCTGGATGAGAGGAGCAATAATAGAGGCGAAATTTAAGATGAAGCGGCGAAAGTAGGAGCATAGGCCAATGAAACTTCGTAGCTGCTTCAGTGATTTTGGGCGTGGGAATTCGGCAACTGCACGAAGTTTGGTGGGATCGGGAAGAATGCCATCCTTAGAAACGACATGACCTAGAATTGTTAGTCGGCGAGCAGCAAAGCGGCACTTCTTCAGATTCAGTTGGAGGCCGGCGGTAGCGAGACAAGTGAGAACGTCCTTCAGTCGGAGCAGGTGGGATTGAAAATCGGTAGATAGCAAAGACAGGTTCGCCACTTGAATCCACGAAGCACAGTGTCCATGAGGCGTTCAAATGTGGCCGGGGCGTTGCAAAGCCCAAAGGGCATGACGTTGAATTCATATAATCCATCTGGTGTGATGAAGGCAGTTTTAGAGCGGTCAGCGTCAGCCATTGGCACCTGCCAGTAGCCAGATCGTAAATCCAACGAGGAGAAAAACTCGGCGCCCTGCAAGCAGTCTAGTGCGTCATTGATGCGTGGCAGAGGATAGACGTCCTTGCGCGTGATCTTGTTGAGCCGGCGGTAGTCGACACAAAACCGGAAGGAGCCATCTTTCTTAGGTACCAACACAACTGGAGACGCCCAGGGACTGTGGGATGGCCGAATGACACCCCGACGGAGCATGTCGTCCACATGATCAGCAATTACTTGGCGCTCCGAAGCCGACACGCGATAGGGGCGCTGGCGCAAAGGTGCAGTTTTACCGGTGTCGATGGTGTGCTCTACGACAGACGTGCGGCCCAAGTCAGTTTGAGGGAAGTCGAATGAAGAAGCGAAGTTCTGCAAGAGGGCGACAAGTTGATCACGTTGCGCAAGTGGAAGATCAGCATCAATAGCATGTTGGAAAACGTCGGAGGGCGTCGAAGCGGTCGCAACATCGCAAGAGCACAGACTAACGTCGAAGGAGGGGGTTGAGTCAGCAAGAGTGGTGATATGACTGGGATCAAGCTCTTCAAGACGTCCAATGCATTCGCCACGGAGCAGGACTGCTGGGCAAGAAAATGGGTTCGAGGCGTAAAGTGCACTCTTGCCGTCTTGAATTTCGAGAACAGCGAACGGAAAAAGGAGGCAGGGATGACGGGAGGTGGCTTCGGAAGGTGTAAAAATCGCAGTCAAAGGAGTTACCCACTCACAAGACAGTGGTACGAGGGCAGCAGAGAACGGAGGAATGTCGGTGTCATGGGCGACGAGAAGTTTTGCAGTGCGGGGAGGGGTATCACAAAAGGGGGCATCACAGAGGGGGGCGAAGGCAATTTGTGCACGAGCACAGTCAATAACGGCTTGATGAGTCGATAGAAAATCGTATCCGAGGATGATATCATGCGAGCAGTTCGGCAGAACAATAAACTCGATGGGGTACAAGACGTCTTGAATGAGCACACGGGCTGTGCAAGATGCGGAGGGGTGAATGTGCTGTGATGAGGCGGTGCGGAGCGAAAAGTCGGAAATCGGTGTGGTCACTTTGCGAATTCGACGGCAGAGCGCTTCACTGATGACGGAGACGGCTGCACCGGTATCGACGAGAGCGAGAACTGTGGCGCCTTCTACAGAAACTTTGATAACATTAGCGGGACGGCATGGAGGACTTGAGGAATTCGAAACAAGCGCAGTTCTTGCCCCCGGAACTGCGACTGTTAGTTTCCCTCAACGGTGCTGGTAGAACGTCGCAGCATTGGAGAAAGCGATCGGTGCCGAGGAGAATGTGATCGACGAGTGGTATAGGTTTGGCGATCTTGTGGGACAAATTGAGAACCGGGCGGAATCATTTGCGAGCGTGAGTCGGTATCGTACGGGTAAAATCGAATGTCAGGCTGTGAAGGTTGGAGGCGCTGGCGACAAAGGCGCGCAACATGGCCCGGCCGACCGCAGGCATAGCAAATCGGAAGGTTGTCCGTAGTACGCCAAGGTTTCATAGGATGTGGGCGGAACCTTGAGGGTGGGGCTTGAAACGAAGGCTCAGCATGCGGCGGTGAACGGTAGGCAGGGACCTGCACATAGGAGCCAGACGTGGGCGAAGGTGGTGGCCTAGCCGTTACTTGGGCATACGTGAGAGGTGCCGTCACAGGCGGCACCACGGGGTTGGACGGCAAGGCATCAGCGACGTGTTCTTGCATGACACGGCGTATAGCAGGGGCCAAAGATGGAGCCAGTTCAGGAACGAGGCGGCCCGAGTCTTGAAAATGGGGAAGGAGTGAGATTTGACGTGCGACCTCTTCACGAATAAAATCTTTGATCTTTTGATTCAGCGGGCTCCCTTCAGAAGTTGGCGAACCACCCAGGGCTAATGCGGATACGCCTTCGTCGCACACACTGGAGCGGCGCCTAGAAGCGCGCCGCTTGCGGAGCTCGTCGTAGCTCTGGCAAAGCTTCACGAGTTCACTAACGCTGGTGGGATCTTTCGCTACCAGCATCTGGAAGGCGTCGTCAGAAATGCCCTCGAGGATGTAGCGGATTTTGTTTGCTTCCGGCATGGCCGGGTCGACTCGTTTGCAGAGATCAACGACGTCTTCTATGTAGCTGGTAAAGGTCTCATCAGCGCGCTGAACACGATCGTGTAAACATTGTTCGGCACGAAGCTTACGCACTGCCGGGCGGCCGAACACTTCCGCGAAATTCTTTTTAAATGTCGACCAAGATGACAGGTCAGCCTCATGGTTGCGAAACCAGAGGTTCGCCACGTCCGTCAGATAGAATATGACGTTACTGAGCTTGTATGAGTCATCCCACTTGTTGTAGGTGCTTACTCTTTCATAGGATGACAGCCAGTCGTCGACATCTTGATCGGCCGTGCCGCTGAACAGGCAAGGGTCACGCTGGCGCACGACGCCAGCACACATGATCGTGGGTGGAACGGCCGGCAGCGTCGAAGTGTCTTGCATGGCGGTCGTAGAGGGTAGTGTACGGCTTCGCAGTTCCAGTTTGGGTGGGATCGTTTCCGGCACCTCCGCCAATTGTAATAGGGCGTTTAATGACTGTGATAGTCATCGCCATCGACATGCACCTGTGCGTTGTGCGACGAAGAAGAAGTACGCGCGGGGCTCGCCGTTGCAAGGTCCTGTCCTCACAGCTCTCCATCTGAGCGTCATTAAACGCCCTATTACACTTTCAGCAAGTATAGGTCTGTTTTATAGCACAGCTGCTAAAAGAGAAAATAGTGCAGTAATTGTCTAGTGTAAATCATAGGTATAATAAGTGAGCTGTGTGTGCACCTGGCTATAAAGTCTGGCACCCAGCATTCTGCAAAAATGCGATGATCTGAATGCTTCTAAAAATAACTTCAGCTGATTATGGAACATTTTTATGTTGAGAGTATTGCTAAAAGGCATGATCGCTTATGTGACATAATATTAAAATGTTTCGAGAAAAGTTTTATAGCAAGCCTACAAAGATTAGCACAAAGCTGCATAAATAGTCACAGAAGGCACCAGCCTTTGCAAGTCAGCGTGTCAAAAAACACCTTTATGTGTACTGTTGGCGTTAAATGGAATGTGAACAGCCAAGCGCATGTAAAGTTACAGCTGAAGCAGTCTGACTCGTTATGGGAGGCAGTCACACTCTTCCAGTTTGCGATAGTTTTGCTCCTGTTTTCTTCTCATTATGTCATTCTAGTGCCACATTCAGTCTTTCCAGATGATGGGAACCTGCACAGCATGATTTCACTGCCGGCAGCGGCTGCAGCCCGCATGGTTGAAACGAGCGCAGTGACGGAAGGAAAATCAATGCGATGTAGGGCAGCGAGCACTAAGAGCACTCGCTTCGACCACGCAGGCTACAGTTGCTGTCGGAAGTGAAACGGGGCTGCACAAGTCACCATCCTTAGGAAAGAATGAATGTGGCACTACTACGGGACAATGAGAAAATAGAGTTAAAGAAAACACAAGCAAAACTATCGCAAACTGTGTTCTGCTGTTCGCATTTCATTTGATACCAACAGTATACATCAGGAACTGTGCAACCGTTGCTATTGTGACCACGTGCTTTATCATGCCAGTGATTTCATCATGAACAGCATGAGCGATGCACTCTATCACTGAAGTCCCCTCACATGAGAGTGCGTTGCCCAAATCTGCATCTCGCTTCTGCACCCACCCTGTTCACCAGTTTAGCTTCTGCGGACTGTGCCCTCTTGCCGAGGATGGAGATGCAGTTCGAAGGCCACTGTTTCGATACCGTTGCAGAGACTCAGCTTGGATCACAGAAGGTGCTCGATAAGCTTTTAAAAGAATATTTGCACATCCCAGCAGGGGCAGGAGCTCTGGAAGCACTCTATTGCTGTGCAATGGGATTACTTTGAAAGTGATCATATGTTAACGTAAGTAAACAACCACTTCCTTGTAAACAGAGCTAGCTTTAAAGCATTTTGCATAGCACGAAAAACAAAGACCGGGAAAGAAACATGCGCAGACAAATCAGCGCTTGGTTTGTCCGTGTGTGCTTCTTTTCTAGTTTCTGCTTTTAACACTATGCAAAATGCTTAACTCCCATCAACTCGCTCAGTATTCAGTTTAGCTTTAAAACTTTTAGATGCCACCTCGTATGCACACTTAGTATATTACAGTATATAGCTACAGGTGCAGACAAAAATTAAACAGAGTATATTATATTTACAACATTTTCATGTTTTACCTATCTGAAACACTGTCAGTCGTGGTATGTGCAGATTGTTAGTAGACGCCAGTGAGCTTTTACTTAGACAAATAATGCATTCTTATGTACGAAACAGAATGGGTGACTGCAGTTAGAATGAAAATGCATATGCCGTTTACGTGCGTCCGCGCTTGTACATGCTTGCCTTCGGCATCACTGGCTCGCATAGGTGATATGCTAAATAGTGTAAATACCTCAATATACTAGTAAATTAAGAGATCATTCAGCTTCATTTTTCTGATGTTGCATGCTGTCTGAATCTTTTTTTTTTTCTTTTTTTAGATGGAGTCCCATGTCACTAGAATTGCACTAAAAGAAAGGCTGCAACGTTACATGCTGATGGCCATCTGAGGATTTCCACAACGCATTACAGGCAGTGGTAAGATACGAAAAAATAGTGGGGCAGGTATGGGCTCTGAATGCACATTTCCTGTAATACTAATGGTGCAATAAAATTTTCTGATGCCAAGTAACAGCACTGGAAATATTGTTATGTACATACACTACAGCATGTTTCTTTTAATATTTTAAACCTAACATTTTAGTAATTGCTTTTTGTGCAGAGATATAATTAATGAAGTGCTCTGCAGTAACGCAGTATGTGTCTTTTTCAGTGATGATATGATTTTCAATATCAAAATAGAAGGGCAAAAGAAAGTAAAATAAAGGAGATATGTTAGTTGTTAGTGGTGGTAGCTGTAAAGGGAGGGAAGATGGCTGCTCATGCTTTTTGTAAAAAATGTTCTTCATGCAATTTTGTTTCAGCATATCCAGATTTTGTGATAGATTCAAGCATGATATTGCAGCCTGTGAAACCCTCTCCTGTTGCTCCCTTCTGGGCTTTTCTTGTTTTGCTTGATTGTCATCACTGCAGCCTGTGCCTCTGGCCAAATTGACGTCTTTACATGCAGTCAAGGTTAAAGTTCTCATGCATAAGTTAAACCCCTTTAGAAAACCATTCACTTGCAAAGTACCCTTTCAATATTATAGGAAAATATCAGTTCATCAAGCAAAACAAAACTATTGCGGATATGCCAACTGTGCGGCTGTATGCAAAGTTCAGAGGACAAACAAAGTTAGCAGTGTATAATACCATCTCTCTGAAATACACTGAACCCTGAGGGTCTGCAAACAGTGGTCAAGATAGGACATGGGCAAATTCAGTTAAGACTTGTGTGTTACATACCAAGAACCTTGGGCAAATATTTCAACAAAGAGTTTTAAAATGTGCTCATGCTTAGTTGTGTTAAAAATCTTGCAGTGCTAAGGTAGACCTTGAGCACCATAAATTACACTCACTTTGAGAGAGCCTTAATTTTACAAGGCAACAGGGAAAGGCATGTTTAAATTCTCACAGTTAAAGACTGGAACCATAAGAGATAGAATCAAATTGGTCGGTACTTTACCAGATTTCATGGACTTATTGAAGATTATGAAAAACGTTACTATAAGCTATGTGTAGCTCTAAAGAAGTATGGCTGGAATTTTATCTCGACCTGTTGATCCTTTCATGCCTAATCATAAGACCATTTCAACTACACCCTCTGAGAATGCATAAATAAAGCGCCTGTATCACTAATTGGGGTAGAAATATCACAATAATCATCTAACTTTGAAAACATGCATTGGAAATTAAGAGTTGAATGTGATTGCTACTTACCTACTCTCTGTGACAATTTTGTTACATACAGTTACCTCACTTACAAGAGCGCAAAAAGACACGGACAAAGCGAGACATAAATGGACACAACAAGCACACACTTCAACACCTCTTACACCAGGAAGAGAACAACATACATAGAAAACCAGAAAAGATGTCACGACAAGTTGCATAAAAATTACAAAATTAAGACAAAAGTAAAAATGAAAATAAAATAAAAAACATAGAAGAACGAAAAAAACACGCATACATGCTCCAAACTAATGCCCACGTGTTGCGAAGCAACAGCACTCCTGTGTACACACCCAAAACTTGCACAAATAACACACTAGATACACAAAAAATTTATCAGCCTATATAGGCAGTCTTTAAATAATCCTGTTCCTTCTTCGACACCACCGATGATGGACAACTGATGCGAGTATCGCCATATGTCCCCATAAATTAAGCTTCCATAATTTCTCCAGGTACTTTATGTGTGAAAAGAATTACTGGGCACTCAAAAATGGGCTTGCATTCACATGAACGTTGATGCTGAGCAAAATCAATCGATGATGCAGTAGAATTATTATCACAGGAATTGGATTTTCTTGAAGTCTCTTGTTGATGCATTGCCCAGTCTGGCCAATACACACACCACCACAAGAAAGCGGCAACTTATATAAAACACCAACTTTGCATGAAATGAACTTTGGCCGATGTTTGGCATCGTTTGGAACTTTGGCATTGTTTAGTTTGGTGAGCTTTTCATCTAGTTCAGAAAGGGTAGCTTCACCAGCCTTGCTAGCACCTTTTATTTGTCGATTTTCATCTAGGATAGCATTTAAATTTTTTGGTACATTGGGGCTGGGTTACTTTCTTCTTCTCCACAAAGCAGGAGTAGGAGAACCAAGGTGTCGGACTGGAACCAAACCGAACCCAAGTTTTTTTCGCCATCTTGGAACTGAACCTGAACTTAACAAATTGGAGGTACCACTCCAAACTGGTTCACAGTACGGTTCCATCTATCTTGAACAACCTTCAACAACCTCCTTTTTCTTTGGTCATTTTCTCCTGGCAGTAAAAAATTTGGCAGCATTTACTGAGCGCATAATGAAATATTTTTGAGCAGCCATGATGTCATGTCATGCTTGTTGTAAATTATGTGACTAAACACACCAGTCTAGCCTCAAAGTGGCTCCATAAGAAGGTATACAGTGCGCCTATGCAGGCAACCATGACGCGCAATAAGAGCGTGGTTGCGTCACGGCCACAGGAATGACACAATTGATTAATCCAGTTCTCCGACAAATACGATAGTGACTTCAATCCCCAATACGTGACGGAGGAGACTTCTGTCAGCGCTTTTTGGTCCACAACACACTGTTGCCATTGCATTTTACCTCCATAAAAGCGCGAAATGCAAAAATGTCCACGGGCTGTGCGATAGCGATATATAGTCACACATATCGTATACACATCATTAGTCTTGAGGTGTGTGCTTTGTTTGGCCTTGGTACGATTTTAAAGTCCTTTAGTGGGACCCAGACGAAACACTGTACATGTACATATACATGTAGTAGTAGAGGTTTTGTTCTAAAATAAAATTCATGTGAGTTTTTGTGTACTTGAAAAGCGCAGCAGGAAAAATTATTTTCCTTGAACTTTCATTCTGTACCTGACAGCTTTGGTTGATTATGTGCCGATTAAAATAATCATTTTTCCCCATCCTGCTCTAATTGTCAGTCATTCAATATAAACATTTTGCTGAGGTCTGTACAAACAAGGGGAGTCCATCACATCTGATGACAATTACAATACACAGACTACTATATGAATTTTCAGCTTTTATTATGTATTGGAACAGCAAAGAAATTTCAGTATTAAATAAGTGAAGTGAAAAAAAAAAATACAAAGTTCTTTTTTTTTTTGTTCTGAACCCAGTCAAACCGATTCGAACAGGAAAGGAATGTGTCTCTGGAGCCCAATCTGCACCTGAAAAGTGTAAACCCGAATATGAACCGAACTCGAAAAAATTCTTCTTCAACACCCTGAGGAGAACAGACCTACAGTCAATGGGCCTGGTGCGCTGCAGCTTTGGCTAGGGTCCTCTACTTTGGCCGAACATGTGGCGCCGTCTGGGAGGCGCCGCTGTAAAAGGCGGCTGTCTAGATCCGCAACCGTGGGTAGCGCCGACGCTGTGTTCCGATTTCTTTTTGGTTCCCCGTAAGAATAAAAAAATAAACGCCGACTGAAACAAGGGCCTGTACTTAGGCATTTCGAATCTCATATCGCACCCATTGCTTTTCGTTTCGGCTGCGCATTTTCCACTTTTTTTTTTTTTTGTACAGTACTTGACGCTAGGTTTCTTTCAAGAATGCACGAGCGATCGCTTGTTTGTATCGAGCGCGCAACACGCGAAAAACACACACACACAAAAAAAAACGGGTCTTTTTTTTTTTTTTTTTTTTTACTTTTGGACCCAACTCGAGCTCTACAAGTTGTAACAACTACTAAAAGTTGTTGTAACCAGCGCTGGCAGGTCTTCGGACACGGCCTGTGTTGTAGAGAGCGCGGAGCCTTCCTTCCCAACGGGAGCTTTTTTTTTACTTTTGGACCCAACTCGAGCTCTACAAGTTGTAACAACTACTAAAAGTTGTTGTAACCAGCGCTGGCAGGTCTTCGGACACGGCCTGTGTTGTAGAGAGCGCGGAGCCTTCCTTCCCAACGGGAGCTTTTTTTTTTTTTTTTACTTTTGGACCCAACTTGAGCTCTACAAGTTGTAACAACTACTAAAAGTTGTTGTAACCAGCGCTGGCAGGTCTTCGGACACGGCCTGTGTTGTAGAGAGCGCGGAGCCTTCCTGCCCAACGGGAGCTTTCTTTTTTTTTTTTTTTTTCTTTCTTTTACTTTTGGACCCAACTCGAGCTCTACAAGTTGTAACAACTACTAAAAGTTGTTGTAACCAGCGCTGGCAGGTCTTCGGACACGGCCTGTGTTGTAGAGAGCGCGGAGCCTTCCTTCCCAACGGGAGCTTTTTTTTTACTTTTGGACCCAACTCGAGCTCTACAAGTTGTAACAACTACTAAAAGTTGTTGTAACCAGCGCTGGCAGGTCTTCGGACACGGCCTGTGTTGTAGAGAGCGCGGAGCCTTCCTGCCCAACGGGAGCTTTTTTTTTTTTTTTTACTTTTGGACCCAACTTGAGCTCTACAAGTTGTAACAACTACTAAAAGTTGTTGTAACCAGCGCTGGCAGGTCTTCGGACACGGCCTGTGTTGTAGAGAGCGCGGAGCCTTCCTGCCCAACGGGAGCTTTTTTTTTTTTTTTTTTACTTTTGGACCCAACTTGAGCTCTACAAGTTGTAACAACTACTAAAAGTTGTTGTAACCAGCGCTGGCAGGTCTTCGGACACGGCCTGTGTTGTAGAGAGCGCGGAGCCTTCCTGCCCAACGGGAGCTTTTTTTTTTTTTTTTTTACTTTTGGACCCAACTTGAGCTCTACAAGTTGTAACAACTACTAAAAGTTGTTGTAACCAGCGCTGGCAGGTCTTCGGACACGGCCTGTGTTGTAGAGAGCGCGGAGCCTTCCTGCCCAACGGGAGCTTTTTTTTTTTTTTTTTTTTACTTTTGGACCCAACTTGAGCTCTACAAGTTGTAACAACTACTAAAAGTTGTTGTAACCAGCGCTGGCAGGTCTTCGGACACGGCCTGTGTTGTAGAGAGCGCGGAGCCTTCCTGCCCAACGGGAGCTTTTTTTTTTTTTTTTACTTTTGGACCCAACTTGAGCTCTACAAGTTGTAACAACTACTAAAAGTTGTTGTAACCAGCGCTGGCAGGTCTTCGGACACGGCCTGTGTTGTAGAGAGCGCGGAGCCTTCCTGCCCAACGGGAGCTTTTTTTTTTTTTTTTTTCTAACGACTTCCTCATGATAGTTTCTAGCTGTTCTCGGCGCTAGCTTTTCGGAAGTCTAGCCTGACGTAGAAGACGTAGAAGCACGACATGGAGAGCGAAGCACATTGCAGGAGTGCGCGCTTGCTGACTTGACACACGTTCATGGCTCCCCGCAAAGAGAAAACGTCCTTTTAAACTAACAGCTCGATCTGCTGTTGTGTTTATAGGTGTCATAATAGTTATAAAAAAAACCGTCGGGAGGCAATCGAAAATCAAGTTTTTTTTGCGGTTTCCTTGGAAATCATACGAGAGCGATGTGTCGCATCATTAACAGTGGCACCCGGCCTTGCAGATGCAACTGGCATCCGTGATATTGCGTGGGTTTGCCAGCGACTACATAACAAAAAAAAAAAAAAAAAATCAATTACATATGTGGTGAAGAGACGCCGAAAGGGCCGAATAAAACGTACTTCCAAGCTGACGTCGTAGAAGGCGGTTTTCATTTCGTTAGCGCATTTTCTGAAGATATCCGAGGGCCCTTCTGCACCGTGAAGTTCCCCGCGCACTCCACGCACATGCTGGCTTCGTACAGTTTCTGACCGCGCACCAAGCAGTTATTCTTAAATTAAGTCTCAACATTCCCGATCACGCGAAATCCCCCGAACAGCACGCGCTGTGGAGCTTGCTCAGCCATGGCTGTTTTTCCGCGCACTGAACCGTCACCACTTATTTCGACGCATCGAGTAGAAAATAAAAACTACGGTAGAACTGCCGAGCGCCGAAAAAGCACGTGCACGCAAGGCCCGACGCCTTAGGGTACATCTCCATATACAGCCTGCTCGTCCCGACCTAGGGAAAACGTGATTTTTTTTTCTTTTTCTTTTTTTTAAGAGCCTTTCTATTGACCAACGGAGCCCAGCTCTCGGCTGTCGCTTCTGGGGGGGGGGGGGGGGCTAGCATGCCGTTTCCACATACACTGCCACCGAGGGGAAAAGCCAGTGGTGCGCATTGCACACTGGCTTAGTTTTTGTTTTATTTATGTCTTTCCTTTCAAACTGCCATATTGTTCGGGTTCCGAATTCCTACTTCAAAGGAAAAAAAAAAAAACCATAGAGCCGCCAGCAGACGCGCTCGCGCGCCGACGTTGCGCTGCGCCCAAAGCGCCGGCGGCCTTCTACCAGACGGCATGAATGGGTAGCGGCTTTCTTCGCTTTGCTTTTGGTTTATTTTTCAACACACACACATGGTACATGTGTCAGTTATGTACGCGTGTGACACGAGGCAGCAAATGACCGACAAAAGTTTTCTTCTCACAAGGTTTCTGCCGAGAAGAGTAGACTTCGCGTTCACTCCGCTGCCTCTCTCCGACGAGCAGACATACCACATATGGGTAGGGTCCCTAGAAATATTGCTAGTCTGTCGTCCGCCGGCCGCGGCGGGGGCTGCCGCTGAATGATCGCTGCGGTGGCGCTGCGGTGGCGCTGCGGTGAAGCGGAGTGCCACTGCCGGCGGAGCAGACGACGCGCGCGCCCGTGCGCTTCGAAATGCATTCGCTGCATATGCTCATTGTCAGGTGCCTTGTACATGCGATGCCGCTCTTTAGTCTTCGATTTCAATTTAGTCGTAATATTGGATTCGCAGCCGAGTTGTTGGCATAACCAAGGATACGATTTTTTTTTTCGTGACCGAAGTTTTGCGCGCATGCCCCTGAGCCGATGTAGGAACGAAGCTGCTTTTTATACCCTATTATCCTGCTGAAGCTACCGCCGTGCTGTATTGTAATGAAGACTTCTGGGGATTTTGTGCAAACGATTCCGCTTGCATGGAGGACTGTACTAGACGCACATTCCAGGCTCCAAAGACCATGTGTGCAAGCAATAGAGCGCTGTCGCCGGCGGTTTAATTCACGCTATAGTTTCATCTTAACTTCTTCGGACGTTTAGCTAAGTTATAACACGTATGTAGAACTAGAAACTTTCGGATGCATGCACAATTAAAGCACGCAAGATGGGAACCCGAGCCCTTCAACTCGCACCGCGCTTCAGGCAAACTGCTGATAGGCATTCTTTGGTGCTTAGGAAGCCTAGTAGCCACTCATCAGAGTATGTCATCACTTTTGTTGACTTGTGTTTTGCAACCTCTGAAACATATTTTAACAGTCAGCTGTCAGTTGAGAGGAAGGGCACTAACATTTGTTTCAAACTCTGTCCTTGAAAGGTGTTCCTTTTTATTTTTCATTTCACCTAGAGCTTTTACCAGCTTTGCCACCTTGTCCCTCGTACGACAAACTGCTCGAGACTTAGAAGTCTGTTTCTTAATTTTTTCTTCTTCTTGACAGGGCGTTCTCAGTTAACTTTCGCAAGTATTTGCAGGCTATATGCAAGCTGCATCAAAAATATTGGTACAGTTCGTCGCAAATTAAGTAACGCCCATTGTAGGAGGGAAATGTCTTGGTAATAGGCTTCAATCCGCTGCCAGGACACAAACTGAGTTTCGCAATGTCCTGCAGAAAATTAATTACCTCTTCTGTCGACTTTACAGCTACCTCCTTGACTTTGTTTCCTCGAATGCACACAGCAGCATTCATGGCAGCTTCACCTGTATCACTGCGATGGAACAGAACTCGCCGATTTGCGTAGATTGCCTCCGGAGATTCGGACCCGCTTGAGTGGCACTATGCGAATGTTAATTGCTCAACATCAGAAATATCGACATTTGTCCCCAGTGGCGGTGGCATGCAGCTTTCTGCATTCCTGGGCTCGCGTCACACGATCCACCACCGCTGTATTCTTCAACTGGCTCCACTGATGCTTCAGGATCAGTGCGCTTTTTTTCTTTCTCTGCAGGTCTCCCTGCTGACTGTTTTTGCTCGTACAAGTGATCTTTCTCTTGAGAGGCAGGGGTTTCAACAAGTATTTTGGAGTGTCAGGAAACAGCATTGAGATGGTATCCTTCATGAGTTGCGTAACATCCCGGGGAATCTCAATTACCTTTACCTGTCTTAAAACTTCGCTCAATAAAGCAGGGTTTGAGGTGTCGCTCACAAAGGTCGACACTATAGCTTGTTCGTGTTACAGTAATGTGAGGGCAACCCCGATCCGGATCCTCCGATATTTATATATACCGATATTTATATCAACGTCCAGGATTTCCTGTCTGCAACTCACAAATAATTAGGAAGATATTCACCCCTTGTGGGTTTGCCCGCCACTGAAGCCGACAATATCGGCAGGGCCTTATCATCGTTCTCTCTTGAACTTTATTAGAACACAGCCAACCTATTTTCTTCCATTTATTACGCCTTTTAATTTTCGTTTTACATATTCCTTTATGCCCTAGCTGAGGCAATAAACAATGTTATTGGCTTTGCCGCCGCGCTTGATGTTGCGCTCCCACTCTTGCCTTTTCCCTGCGTCTTTCGGTGTCCTGAAGAAAGAGCATTTCACCTTGCACGAGCGCTACCCGCTCTTGCACCCGGGCAAGAAACACATGCTATCACGCTTACCCCGTTATCTGGACATGACGCGATCACACATCCATAAAAAAGGCACACTTGCACACATGCTAGCTAATTTGCGCGCATTCCGGCTCGCGAGCGAAAAGAAGTGCACGTGGTGCACGAGCCTTGCCACGGCACCAACGGATCAGCGCGGCGCAGACTCGCAGTACGGCACAACCGCCACAGCACCACTAGCACCACGTACACAATGCGACCACGCTCCGAATGCGTGCAGCGCCCCCTGCGCTTTCATCCGGGAAGCGGCCAACCGGTTCCATAGGGAACCCCGCTCGGACGGCAGACTAGCAAATATTTCTAGGGACTCTAATATGGGTGCGCCGGCGGGAGGTGGCGCTACTTGTTCCGGAGCAGTGGCGCCTCCATACCAGCGCACTAGGCCCATAGCAATGGGCCTGGCCCACAAGGTTAGGCCCAGTGAGGGTGCGCACATTGAGGCACTGTACAGTTACCCTGCCGGGGTGGCGCAGTGGTTAAAGCGCTCGACTACTGTATCCAAGGACGCGGGAACAGTTTTTCGATGGAGGCGAAAAGCAAAGGTGCCCGTGTGCTGTGCAATGTCAGTGCACGTTAAAGAACCCCAGGTGGTCGAAATTTCCGGAGTCCTCCACTACGGCGTCTCTCATAGCCTGAGTTGCTTTCGGATGTTAAACCCCACAAACCAAACCGAAACCAACTGTACAGTTAAAGCACATGCAGCACCACCTAGAGCACTGCACGTGCTTGGACATAAGCAAAAAGCTCAAGCTCGACCCACAGGCTGGGCCTGGTAAAACACTTTATGGGCGGGCCTGTGCCGAGCACGGGCTTTAAGCTGCGGGCCCAGGATGGGCAAGAGCCTGTAAAATGATGGGCCAGGCTCGGGCCTGTGAATGAAAGGCTAGTTATACTGTATGCTCACTGCTTATGTTTTATGTGGTTGAAATGAAGGAGTACCAGGTGAATACATAGATATAATGTGAGTTCACGGCTACTTCCAGACTGTAAACACTTTAATACATGGTAATGTCATATGGCATGTTAGGATGTAAAAAGAAAATTCAAACAATCTGGAAAACAAAGGAATATGCAAATAAAACAGCAAATACATATGCGAAGTTTGCTGAGTCTTCCAGGGTGCCATTCGGTATCTGTTTTGAGATTTCACTGTGCACCTGTAGTCCCTCGTCGTGGCCATATCATTGAGTTAGTGGAAGCACTTATTGACAAAAGCCGCCCGCTGGAATGTCGGTGGTGGCTGTACTGTCAGCAGTGCCACCACCAAAGCACCCGTTTCCGTCCCTTTTCCCCTCCCTGCCACCGATACCTTCTGTGCACGCAGCTGTCAGCAGTAGCCGCATTGTTAGAAAGCGCATGCATTTGCTGCCCATTTTGAAGAAGCACGACTGTGGTGGGTGATGTGTGTGTGGCACCAGACGGTTGTCTGGGCTTCAGGCAGCGGAACAGGTGCCTGGGTATAGGCTCGCTTTGCCATTAAGCGCTAGCTTCCTCCCTGTAACTACAGTTTGCTTTTTTTTTTTTTTAAACCAGTGAATAGAACATACTGAATTGATTGTTCCCACTGCATATGTTTGTCTCGTATGCATGTGTATGGAAAAGAAGAGTGTTAAGACGGATATGGAATAAAAGGCAAATTAGGATTGTAGTGACTTCAATGCTCATTGTGTGTTTGGCTGAAGTCCCGATCTCTCCTTTTCCAAATTTTCGATTGATCAGGGAACTGTAGAGAAATTGGTTATTTTTACCCTGATTGTTGGTTGCTTGAAGACTTTGCCCTAGTCTGATTATCTAGTGAAAACATTATTCATTCCCCTAACATAAATTGGTGAGGAGTGTAGGTTGTTATCCTACTGGTTGCTGGCCCCAGTTGAACCAGGGCTAAATTCATCTGACAATGGTTTAGTCATGACGTAAATACTTTTCTTTTTACTTTTTCCTTGTGTTTTAGTTCTTGTCCTAAATAAACAGTTAACATTGCAAGTTCTCGACAAATGTGAATGCTTGCGAGTTAGAACCACTAAGGTATCACAAACCCCAATTCCGTCACCAACAAGATATATCCTCTCATTGCCACCCAAAGAATATTTGCATATTCGTTTGTCAAGTACATACAATTCTGGCCTCCTGAAGCACATTTGCTTTCTTTCCTTTACAATCATCTCACATTCTGGAGCGCTGAAAGTATTAGACACACAGGGACAATGTAAGGTGGGGCAGGATAGCAAGAAGGCCTTCAGCATTAAATATTCTGTAGAAAAACGACTCTGACCTCTATTTTGTAAACGAAAGTGTTCCGCGAAACCTCCAAAACTGTATTTGTTGTTTTTTAACAGCCGCCGACATGCGGCCTTATCACTCTGATTCCGAATTGCGTATAAGTTCTGTATTCTTTGTTTGTTAATGCTCGATGTCGCGAGTCGCACTTTATCAGTTTCGTTGTAGCGCAAGATGCACCGAGATCTGTCTCGAAGATTCCGGCTACTTGCGTGTCTTTCTTCAATGTTCCAACTTGTGCTTGTAGCAGTTGCGATGTTATCTAGATTATTCTGAGCAGCCTTTAAATTGAGCGTTGACGAGTGCGAAGGGCATTCATTGTTCGACGATCGACGAGCAAGTTTGTTGCTCCCGCCACCACCGAGTTGCTTAGTTCTTTTGCGGGCGCAAGTCAGCCCAATAAAGGGTTTCTTCAGTACAATCACCGACTCTTCATTTGTGTCATCGACCTTGTCACCACCACGTGACATCTGGTGGAGGTGCTGCCCTTGATCCTTCAAGCGAATACCTCAGCCTTGTTCCTGTCGCCCTGGAAGACCAGCCTGCAGGTCACCGAACCAGCCGCCGACTCCAAGGCCTACAACCCGAACACGGTCTGCTGCCTGACCCCGTTCGACTCCGGAAGGCATCAACTTTCGAAATGGCCCAGTCAACAGCACTAGTCGTCTTCATGCCGCCCAGGCCCCCATCTTTCAAGGATTGCCCAGTGAAGATGCAGAAGACTGGATGGACCTTTTCAACCGTGTGGCAGAATTCAACGGCTGGAACGACGCCACGAAACTTCGGCAAGTCTACTTTGTTCTTCAAGGACATGCTCGAGTTTGGTTCGAAAATCATGAGGAAGCTATGAAGGATTGGGAGATTTTCAAGGAAGCGTTTTTGACTGGCTTTGCAAGTTCTGTCCGAAAGGAAAGAGCTCAGGCCCTCCTCTAATCAAGCGTTCAACTCCCTAACGAGCCAGTCTTGGCGTACGTTGAGGAGATGAAGCGCCTCTTTCGCCGCGCCGACCCTAACATGACCGAAGGTGAGAGAGTCAAATTTTGTCAGGTCTTGTCCGAAATCCGCCAAAAACCATGGCGGAATTTGAAACGGAAGCGTCTACCATCGGGAAGACGTTGGCCACCCAGGTGCGCCACTACGAGCGACCACTTCAGCCGGACTACTCAAATCACTACCCCAGCAGCGCATCTGCAAGCGGAGAGAACCTTCGGGACCTCATCCGGGAGATCGTGCGAGAGGAGCTCCGCCGATTGATGCCATCATCGTAACAACCCCAGGTGGCGACGCTCGCGGACGTCGTCCGTGAAGAAGTCCAATAGGCGCTGGGCGTTCCTCAAGGGACGGCTGTGACTGTTCCAGCACAAGAGGCAACAGCGATGAACTACGCTGCTGCATTACGTCGCCCTGCGCCCCGACGTGATGACTTTCCGAGCCCTCGCCGCTACCGCCCTGTTCCTGAAAACAGCCCCTTGGCCCCCGCCTGCCAAGCCTACCAACGACCCCCAAGCCCCAGGATGTGCGAAACCTGGAGGACAGCAAACAACCGGCCATTATGCTTCCACTGCGGTGAGGCCGGCCACATTCTGCGCCACTGCCCGTACCGACGAATCGGTCTCCGCGGATTTGCAGTCGACGCTCCACGACCACGCCCAGGTGAACGACCGCAAGAAATCGACAACTATCTGCGTAGCAGTGAGATTGTGCCACCAAGCCGTCGGTTCAGGTCTCCATCGCGGTACAGGGCCCGCTTTGCGTCGCCAGGCCATAACTACGATGAGAGTGCGCGCGGAAGGTCTCAAAGCCCGCGCAGGGGAAACTAAATAGACCAACCTTTGAAGGTGAGGTTGCTCAACGGCGAAAAGACGAACATCTTCCGCCGCCGACGACCACTAACGGCGACACAGCCATTTCATCGCCGCTCCACACGACGACGTCGACGACAACACGAGTGCAAGCCGACACCGCCGCCAAGCGAAGTAACAACGGTATGCCCCGGCTATGACCTGAAGAAACGATGGAGCCGAGATCGAGCACCAAGGCCCACAAGCAATGCGAGGACGCGAACAAGTGACCTTGAATTTGATGTCGACGGTCGCAAAGCCACTGCCCTAGTAGACACCGGAGCTGACTATTCAGTCATCAGTGGACCGTTAGCCTCCCATCTCAGGAAAGTTACTACCGCTTGGGATGGCCCGCTGATTCGCACCGCAAGTGGCTACCTGATTACTCCATCGGGACGATGTACTGCAAGAATAACCGTAAATGGGCGTACTTACCCCATCAGCTTTGTGGTCTTGCAGCAGTGCTCCCGCGACGTGATTTTAGGCATGGACTTCCAAATGAACATAGGGCTATCATTGACCTGCGAACCAAGCTCATCAAGATCTCTGCAGACAAAGACATTCCTGCTACGACGACTTCGACGCAACACATCGCTCTAAACGTCCTCGATGGAGAATTGACCGTGCCGCCCCGATCAAGCGTCGCAGTCTGCGTAGGTAGCGCAAACATCGAAACCGCTGAAGGCATCGTCGAAGGAAATATCCAATTGCTCTTAGGACGAGGTGTCGGCATCGCAAGAGGCGTCGCGAAATTCCGGAGAGGTCAAGCTCAGGTGCTGGTAACAAACTTCACCGAAGAATACCGCCATCTCACCAAAGGCACGACGATCGCCTTTCTCGACGAATTAGCGCACCTCAAAGATGTATTCGCCCTCCACGACCAAACGCTGGAAGACGCACCGGGCCGATTCCGTCAGCCCACATTTGACATCAACCCAGCATTGACCCAAAGCAGGAAAGACCAGATTCTCAGTCTTCTTCGAAGCTACAGGGAGTGCTTCTCATCATCATCGAAGGTACGACAAACACCACTGGCCAAGCACCGCATTATAACAGACGAACACGCCCGACCTCTGCGCCAAAGCCCCTATCGAAATTAGCGTGTATCGCCGCGAGAACGCCAGGCCATACGCGATCAAGTTGAGGAAATCCCAGCCATCGAAGAGTCCCTGGGCGGCACCAGCCGTTTTGGTGAAGAAAGACGGCACACTTCGCTTCTGCGTTGATTACCGCCGCTTGAATAGCATAACTAAAAAGGATGTCTACCCGCTTCCCCGCATCGACGACACTCTCGACCGGCTCTGCAATGCAAGGCACTTCTCATCGATGGACATGAAGAGCGGATATTGGCAAATTGAGGTTGACGAAAGAGATCGCGAGAAGACCGCATTCATCACACCGGACGGTCTTTTTGAGTTCAAGGTAATGCTATTTGGCCTTTGCTTCGCACCAGCCACATTTCAACGAGTAATGGACACAGTCCTGGCAGGCTTGAAGTGGCAAATTTGTTTGGTATATTTGGACGACGTTGTTGTCTTCTCATCAAACTTTGAAGACCACCTAAAACGACTGCAGACAGTGCTGGAAGCCATCAAGTCATCGGGACTAACGCTAAAAGCAGAAAAGTGTCACTTCGCCTACGAAGAACTGCGGTTCCTAGGACACATCGTTAGCAAGGATGGTATTCGCCCAGACCCGGAGAAAACAGCTGCAATCGCACAATTCCCACCGCCTGCCGAAGGGAAAGCTGTGCGCCGATTCCTTGGGCTGCGCGCTTATTATCGACGAATTGGCGTACCTTTTAAATGGGAAGCGCCGCAAGGAGAAGCCTTTGACGAACTCAAGCGCCGCCTGCAGTGCCCTCCTGTACTTGGCCACTTTGATGAAAACGCTGAGACCGAAATTCACATCGACGCGAGCAGTGTGGGCCTAGGAGCCGTTCTCGTGCAAAAGAGTGCCGGACAGGAGAAAGTAATCGCCTACGCTAGCAGGTCCCTCACAAAAGCCGAAGTCAATTACTCGACGACCGAGAAGGAGTGCCTCGCGTTTATCTGAGCCACTTCTAAGTTTCGCCCATACCTATACGGCCGACCATTCAAGGTGGTAAGCGACCATCACGCGCTCTGCTGGCTGGCTAATTTGAAAGATCCCTCCGGCCGCCTTGCTAGATGGAGCTTACGACTTCAAGAATTCAACTTGACTGTAGTCTATAAGTCGGGCCGGAAGCATTCCGACGCAGACTGCTTATCACACGCTGTCGTCGACGTTTCCCCGAAGGACGATGACGACGACGCCTTTTTGGGACCGGTAAGCGCCAGCAGTTTCGCAGAACAACAGCGATCAGACTCTGAGCTGAAAGCGCTAGCCGATTACTTAGAAAGAAAGACCGCTTCCCCTCCTGGTGTGTTCAGGCGACATTTATCTTCGTTCGCGTTAAGCAATGGCCTCCTCGTGAAGAAGAACTTCGCACCCAGCAGGACTGCGCAACTTCTTGTGCCTAAAAACCTTCGGCAGAAAATTCTGCAGGCGTTGCATGATGAGCCCACAGCAGGCCATCTCGGATTTGCACGCACGTTGCGTCGAATCCAGGAGAAGTTCTACTGGCCGCGACTGCCTGCCGAAGTTGCCCACTACGTGAAGACGTGTCGTGAGTGCCAACGACGCAAGACGCCGCCTATCAGACCAGCAGGACTACTAAACCCGATTCCGCCCCTAGACCTGTCCTGTCAACAAATTGGGATGGATCTCTTTGGCCCCTTTCCAGCTTCGTCTATGGGTAACAAGTGGATCATCGTGGCCACTGACTACCTTACCCGTTACGCCGAAGCAAAAGCACTACCAAATGGTACCGCGGCAGAAGTCGCCAAATTTTTTGTCGAACGAATTCTTTTGTGACACGGCGCCCCAAAAGTGCTCATCACGGACAGGAGAACGGCGTTTACGGTAGAGTTTACGCAAGCCATCCTGGAATACAGTCATACAAGCCATCGACGAACAACTGCGTACCATCCCCAGACAAACGGCCTTACGTAGCGCCTGAACAAAACGATCGTAGACATGATCGCCATCTACGTCGACGCTGAACACAAGACCTGGGACGCCATCATGCCGTACGTGATCTTCGCGTATAACACGGCAGTTCAGGAGACGACCATAGCGACCCCGTTCAAGCTTGTGTACGGCAGGGAGCCCACGACGACGCTCGACGCAATGCTGCCGCACGTAACCAGCGAAGACAACCTTGACGTCGCCGCCTACCTGCAGCGTGCAGAGGAAGCCCGACGACTCGCACGGCTGCTAAAGACCAACAGCGCACCGACAGCCGACGATACAACTTACGACGACACCACGCAGAGTACAATCCAGGAGACCAAGTGTGGGTTTGGACATTCGCCGTCGCGGACTAAGTGAAAAGTTGTTGCGTCGATACCTTGGGCCGTACAAAATCATTCGCCGCGTCGGACCGCTGGACTATGAAGTCATTCCCGACGGAACGTCAGCATCACAACGGCGACGCGAATGCCCAGAAATTGTACATGTTGTACGACTGGAGCCATATTACGCGCGTTAAAGAATCTATGGTGTTTAAACTTTGCATTGTTTATGTTTAAGTTGCTTTGTTTTGTAACATCGAGGCGATGTTTTTCTAAGGGGGGAGTAATGCCGCGAAACCTTCAAAACTGTTTTTGGTGTTTTTTAACAGCCGCCGGCATTCGCCCTTATCACTCTGATTTTGGATTGCGTATCAGTTCTGTATTCTTTGTTTGTTAATGCTCGATGTCGCGAGTCGCACCTTTATCAGTTTCGTTGTAGCGCAAGATGCACCGAGATCTGTCTCGAAGATTCCGGCCACTCGTGTGTCTTTCTTCAATGTTGCAGCTTGTGCTTGTAGCAGTTGCAACTTTATCTAGATGGTTCTGAGCATCTTTTAAATTGAGTGTTAACGAGTGCAGTGCGACGGGCATTCTTTGTTCGACGATCGACGAGCACGTTTGTTGCTATCGCCGCCGCAGAGTTGCTTAGTTCTTTTGCGGGCGAAAGACAGCCCAATAAAGAGTTTCTTGAGTGGAATCACCCACTCTTCATTTGTGTCATCGACCTTGTCACCACCACGTGACAATATTATGGTTCAAATGGGACACCTCCTATCCATCTCCAAGGGAGACCTAAAAATCGTCTTCTCTAGGCATCCTACTTTTGCTTTCAGCTCTAGAAGAGACGAGCGTGACAGTAAGCATATGAGTGCATCCGCAGGCGAATCGAAGAAATATCAGCATTAGTCAATCGACCATAGAACATTTTATAGGCTATTAGATTTCCTGAGAGTGAGAAGTAGCATCTACGAAGACGACACATTGACAGACACAGATTTCCATAAGAAGTACATGCACAGGAGCCTTTGAAAAACAACTGTGCCATAAGAATAAGCAGGAGGAGAAAATAACTTTTATTGTCAAAACAGAAATGGCACCCCCGGCTATGCACTAGGTCAGGGAGGGTTCGAGCTGCGCGCAGGGTCTCCCAGGATTCTTTGTAATCGATATTTAGCGTCCTCTAGGAGAATTTGGGCATTCCCAGATTATATGGTCAAGGGACCCTCTTAACCCGAGGTGCGACACTATCCCAGAACGTATGGTTCGCCAGGATCAGGTGTGGGTATTGTTGCGACGCCGGCAGGGCCGAAGCCGAAGGTAGCGAAGGCCAGCGCGACGATAGGCACTACGGAAGCGAGGAGCGTTGAAAATTTATTTATATGATAGAGATTTTAGAGAAAGTCTCCCAATGTCCCCAGCAATGGTCAGACCCCGGTTTTTCTACACTGTCTTGTCCCTAGGTACCTAGATAAGGAATCCTTTGTCCTTGTGCACTGGCCAATCGAAGAGCACCAAGTGGCAGTTTTGCACACAGCACCATGAAGACTCGCCTTCCGAATTCCTTCACGTAGGCCACGGCACGTCGACCAATACGTCACCAGCTTCCCACGGGTAGCTTGGTTCTTGATGCTGCGGAAGCGAGGATATCATGATTGTCGGCGTGTCCTCTCAGGCGTGCTCTTGGTAACGTTAAACCGACCAGAGTGCGGGACCGGCGATGCATGCCTCTTTCTTCCACCGTTGCCCTTGGGAAGAGCGTTAGGTTCAAGGACAGACTCCCGGAGCGTTCGCCGCCCCTGGGCATCCGATGCCACGCGAGTTTGTTGCTTCGCGCAGGGCCTTGACCGTCGTCGTCGAGGCAGGCCTGTTGCTATGTCCAGGTTGATATCCGCTTCCTCAAGTGCCCCTGGCAATGAAGACACGCTGGCGCCTTCACAGACGTGACCGCACAGACATCACAATATGTGTATGTTGCCTCCGTATGACAGGTCCGGTGGGAATACCAGCATACATTCCAGTCTGATGTTGAATGAAGAACACAAAACCAATACTTTCCACAGTTAAAAGCTGCTCTTCTGAACTTAGTATTCTTAGGTACTGCTACTTAATTGTTGATCAGTGGAGATGTTTAAATAAATTTTATGACACTTGGCATCCATATGCATCGCATGACACTGAGCAACTTTATATTTAACATTCTGACAACAGGAAACCGCAATAACAGCTGAAATCAATGAAGTTGTGATTTTCAATACAAGTTCCTGATTCACAGAATAATTCAAGCTCGTATCAGAATAACAAGGAGCTATAATTACGCAGCAACTATAGGCACATATAAGCCAGAAATACATTATAGAAATTTTGCCAGACCGCAGCTGAGTCTGTGAGTGGAATGTTGGATGCAATTGGTTTCAGCATGCGTTATTGACACTTGTAATTTCATTTTTCAGTAAGTTAATAAAAAAGAAAATTTCTAGCAAAGCCTCCCCCCTGAATGCATGGAACAGGCGTCTGAGGAGCGGCTATGCCAACTTCTCTGATTGCGTGACCTACAGCAGCGAACCAATTTTTAATCAATTGTTTTGCATACTCTTTAAAGGTTTGTAGCCGGCAATATCAGAACTAAACCCGTCTTATTTGATAGCATTGCTTTTGGGAAATTTTTATCCATGGAATGGAAGCCACTGTGCTTTCTTTGAAAATAAAAGAAGCAATAACCTACGCAACCAGAACCAGGAATTAGTTTCACGCTACTGTTTTTAAAGCGAGGGCCTATTTTCAGTGAAATTTGAAGTGATAAAAACATCTGCATTAGTGAAGCGTGCTTAGCTCTTGATTTTTTTCTTTTTGGGCATCGGCCGGGCTCACCCGCTCGGCGAGCCGGCGCGGCCCGGCCAGGTAAGTCACAGTTTTCTCGTTCTGGGTCTGTGCCCGGGTGTATATCGGAGAAGCCGGGCCGGGCTCGTGGGGTGTAACGCAAAAAGCAGCTGGGCTGGGCGTGAATTTCTTTGTGGCTGCTAAAGTTTCATCGACACAAAACGCAAGCGGAGGAAACCGAGAGCGCGAAAACGAAACTATGCCGAAAGCGACGGCGCGCTAGCAGCGCGCTGTACGAGGTGCCGTTGTGCACACTGTCGTATTCGGGGCTTTTGTTTCTGTCTTCCGCTTTTTCCCAATCCCTGATAGTTTAAATAACGGAGGTTCTGGATGCTCACAGATGAGCAGTTGGCTGAAGCTGTCGTGGCGACAACAGCGCGGTTGCGTACGTGAGCTCCTTCCACGACATTGCCCCCCTTTCATCAAAATCGGCTATGACGGGTGTGGGGGCCTACTATGCACGAAGAACGACCACGAATGCCGTTCGGGAGTGATCACAAGACTGCAAAGGCTTGCAAAATCTAGAGAAGCATGCAAAGCGGCAGGCAACGGCATCCGCCTTTACCGTTCAGCACCCCCTCCCCCCCTTCCCGCTTGATTGTTTAGTGTGTGCGGCTACAATTTTTTTTCTTCTTTTTTTCGGCGGTCCAGTGAAAACCTGGGCAGGGAGGACACATATGACATAACTGTTAACGTTGCAATTGGCTGACTATTGGCTGGTAATGCATAGAATGCTACACGACAAGCGGATGCAACTTTTATTCGTTTTCGAGATGAGCCAGATACAGCCGCATACAATAAAAAATTCAAAATTTTGAAATCGGCTTTCTCGAAATCCTATCTCCTTCAAAAATTTTACTAGGGACCGAAAATCCGCTCAGCTACTTTGGTCATCTGATGAGAAGAGAGGAGTCGCTGGAGAAAGATTTGATGTTGGGAAAAGTTGAGGGTCGCCGGAGAAGGGGTAGGCAGCGAACGCGAAGGTTAGATGGCATCCTCGAGGCACTGCAGATGAAGTTATGTGATGTTAGGAAGATAGTCAGAGACCGGAAAGCGTGGCGTGACATGTCCCATAGGGTCACGAAGAGTCGGACACGACTGAACTGAACTGAACTGAAAATCCGCGACACTAGCTTTACTCAATAGTCGGAGAAGCCAGCGTGTTGCTCACAAGAAAGAATTCATCAACTTGATAACTTCTCAGGTGAACGCCTCATGGGATTCAGCGGCGTTGCTCATCTCTAAGTACTAACTCGAATATAGAGGATCAGGCCCTGTTAATACGACCCTCGTTTATATGGACGACCCGGATTATGGAGAGTTATTCCGGGGACCAATCTTTTTCAATGTATTTATAGTATGCCTCGTTAATATGGCAACTCGCTATCCGGACAATGGACAGGGTAAGAATGCATGAGGCACATTGGGACCCTGTATTTTAGTAACGGCTTAATTTGGACAGCGGCATGAAAAAAAAAAAAAGCAGAGCACCTTGCTTGCGAACCTGCGCGACACTCGACACGTCTGCATGCCTGAACGAGTCGCGTAGTTCGAGAGAACCAAAGCGGGCGTATGTTTGTCGAACGGGGCAAAATGCGCAAGAGCGGAGTGGAACTCACAGCAACTGAGGGTCAGCTATTGGTCTCTTCGATTTGCCTGCACCAGCTGCACTAGTTCAAGTAGTGCAGCACCGCCGTCCTCGTTTTGCCAGTGCCGCGCGCGCAGTCTGCACTTCTCTCCTCGTTTTGTCAAGATGCAGGGCTAGTTGTGCACGAGTTCTCGCTCACTCTGCACTCGCTCCAGAAGAGGTGCAGAAAAAAGTGCAGCATGGCGTACGCTCCGCTTGGCCAAGAGCAGACGACGCTGCGCATCGTTCTGCATAGCTTTTGTAAAGTCCGTCTCCTTCAGAACCCGGATGGTTCGCTGCTAACGGATCCGCAAATGGTTGCGTATACAAGGTATAGTTGGGCTGCATGCTGGTGATTGGCATTTTGTTGATGGAGGAGCGGTATTATATGTAGTTGTAGCCACATACGTGGTACGTGGCCGCGATACGGCACCTTCGCGCGCGTTGTCCTATGTAGTATTTTTTTTTTTATCGCGTTGTGACCTCGGAAGACGGGTGGATGCGAACAGAAATCAGCTGCGATCGATCGAGTTTCTGTCGTGCCAAGTGTGTGTGCCACAAGACAGCTTGCGCAGCGACTATGCGACATCAAACTTGTCGCCCACGGAGCGCACAGAATGTCTGAGAGCGCAGTGAGGTACAAACATACGTGCGTCAGCTAGTGCTTTTGGACAGAAGTAAGTTCGTGGAAACCAATCAAGCGTCTTGTTAGGCAGTCTTAATTATTTAAACTAGTACTCGTGGCAACTGCTTACAACGTTAATTCCCTCGTACCCAGGCGCATGAATGGCACCTTCGCAGACCGGCCGATATAAAGATCGTGCGCAGTCGCACGTATTTGGTCAATTGGTGTCATTGTTAGTCGTCATCACTTTCCGATCGAGCGCTGTAGGCCTACGGCAGCTGGCTTCGAAACTGGACGTGATCATGTTACAGCACGCGATGCATGATGCGCGCACGCGTCTGCTAGGTTGCAGAGTCCTACACTTGCGTACTCGTTTTGGCAGCTGCCGCCGCACGCCAGTGTCGGAACTGGCACTGCACGCTCACGTGACCACCTGGCACCGCTGCAGCACTTTTCAGAACTAGTGCAGCCTATGTAAGAAAGGCCCCGAAAGGAGGAAACCGGGAGACTTCTGAGTACAGCGGGAGCGCCGCAGTGTGGAAAAGCTGCCACACGTGGTTGCGATACATTCTGCTAAACGTGAGCTGAGAGACCGGTAAAAGAAAGCACAGAAAAAACTGACAAGAAAAAAGATAAGCGCACGAAAACGCCGGCAATTTAATTTTTTTTTTTAACCCGAGGCCACAACACCGTGTCTGTTCCGTGGTGCCATTCGTGCTTTTCAGTCAGAATTAAAACACGCAGTCACAAACTAGAGCGACAACAGAAAGCCGACAAGTCTGAATGACAGGGCATGTAGTTTAGACATGCGCTTTTTTTCTTTTTATCTATCCTGCAGCGTTTTTCCTCCTCGATCTTCTGCCTAGCTGACCCACTGCACTGCAATTTCTTCAGTATGGATCATGGTGATAATGATAGTGCGCATAGAAAAATCCAGTGTTTTGTCAATTTTGACTTTAGTGCACACCGCTATACACATAGAAGCAGGCAGACATTACTAATTACAAATTTTATTCACAGTAAAAGGATTTTCGTTTTATTTTTATTTCTCGACTCGCTTTGTTTTCTTTTTGTTTTGTTTTTTTTTATCTTTATGGACATTTTTGCTCGGGAACCAAAGTGTTTATATTAACGAGACACAACTATAGTTTAGCGCGAAAGTTTTACCGGAGCATTCGTGCAGCGGTGCGGCAGTGTGCAGAAAATGGCACAGAGCACAAATTTAACTAAGTCCAAGTTAAAAGCGAGTGTATAACTTTCGGTAACACATTCTTCATCAAACTATTCGGTGCTCCACGCGGCGTCACGCAGAAGAAGCGATCTGTGCCTGCACGTAGCAACGAGTTGCCCCGATCATCGCGTTATATTGTCAGGCAGACTATTACTAGCCCGAATTCTGGCGACAGGCGGTGACAAAATTTCCCGCTTGATTTTATCTTTTATCTTTCTTTCTGTGCATAAACCAATAGTCCGCTAAAGGTGAACGCTTCAAGGGTTCGGCAGTCTTCATTTCCTGGGACCGTTTCTGTGGCAACGGCTGCATCACGCAACGTGTCGCGCCAAATTCTCTCTGAAGGGCTATTAGGATGGCTGCATCATTACATAAGAGGTTCAGTTTGGTGCAGGTTTGCGTAAGTTGGTCATTTTTATCAGAATGGCGCCATAAATCTCGTGTGGCGCATATGGTTCGAAGCACTGCATGGTCTGAGACCTGGTGTTCGCATGGAACTTTTACCGTCTCTCAGTATGCCATAAGAGTATGCTATAAGAGATACACAAGCGTAGCTCCAGAGTTGGAACTTTACAGCAGCTTACTAAGTGTTCTGCGATGAGGTGCTAAACATGTATGAATTTCTACTCGGCGTATATGTGCGGTCATTTTGCACATATTTTATATATTGAAATTTACGCGGGATACACGTTTCAGCGAAGCCACCGTGCTCACTGTACAGATCGAAAGGCGCGTTCTTTTTCTGCATTTTCTTTTTCTTTTTTGGGGGGCCACTGGGCAAGAAATGCTGGGTGGCTTCCATGCCATATTTGCCACTTGGAACGAGCGGGCGTCGTGCGTGACATGTGCTGAGTCGCAGTGGTATATGCTACAATAATTGCTTTCAGCTCACACGTCTGCTCTGCTGAGCCCTTCCCAATGGTGGCACATCACCAGTGGAGTCCGCGACGGCTGCTTGCTTAACTGGCCTGCATTTTACGCATGCATCCATGCCCACGCCTTCTGCTAGCAGAGGTCTTCTGTGAGGTAGTAGCACCACACCAGCATGCAATCACCCGATCGGCGCTTCGCCAATAATTGAGGCGAAGTGGAGGGGGATTGGGAGCAGCGTTATCTTTGGCAGTCATCAGTTTAAAAAATAAAAATGGGCACAAGTTGAGCGAGGTGCCGTCCGAAAAACGGGGGAGGGGTGTAGCCTGGGGGTATATTCAGTTCAGTTCAGTTCAGTCGTTCAGTCGTGTCCGACTCTTCGTGACCCTATTGACCATGTCACGCCACGCTTTCCGGTCTCTCACTATCTTCCTAACATCACATAACTTAGTCTGCAGTGCCTCGAGGATGCCATCTAACCATCGCGTTCGCTGCCTACCCCTTCTCCGGCGACCCTCAACCTTTCCCAACATCAAATCTTTCTCCAGCGACTCCTCTCTTCTCATCAGATGACCAAAGTAGCTGAGCTTTAACTTTAGAATTTGACCCTCCAATGAGCAGTCAGGGTTTATGGTCGACAGTATCGACTGATTTGATCTTCTGGCAGTCCAAGGAACTCTCAAGAGTCTTCGCCAGCACCACAATTCAAACGCGTCAATTCTTCGGCGGTCAGCCTTTTTCACAGTCCAACTCTCGCATCCATACATCACAACTGGAAAGACCATAGCACGAGTTATACGGATCTTGGTTGGCAGACTAATGTCTCTGCTCTTTACTAGGCGGTCAAGGCTAACCATTGCTCTCTTTCCCAGAAGCAGGTGCCTCCTAATTTCATGGCTGCAGTCTCCTTCCGATGTAATCTTGGAGCCCAAGAAGAGAAAATCTGTCACAGCTTCCACTTCTTGTCCCTTGATGCTCCAGGACTTGATAGGGCAAGACGCCATGATCTTTGTCTTTTTAATGTTCAATTTAAGCCCAAACTTCTCACTCTCTACATGAAGGTAAATCATTGGGTGGGTTAACTGCAACCGGGTTAATTTTGAGTACCTGAAAAAACAAAATGCTCCTGTTCGGTCCGAGGTACCTTTATTTGCAGCCTTTATATAAATATATATATATATATATATATATATATATATATATATATATATATATATATATATATATATATATATATATATATATATATATTCTTGCAAACATCTTATGTCACAGCATACAGTACCGCTACGAGACCTCTGCAGCTCCTGGCTGTAAAACCATCACCGAAATATGCTTTTAGTGTCTCATCGACTGGATCGACTGGCTTGCGCACCTGGCGCGACAGCGTGCGGCCGTAAAAAGAAGTTCAATCATTGCGCCGAAGGTCCGTCGTGTGTTGTGGCGGTAGGCGCAGCGCACTTACGGTGGCGCAGTGTTGGTGAGCAGTTCTCAGGTCACAGGGTCTACTTTCGAACTACATCATCGCTTACAGCGCCTACGAAACTACCATGGCCCTCATGAGTTCGGATAAGCCATCTTCTCACTGTCCAGAGATTTTGAGCTTCGAGAGGGGTTCATATCAGTCCATTGCCGGAAAGCACATCATGTAGCGTGGGAACTTTTTGAACAGCCATGCACATCGCAGAAGTGTGAAAATGTGGCACAGAAAATCCGTTCACACTGGCCGGCGTAAAGTGGACTGACTTTGGAAATGCATCCACGTGTGTATACAGCATGCATAAAAGACCACCTATAGTGGCAAGGTTTCATGATTAGTGAGAAATTAAAGTGTGACTAATCGTTAGAGTCGCACAACTGCCTCATGATAGGCCTGGTGCTGTAGCTGAAAGTTAAAACGCCCCACAACGTACAACAAGTGGTCAGCCGTTCTCAGATCACGCATTTCAAATTAGTTGTAGCACGCTCTAAATTTCTGCCTTTTCTTGGCGGTGCTTTTGCAGCAACATTCATTTAGCGAAAAGCAGCTGGTTTCTTGGCTGAAGACCAAGGCCTAAGGGGAGGTTATTCACTCACACTGGCTGCGCAAAACGGAGGCACTTTTTGATTCACCCCCTTCGCGGTGTCGTTTCGAGAGCCATTCGTGCGCCAGCAGGTAAAATGTCTGATGCCACGTCAGTTGCTGAACTTAGAGTACCGCCATGTCGCCGACATGAGCTTTCCTTGGAGTCCCTCGGATGCACTTACGACCCTCTCAGAGCCGCCGAGAATATAAGATTTCGCATAGTTGTCTGTTATGTACTACTTCGTAATACAGCGAAATAATTCAGCGTAATAGCCACCCAGCTAGCCAAGTGTTCGGGCGGGAGAAAACAAAGTTCGATTGCAGCACATGATGCGAACTAGACCTTGCTTGGAGGGGAAGAAGACTCCCCCCTCCCCCCTTAGTCCCATCGTGAAGAGCACCTGTCTGTATGCGTAGTAATCCGTTAGAAATGTTATGCTCCCCCTTCTTTAGCATAAAACAGAGCAAGTAGGGTGATAATCTGTTAAATTTTTAGTCTGTCTCAAGCGAGCGTCCGCACTCATGAAGCGGCTTCGGTACACATCAGAAAACCGCACGTGTGCCTCATGTTGGTATGGAAATAACTAGCACTAATTTTGCAGTTCGCACGCTGATACTCAACGACTCGCGACAATCGGTACACATGGTGTTTAAGTGCGTGGTAGTACAAACAGTTCGTCGCTGGCACACTCGTAGTACGTTCACACCGAACGTAATCCTTGGCAGAGAGAAGCAAACGATAGTATAAATCCGATGGGAGCGCAACGGAGACAAAACTGCAGAGGTCGCCGAGAGATAATCAAATTATTATGCCAACGAAAGAAGAAAACTGGACTAGCGCTGTCCTGTGTTTCCTTCTAAAGACGACGTCTGTCACGTTGATGCCCTAATTATTGCATCACCAACTCACCGGTCTAGCCACAGAGAATCAAATATTGATCCAAGGGTGATCCGCACTATGCGATCATATCAACTGGAACTGGCCCACTGATACGGCCATTGGAGGATAGAAACATATCGTCGTACCCATGATAATCAACGCAGGAGAAAATCATTTTGTGAGACTTCAGATTGAAATAAGCTGGATCTGTCCGACATACCTTTAGCAACAGCATTTAAGAGCACTGATGCTGATCCGTTCGACGTACTCAGCAGAGGGGGAAAAAAAATGTACTACGTCCCTCTGACGTCCTCATGGCCACACAGTGAGCACACAATCAACAAAAATGATGGAATCATTTTCAGAGTGACTTTTGGCTGCTCCCAAGAGGGCATTAGTGGGAGTACCTGCACCAAAAGTTCCATACTTGATCGGCAATACGCCAGTCTACGGCAACGCACCATCGGTTGCCGCACTTTGCTACGACGCATGCGTCACGAATATTAACCCGTCTCATTTCTCGCGGTCTTCACATATAGCCAGGCAGCGTGTGTTGCGTAATTAAAAATTCTTACAATGGCGACTCCATGATGAATATGGCGGCCGCCATTTTAAGTGCGGATGTGTCCAATATTTCAACACGAAATAGTAGTGAATGCACCTCGACAAACTCATCGTCGCGCCCTTGTAAATCTCGGCAGGAAGCGATGAATACCAGGTTTGTCACAGTCCTCAAACGTTCAGGTTTGTTAGAATGTTGATTGGCTGTTCTACTCACCTTGTCGAAGAGCGTGGACTGCCTCCGAGGAAAAGTGGAAGCAGCTTCTTTCAGTCTCTCGGTAGCTCCTCAAAATTCCCTGCCTGCAAATAGGACCATACATACACATTAATCAAGGCGTATCCACAGGCACATTAATCATATGTATATCAAAAGTTCTTTTTTTTTTTTTTTTTTTTTTTTTTTTTTGCAGTGGAGGCCTGAAATGCGCCTTCCTTGTAAAAAAAAAAAAAAAAAGAAAAAAGAAAATAATTGAGTGAAGATGAAACAGTGCACTACAAAGGGTGCCGAAGCTAAGGTAAACCAGAGCTCTTAAAACAAATGGTTCAGATTGCTGGAATGAACCTAAAGCATTTCAGCTGTCTGCCGCCTACATAAAACAACGCTGTTGATTCGTAGTTCCCTAAACCTTTTAAAATAAGGAAATCTTACAGCACAGTCCCAAGGAACTAAAAATGAATGAATTTCTGTAATGAAATTACCTTTAACGTCTCCTCCACACTCTTTTCGCTGGTTCGGAGCGAGAGCTGAGAAACACGACCCTCCACACGGCTGGCAAAGAACGAAAAGACTTTATTGCGGGAAGGTTGGGGGGCGCGAGCGCTTGCTTTGTGGCCGGGCCTGCACCAGGAGGGCGCTCTCTCGCGTTCACATTAGTTGGCGCTTGTGTGTGCCTTCACACAGCGATTTACCACATCTATCTCCATTAGTTTACAACACCGTAACGGTCCGGCGCAGACACACTGCGCCCTGTTCGAGTGATGACAACTGGATCTCTTGAAGCAGCGATAGTGCCGTGAGGTGTCTCGGGCGGTGAGTTACTACCGGCGCGGGAACCCGGGGCGTCTCGATGCGGTCGGGCTCCGCCGTCCTGATCCTCTGGCGATGCGCCTGGAGACGACATCCAGTCTCCATCGTCGTAATTCACGAAAGCAGGAGAAGGAGGCGATGTTTCCTGGCTTTGCGATGTCTTCAAAGAAATTAACACCTGTTCCCCCCGCACGAAGTGACGTGCAGAGGGAACTGACGTGACGGGAACTGGAGCCGGATCTCGGCTTGCTGCAGTATTTCTGCCTCGCTGCCTTTCTCCCACACTCGGGTCTTGGGCGAGCGAGTCACCCGTTGACTGGCACCGTGCTTCGACTGCAATTTTGCTGTTATTTTTCTTTGTACTCTTTGCATTCACTGTCTTGTTCGGTCGTCTTCTTGCCTCAGACGACCCGCGGTTAAAAGAGAGCGGGAAACGCCGAAACGCGTTCACACAGAATGGTCAATTCATATGGGCCCTGTCGATCCCGTTGTCTCTCTCTACGCCAATAACGCAACATAGGGGCCTCTTTTTGCCATCTTGAGCAGGCGTTTTATTGTTTGCACTATTCGCTCTGCTGCCCCGTTGGCTTTCGGATGCAAGTTGCTGATCGTTCTATGAGCAAAGTCGTAGCCTTGGCGAATTTCGCGAAATCCGGGCACAAAAATTGAAGGCCGTAATCCGAGACCACGGGAATGTCATGACGCGCGAAAAAGCTCTTGATGTGGTTTATTACTTCGCATGCCGTGGTGGAAGCAGAGTGTGCTCGGCCTAGGTACCGAGACTGGTAATCCACACAAATGAGAGACTGCTTGCCTTGATGTTGGAGAGATCTGTGCCCTTTATACATATGCCATGCCAGCTCACGAATGTATGTTGGGGAGCAGCCGGACATTTTGCTTGTGGGTTTTAGCACAAATTTCAGAGTTCGAGGTGGCTTGGCGCAGTTCAGTGGATATCCCCAGCCACCACACGGAATGTCTTGCTCTGGCTCTGCAGCGCTCGATTCCCTGACTCCCTTTGCGCGAACGGGCGAGAATTTATCTTCCAATTCGTCGAGGGATAAACAAGCGAGTTCCAAATTGCAGGTCGCTATCGTTTTCAGATAGACTTCCTCGATGCTGCCAGTAAGGTCATAAAGGAGGGGGAACTTTGCATCTTTCCTTCTATTTGTGTACAAAAAAACCGCAGAGCACGTCGACAAATTTAGTCTTCGTTTTGTGCTTTCCTGACCGGATCGAAAGCGGAACATACGACAGCTTCCTGTGCGTGGGAAATGATTTCGTTTAACCTGCAGCCATCACCTCAAAATCTTTTTTTTTTTTTTTTTTTTTCCAGGGCAAGCTGCCAGGGCTGCACCATGTCGCGGATGAGAGCACTGTAGTCGCGTGGCACTCAGACACACGGAGCACGATGTTCGTTTTAAAAATATCGTGGGCTTTCACTGTTGCCGAATAAAATGGCGACCTCGGCGGAAGCGCCTGGGCCAGATCACCTTTACGGCGCTCTACAGCATTGTTATTCCCATCTAAGTGTTAAAAGCACTAACTCAAAGAGAATTATGATCGTCAATATAGTAGTAGTAGTAGTAGTAAAAGCACTTTATTTTAGAGAAGAAATCAACTGCTCAAAAAGAAGTTCGCCTACCACACCAGGCCGAGCTGGTCCTCTTCGTAAGGAGAAGCCAGCCAGGTATGCCAGGAGAGGACTGGGGATGAGGGAGGGGGGTATAAAGGAGACCGGACGGCGACTGGGCAGTAGAAGAGACAGTGTGCAAGATCCGCATAAAGCTCAGGGCAGTTGGGGCATGACGGATCAGAGCGGAAACGGTATAGGTACAGTCTTGCTGGTGTAATGAGTGTGTTTGTTTGAATTTTGCGAAGGGTATGCGCCTGGGAATCAGAGAGACGGGGGTGTGAAGCAGGGAGAATGCGAGCTCCTGCCTGAATTACAGGTAGGATTGCGATATGGCTTTCCCAGACAGAAGACCCTCGTCACACAACGATGGGCTGGACCAAAGGATCGCTGCTGATCCCGGTTAATAGTTTCGCTGGTGAGCTGATTCTCATTTCCAGCAATATATATATATATATGTATATATATATGTGTGTGTGTGTGTGTGTGTGTGTGTGTGTGTGTGTGTGTGTGTGTGTGTGTGTGTGTGTGTGTGTGTGTGTGTGTGTGTGTGTGTGTGTGTGTGTGTGTGTGTGTGTGTGTGTGTGTGTGTGTGTGTGTGTGTGTGTGTGTGTGTGTGTGTGTGTGTGTGTGTGTGTGTGTGTGTGTGTGTGTGTGTGTGTGTACGCGCGCTCTGGACGTTAAACCACTTAAAACCAAACTATATATATATATATATATATATATATATATATATATATATATATATATATATATATATATATATATATATATATATATAAGGATATAAGGCGGAGCACGACATACTAACCGCCATCTTACGCAACTCCTAACAGCGTTCACCTGATTTCTGTTTACTCCAGTTTTTAATTTTGAATCCACATTTACGTTTCTTTGCTGGTACAAACTATATCGGTCAGTGTTCAGGTTTATAGAGCGCCTCGAAGCGCGTACCCCGTCTGAAGGTGGTGTCGTTTTGTGAAGGTGTCAGCACTTCTTTCCGAACGGCTGCGGCCACTGTGCTCCTACGCTTCACTGCTGCAGGCTGGGAGAGACGCGCACATGGCGCTTTCAAGTACGAAATTCCAGGGTGTTTGGGCCACAGAGCTTGAAACGCTCGCGACATTGCTGGAGAATGTCTAGTTTTCCGAGCGACAAATGTTGTGGCTGTTAAAATCGATCGATACAAGTGGCAGCCCGGCGTCAGTTCATCTGTGTCTAGGGCGTAACTGTTCCTGCTTAAGCAAAATTACATGGTCACTGTATTTACCCTCTGTTCTTTCTTGATATCTCTATATTTAGGCTCACCTTGTATGCCAAAATTGCACGAGCGCGCATGTATGTGCGTGAGAGAGAGAGAGAGAGAATCTCACGTATTCTGGTCTAAAACTGCTCATGTTAGTCACTGGGTACACTTGATTTTCCAGTTTCAGACTACTTGCCGACAGGTCTCGGCTTCCGCTCAGACAGGAAGCAGCGTGATGGTCACATGACCTCGCAAGCTTCTTCCAACGTTTGCTTTCAGCGGACGATCATAGTTCTTACGCAGTAATTTTGCAAACGGAGCGTGTGACATGCCTGAATGCGAAGCGTTTTACAGAACTCTGTGCAGGGTTGGTTTGCCGTTGCTATTAGCGAAGTTCCTCAATGGACCAAGCTCACTGCATTCGAAAGCGAACGAAAGCGTTTGAAAAGACATTTGCAATAAGCGTTAGCTGCTTTAGTACCGAGCGGTTCGCTTGCGACGCTTTCAGACCTGCGCGTTGAAAAGATTGCGAAACAGTTGTGAAGAACTTGACAGCACAAACAAAAATGAGTGTTCGGTGTTCTGGACGCTTTCAGCTGTAGAGAACATAAGACATGAAAGCGAAGATGCAAAAGGGACACGAAAAGTACTCAGAATGAGCTCGGAGTCCAACTCAATATGGCAGCCGGCTCAGCAGCTTTACTTGTGGGCGGGGCTTCTGGGCTGCCCGAGGAAAAACGAACGTCGGACAGCTGCCAGCAAGTAGTCCCGGACAGTCCGGGACTGATAATCGAATGTAACCACTGCTACCTACCGGGTGTAGCTTTTTATTGGCAACTCAAGTAGGAAGCAGTGTAATGTACACGGTCAATTTCTTCGTAGAGAAGCAAACGTTTCGTACTAATCCATTTAGCTATAACATACAAACTATAGTGCCTAGAATGTACCACTATACCCAAACGGTGGCTCAAAAACTTTAAATGGCGCACTTAACATACAGCTTCACTGTTAGGCTGATGAGCTCTGCAACAAAGCTTACCCTTGCGTTGCATGAGGGATGCACGGCGCTTTTTGGTAATTTTTGTGCCATCAAAACAAGTTAACCTAGGCAGGGCATCAGCCTTCCTCGGTGCATCAGGAAGGCCTCAAGCTCGATTTAAACGGTTCGGGAATCGCATTGGCCTGAACTATATTTTCTGCACTGAATTAGTGCACTCACGTCTTAGTGAGGCCAAGACGCACTACGATTGTTGATTGAATATTTAGGGGAATCCCCCAAAGTGGAGCAGATTTTCAATAAGGGAGTAATTACACATTGACATCCACACGATCGCAGCCACACAGCAACAAAAGTAAGCTATACAGCTCTCTCAGAAACTTCGTAGATAAGGGAGTATAATTAGTAGTGCGTTGCTCTCCGACTGGCGTATTCCTGTTCGTCTAAAGAAATATAAAGACAGGCCCTTTTCGCTTCTCAGAAAGTCGCGGCGGCTGCGCCGACTTCTGTCGCTTGCCGACCACGCAAGCATCTCATCGTTTCGCAGGAGGAACGCGCCAATCAGTGTTCGAATTCTGCTCTTTCTCTGTGTAGCCGGCGCCACCATGCTCAACTCCCGCTGGCCTTCCTCTCTTGACGGTGATAAGAGGGGGCGGAAGGGATAATGAGCGAGGGAGAGATATGCATTCGAAGACAGACGAAAAAGCTTCCGTAACGTGGAGTAAGGGTTCGCGCTCCTTTCTTCCAGTGGGTGTGGCTATCTCGTCGTGACTAGACGCCAGTGCCTCAGCCCCATGTTCTCATCGACACCTTCCTGGAACGCCCGCTTGGAAGTTGCCCCCAAACGGCTTTGGTGAGCCACCCGAAATCGGCAAAAAAGACAGCACCTAAAGAATACGCTATGTTGTTCGCCATTTGCCGAGGATGGCTTTTCCTCCCGTGTTCGGACTATGAGAAAAGGGGGGGGGGGGGGGGGGGCATCTTTTTGAACCCAAGACGCGCAGGTGAGGCAGCCTTGGCCGTGTTCGACGACTTGCTGCAATTTCTGATGGATGTTTTTAACCTTTTCAGTTGAGGCCCGCTCTTCTTGAGGACTGTCGCATTATTACGTTCGGCGTCCAGGGCGCATGAAATGGTTGCAGTAGAGTATAGTAACAGTACACTGTTAGGTGTAGTTATGGCAGATATAGGAAAAAATGTAAATATGCCGATGACGATGTGTACGCGCGCAGTTATCGCATTGGCAAAGACATCGAATATCGTTTCCGTTACACTGGCCGTGCAAAAGAAACGAAGAACATTGTAATCTTAGAATGCATTCACTGCAACAAGAGGCTCCGTGCACAAGGAAACCAATAGTCGAGCTTCTCTCGCCACCTCCACGTAATGTGCGAATTTTCTCTAATCCAACGTATTATTTCCTTACTTTACATGAATGATGACACGACTGTTTTGGGGCTGTAAATTCATCATTCATTGTTATAAGTAGAAGAGAGCGTAATCTTTGCAATAATTTGTCACCGCGTTTGCCCCATATAGCACAACCCACTTGTCAGGATTATGGAAAGTAGCATAGAGTCAAAAGTGCAAGCGTGCGCTTTAGCTTTTCGTAACGACACGTCTCAACATATGGTAACATTTCGTACCGTCTGCGTCTTGTGATAAGTCAGCAGTAAGATGTTAATTTAATAAAATAAATGTTATGGTATTACAACCTCCATCTGTCACTGCATAAATGGCAGATCTCTCCTTTTGTAAAACAGATATAGCAATGAAGAAACATTAGAATGCTTCTGATTCTGTCAAGCGATTATATTTTAACTCGCAGGAAAAAGTTTTAACCAAAACAATATTACTTGCTACGGCCGTGGAGCAACACTGTGCGACGGTCACAAATATGGGCGGAGTTTCACTGCAGACTACCACTTCAGGGGTCCGTATTCAGCAGCTCACATAGAAGCATGAAAAGGAGAATTAGGCCGTACGAAAGGTCACCATGATAAGATAAATTATAACAATAAAATCTGAAGAGTTGAAACTATCCAATTACACTGCCGTTATTAAGTCAGCCTGCTATAAATCAGTAGACTCAGCAATAGTTCATTTTCTTTTTTTTTACATTACCAGTAAGCCTCGTCATATTCAATGTTATTTAAAATTTATGTCGTCACTCTGGCGCGGCACCGCACAGGATTTGCGCCGTGACGTTTTATAATTAGCGTTCTTAAGTGAAAAACCTTTCTCTCTCTATTTACTTTTTTCTTCTTTTTGAGGTCGAGCAAGCAACCTTAAACTTTGAGTTTAAGGTGAGATCACATGGGCAAACATGAAACTCAATGCATGAGGTTGAGTGAGGTCAGGAAATTTTAATTGATGTTGATGTGAGGTTGGGGACGTTTTGATGTTAAATGCCCTCCTCTGTCCATGAATCATCATAATATTTCTCGGTAATTGAACATAATTCCTGTGTGGAGAGATTGATGACGGCAAAGTCTGATGCGGTAGAGGCTTCACCAACAATTGTCTTCTCATAACCGCCGTGCATTCATTCGCCACTGCATCTCGCTAACGCTCAGCAGTGATGGGAGGCCGCGTTGCCCAGCTTGGAGGCAGACGACCAAGTCCGGGATATCGAACGAGCCCTCAAAGTCGCCAGTGGCCAAGGCCTCTTGGCCACTTGACGTGGCTGAAGACAACAAGCACTTGAAATCCCTCGACCGAAAATAAAGCTTATAATAAAGACGTCATAGCCCGCAGCTGGTGGGCGCGCCGTGCTCCTCGCCGCTGCGCCGCGGCTCTTCCTTCGCCCTCCCCTCTCGACTTTACGGACAGCCTCGGCAATAATCGGCAACGGAGGTAGGCGACGCCGGAGCGCGCGGATGCTGTAAAGACCAAATAAGAACATTGGGAGCTCCCAATAAACAGTTCGGCTTATGGGCTGCGCCTCAGTGTGTCGTTCTTCCCTGCCACTAGCGGAGTGGCGTTTGCCTAAGTTTCACTACTTTACTGACCACCTTAGTTGGTATAAACAATAAAGTTCAAGCCGTTAAGTGAACCGTGTGTCTTACTTTTTCAAGCGAAGCCTATAGCGTAGCCAGGGGTATCTAACTCTCGCTACTCTACTAGGTTTAACGAGAGCTAAACCACAGCCATTTATTATTATTATTATTATTATTATTATTATTATTATTATTATTATTATTATTATTATTATTATTATTATTATTATTATTATTATTATTATTATTATTATTATTATTATTATTATTATTATTATTATTACTATTATGCAGCTTTCCTCCGAATTTTCCTCCTCCAGCCTATGATGATGTTCTGCTCTCAATCGAACATGTTATAACTCGTCATAGCAAACACAAACTTCTTATTTTAGGCGATTTTAATACTCCAGGTATCAACTGGAACTCATTCACTTCTTCTCACAACAATCATTAATTTTAAGTAAGTGTAACACTCTAACTGATTTTATAGCCTTTAACTCTTTGCAGCAACAAAATTTCATTGAAAACTGCTGTGGTAATATTCTTGACATCTGTCTATCGAATTTTGAAAGTGTTCGAGTCTCGAGTTCAGACATACCGCTGACTGACTCGCTTTGACAAATTTCACCCTCCGCTTCTAGTTCAGATCGGGTGAGTAATTCGCCCCGTTTCGCGTATGCATGCGGTGATTATGTCGGTCTTTTCAATTTCTTCTCTTCCGTCGACTGGTCCCTTTTAAATGACATTAATGATTCCGACGGACAAGTCAGTCGCTTCACTGAAATAGTTCTTGATGGTATGCGTCGGTACATACCTCTGCATACTCCTACGCGTAGGAAGATTCCTTCCTGGTTTTCAAGGGCAAGGATAATGGAGTTAAAACTTAGGGAACGGGCCCATCGTAAAGCGAAACGCCCTGGGTTTGACAATTGGGCAGATTAGTTTCTCCGCTTGCGTTCTCTTTGCAAACGCTTGTACAAGCGGGACTACGACTACTATCTTGAGTCTTTAGAGAGGAGTGCCTCCAATCGTCCTAGTCAGTTCTGGCGTTACGTTCGCAAGCGTTCCATTAAATCAGATTTGAGTATCAGCTTAGTTGACTCTCAGAGGTCGGAAATTCCAGATGTTGCCGACAGTTTTGCTCCTCCGTTTACAAATATCCACATTGTGATTCCGTTTGCCTCCCATCTGGTGCACTATCTAATTCCGTTCTCTTTGACGAGGAGTTGATAACTGAGAGTCTTAAGCGTCTGAGACCATCTTTGTCTCTTGGACCTGATGGCATTCCAGCCGCCATAATAAAAGCCTTCAGTTATATCTTTGTACTAGTACTGACTGCCATATTTAATAACTGTTTAAAAAATGTTGCCTTTCCTCGCGTGTGGAAAATGGTACGCGTGTTTCCTGTCTTCAAGTCTGGAAATAAATCTGATGTTTCCAATTATCGTCCGATTTCTCTTCTATGTGCAACCTCTAAGCTTTTCGAATTAGCTGTGCACAACGCATTTTCCTTCCATCTCAAACATATCATAGTACCGAATCAACATGGCTTCATGTCGGGTCGCTCTACTTCTACCAACCTAGTCACGTTTATGACGTATGCCTCTGCAGCAGTCCTTCAGAGGGGTCAGGTTGACACTGTACTGGGATATGAGTGACTGGGTTACTCACTCACTACTTCTTGAAAAGCTTGTACTCTCTGGCGTCGAAGTCTCACTCGTAGCCCTCCTACGCAACTATCACCTTGATCGCACCTGCTTTGTCAGTGTCAATGGACAGACCTCTTTCGTTTATCCTGCAACCAGTGGAGTTCCTCAAGGTTCTGTACTAGGCCCGCTTCTCTTCTCCGTTTTTATTAATGATGTTTCCTCGGCGATCAAGAACTCCTCGCTTCTTCTTTATGCTGATGATATAACAATATTCAAGATAATACATTCTTTTCCAGATTGCTTGTTGTTGCAATCGGACATGTCTGCTTACTCGTAAAACAAATAGCTTTCTCTACCATTATTCTATGAATTCTGTGCTGTTGGACAGGGTTGATTAAATTAATGACCTTGTACTTTTTGACCATACCCTCAGCTTCTCCTCTCATACAAAACGCATTGCTCAGCGGGCTATGCGTACACTCGGATTCGTTTGCAGACTTTCGAGAGAGTTCCGTACTCAACTTCCGTTCTTAAAACTGTACCTGTCCATATGCTTGCCGCTCTTGGAGTACGCGTCGGTTGTTTGGAATGGCACTTGCAAATCGAACTTGGACAAGGTTGACAGAGTAAAACAAAATTTTTTTTACGGATATTTCATTATCGCTTTCCTTGCGCAACTTCTCCTCTCGCTCCACCAGGAGCGCCCAACTGAATCTTCCTTCTCTTCACTGCCGTCGTATCAGAGTTGATATCATTTTTCTGTATAAACTCCTTCATGATCGCATTATGTGCCCTCAGCTCTTAGAGTACATCCTACTGCGCGTTCCGCGAAAGAGCATGGGGGAATTCAGACCATTTCAAGTTTCTCCGTCTCTTCATTCCCATTACCCCGTGGACAGAATGCAGTGGTTATTTAACTCTTTTTGTCCTCACCTTGACATCTTCCAAAAACTCGCTCTGTTAATTTATATTGTATTTACTTCACTTTTTGCATTTTCTCCTGTTCAATGCTGTTTGTATCTTGAACTGCTTTTTATCCGTTTCTTACTTATATTTCAACCTTAAACTTTATATTCGAATCTTCTGCCCCTTGTTCAATTTTACTTCTTTATTGTATCATTCTGTATTTCTAGCCTGTGTTCTAAGTACCATGCACTTGTTGCGCCTGGAATGGTTGTTTATTTTATGTATATTTCTATTTGTTGTTTTTTTTTCCTCTCTATCTACCGTTCTTTTTTTTTTTTTCGTGATGTGCTAAACAATTTTCTCACTGTGTATATAAGTGATGGCACTCATTGATTGCTTTCTTTCCGTGATACTTTTCGTCTCAGTTTCATTTCATGTATTATTTGCTTCTTCTTTTGTGTTCTGTATGTGTGTGTAAAACTTGTGTGTGCATTGTCTTTTTTTTTTTTTGTGCTGCAGCACGAAGACCACATGGTTGTTCCTGCACACATTAAATAAAGATTGAGTTACTGATTATTCTTATTTATATTATTATTATTATTATTATTATTATTATTATTATTATTATTATTATTATTATTATTATTATTATTATTATTATTATTATTATTATTATTATTATTATTATTATTATTATTATTATTATTATTATGTGGTTGACATCCAATTCGTGTTATTCCTGCGACGGGATTTGCATCGCGGGCGCAACGCCATAAATGCTCAGCTCCTAATGTGCGGTGCGCGCCGCTGCTCAGCCAGTGCGCTTGTCACTGCATTCGAAGTATGCTCACGCCTAAGCTGAGTAGGTAGCGCCCGAATGGCGAAGTTTTCCGACTTCCACGTCACAACGAAGAAAAAAAAAAAGCCACAGGACATACGCGAATTTCCCCTTTGCCTTCGAAACCTTTGTTCGATCATTTAGTTCTACACATAAGTGGACAGTTTATGACAAAGTTGGCGTATGTAAGAGAAATTTTTGAACGTGCAATAGAACGGTCACAGTTTCACACACAAGAAATAGTCGACATCAGTAAAAAAAAAAAAAAAAAAAAAAATAAGGCGCTCCGAGTTTAAACATGACAACAAAACTGTCTCACGAATACTTGTTCAAGGTATTACAAAACAGCGTTCTTTTAGCTTTTTTCCTAGTCGCAAAATTATTCTGCCTATGGAATGCACACATGAAGTCGTACGGCAAAGGCGAATTTAAGGGCTTAGGTTGATAAGGAAACGGTGTCTCTCAAGGCCCCAAACAGCGGTTCTATGAAAAAAAATAAATTTTAATTTCTTGTTCTTGGTTTTAATCTTACAGAGATGGCTGCTACTTTTTCAAGACCACCTACCACACAGAATTCTTTTTTTTTTTTTTTTTTTCCGTGTACATGAATAGCAGACGACGCAGGTTTAGGCTAGTTTCGGTTCCGGCTATCCAGGCGCCTACGTGGCTGAGAGACAAAGGAAACAACGGTGAGCACCCAGTTTTTATTTTTCAAATTCACCGTGCACACACGCCCACAAGGATTCCCTGCTATATCTTAGCGATTATATGCCGGCCGACGCTCGTCGTCTTGCTGTACGAAACTGCGAGGCCTTGCCGACGCTAATCCTCGGCGCCCCTTTTGAATCCGTACTGTAGCTTCGTTCAAGAAACAGCTGCAGCGAAATCAAAATTCTGGTTTTGCTTAGTTAGGTCGTGCTCTAGAAAGCAGCCAAAATGGCAAATATTACAGCTAGCTGTCCTGCAACGATCGCTTTAGGTGCACACCAGCCAAGCCACTAAGGTAAGGCCACTAAGCAGAAAGCAGAGAGGGCAAAAAATGAAGAAAAAAATGAATTTCTTTGTTACAAACGTCCACTGTGGCATCAAGAGTTTCTTTCACAGTAGCAAATCATGAAAAACCACTTCTTTTTGTTTTTTCACCCTTGTTAACGTTGCCCCCCTCAATGCAGTTGGCATACCCAGGAATTCTGTAGATGCCCATTTTTCAATGGGACGTTCTTTATGAGCGCACAATTTGTTCGCATATTGCACACACCTGCTATAACACTCAGTATATCGGCGAGTTACTCAAGAAGCTCGTAGTTTTTTTGCCATTAACGCTTTTTCAGATCGTCAAAAACATTCCCCGTAGGTTTCCTATGACAATCTTAACTTCCCGATGCGAGTAAAAAACGAACGTTGAGAGCAAAATTTTGCTGCATGCCAGAAGATTGAACCATTACCACCTACATTTTCGTAAAAGTATTTTACAATATTGCACAGAGAGAGAGAGAGAGAGAGAGAGAGAGAGAGAGAGAGAGAGAGAGAGAGAGAGAGAGAGAGAGAACTTTTAATGAGCATAATAATCGGTAAGAATTCGCAGGAGCTGGGCGGTCGGTGCCCCTAGTCCAGGGCTCCGCTGGCAGCAGCTGACTTGCGGACTAGCTGGATAATCCAGGCTTGCTGGTCCAGGTTGTCGCTGGTCAGGGCCGCCTCCCACTGCTCGTGTGTCGGGCATGACACTAGTAACGTTGGGTCAGGTTTGTCCTGGCATTCCCAAGAGATGTGATAGAGTGTGGGGCTTGCACCGCACCAAGGACAGTAACTCGTGTATTTTGTTGGGCTTATCTTATCTAAAATGTGAAGATTAGGGAATGTGTTTGTTTGTATTTTTCTCCAGTCTATAGCGTCCGAGGAAGAAAGTTGTTTGTGTGGTGGTGAGAAAATTCTTCTTTCTAAGCGTAGATGTTCCAGCCTGTCGCCGTAGGGTCCTAGGAGAGGGGTGGGGTAGGGATGGGGATCCGCCCGGTTTGTGAGAGCTCGGGCTAGATCATTCGCTACCTCATTTCCTTCTAGACCTTCGTGTCCAGGTGTCCATGTAATTGTGTGCGTCTGGGAGATGGAACGTAATATTGCACACGCTCTTCTGTGAGGTTTTCCGGCCAGGTAGTCCCTGCAGGCTGGTTGGGCACAGTTTCCCTATAATTAAAACTGATTTCGAGGAAAGCTGAGCTTGTTTGACGCAGCAGATTATTCCCACAATGGCACCCCACATACCGGTAAGGAGCATTCTGTCGCTGTCTCACTAATCGACAGCGACGCCATTATTAGCGACAAGCACATCTCGAGACAACGGACGCATGAATGAGGAAATATAGTCATTTCTACTACCTTTCCGGCTAGCACCATCTTTCGAAAATGGTTCGTATCCTTAAGGATAGAGTCCATAAACGTTGTCAGCGGCAGTGCGAGCCCGCAGCTCTACGAGGCTGGATAATGACTCGAGATGCAACCAGCTGGAGCAGACGGAGATGGCTACTGCCAGCCTTGCAAGGTCGAGGTGGAAACAAAAGCTTTTATTTAGCACGTTAGCCTTAGCATCTGAACGAGTCTGTCCGTCCGTCTCAATCCTCCGCTAAAAGACGGCAAAATGGAGAAAGGGAATTCCTGAGAGTGGAGACGTGCTACGGCGCGTCACGCTGTGATTCATGGGCTAGTTCGAGATAGTGTAGCAGATGAGTGGGCAAGCAGTGGCTACTCTGTCTGCACCAGTGTTACCGTAAGCTATGCTGCACCAATCGCACCGATCGTCAATATCTCGTTCATCTCAGAGTCGGTGCCACTGTTCTCTGAAAGCACTACCAAGGCTACCCTGTATGCTTACCCGCAGGACCATACCTGAACATGTAAATTTTGCACACGGCCCATTCCATGCAGAATTCCAAAATAAAGAAAGTCCACTGCCAAAATCCGAGGCTAAAAATCTCTCTCTGCCTTTGAACGGGTGACTCTCGCCACAATCGTTAATTAACTTAGTAAAACACACAAACTGGTTTTCCAGCTATACAAATTCTAGAAGCTGTTTTATAAAGAGCCTTGACCTATATAGGGCAGCTCGCGACCATTTCTTCTTAAAAAGGCACTATAAAAGGAGCGGCCAAAGTTCGCACGTGTACTCATCCTAGAAGAAGACGACCCTATACATGGTTGCTCAAAACTTCCCAGGCCTTAGGTCCTGCATTTCAGCGCTACAGTCGAGCTATTAGGGCGTCTCAAGAGCCTCCATTCACCTTAGAGGTGAGACTGATACTTCTACCTTTCCAAAGATTCCGAGGTTCGGGGGCGTCGCATGTGCCGTGCAACATAGCTCAGAGCTGACCATGCCATGGCCTGGAAACTCGTGGAGACACGTGCAACTTGCAACAGGCACTCTTGCTAGCCTTTGCTCTGGGCGACAGAACGAATTGAGACGGACAGCGCGAACTTGCGCCAGCAGACGCCAGTGGCACACGACCAGCCGCAACGCGTGGCGCTTCACTGCTCTGATGCGGAGTTGTGCGCCTGCTGAAAGTTACCATGAATATCTTTGTCCGGGCGCTGTTAATCTCATTTGTGATCTCTGTAGTCGATCGGGTTCTCAAAAAACGACCGTTTACACGCACGAAACCGCGTCTACTGCCTTGCCCCGGTGGCTCAGTGATTTGAAGGTGGTGACTTGAGACGGGCGATCCGGTTTCGATCGCGACCGCGGTGGCCGTATTTCGGAAAAGTCGAAACGCAAACCGATGCTCAGGCACTACGTTGCTTCAGGACGTTAAACGAAACCAGAACTGTGTCTAAACCTTACTTTGCATTAAACAGCGCAGTCTTGCTCCCATTGCGAACGCATACTGCGTGCAGCCTAACAATTTACTAGTTGTGGCGCCACGTATCGACCGAAGTACACACTACTCACTGGTCTACCATGAAATAGTTTTTTTCAGCAGCTGCAGAGCATATATAAGCTTTTCGTCGTATGCAAGAGATGCCGCTGCGCATGTCAAATCACTTGAAAACAGATTACTGAAATGAGCCGATAAGATGGCAGTTCATGCTTGCTCACTATTGCTAGAACGCAGAGTAGCCAAAGTCCATGTTATTTACGTAGTCAGTATATAAATTACGGCGCCTAAAAATAAAAGAAAGAACTGTGCATCGATTAAAAAATATAGCTGCAGTTTAATTACTCCACCAAGGGAAGTAGATATGTAATAATGGAGTAATTACTCATTAATATCCATCTAATCGCAGCCATACGTCTTCAAGGGAAAGCTAAAAAGCTTCCTTTGAAACTGTATAGCTTTCATTTGTGGCTGCGATAGGGTGGATGTCAATGAGTAATAATCATCTTATTATATTCTAAAGATCCGCCGTGAATCTGGCAAATTTTCCGATCTTAGTTATCCACTGCGCTTCAGGTAAAGAATACATGTCGATAAATTTAGCACTTTAGTGTGGCTTCCTTTCCTTTCTGACGGCAGGCGATGCAGCGCCGGCTCTAGCTAGTTTTGGTTCCCGCTTTTAAAGCGCTTGACCTGGCCGACAGACTGCATCATATGTGCACAACAAAGTGACGAAAACACGATATGTATCCAGCACATGTTTTTTCAGTTTCACCGCGCACACTAAGACGACGCGGGTCTTGCTGTTACATTAAAGTCACATCTACACCTTTGCAGGTCTGTGCCGGAGCCCATCGTCTTTTCGCGCGAAAATGCGCAGCCGCGCTGCCGCCGAACCTCCGGCGCGCTTTTCGAATCTGTATGGAGCTTCGCGCAGGGAACAGCAGCAGGCGAATTCTGGTTGCGCCTGTAGTTAACATGTACTCTTAGATTCGGGCGAAGCAGCGAGCCAGACAAATCTTGCACCTAGCTGAGGCTTACGATTTAGGTGAGAGGTTTGAGTTTACACCAACCACGCCTCTGAGGCGCGGCAATGCGGGGCTGATGCTCTACGAGGCCCTTTCTATGGACGCGAGTAGAAATTTAATAAGCTGGCGTAGCTGGAAATGGCCTTCTCCATATGGAAGAAAAAACGCTCAAGCTGGACACGATTGTGGCTCTAAAATCCAGGTGGTAAAAAATAATTCAATACTTTAGGATTGGATCCCACATGATGGGAAAAAAAAAAAAAAAAAAGCATAGAAGTTTAACATGGCTAATCCTTTGTACGGGCGTCAGCACTCGCCGTCACAGAGTAAAAGTGTTTCGTTACCCCGCCCCCGGAGCCACGATCTCGTGAAATCAAACCACGAAGAAAGCACTGTACGCGCTCGCGCGTCTGGCGCGCTGTTTCCTTCTTTCTTTTCATACTCACAGCGGCGGATCTCGCGAGCTGCCCGCCGCTTTCACTCAGTGAATATACGGTCGAACTTCCCTAGTCCTGTTTTAGGGATCTTCGAACAGTTTGTGTCATACACCTTTGTGGCACGGGCAGAGGCTCTTTATTTTTCTTTCCTTTTGCATGCCTCAGCATAATATATGTCATACACCTTGTATAACGTGCAAAAGTAGTAGTTTGGCGCTGTTTATTTTTGTAGATGCAGATGACGTTGCCTCTGCCTTCGCCAGCTGTTGTTCATGCCACTTGGCGCGACGTATCTCAGCCTCCCACAGAAGTTCCAGGCTCGTTTCTAAACAGACTGGATCCACTCGGTTCATTGCTGGAGTTTATACGGTTAAGCCACATGACTCATGCACCCACACACATTTAATGTATACGCAAACAAGTAAGACAAGCAAATTTATGACAGTGGACGTCACAGGCAGCTAGTGACGTCATCTGCCAGTGATACAGATAAGCAGCGAAGCTTTAACCAAGCCGCACGAACGTGCCTGCATGGGCCCTGGGCAGCGTATCTCAGCCTCGGGATGCTCAAATGCCATGGCCCTACGTGGCCTGGTCACATGCGCGTGATGACAGCCGTGCAGTGGCCCTTGAAGGGTCCAAACTCACTCGCTCAATAATTTTTTCCCTCCTCTTCTTGGATTCGGACCTCACCCTCCCATCTCAGTTTCGAAGCCCAAATCTGCGGGCGCTTAAAGGAATGCACAAACCTGAATTTGCATTTAGCGCTAAAATAATCTCTCCGTTAGTTTGTTGCACCGGTTGGCAGGCGGAAAGTGGAAAGAGGTGATCCCTCTTTCCACTCTTGGAGGATTGGGAGAAAATTGGGCTGAAATTAGCGCACAAGCGACGTTGCAATGCGGCGGAATGGAGCCTCAGTACAAAAATGGACCTACGAGAATACCGGGCAAGGCGTTTTAAGGTGCGCGTTCGCCAAATGCAGTTTCAAATGGCTCACGTTACGAGTGCTCTTTCACGAGTTATAGTCTTCTAGAATTACCCTAGTGGGGCATGCGAATCTCTTGCGGATACTAAAATGGCGTACTGGCTAAACACGGCGAAGCGCTTCGGGTTAAACTGACAGTTACTGGTTTTTTCAAGCATGTTCACTGGCCATAAAAGGCTCCTCTGACTTTCTTTTGGACTCATCTCACCTACAGCAATATTCATGGGTGGTGAATTATCTATATCGTTTAATGCGAAAGCATCATACGTCCCGTTGGCACAAAGCCCGGAGACGGCATCTATGAACGAGCATGCCTATGGCAGGCGGTGATAGGCAGATTAGATAGCCGTGTATTGATCGGTCGGCGGCTTGTGTGACATCATGAGAGCAGGTGTCATGGCTCCACGCTTGCGAAAAGCGGGCTTTTCGAAGTGCTAAGGACCGAGTTTACTGAACTGTCTAACAGTGCTGCGCTGGACAAGGTTGATTTTCATTTTTAAGCCACAGTGTCATTGCCCTATAACATATTTTGAAAGTTCGCAATAAGGCACCGATAGGTATAAGTGCGGTCGAAATAACTGCTTAATCCACTGTATTGGCTTCAGGAACAGAATGTCAATTATGGTGTTGTGTACCATGTTGAAGAGCAGCTGGCTGATATGCTTGCACCAAAACATTATTTACGCAGCTCTAATTATAGAAAAATGTTACACACAAGATGTGCGCACTGTAATTAAAGTGCGCACATGTAGTGTGTAACACTGCATAGGCCTTAAAAGAAAGATACAACACGTCACCTGCTAGCGCATCTCACTTGCAAGTCAAAGCAAAGCGCTCAAAAACCAACTTAAGGACACACGTTCCTCAAATATTTTATACTGGTCGAAACACTTGCAATTAACGGCTTGCAATTAGCAGTTCAGTTCAGTTCAGTTCAGTTCAGTCGTTCAGTCGTGTCCGACTCTTCGTGACCCTATGGACCATGTCACGCCACGCTTTCCGGTCTCTCACTATCTTCCTAACATCACATAACTTCATCTGCAGTGCCTCGAGGATGCCATCTAACCATCGCGTTCGCTGCCTACCCCTTCTCCGGCGGCTCTCAACCTTTCCCAACATCAAATCTTTCTCCAGCGACTCCTCCCTTCTCATCAGATGACCAAAGTAGCTGAGCTTTAACTTTAGAATTTGACCCTCCAATGAGCAGTCAGGGCTTATGGTCGACAATATCGACTGATTTGATCTTCTGGCAGTCCAAGGAACTCTCAAGAGTCTTCGCCAGCACCACAATTCAAACGCGTCAGTTCTTCGGCGGTCAGCCTTTTTCACAGTCCAACTCTCGCATCCATACATCACAACTGGAAAGACCATAGCACGAGTTATACAGATCTTGGTTGGCAGACTAATGTATCTGCTCTTTACTAGGCGGTCAAGGCTAACCATTGCTCTCTTTCCCAGAAGCAGGTGTCTCCTAATTTCATGGCTGCAGTCTCCTTCCGAGGTAATCTTGGAGCCCAAGAACAGAAAATCTGTCACAGCTTCCACTTCTTGTCCATTGATGCTCCAGGACTTGATAGGGCAAGACGCCATGATCTTTGTCTTTTTAATGTTCAGTTTAAGCCCAAACTTCTCACTCTCTTCTTGTACGCGCATCAGAAGTTTCTTGAGTTCCACTTCACTTTCTGCCATTAAAGTGGTATCATCCGCATATCTAAAGTTGTTGATACGTTTTCCAGCAATCTTCACTCCAGCTGAAGACTCGTCCAGACCGGCCTTCCTCATGATGCACTCTGCATACAGGTTAAATAGGCAGGGCGACAGTATGCAGCCTTGCCTCACTCCTTTATCGATCGGAAACCAATCAGTAAGACCATGCCCAGTTCTGACTGTGGCCTCTTGCCCTTCATACAGGTTCCTGAGGAGACAGATGACGTGAATTGGAACTCCCATCTCTTGGAGAGCTTGCCACAATCTGCTGTGATCTACGCAGTCAAACGCTTTCGCATAATCAATAAAGCAGAAGTAGATGGGTTTCTGGAACTCTCTTGCTTTTTCCATGATCCAGCGAAGGTTAGCAATTTGGTCTCTAGTTCCTCTGCCCTTGCGAAACCCAGCTTGCACGTCCGGAAGCTCCCGATCCACATACTGCTGCAGCCTACCTTGGAGGATTTTCAACATCACCTTGCTAGCATGCGAAATAAGCGCGATCGTGCGGTAGTTGGAACAATCTTTGGCACTGCCTTTCTTTGGAATGGGGATGTAAACTGACCTCCTCCAATCCTGTGGCCACTGCAGGGTTGTCCAAATCTTCTGACATAATGTATGCAGAATGTTAACAGCGTCATGGTTGAGGTTTTGAAGCAACTCAGCTGGAATGCCATCAATTCCGCTAGCTTTGTTCTTAGCAAGGCTGGCTAAGGCCCATTCAACTTCACACTTCAGGATGCCAGGCTCGAGATCAGTAATCACAACCGTCTTATGTTGGGTTTGCACATTCGGGTCCTTCTTGTACAGTTCTTCTGTGTATTCCTGCCACCTCTTCTTTATCTCTGAGGCTTCAGTGAGGTCCTTGCCTTGTTTGTCCTTTATCACGCCCAGCTTAGCACAGAAGCTTCCTTTGATATCTTTAATTGTCTTATACAGAGCTCTTGTGTTCCTTAATTGGCTGTTGTCCTCAACTGCTTGGCACTGTATGTTCAGGAAGGCATTCTTATCTCTCCTTGCTATTTTCTGAAAATCCGCATTGAGAACCTTGTATCTTTCTCTTTCCCCCATAACTTTTGCCATCCTCCTTTCCTCAGCTATTTGCAAAGCCTCTTCAGATAACCAGTTTGCTTTCTTGCATTTCTTTTGCTTTGGAACTACCTTAGTAGCAACTTCTTGTATTATATCACGAACATCAGTCCACATCTCTTCGGGCTCTCTGTCTTCTAGATCTAATTCTTGAACGAAGGGAACAAAATGTAGCGCACCAAGACAAGGACAGAGAAAGAAGACACACACAGCGCTAACTTCCAACTAATGTTTATTCAAGGAAGAAAGCATGGTTTTATACCACCGCGTATCACATGCGCCAAAGAACATGCGCTAGCAAGTCATGTCACTCAGATACGCAATCTCCTTTGGCAACAACGCGACAGAAGGGATACTAATACAATCATCTTTCAAAAGAGTAATCCATTCAGCTTCAACTATTTCACGCATTAACCGGTTTTTGTGTACTTTTAAAACCATACTTTTTTGTGTACTTTTAAAACCATACTTTTTTTCAAAAAAGTATGGTTTTAAAAGTACACAAAAACCGGTTAACGCGTGAAATAGTTGAAGCTGAATGGATTACTCTTTTGAAAGATGATTGTATTAGTATCCCTTCTGTCGCGTTGTTGCCAAAGGAGATTGCGTATCTGAGTGACATGACTTGCTAGCGCATGTTCTTTGGCGCATGTGATACGCGGTGGTATAAAACCATGCTTTCTTCCTTGAATAAACATTAGTTGGAAGTTAGCGCTGTGTGTCTCTTCTTTCTCTGTCCTTGTCTTGGTGCGCTACATTTTGTTCCCTTCGATCATGTACCAACAAGCCCAAGTATCTACCCTTCTTAATTCTTGAAATCGATTCCTCACTTCCACAGCATATTCTAATGGAATTTGATCCAGATCATACCTGAAAGGCCTTCTAGTTTTCTGCGTTTTCCTCAATCGAAGCTTAATTTTTGCAACAAGAAGCTGATGATCGGTGCCACAATCGGCTCCAGGCCTTGTTTTTACTGCTTGTATAGCGCTTCTCCATCTCTGCCGGCAAAGAATATAATCGATCTGATTCCTGTACAGACAGTCCGGTGAAGTCCATGTGTACAGGCGCCTCTTGTGCTGTTGAAAATGAGTATTCGCTATGGTCAGGTTGTTTTCTTGACAAAACTCTACTAGCCTCTGCCCAGCTTCATTTGGCTCGCCAAGACCGAACTTGCCTATAATTCCGGATATTTCTTCACTCCCGACCTTAGCATTCCAGTCTTCTATGAGAAAAACGACGTCTGATGAAGGGGTGCGGTCTAAAAGGCATTGTAGGTCCGCATAAAATCTCTCAACGTCAGCTTCTTCAGCAGCAGTGGTCGGTGCATAGACTTGGATAACTGCTATGTTGAAAGGGTGACCTTGGATCCGAAGTGAAATCATTCGGTCGTTTTTGGGGTTGTACCCTAGCACTGCTTTGCCCATTCTTCTGTTTACTACGAGAGCGACCCCATTCCTTCTCTTGGATTCGTGCCCACAAAAAAAGACATAATGGTCGCCGGAGTTAAATTCTCCCATTCCGGTCCACTTGAGCTCGCTGATACCCAAGATATCAATGTTCAATCTGTCCATTTCTCGCTTGACGACATCCAGTTTACCTTGCGTCATAGATCTTACATTCCATGTTGCTATGTGATATATCTCCTTGCAACATCGGACTTTCCGGTCGCTTCCCGACACATCCACAACTGAGCGTCCTTTTGGCTTTAGCCCAGCCGCTTCATTCGTCCTGGAGCTACTAGGAATCGCCCTTTGTTCATCCCCAGTAACATGTGGGACGCCTTCCAACCTGGGGGGCTCATCTTCCGGCGCCATATCGATAATGGTATTGTGACTGGCCATAGGGTTTTCTTGACAGGAAATACTGGAGTGGGTTGCCATTACCTTCTCCAGTGAATCACATTTCGTCAGAACTCTCTGCCGTGACCTGTCTATCTTGGGTGGCCCTACACAGCAGAGCTCACGACTTCATCGAGTTTCGCAAGCCCCTCCGCCACGACAAGGCCGTGATCCATGAAGGGGTTGCAATTACATGACAAAATTTCTTCAGAAAAGGAATTACATTACCAATAGATTTCCCAAAGATAGCACGAAAGTGTCTAAATTACATTACCAATTACTGCCCCCAGAAGTACAATCACTTCCGAACAGTAATGCAATTACTCTTAAATTTCACTTTTATTTTTGTTTTCACGCATATAAAAACTAAGGTAATAAGAGTAAAAGGAGCAACAACCTCTCTCCAGACGCGTCGCACACGTTCTTTCGTCTTCCCGCCAAATTCCGTCACATACAACTATCCCCTCCCTCTTCTTTCACGCGCCATTAGAAAGATCAGACAATGGCAACAAAACAACCAAAGCAGAAGCATGGCCGAACTCTCGTCGCTGCTCAAGACAAACGAGCAGCGAAAATAGCGCTTTTGTATCCGGAGCCGCCGAGACAGGTGATTTATAGCTTGGTGGATATACTGTAGTAGCTATACGCAATGTATGAAGTACCGCTCGCTCTCCTGGCCAGTTTTCAACTCCGTCCTGCGCCATGTGCCGCTTTGGCTGCAGTGAGTGACCTGACTACACGGGGTTTGAGACACGCAATTAAGTACTCATATCTGTCTCTCCATGCCGATCCTTTACTCTGGCTCAGTTGTCGCGCTTAGTTCTTGATTTCCAGGCATCCTACCGGCTGTACGTTGTTTTGTCGATGCGAAGAGCAAAGCTGCATGTAATGTATGTATGTATGTATGTATGTATGTATGTATGTATGTATGTATGTATGTATGTATGTATGTATGTATGTATGTATGTATGTATGTATATATGTATGTATGTATGTATGTATGTATGTATGTATGCATGCATGCATGCACGCATGCTACGAAATTACTCCCCTAAATTCATTACATTACATAATTACTCGACAAGTAAGGTAATCGATTTCATTACAAAATATCAGTAAACTAAGTTACAGCATTACATTACACGAATTCAATTGCTGCCATGTTTGAACTGGAGATACGTACAGCCTTTATCAAAAGTTTACAGCCCAGGGGGTCAACTTCTGAGCGACACTATGTGGCTCGTAATGCATTCCCAGGTTTCCATACTTGCTGAAGGCAAGATTTTTCTGCCTACCCTCTCCAATAGTTAGGACTTTCATGATTATTACAGAAGTCATATTATACGGCTTAAAAGCAAAACCTCTGAGCTGTAAACTTTTGATAGAGGCTGCACATACATCGTCGGTTCGAATCTCTGTAGAAAACTGGCCTCCAAAATTTGCTAGCAGATGGATGCAAAATGGGAAGCGAAATGGTATGACCCTGAACGCACAGAGCAGTTCCGTCATACTATTCATACGAAGGCACCTTTCTCTTGTTTTCCTTCTTCCTGTTTACACATCCTGCTCAAGCTACTCAAGAGGCACGTATGACTTCGCCTTAATAAAAGAAGAAAACAAAAAGGGAGGGGGGGTCCTCCGATTGAACAGCGCGAGCCTCAGATCTCGAGGCGAACTCAACCGTGTGATATTCGCCACTTCTGGGTTTGCCCGGCGCTGAAGAATTCGGCACGTGAAAGCTGCAAGCCCCCCCTAACATCATCATCATCAGACTGATTATACCCACTGCAGAGCGAAGGCCTCTCCCATATTTCACTAATTAACCCGGCTCTGTGCTAGCTGCATCCACTTGACCCCTGTGAACTTCTTAACCTCATCTGCCCACCTAACTTTCTTCCGCCCTCTGCTACGCTTTCCTTCCCTTGGAATCCCCCAACAACCCGTCGTCATATGTTGCTTGGACGCAGGGGCCACATCTTCGTCACTCCCTCCTCGGCTGCGCTCATTCCTGGCTTCAGCGGCGTCGACGCGACCGCCGTGCAGGTATAAAGTATTCGTACTACGGAATACCGTAATCGTCTGGTAATTTTTTACGTTCCTGATATACATTCCCCTCCCCCTTCCTCTCCTAGAAACTCCATGTTCCCGTGAGTCCTGGGCGAGTTTAGTTATTCCTTGCGTTCGGTAATGAACACAGAAAATTTGGACAAGTTTAAAAGTTTCGCATATTAGTGTTAGCAATGCAGTTACGAACGCAAACAAGGCATCACCTATTCATCTCGCACGTAACGTACGTCCACTTGTCGCACTTTGCAACATCATGAATAATAAAAAAGCCACGCTAAGTGAAGGGCTTCTATCGTTCTAAAACTGCTTCCACTGGCAGGGTGCACTATGCAACGCCTGCGCGCATACGCTCCTGGATCCTACAGTCGTCAGAACAGTCTCCCGCGTCCTTTTTAATTGCAGACTCTCCTTTCAAGAAACTGCCTCTGCGTTGCGAAGTTCCTCCTTTACCGACCGGATTGGAACCTGGCAAGAATGACTAATCCGTGCTGAGAACACAGAATTGAGGAAAGGCACAGTGAGGATATATTTGAGAGCCTAACTGGCCAGCGGCGGGAGGGAATATATGCACACGATCGACCCTATAGTCCAGCAACGTGCCACTTAGCTTGGAGAGTTGCGAGGCTGCGGAAAGCGGCAGATATAAAAATTAGATGCCTAGGGGTTTTTCACCAGTGACACCTAAGAAGACGACCACGTAGTGGAATGCGCGCGCGCGCGCGCGCGTGTGTGTGTGTGTGTGTGTGTGTGTGTGTGTGTGTGTGTGTGTGTGTGTGTGTGTGTGTGTGCGCGTGTGTGTGTGTGTGCGTGTGCGTGTGTGTGTGTGTGTGTGTGTGTGTGTGTGTGTGTGTGAGAGAGAGAGAGAGAGAGAGGGTGGAGGGGTGGGCAGGGGGGAGCGCAGTGGTGAAACTTGGCTCCCCCTAATGCAGAACCAGAACCCTGCACCCGCGAATAGTGTTGTTGGTTGGTTGCAAGGATTAGATAAGATAGAGTTTTTAATGAAGGTCGTGTAGAATTCCTACGCTCGCCTTCATTTTTCTTTGGTCACGCTTCGTCGTGGAAGCAACACGCCACGGCGTCAGCTAGTGCAATAGAAAATATGTTGCTTTCATGTGCAGATGTTTTCTGTTCTCTCATTAGCATTTCTAATAAAAAGTTCCTCCGTTTTCAATATGTCTAATCGTCATTCGTCTGTCTGTTCGTCGCTGTCGCTCAGGTTCTAGGTTTTTAGAAAATATTTCGCGTGTCGCCCGGAATCAGCGACCCAAATTCCGTTCTGACTTTTCGAGTGGAGATTGTTTCTCTAGTCCGGTTTGAGCAAAGAACCTGGAGACGCTCACTTTGTTTGATCCGGGCACATATGAGCGCATCGAGACAATTCAGTAAAAGTTTGTTAGGGTAATAAAGGAAAAGAAAGGCTAGATATTGTTAATTTTCAAAAGGAGCGGTATAAATTCACTGTTTGCAATGCAAATCTACATCGCAGTGTAGTGCCGCACCGCTGCTATGTCCCTTTAATACGCGATGCGTTACAACCATGGACGGTTACAACACATTTCTTCCGTGTTTTATCATACTTCATGCTGTTTAGGTTATAAACGGGATACTAGCGTAACTGCATTTCCCTTGACCAAGCTACCAGGCGACGGTTACAGAGCAACGGTGAAAACGCGCCACTCTGTCGCCGCGGGTCCCGTCGCTTCGTGCGGTGTGTACCATGCGGCTGCAAAGGATGTTACCCGGATTTGTTGTCTCCTCAAGTGAAAACATGCGTGATGCTGTCACAGGATATTTGCGCGAGGTAGTTCTCTCTTACAAGTTGTTAGAAATGCGTTTTTCCCGTGAATATTTGTACAGTGTTGGCAAGAAAAAGCTGTATAAGGACCTAGTGGAAATAATGCTGCCGGCACCTTTGTATCGAGAGCCCTACCGTGGAGGCCCAGGGCAGGATATTTTAAAACGAGTGAAGAGGATGCCAGTTCGACCGGCTGCCAAAACGTTCTTTTTTAAGTTGCACTCGAACACTCTACCCGTCAAAACCTGGCTTCACGAAAAAGGAATCTATGTCCCTTGGACGACAAACTGCCTGCTTTGCAAGAAGCCAGAGACAATTGAACACATATTCTTAGACTGCTGGGATGCAGTATTTCATTGGGACGTGCTACAAAGAACAATTAAAAAAGAGCTACCACTAAACCCTTATGGCATCCGGTTTTTACCGGTGGAGAACGAAGACGTACCCTATGATTTAATAATGCTTCTGGGCCCCCACAGCTTGTGGAAAACACGGATGCAAGTAAGGCATGAAGATATTAACATTCGCAGTGTACGTGAAAATTTTGTTGAAAGTGCTGTTTATCTGCGGGAATGTATCTGCGCGCTCCCCGACCCACCGCAGTGGGCAGAAGTTCTGGATGACCTGGTAAAATTGAAGAAATTTTAACCTCACACGCGTCAGCTCAAGGGCAGCTGAAGTGTTTTATTAAGTGTGACAATTTGTTGTTCATGTATACCTCGGAAATAAAGAAAAAAAAAAACAACAGGCGTCGTCGTCGCGCGAAGCATCGCCAAGGATTGTCGCCTCATACGGTTGCCACTTAAACGAGAGCGCAACTTTGCTTCTGCACTCAATATCCACGATCAGCCAACCGTCGCAGTCTCCGAGCCGCATACGTAACGCGCTATTTAAAGAAAAAAGTACATATTGTAGCGCCACCGGCCGAGAAAAATAAGCACTATGCACGGAGCTTTGAGAAAACACAATTTTACAAACCACTGAATGCGCCTACGTGAGCGGCTTTAGACAATAGATGCCGCCGCGGTCGCTTGGAAACGGAAAAGCACACCTTCACTGAAAGCGGTTCAGTCAAACCCCAAGGTGGAACGCCTTCAATTTCTTACGACAAATCGTAGCCAAAGCCAACGAAGTCGCATAGCCAACGTTCGTGTATTAAAATTTGACTCATGGAAGAAGTTATTAAATATTTTTCTGTTACTTACTCCAGAAAGCTTACAATGGCACAGTATGACAAAAAAAAAAAAAATCCTTGCCTAAAATGTAAGTTTCAAATTCTCCACATTTAGTCAAAATACAGGATAATTCCTCACAAAATACTAGGATGAACTGTCCATGAAAGTTGAGGTTTGTATGCAGAAGAGGACTTTAGTAAAAACAGTCATAAATATAAATAAAGGCCAACTTTTACCACAAGTGGCGCCTTTTTAAATATGCTTAAACGTTGGCCACAATGTGCACACCATAATCAACATAACTGTTTGCTGCCTTACACCGATTTAAAATCCCGTTGCCGTTAGAAAGTAAAAATAATAAGGGTTCATGAGCTCAAGCAATGTCTTGAGTTTTGAGGTTTCAAATTTTTCAGTTTTAGCGAAAATGGAAGTTTATAGCGAAATATATAACACTGAAATAAATTTTCTCAAACTGCTTACTTTCCGTACAGTAAAAAAAAATTTAGATAACGCATACAATAAATAAATGTTTATCGTAAAAGATTCATTAGTCAAATATGCATGAAAAACTTGCACAAAATTAGCGAGCACTGCAAGTAATGTTGGCCACGCTGTAAGCACCAAAGTAACCTAATTTATATTATTTGACAAAAATTAAAACTTTAACAACTATTAAATCACAAAATTTAATGCTTATGAGCTGAAACAATGCTTTAAATTTTACGATTTAACCGCTTTCACTTTTAGCGGAAATAGAAGGTTAAAGTTTTGTTTATAACACTGAAAAAAATCTCCTTTTGAATGATCAAGTTTCTTGCGACAAAAAAAAAACATAAAAAATAGCGTTAATTATAATTAAAATTAAATTTTATATTAAGCGGCAATTCATTTTTTTTAATAAGTATGAAAGTCTGCACACATTGACACAAAAGGGGTCATTGCTCATAACGTTGGCAACAATGCCAATATTATTGTAACAATTTTTTCTTTCGCTCAAATTATAATGTTTGAAACAATTCCAGAGTAAAAAATTAAATACATACGAGAGCTATGCTAACGTCTTACTCTATAAAATCTTCCATCTCGAGGAGCAGAGACACGCTTAGGCATCTGGCCACCCACCATACAAATCATACAAATTTAATGCTTAAATTACTATTGTGACGCGCAACGAAGTGCTGATAAACCAAAAAAATATTGTTTTTATACATAAAGGTAGTAATCAATATGACCGTTACTGCATTTAGCACCATACGAATGTTGTTGCTGCCGCCACGTGGCAGCACCGACATGAGCGAACACGCGCTAAATTTGAACGGTCAAGTCGCGTTTACAGATTGACGCCCGCCCAACGGTGCAACACATGTTGCGGGGCGGCCCTGGCTACCAGGACATCGGAAAAAAATACACCTTCCAGGCCATGTCACCACATTCAGTGATTGAACACCAAGCAAAGACGACCCTCGGGCCTGACCCACGCTGCTATCCCTCTGGGAGTTTGCACGTGAGGCAGACATTGACACCAAAATGTGACCTCCTTGACCCTACTACCCCTCTCCCATGAAAAGGCCTTCGTGCCAACTCTATTGATCATTAAAGACTATTCACTCACACGCGGAGAAAAAAAAAAATGCTTGTTGGTTCGGCCGTTTAGGGCGCCCCGGTAGCACTGAACGTTGTAATAATGTTATGAAAATGTTTTTCAAGTTGCGTGGCATTGAAAACATTAGCATAAAATCCAAAATAACCATTAGTATTCGAATGCTGGCATTTCAATGTTATAAAAAAAAATAATAATATTTCATGCTGCGGTTGTGCCCTTGGCTAATGGCACGTACAGGCGAAGGGGATGTTGTAGCATATTTTATCAAGCGATAGCTTGCAGAGCTCGTTCAGTCGAAGAGCCATCGGCGAGTAGTCGTCGTAGTCGGCACTACGTGTCGGAAATAACTGCTGGCTGCGTAAAAAAAAAAAAAAAAGAAAATCTTATCATGGTAATTTGGGGTTCTAGTGATTGATGACGGATTGGAGTGATAGGCAATGATGAGGTGACGAAATCATTGTACCTAAGTGATTACCTCATGAATCAAAGAAATGAAGAAAAAAAAAGGAAAACAGGGGTTCACAGATGTCAAAATGCTCAGAATGAAACGCCAATTCTTGATGATGCTAATTAACAAAATTTAGAGTTTGTAATTGATCAATTAGTTCATTGAAATATTTGAAATAGAATGAAAATGCGTTCAAAAGTATCAAACTGCTCAGAATGGAGAGCTAATATTTGCTGATGTTAAGCAGGTCTATAAAAATAAAATAGTGAACAACATCGTCCGCATGCGTAATATGCTAGTGCGCCATACCCTTAACGTCGGAGCTATAGTGTCCAATAATTTTTGTTACAATTAAAAGAGGTTGTAATATAATATACATGCGAAAATACAATATTTAAATCATAACTACACAACATTTGAAATAAATTTTATGCACTGAGTCTCAACACTTTTCCCGTTTTGCTTCTAGTGAGGAAGTTATTAAACTAAGCTTTCTTTTACCGGCCATTGTTTAAATCCCTGTGTGAGATACGTGACTGCAGTCTGTGCACGTGAATTGTACAGCAAGGCGGACATTAATTATCTACGAATAGCTGTGCTCAGTAATTAAGCAATTAATTAACTAATTAACATTTTTTTTTAGTTTTATGTGCCAACATTATATGCAGAACAGTTTTTAAGGAGTTCAGTTTTTAAATTTCCTTTATTGACAGTGCAGTTGGAAATAGTTAATGTAAAAAATACCCACATTTTACCTCGTAAAGGTGGCTTCCCGCTATGCACATTGTTAAAATGACGTTGCTTTGCCTATTTGATGGCGTAGACGCAGTGAGTGTTATTTCCGCGAAAATACCACGCATAGCACCGCCGTTTTAATGATGTACATGCATTGTTGTAAGCCAGCTAAAAATGCGTATTTCGAGCTGTGTATATAATGTCCGCCTTGCTGTACAATCCACCTGCACAAACTGCACTGGCATAAATCGCACAAAGCTTAAATAACGGCCTTAATTAACGGTCTCAGAATATTTGTGCCACAGATCCCAAGCACTTCATGGGACTCCCTGGTGAACCCCTTAGAAATGCATATATGAGTGAATGAATGAATGAATGAATGAATGAATGAATGAATGAATGAATGAATGAATGAATGAATCCTTCATTTGAATGAAGGGATGGCTCTCAGCCACTGTTTGGATAATTAGCGAGTTAGGAGGGATGGGAGTGTATCTTCTTCACGATTGTTCAAGCTGTTTCTCGTTACTTGTCCTGCTGCCGCTTCTCTCACACTACTCGAAGCAGGCCGCTCTCACTGTCATAGGTGGCAATGGAATGTTGTATTGCTGTGCTTGATAGAATCTGATCTGCTAGGGTGGGCATGTGTCGTGTGGAATATGCGTTATTTTGTTTCTTCCTCGTGAAAACGATGCGCATTGCCATATAAGATGTTTTAGGTATGTTGTACACTGTTCCTGACAGTGGGTGCATATGCTGTGTTTGAGTATTTCGTGTCTGCTGAGACACCACTGGTCAAGTATGTGTGGTGTGCAAGCTGCGTTTGTTATTACTTTGTTGAGAAATATCTCTTGTGGTCGAGTGAGCCCTTTCGTGTTGTCAAACCCCGGCGTTGGTGTTGCTTCATATAACCTGAGCCTGCTGTGGTGTTTTATTTTGGTGCGTGCATAATCCTTCTGCCAGAGGAGCCTTTAGAGAGCATTGTTTAGTAGGGATTTGAGTCTATCGGGTTAAGCATAGAGTTGTGGTGTGGGGCGTTGTACCTGTCACCAGGCCCACTCGCCTGCGTGGCTGCGTTTCCCCCGTCCGTGCCAGTATGTCCCGGTGACCTTTCTTTTCCAACTTCCCGCATTGCCTTTAGCCTCTTTCTGATGTCGTTGGCCACTGCGTCTTCTGTGGTTGGTGCCGTCAGCTGTGCAATATCGCTGCGTATGGGTTGGTTAAAATTCGATATCCATTGAAACTATCTCTTGTGACTGCAGCTGTCGTAATGGTGTTTATGGCTCCCCATATGGCAAGCAACTCAGCGTTTAAAATTGTTCCTGCGGGTGGCGCAGTGACGGCGCTCGACTACTGCTCCCAAGGACGCTGGATCGAATCCCGGCCTCGGCGGCCGCTTTTCGATGGAGGCGAAAAGCAAGGCGCCCGTGTGCTGTGCGATGTTAGTGCACGTTGAAGAACCCCAGGTGGTCGAAATTTCCGGAGTCCGCCATTACAGCGTCTCTCATAACCTGAGTTGCTTTGGGACGTTAAACCCCACAAACCAAACCAAACCAAATTGTTCCTGCAGGTAGGTGACATGTGTGCTGTCCGTTGTGTTGGGGCGCTGGCACACACACCCATACCCCACTCACCCTTTCATTTCTAACGGCAGCGTCACTGTGCGCGTGCCGAAGCCGGCTCCAGCACGCGCTTGGGTTTTCTCCATCGGATTAAACGCTGACACGGCATACCTTGTCTTGCCGTCACGACCTTGCCGTCTCGACCTGGCCTTCTTTCACAAGTGGTGGAGGTGAAATTCGATCCCCTTGCTGCCTTGTGCCCTGCCTCTCGCTGGAGCTACGTTCCGGACGCCATTTAACAACTACCATCGTCATGTCAACCGAGAGCAGTCCCGACCCGGCCGGACCCTCTACCTCGGCTACACCGCCGCCTCCGATGGTGCCCACACGACAACGCGACCCGCCGCTGTTCGCAGGTCATCGCGACGAAGACGTTGATGACTGGCTCGATACTTATGAACGCTGCAGTGCCTACAACCGGTGGGATGATGCTTTAAAATTCCTGAACGTTTCTTTCTACCTTATTGAGGTCGCCAGGAAATGGTTTATCAACCGCGAGCCCCACGCCACAAGCTGGCCCACCTTCAAGCAGCAGTTCCGACAGTACTTCGCCGACCCGGCTGTTCGGACGGAGATCGCAAGGAACAAGCTCGCTTGCCGCCTTCAAGGTCCCGATGAGTCCTATGCGTCATACATAGAGGCCGTGCTTGCACTCTGTCAGCGTATCAGTTCCACTATGCCGGAATCTGAATGTGTACACCATGTCTTGAAAGGAATCCATTTTACGGCTTATAACACCCTAGTTACCCAGAATCCAGCAAGTGTTGATTCCATTATTACGACCTGCCAACGCCTCGACCATCTACAGTCCTCCCGATTGCAGCCTGGCTTCGCTACTGCCCCGACCTCTACTGACCTCGATCTACGAGCCCTGATTCGAGCGATAATCCGCGAGAAGCTCCAAGCCCTCAGCCCTTTCTGCAGGCACGGGTGCGATCATTCTTCTCCTCCTTCTAACGGCGCCGGCCTCCACCACATTATTAAAGAAGAGTCGGCCACTATCAACCACCCTGTCACACCTGATCCTCCTGCACCTTGCCCAGCGCCGACTTCGCTGCATCCCCTCCTCCTTTTATTCCCCCACCCCAAGCACCACCGTACAACCACATCAACGCCATGACGACGGCTCAACCTACGCCACCCTATTACGCACCTTGGCGCCCCTCTCGCCCAGTGTGCTATTATTGTGGAATTCGAGGACATATATCCCGCTTTTGTCGCCGACGCATTCAGAACGAGCGACGTGGTTACGACGCCTTCGAAAGTGACATACCTGCGTATTATCAGCGACGACCAATTCCCAGCCAACCTCGTCGATCCTCTCCACCACCGGTATCCTCGTCTGAACCACGTGGGGCTCATGTATCCCGACGCCGGTCCCCTTCCCCATACCGCCGCTTTGTTTCTCCACTTCGACCAGCAACAACTCTCCCTGTTCATCATTCGGAAAACTAAGCGATGCAGCTTCCGGAGGTGAAACTTCACTTTGCGAACTTGCAAAATGTCCTCCTCATCGTCTGTATAATAGGATTTCCGTTTTAGCTGAAGGATTACTGGTCGAAGCTTTGATTGACACAGGGGCTGCACTTTCTGTTATTCACGCTGATTTGTGCCACCGTTTGCGGAAAGTAACGACACCATATGATGGACCTGAACTTCGTGGAGCAAATGGCGTCCCTCTGCACCCTTCAGCAAAGTGTACAGTTCAAGTTGTAGACGGCGTCCGCCACCATGTGCAGTTTGCTGTGCTTTCACCGTGTGCGCATTTGATGATTTTTGGATGGGATTTTTTGTCAACCGCTTCAGCGTTAATTTCTTGTGACGACCGTGTCATCCATATGACAGGCAGTGATTTTTCATCTGACATTTCTGAACGGCATCATTCCCTCATTGCCGCAGCTGATACTGTATTGCCTCCACAGTGCGAAACACTTCTTATCGTTGTTTCTGAACACATCACTGACGGGGATGTACTCATCGCACCATCTCATCGCCATCTTGCACGTGGAATCGTCTTCCCATCAAGTCTTGTACGATTCCACAGCAGCTAAGCGATAGTAGCTGCCACGAACACTTACCTTGAATCCCTCGTGCTGACTAAAGGAACTTCCTTGCCATGCATAGTGGATGCTCACCCTATGTCCATGATGGTGCTCACTGCCCTGCTACCTCAACAACGTGATTCATCACAAGTCTCCATGCTGTCGAAGACAATCAATCCGAACCTCACGCCGCACCAACGCCAAGAATTGCTGCAATTTCTTCAAGCCCACCAAGCCATTTTTGATGCCACTTCCCCACCACTGGGACGGACTAGTGTTGCACATCACCGCATCCTTACTGAAAGTAACTGAATTGTACTCCGACGACCTTATCGGGTTTCTTCCTCAGAACGAAAAGTATTTGAAGAAACTGTCAATGATATGCCCCGTCGCGATATTATTCGTCCATCAACAAGCCCATGGTCCTCCCCAGTAGTATTAGTTAAAAAAAGAAAAGGACGGATCGGTACGATTTTGTCTTGATTATCACGCACTCAACAAAATTACCCGCAAAGATGTCTACCCGATGCCGCGTATTGATGACGCCTTTGACTCTCTCCAGGGCGCCGAATATTTCTCGACCTTGGACCTCCGCTCAGGGTATTGGCAAATACCTATGCACGAGGACGACAAAGAAAAAACCGCTTTCGCAACTCCCGATGGACTTTACGAGTTTAATGTTATGCTCTTCGGCCTTTGTAACGCACCGGCAACATTTGAAAGAATGATCGATACTGTACTTCGTGGCCTCAAATGGAAAACCTGTTTATGTTACTTGGATGACATTGTTATCTTTTCGTCAACTTTTACCGACCATCTCGCGCGCCTGAATGAAGTCCGTGTCTTGCTTCAGCGGGCCTTCAGCTCAACACCAAGAAGTGCCACTTTGCAGAGAAGGAAATTAAAATATTGGGACATCTGGTTAGCCATGACGGCATTCGTCCAGACCCTGAAAAAATTATCGCGGCCTTGAACTTTCCTCATCCGCAACGGACTACAGATTTGCGCAGTTTCCTCGGCCTGGCGTCCTATTTCCGGCGATTTATAAGGCATTTTGCAACTATTGCTGCGCCACTTCATCAACTACTTAAAGCGCGCAGCCCTTTCGTATGGACTGAACATTGCAACACTGCTTTTAGCGACCTAAAGCACGCCCTCACATCAGATCCCGTTCTTGGCTACTTCAGCGACAGCGCTCCTACCATCCTGCACACTGATGCCAGTGGTCACGGTCTTGGCGCTGTCCTTTTGCCGCGCGATGCAACTTCGCGTGAGAAAGTGATTGCCTTCGCCAGTCGGACCGTGACTCCAGCTGAGAAAAACTACACCATTACCGAGCAGGGATGTCTTGCCGTCGTCTGGGCTGTTCAAAAGTTTCGCCCTTACCTATATGGTCGGCATTTCACAGTTGTGACCGATCACCATGCTCTTTGCTGGTTATCTTCACTGAAAAATTTGACTGGCCGACTTGGCCGTTGGATTCTACGCCTGCAAGAATACCATTTCGGCGTCGTTTATAAATGGGGTCGCACACCAAGACGCCGGCGCTCTTTCTCGCTGCCCAGTTTTGGAATCAGCCTGCTGTTTTTCTTCACAATGCATTTCCACCTCTGACGACAGCTGACCATCGCTTCCACCGACGCACAGTTTCTTTTGACGGCTATGAGAACAAACACGCTCTCCGCTCACAGCAATTAGCCGATGCCTACTGCCGTCCTATCATCGACCGCCTTATCGGCGCTTCGAGCCCATCCAACGCTAGGCTTCGCCGACAGCTTCGCAATTTCAGGCTTGAAGATGGCATACTACGCCGCTACGTGTATTATCCTGATGGAACTCGCTGGCTCCCAGTCGTACCGCGTGTGCTTCGTCCCCGTATACTGGCGGCTTTCCACGATGACGCTGCTGCAGGTCACCTTGGTTTTGACAAAACAAACGACCGCGTGAGAAGACGATTCTCGTGGCCTGGCCTGTCTACCACTGTAGCTAAATACGTTGCTTCCTGCCATCTGTGCCAACGTCGCAAGCGGCCCACGTCTTCCCCCGCTGGCCTCCTACAGCCCCTTCCCTGTCCCGCCACTGTATTCGACGTAGTCGGCATCGACTTATATGATCCCCTACCTCTCTCCGATGGGAGTAACCATTGGATTATAACAGCTGTCGACCACCTTACACGCTATGCTGAGACAGCCCCTGTACCGACTGGTTCCGCTGAAGAGGTAGCTAATTTCTTTCTGCGATCAATTGTATTGCGTCATGGCGCTCCTCGGGTGCTCTTAAGTGACCGCGGGACGGCCTTCTAATCGACAGTCGTATCCGCAGTTATTCATGCCTCATCCACCCTCCATAAGACAACCTCAAGCTACCATCCCCAGACTAACGGTCTGACTGAGCGATTTCATCGCACTCTATCGGATATGATATCTATGTACATCACACCGGAAAATCTAAATTGGGATACCATTCTACCATTCGCCACATTCGCCTATAATACTGCAGTACAGCGGACTACCGGTTACTCTCCATTTTTCCTCATTTTCGGCCGTCCTCCCACTACAATCCTCGACACTTCCTTCTTCTCTACGCCCGACTACTCCTCATCATTACCAGCCCAGTACTTATCCCGTGTGGCCAGATGCCGTCATCTTGCCCGCCTCACCACACAAGCGTGCCAGCAAGATCGCAAGAGTTGCTACGATTCGACGCATCGTGTGATCTCTTTTCGTCCTGGTGACGAAGTACTGCTCTATACACCACTGCACACCCCTGGCCTTAGTGATAAATTTCAGCGCCGCTATCTTGGTCCCTACAAGGCCATCATTGCAACCCCCCAGCCGACCGACGTCACCGTGGAACTGAAATTGTTCATGTATCTCGCTTGAAGCCGTTTGTGCGCCGTGGTGCATCGGTTGCTTAGGAGCGGCCAGGCTTGCCGCTTCCGACCCCCCGCGGGCAGATTGTGTGATATGTGAAAGAAGGTCAGGTCGAGACGGGAAGGCAAGATATGCCGTGTCAGCGTTTAATCCGACGGAGAAAACCCAAGCGCGTGCCGGAGCCGGCGCCGCGGGACGATGATGATGGTATGTACAAGAGGAAGAAGATCATGGCATGTACAAATGAAAGAAGATCCGTGGAGGCCTCATACAATAGGTGTGTGCAAATAAGAACGGTAATCGAGGACACATGGCCGTTTTTTTGTTTTCTATAAATTTTATATGTGGTGGGCAAATGTCTTGACACAAAGCAAAGGGCTTTAGCTTTTCAATATATGGCGCAGTTTTCTCGAAAAAAAAAAATGTATATCTCTACAGGAGGAAAACGCCGTTAATGCAATTTCAAAAATTGCACGTTTGGAGACCTGCTGCTAGAGTACTAAAATTTTGTCATCTATACTTTTTTCGCCCACTAAATCTATGCAACTTTTACTCGTATGGGAGGTGTTAAAAATCATTTTTTTTTGTTGCAGCAGTTGATTTAGTAAAATATTACAAACATTGCCCCAGAAGCAACGCGCTACAAAAATGTCTATTTTTAACCTTAAACACGTGAATGATGTGTTATGTTTTTAGGATTAAGTCTTTTTTCTATTTATTATTGAGATAATTTTCTTAATTGCAGACAAAATTTGGAGATCAAGATCAAGCGTCTCTAGCACAAACAAGACAGTGTGTGTCGGGGGGCCCCGCGTATGACAGTAGACGTGCTGGATGAGGACGAGTCTTCTCGTCGGCGTAATATTCGCTTTGCTTTCTTGCTAAGCACCGGCACGAACCCATCGTCGTCGGTCGAAGAGTCATCACTAGCAGCCGAGTACAATACAGTGGCCTGGCTGCTGTGTCACTCGAGTGGTAAAGGCGCTTCCTCTGGGCGACCGCTGCCGACGCACCGAGGTCCAAAGGAGGCCCATGAGTGTCTGCTTGCATCGCCGTGCGAAAAAGGGAGTGGCTCCTACCGGTTATGGCACTAATTACGAAAAAAGAAAAAAAAAACAGCGGAGACGGGAACGCAGCGTTCTGGTAAAGAACAACTTCTTCCTTCTTCCCGGAGGATCAGAGCGTGCTCATCGACAGTATGGGTCAATGTCACTGACCGGCGTCCGTAGCCTCTGCACATGCACGAGCCATCACAGCTGCTGCTGCCGCCGAAGGATCAAAGCGAGCTCATCGACTGCATGCGTCAAAGCGGCAGCAGCAGTTGTGACGGCTCGTGCGCGTGCACGAGGCTGCGGACACCAGTCAGTGACATTTTGTAGACACTGCTGACGGCGCCATGCCGGCGTCGAGGGGTAAAACTTTACGCATGCAGATATTGGGTATTGCGGCACCGAAAGCTGCCCTATAGGGACAGCCACCGACGACTCCCTTGGGACGAGACCTGCGGAAAGGCGAAAGCCGCGGGGGAGCTAAGAAAGGCAGCCGGCGGCCGCGGAGATCGGTCAACCAACAATGGAGCGAAGGGCATAAAGAAGGAGGCGAACGGAAGTGCGAAGGAGAGCAATCGCAGGCAGCGGACAAGACGGTCGAACAGAAGACGAGCAAGGTAGAAGACTGGGGCTGTGCCACGACCTGGAAGCCCGGGGTCTTGCCATCATTCAAGTTCGGCCCCTGTCATCATGCCTGCACGCCTGGCAGCTCATCCCACTGCCAGCTGGACATGAAGGAAGCAGCGGCAGCCCTCATCCTTCCACCACCTGGCCGTGACGAACACCCAGCCCTTATTCAGAAACCGTGCAGCACCGCGCCGAGGCATCAACGCAGCCCAGTGACGGCGAGCCGTAAGCGACATTGAGCCAGATGTTTTAAAAAAATATGTTTAAAATTACATCCCGAGTCTGTGCCTGCATCTCCTCATGCCCAGTGGGGTCCACACTTGTCATTGGGCAAAAGCTGGACTCTACCCCAAGCGAGAGGAACTCGAGGCATTGACAATTTGGTTAAAAATGGAAGTAACCCATGCAGTCGAGTGCACACCCCTTTGGGGCAAGCGTATTTTCTTTAGCTAGCGTGGTAGAGGAATTCACTGGTGACGATAAAGGGTCGTCTATCACAGAATTTTTCGATATATTAGAACAAGTAGGAAAGATGGGCGGTTTAACTGAAGAACAGCAGCTGGGGATGGCGAAATGTCGAATTTCCGGAGCAGCACATGGTTTTGCCTGGAGAGATGCGAGAGCAAGGAACGCGAGAACATTTGAGGAACTTAAAACACTATGGTGTTCAAGTACTTTGACAGGGATCCTCTCAGTGTTAGGCTCCGCCGGTTTCTCGACGCTGGACAGAAGCCGACCGGGAAACGACACACGCGCGTTTGCTTCCCATCTTCGCTTCCTTGGTAATGATAGCGCGAGAGCCAGGGCCTGCTAGTTGTAAGCAAAAGCACGCCAAAGAGCTGCTTCTTGAGGAAATGAAGTGCCAGTTTATCACCGCGCTGAGGGATCTAGTGAGTGGGTTTGTCCTGTCGAAGGCGCCAGCTACTTTTGCAGGGGCTGTTGAGGCAGCCGTAGCCTAAGAGCGTAACGAGTTGGTGGTCTCCAGTGAGGAAAACGTGAGGTTGGTAACAGAGTCAAAACGCGTAAGCGCAGACGCAAGCTTAACCTTGCTAGCCGATAGGTTGCACGGAGCCTTAGGTTAGACCGACTGGAGGCGCTTTTTACGGAAGGATTAAGATCAAAGAAGAGAGGCGATTTCCGGATCGTGAAAGGCATATTCGCTGATATGGCTGTCGCGGTTGCGGGCACGTAGCTAGAAACCGTCCAAGGATAAACCGCGAGTTTGATATGACAAACGAGCAGCAGCTTACGCTGACCGAGGCGGAACAAAAAACTACAGTACCAAAAAACGCGTAGAGTCCCCCCGCAGCCGCCGAGTCGGTTGTGGGGGAGCGCCCTAATAGCTGCGTTATTGTAAGCGTGTTGGGAGAGTCCTGCCCAGTTACCAAATTTGTAGTGAATGGGGTCACTTGCAATCTATTGGTCGACTCTGGCTGCAGCGATATCCCTCATAAAGCAAAAGTTTTTCGATCTGCTGACGAGGAAGGGAGAAAGGCAGGTCTATGAAGCCCGACAATATCCTATTGTAAGGTTTTTGGGGATCACAGGAGCGGATCTCGGAACTGGAGGCTTGTACCTTTTCCGATGTACTATCGGAAACGAGAGCGTTGGCCATCCCAGCTATATTTCTTCCGACGCTGTGTAGCTACCAGATGAGATAGCGGGTCTCGTGGGTCAAGACATGCTGCGGCAATATGGCTTCGATCTCATACTAAGCCAGTCTTTCCTGCCACGGGCATCTGATAGCATTAGAAAACCGAGAGACTGAGTATGTTGCACGTGTGGACTATGCGGAGCAGCGCGCAGAAAAGTCGCCAAAACACGCGGGAGTTAGTGTTCGCACAACAAGAGAAAGAGTGGTGCTATCTCGGTCAGAGAAAATATGTGTTGGCGTGGTTTTGGCTCACAATGATGGACACATAGGAGTGCTTGAACTTATAACAGGGCCCGCAACAGAACTGAGTCTGGTGGACTGCGTTGTCACAGTAGGGTCAAAGAAAAGGGCTCCTATCCGCTTGTGTAACTATAGTCGCAAGAAGGGCTCCGCTTGCCGAAAAACAAAAACGTAGCAACATTTACTACGGCTGAGGAGGATGAGATGGGTGCCGCAGTTTGCTCCACAAAGCTCGTCAGTGAAAGGAAAGTAAAGAAGCGATGACCTCTCTCATATCGAGAGCCAAGAGCGAGATAGAATTGAGAGTCTCCTACATAGTTACTCCGATGTATTCGCTGCATCAAAGCTGGACTTGGGGAGGTGCGGAGTGATTAAGCACCGTATTTTCACCGGCACTCACCGCCAGTGTACCAACGGGCCTACAAAATTCCTTACTCACAAAGAGAGGAAATGGACAAGCAGGTCCAGGATTGACCGAGGAAGGCATTGTTGAGCGCTCCAAATCCCCGTGGGGAGCACCGACGCTTCTATAGTTGAGAAACCCGACGGTTCATTTCGATTGGTAATAGATTACCGGCTATTGAATTCCGTTACGAGGATATACCCGTACCCCCTGCCACAAGCAGAGGAAACCCTCGCGCAGCCGTGGTCAGCCACGGCCGGTCTCGAGGGAGAGAGCGGTTCTCTTCTCTTACGGCCTCTCCAATGGGGTCTGTTTCTACCGCCCGCCGCGCCTTGATGGGGTCGCCACCGCCCCACTGCTGCTCCTCCGCTACAGCCGTTCACGCGCAAGGGAAACGCGCGCTCGCTTTTAGCTTCGCGCACGTCAGTTGCAACCGGCAGGTCCTGACATTTCGCCCCTTATGGTTTATACAAAATCCGTAATCAACATCGAATATTTATCGGGTACGAGGAATAAAATACAGTCAACAATACGCTCACGCGCGCGCTCCTTCGTCAGTGCGGCCGTGCACGGTCGAATGAAGCTTCGGGTACACTTCAACATTTTTTACCCCTAAGTTTTGTACAAAACTAAATTTACCAGGCTATGCAATATGCCTTTGAATGTTTTAAGCAGGTGTAGCGCGACCTGACGTGAGTGCATGGTGAACTGTTGGGTGGAGATTCTGTCAACCGCTACCGTTTTCGTTTAGATCAGAAGAGGCACGGGCAAAAATTCATGGCGCGTCTCAGATTCAGAGTAAAGAACAAAAATTTACTCATATAGCAAAAATTTCACTTGCCGAGTGGAGTGGGCTGTTCTAGCTTCGTTCAAAACATATCAGTCAGTTGAAAGACCGAAGATGTATATGTAGTCTCGCGACTACTTTTAATCAAGGAAATCGGCATAAACAGTTAAGCAGAATCGAAAAGAGCGGCAAACAATAAAAAAATTGTCCTTCAAAGTTACACATTGCACTATATGTTCATCAATTCATCAAAACGCGACCTGCGTCTAGAAAATTCAGTTTCAAAATCTTCCTGCACGGCTTGTGTACATAAGGAGTTGGCCTCTCAGTCTTCTCTGTCACTTTCCTGGTATAATTAATTGAGGAGAAGAATTCTGAGAAATGTTTCAAATATCAAAGAAGCGGACCTAATAACACAGCTGTTGCCAATTCCTTTCGGGCAACTCAGTGTTGAATTCTGAAATGCTGACTGAATCAGGATCTTAAGTACTTCGAGAACATTTGTGTGTATAGTAGGTGCACGGCAGCTTTTTCTAAAAAAAAAAAAAAAAAAAAAAGCTTGTCCAATAGGGCAACAAGCTCTGGTTTCGGATAATGCAGTCCACTAGAATATTGTCCTCGTAGAAGAGCGTACTACATGGGGCTGCTTCTTTCGCTAGTTTCAAGAAGAATAGAGCAAGCGTCACACCCGAAGTTGATTAACTAAACGATATATTCAGCGGCGTAAGGTAAACCGGAATATGTGACAGTGGGAAATGGGATGGTAGGAAATGCCATCACTTCTTTCAGTGCTTTGATTTTTCTCTCAGATGAAACGTCTGTCTTGACAATGTAGTCATGTGCCGCTAGCTGTTACGGCCCTCGCATCTAGCATATGTCATTCTCTTTCGCACATTAACCTTACTTTCCCGGAGAGAGCCTCAATGGGTCGCTATATAGGGCTTGAAATGAGTCTTCAGTGAGAGTGTCCTTCATTAACGCTTTAAAGTTTCTTGCATACTTTCGATATAGCAGGTGAACTCACTTGCAAGTCATTACATCGAGTATCACCTTCATCATTTATTGGCCTCTTTTTACCACTTCGAGCACAAGTGGTGTCATGAATATCAACCCACTTTTTAGTGCTTTTATAACAAGCTTAATAAAATGTAAAAATTTCATTAAAACAATGTTTATTTGCAAAATTAAAATAATGTGTATAATATACCACACATTGGCTAATATATGAATTGTGATAACATTTAAAACTCAACCCTACAATGTTTACTTTGACTGTTATACTAATCTTTTATATCATGCAAGCATTTTGCAATTTACATTACATTTTTATGAAATTATTTTCATCTTCGGTGTTACATGAATGGTTTCGCATCTAGCGCAAAAGACGGTTTTGCTGTAGCAGACGAATTGCTGTCATGTTAGCCTTGAAGAAGCTTCGATGTGATCACTTCTTATTCAGTTTTTTTTTTTTTTTGTTCCTATTCTTGTACAGGCTTGGGAAAAATTCTGACTAAAATGGACAAAAGTAGCTACCATGCCGCAATGTATGCCATGCTTGTCGAGCGTTTGCTGAACGACAGTTTTTTATATCCGTTCACGTGTGTAGTACGTTGACGACATGCCGCTGCATCATCTACGTTCTGTGTTCTTTAATTTCGGGGCTGCACTAATCACGAAACTCGCGAGCGACAGCGCGAAACCAGGCAAAAGCCACCCGCCGCCGCTGAAGCAGACGCGGAGCGAACAGTGAGCAGGTCGCGCCCCTTGCGGTGGCGGAGAGCGCAACTCGAGGAGAAACATTCCCATTGTTCCCGCGGCGATTGAGAAGGCCGTAAGAAAGAGCGCGCGCTCTCCCCCGAGACCGGCCGTGGGTCAGCCAAATATTTTACGGTTGTCGACCTTGCATCGGGGTTCTGGCAGATAGAAATGGATCCGCAGGATGTCGAGAAAACCGCATTTAGCACCCCACCTGGCCATTTTCAGTGGAGACGCATACCGACACAGCCCTGCCGTCTGGCAGAGAACCGCGGACGTAATTTTGGCTGGTCTGCTGGAAAAGATGTGCTTCATCTACAAGGACGGTATCATTATTTATAGCAGCACCTTTGCTGAGCACTTGGAGGCAGTCGAGGAGGTGCCGATCAGAGAATTAAAATTGAAACATTCGAAGTGCCAACTTCCTTAGCAGCAGGTCAGATGCGTTGGACATATCGTTTCTGCGGACGGAGTAAAACCCGAACCCTAAGTAGCGTCCAAAGCCCGTGCCGCACCACGCCGACGCAGCGACGCAGCCCAGGGACAGCGAGCCGTAAGCGACATTGAGCCAGATGTTTTAATTAGTTATGTTACAAATTATATTCCGAGTCTGTGCCTCCATCTCCTCATGCACATGCACAGTGGACCCAGGACCACTTTAAGTAACTCGAGTCATCACACAGCCATCGGCGGTCTGAAATAAGAATACCAACCACTGGCTCTTCAAGTCAACGTTAAATAAAGGTTTTCAAGCTATCCATCAATGGTAAGTTTCGCAACTGGGTATGTGGTGTCTAGGACAAAATTCTTGAAGTTGTCTGCGCTATTCGTCTTGCACTTTGTCGCTTGGTGCAAGGAAAAGAACCATACCAAATACACGGCCGTTATTTTAGAGGTAGACAAAACGAAAATCATGTCATGCTTCAGGAAGCCCTATCTGTCGCGGCCGCGTTTCGATGGAGGGGAAACGCCAATGTTTGCGTGTGCTGTGAGATGTCAGTGCACGTTAAAAGATCCCCAGGTGGTCAAAACTATTCAGAGCCCTTGGTTACGGCACCTCTTACACAACACGTTCATCCGACGTGGTCGCTCTCAGCACACGGCTATGCATGGCTGGAGAGACAATAGCTGCGGTTCGAGGGACGCGAAACGAAAAGGCTCTCCTGGACTGCTCGATATGTCAGCGTACGTTAACATCCCCGAGAAATCTAATTCAATATGAACGCCTCCAGTTTGGCGTCCTTCATAGGGTGTACGCGTCGGAACGTTATGCCACATTTTTGCTTCATTTTCATGTTCCATGGAGAGAGAGAGAGAGAGAGAGAGAGAGAGCGCACCTTTATTTTGAGCCTTTTGCGATATCAACCCCACGAGGGCCAGCAGGTCCTGCTGCAGGCCCGTGGCGAGCCAAAGCGCCAAAGCACTTCGTGAAATAGAGAGAAAGCGAGAGAGCAAGATGGAAGGCAGGGGGGTTAAACTGAAGGATGCTCCCATCATATACCCTGGACTAAGGAAAAGGGATAAGAAGACGGTGACAGTTTGTCAAGCAAGCACAACGTTTCCACCTAACAAAATAGTGCTTTGTAGGCACTCAGGCCCACTGAGCGCTGTGGCCACGGTCTGAGGACCTTTTATCGCCCGTCAGGGTGTGATGAACGAGGTAGTCCACGGACCATATTCGACAGACTTGCATTTTAATTAGTCGGACGTCAGCATGGCGGCTGCAGCGCACGAAAGCAGCGAGGGGCCAGCCATAAAATCGTTAAGACAGCTGGTACCGCTGCCGACGATAGCCATCGCCACTCGCCGCACACTGACTGCGCCCTGTAGCCAATGCTGAAGTGCGATCGTTAATGGGTGAATGGTTTGCAGTGGTCTACACTTTACTGTTTTTATTTATCGATTATTTGGTGGACGGTCTTCGGTGTTTCCGGGTAGCCCAGGAGGCGCTGCGGTAGCTCGAGGGAGCGGACGTGCTTCGCATGAGCTCCGCAAATTTCGACCAGCCAGGCCCGATCATCTCAACGGATCTCCAAAATTCTTGTTGGAGCTTGAAGAGGAACAGAAGCGGACCACTTGGACAGCAAATTCGAAGAGGTGGGCCCATTTTTGGGTTTTCTACCGGACTTTGCGTTTGCCGAGCGGCGGGATGCGAGCTAAGCCTCGTTAGGCCTAGCGCAACAACGGGCGTTCGAGGACTCTCCGGCCTCGTCACGAGCGACGACGGCGATGGAGACGGCCCTCTACCTCGACAACCGACCCAACACTGAGAGGGCATCAGAAGCATCACCAAAAGATTTCATGGAAATCCAGGAGATAGAAGAAGATTGCCACGTCAGCACTCGGCCAGCGGCTGAGGCGGGAAACGCGACGATTTTCGCGCCAAACGAGGTCGCCATGTTGGGCCCGCAGGGCTCGCAGAGCGAAATCGAGCAGGAAGACGACCAAAATTGGGAATTAGCCAGATCGAAACGCAAGAGGAAACCCCGCAAGGAACGGAAAAACCCCGGAGATCTCCCGCCACCTGCCCAAGCGGAATTAGGCGCGAAAACGCCGGGGGGCGCCTCGACGGCAGCTGGAACGCCAGCTGCGCTGAAGCAAGACAAGAAGGAAGCGGCGCGCCGGCCAGGCCCAAGATTGCCGCCGCTCCCGAAAGACGACTTCAAGGTGATCCTGAGACCGAGGGGCCTCGTGATACGATCGCTACAAACCCATCAAGTCGCCCGAGCCGTTGTCGCAGCGACCGGTGCAAAGTGCAAGAGCGAAGACATAATTATAAGACTACGAAACGGTTCGAACATCATCATAGTCAGCACAGACGATGAAGATACGGCCCAGAACGTAAGACGTATTACCCATCTTACGTTTGACAACAGAGCGTATGAAGTCAACGCCTACGTAGCAGCCCCCGAAGGCACTCAGAGAGGCGTGATCCACGGTATAGAACCGGGGACATCATCTGCCGAGCTCAAAGCCAACCTAAGGGTGCGGACGCAGGGAGTCAAGATCCACAGCGCCCGGATGCTTGGAAAGTCAAGTTCAGCCGTCATCACGTTTGACGGACCCACCACACCAAGACAAGTACTATACTACGGAGGAGAGATGTGGTGCTACCCATACCGCCCGACGCGGCAGATTTGCTATATCTGCTGTCAACAAGGACACAGATCGGACGTCTGCCCCAACCCGGGAAGCAAGGCCTGCAGACTCTGCGGAACGCAGAATCCAATGGAAGGACACTCGTGCACAACCAAGTGCCTGGTCTGCGGAGGCGATCACGCAGCCGGCACGAGGGAGTGCAAGCACCGGCTCAAGACGGCCGAAGAGCTGCGAGGAGGACCCACACGAGGCGGGCCCACACAGCGACAAAGCCGGAGGCGGAACCGAAAGGGAGGACGTGGACCAAGGTGGTTCAGCTCGGAGCGGACCGGGAGCCAGGCCCGGGATGAGGCGAGCCCGTCCAGAAGCCGGTCGCGGAGCCAGAGCCGGGGCCAGAGTCGGACCAGAGACGAGTCCTACCCACCCTTGGTAAAGCAAAGCGGAGACCCGGGACAACAAAAGCAACAACAGAAGAAAGGTGGAGTGAAGGTGAGCTGGGGAGCAGGCCCTCCCAAATCACTTTTTCCGCACTCGGGACAACAAAATCAAACAAACAATGAAAAGAAACTCGCTGAGGAGAATAGGGCACTTAAAAAGGAGCTCGAACTCTGCCGCGAGGAAACGCGGAAACTTAAAAAAAGAATAGATGACCTCATAAAGGAAATGCAGCTCCAGAGACAGGGTTTGCCCCCGCGAATAATGAACCCGGCCCCGCAAGCGCCGGAACAGCCCTTGGAGCAGCACACACAACAACCACAAATCTTAGAGAGCAAATTGGAAAATTTTATGAGTATGATGCAAAACCAACTGATGCAATTGCAGCAGAAAGTAGCGCTACAAGATCAAAATTTCCGAAAATACGTTAAAAGCCAAAACACACAAAAAACCACAAACGACGCCAGAGACAGGCTTTTTAATGAAAGAAGATTCGGGGCAGAAAACCAAAGTGGAAAAAGCAGTGACGCAACATGGCAGGACAGAACTAATTAGATATATGGCAGTGGAACTGCAGGGGATACCGGAGCAAGCAGGGACTCCTCCAGCAGTTCATCAATACCAGACACACACCTCCAGACATCATCATGCTACAGGAGACTAACACCACACCCACCCTGAAGGGATACACATGTCAGGAAAACGGACGCGTCGCTACCTTCATCAGCAATAAGCTGGTCACCATAGCATCATAGCACCTGGAAGACCTAGGCAGTGACCACTACATACTAAGAACGACAATTGAAGCAGCCAATGTAAAGAAGAAGATCGGAACGGCCCACCTTACCAACTGGGACGCCTTCCGCAAACACTGCGAACAACTAAAAGGGGAAATCACTTCCGTGGAGGAGTGGGGCCAACAACTGAAACAAATACAAGAACTCTATACGAAAGAAATAGATAGAACAGAACAAGTACCGGAGGTGGACAAGCGGCTGCTCGGGCTATGGGAGGCAAGACGCGGGCTCACCAAACGCTGGAAAAAGCAAAAGCTAAATAAAAAACTCAAAAAGAGGATCGCGGAAATCACGATAAAGGCAGAGGAGTACGCAACACAACTGGCCAGGCAGGGATGGCAGCAGTTCAGCAGCTCACTGAACGGCACGCTCAGCACGGCCAACACGTGGCGCATACTAAAGGCCCTCATGGACCCAACCAAGACAAAAACAGAAAGTGGCAAGGCAATTCAGAAATTGGTCCACCAGTACGACGGAACAGACGAAGAACTGCTAGAAGCAGTCCGCATCAAATGCTACGGAAAGGACAACCCCCAGGGCTACGACGGGGAGTACCAAGGGGCGGACAATCCTGCAATGGACAGGCCGATCACGAGAGAGGAAGTCCAGGCGGCGATAAGAGCGACAACACGAAATACAGCAGCCGGCGCAGACAAGATCAAGAACGCCTTGATTCGCAACCTCAGCGACGAGGCAATCGACCAGCTCACGGTGTACCTCAACATGCTGTGGGCAGAGGGGATGGTCCCGAAGGAGTGGAAGCACGCTGTCGTGGTTATGATACCCAAGCCCGGCAAGAAGCTTCAGATAGAGAACCTGAGACCCATTTCCCTCACGTCGTGCCTTGGCAAATTGTACGAGAGTCGTCACCAGGCGAATCCAACAATATCTAGAGGCCGAGGAGCAGTACCCGCACAGCATGTTCGGCTTCCGGGCGAACCTGTCAACGCAAGACGTCCTACTGCAGATCAAGGAAGAAATCACAGACACGGCACCCAGAACTGGCGAAAACATTATCATGGCCCTGGACATCAAAGGGGCCTTCGACATTGTTAGCCACGAAGCCATCATGGAAGGCCTAAACAACGCCAATTGCGGAAGGAGGACCCACGACTACGTAATATCCTTCCTATCAGAACGCACAGCGACAGTGGGGTTGGGAGACCTGCGAAGCGACACCTTCACCACCCCACGAAAGGGCACGCCGCAAGGATCCGTAATCTCACCAGTGCTCTTCAACATTGCGATGATCGGACTGGCCAGAAAACTCAGCAAGATCGATGGCATCCAGCACGCAATGTACGCCGACGACATTACGGTCTGGACGAATCGAGGCTCGCTAGGACAAAAGCAAGAGAGACTGCAGGAAGCAGCAACATGTGTAGAAGAGTACGTGAGAGAAAGGGGCCTCGCCTGTGCCACGGAGAAGTCGGAACTTCTTAGGGTAGGGTCCAACCCCACCAAGGTGGACCTGACAGTAAAGTTAGAAGGCCAAAATATACCGGAAAGGGACATGATACGCATCCTAGGCATGTGGGTCCAAGGAAGCAGAAGATGTACCCACACAATCAGTCTACTCAAGACGTCAACAGAACAAGTAAGCCGCATGATAAAGAGGGTATCGCAGAACAGAAGCGGGATGAAGGAAAGCGACACGATCAAGCTCGTCAAAAGCCTGATAGTCAGCAGAGTCACGTACTCGTTGCCATACCACCGCATGACCAAGAAAGACAAAGAACAGACGGAGGCGCTGCTAAGAATAGCGTACAAGACGGCACTCCACCTACCAAAAAACACATCAAATGAAAAGCTGCTACAAATGGGCCTAAACAACACATTCGAAGAACTAACGGACGCCCAGCTAAGTGCGCAAATAGTCAGGCTCCAACAGACAGTCACCGGCCGCAAGCTCCTAGAGAGATTAGGACACGACGTAGACGGGATCGTCGATAGAACAGCCACCATTCCAGACGAGGTCCGTCAAACACTGGATGTCAGCCCCCTGCCGAGAAACATGGATCCCAAACTCCACGCCGCTAGAAGGCAGGCCAGGGCAGACTATGTGCAGCGGAACCTAGCCACAATGGAAAATACGGTATACACAGACGCGGCCCTATACCCATGGGACCGCAGGACCAGAAAGTTCAGAGTCGCGGCAGCAGTGGTAGACCACATGGGGGAACCAATCAGCAGTGCGACGTTAAGAAACTGTACGGTAACGGAGGGGGAGGAGGCTGCCGTAGCTCTAGCGGCCACCGAAGGTTACCGTAGGAACAAGTCTCTCATAATCCTAACAGACTCCAAAGCAGCATGCAGGAACTACACACGGGGCAAAATAAGCAAGGAAGCGCTGAGCATCCTCCTCGAAGCAAGGCTTCCAAATAAGGCCTTAAGACACAGGATTTTCTGGATACCGGCACACACCGGGATAGAGGATAACTCGAGGGTAGACAGCCTAGTTCGCGAGATCACGAACCGAGCAGGGCAGTCAGAAGCCCTGGAGGACCCCATAACGGTGGAACCAACTTATACAGAAATACTAAACTGCCACAGAGTGCGGAGATTCAAATACCCACCACCCTACACATCATTAACACAGCACGAGGCGGTCTGCTGGCGGAGACTGCAAGCAGGGACATTCCACAATCTATACATACTACACAAGATGTTCCCTACACAATACAGGAACACATGTCCGTGGTGCGGGGCAACCCCCACACTTTACCACATCACATGGGAATGCGAACGAAACAGAGCCTTCCACAAACTAAATAACCCGAGTGCGGAACAATGGGAGGGTCTGCTGACCAGCAGCGAGCTCACGGCCCAAAGGGCACTGGTGCGGCACGCCTGCGAAGCAGCAAGACTCAGCGGTGCCCTGGAATAGGGGCGCCGACCTTGTGAAGAGGCCGAAGATACGAAGACATCGGCCCGCCGCAAAACCCAGAAACTTTTTAGAGCAATAAATGTTTTCTCTCTCTCTCTCGGTGTTTCCGAATGGAGATTTTTCATTTTCAGCGAATATTATTTTTAAAACGAATTTGTTACCAAACTTGTTTCGGTAACACAATATGTAGTATCGTGGTGGGTTCAAAAGTCAGTTGGAGTTTATCTTGGTTTCTTTCTCAGCCTTGAGCATTCATTTTCAGGAGATCATTTCCTGGCAATGTGCCCTTAGCGCGACGCCCGTATTGCACACGGAAATACTGTCGTCGGTATAGAAAAAAAAAAGAAACAAAAAAAACCCCTGAGGTGTGATATGCAACCTTTCCACTAAACGCAAATGGAAAATTATATAAAATAGCTCGGAGTAAAGCGCGACGGATCGTCTGCTGCGCGAGCTACCAAGGCCTTACGAACTTTTCTGAAGGACACAGGGTTGATTAATACCCTTTAAAACTCATCTGTGTGTGATTATGTGCGTGTGAAAGTTAACTTTTCTTAAGGACACAGGGTTGATCAATACCCTTTAAAACTCATCTGTGTGTGATTATGTGCGTGTGAAAGTGTGCGACACCGATCCTCTTTTTTTCTCATTTATTTCCCCTTCCCCTCCCACACTCTGTCACCCTCATCCCTCAACCCTCATCAGGAGTAGCATGCTAGGCTTACCACAAGGCAGGCATCTCATGTTGCCATTAAAATATATATCTCTCTCGGAGTAAAGCAGCAAGGTCGTAGCGAGATGCTCGTTGACGGCATAGATGCAAATGTCGTTGAACTATCGCGGTAGCCAGAGCATGAGCAGTGGAGTAGCCAGAATGGGGCTTACGTCGCTGCGCGGTCTCCTTCGCATCGGGCTACCTACTACAAGCTACCTGTCGCCAACCTGCCGCTTCCCAACTGCGCCATCAATGTTGCACGCCGGGATGCATAGGACTGCACGGGAGAATAATGCCGCCCGGGGCTTTCGTTCCATCTAGTATATTGTATTGCTTCAGACGAAAATGAATAATTTAATTTAGCAGATGAGCACTGAAAATGCATCACAGCCAGTTTCCTAGGCATGCAATTAACGTTTAGTAGGAATGTGCAGTCTTCCTGACGGACCTGTAGATGAAAGGTTTACCGGCAGTTCTCTCCAGTATGCCTGCAACCGGGGTCCTTCAATTCTCTCGCTATAACACTGCTTATAATGTAGCATTTGTACACTAGAAAGTGTTACCAACAGACGCAAACTTTCAGCAGAACACTTCGACAGTTTTACCCCCCCCCCCCCCCCCGAAGATGAGGAATGGATATAAAACATTTATACTGATGTGAGGGAGTAGCAACACATACAAAATATTGTGCGTTTAAGAAACAAAACAAGCGTCGCCATGGATGCAGAATTGAAAATTAGTCCAAATAACTCGAGAATTGAAAAATCTGTATGATCATCACCCTGCACAAACGACGGCACAGGTCCGAGAGAGTGAAAATTATGGGAGGGGGGAGTGCCCCCCCCCCCCCCCCTCTGCGCACGCCTATGACGATGGTGATGATAGCAGCAATTGAGCTAAGCTAGCAGACGGCATTTGCTGATGAGGTGCAAGCCTATTTCCCAGTGTATTTGTCTGACAGGGTCTAACTCCTACCCAGATCAAGATTACTGACTTTCTTCGGTTAAAACTTAAATTCGAAAATTGAATTCAGCATACTTTTGTCGTTTTTTTTTTTTCGGGTTAAACCACATACGTATGCCCACATAACACGTAGGAATAATGGGCGGAAACAAGATTAAAAAAGAAACAGAGCATCACCTAGTTCACGTATGGCACGACGCCACGTATCACAGGAGCAACAATACACCGGGTTCACCCGTACGCATAGTTAGCCGCAGCTGTAAAAACTACGATCGGATCCGTCTGAAGCCCCTTACAGAAAAATTTATTACTAAAACAGATTTTGCGATTTTCTGCGTTGTACTCCGAAGGTATATCTCCGTAAAAGAGCCCAAAGCATTGTAAACACAAAGGCACGAGTAAGAAAACCAAAGAGAAGATAAAAATCCTGCGTGCACACGCCGAGGTTCTGGCAGATCTGGACAGGTGACGTCAACTGAACGTACACCAGATTCATGCAACGGAAGTTCCTGATTCCTGATCTAAGTGACAACTGACGAAAGCACAACAGCGGGAAGACCGGTCCGAAAACTGCATTTAGCGAGGTGAACTCGTTTACTTTTTGTATTTTGTAAATAATGTACAAAGCTCCATAGGGACCGGACAGCTGAACGGGTGGCGCCGCCTCTCGGCGCATCGCTCAATCGCCGGAATGCGCCGGCCCCGGCCGGCGCATTGCCAGCGCATTGGAGGGTAATGTTTGTCGTTGGTTTGTGTGGAAATTGGAAATCCTAAGGTTTAGATGACGTTATGCCTGAATATATCCTCAAGAGAACAGAAAGTTGGGCTAGTTAGTTGTGTGAATATGTCCAGTGAAATGAAGTCTGGTCGAACAAGGCTGGCGAAACGTAGTGCGTTGTTGGCTCCACTGGCAGCTACGCAAACTCGTCGGACGTTTCTAAGTCGATTCATTTCTGCGGGTTTCCACAGAAGCATGAGTGGCGGGTGACCTAAGCATGGTTCTTTGAAAGGCAAAGGCACGAATCTACGTATTTGGTTACTGTGTGGTCATGGAAAGCGCCGAATTTTTAAAATTCCGCTTGCTACCGGATGCTCTGTGCCTTCTGTTCCCCAGGAATGACGGCACGAGAGTCTCGGAGCCGAAGCCGCACTCCTTCATCTGTAGTCACTTTATTGACAACTGGAAATCCATTTCCCCGCCTGTGTACAAGAAAACCCCAGCACGGAAAAAGAAAAGGCAGCTCCACCATCGTCGTTCGGGCTGCGTTACGATCTTCAGTGATGGGCAGAGACAATGTTTGTGCGGATACTTACGCTGACATAGTCAAAGATAATTTACTTTTTTCTCTTAACAGAAAGAGCAGATAGGAGACATGAACAATTCCTATTGCCATGATCTTGTCATTTTTCCTCTTTTCGTTTGTCAACCAATGAAAATGCGCTGAGAGCTCTGGGTTGATACTCTTAGAATTTGTTAACATTTGTTTGTTGCATGTCCATTTCGTCTCATTTCACAGCTCAATCAATACCGCATGGTCACAAAATCTGCTATCGGCTTCATATAAAAGTCGAACAAGAAAAAAAAAATACAATTTAATTTGTGGAAACGAGCATAAACATAGCATTTTTTTTTTAATTTCGAAGGCCGTGTAGCAGTTTTTTTTTTTTTTTTCGCATTCACGTTGCACCTGACACGGCTTTACGTATTTTCTAAGCAGTGTCTATTTCCTGGCCCGCCTAAATACATGTGTTTCACATCGGCGTTTTAGTGAACGTGAGATTTCCTGATTGTGGCGTAGTATGACAAGACCGTTTTACCTCTCTCAGAAATTGCTTCTAGGTGTGGCCAATGTAAACAGATTTAGCAGCAGTCCGGCAAGCTTCAGTGACAAAGTTGTAAAAGGAATGGCTTTCAGTTATCCGGATTTCTTTACGTGCAAATAGAAAACTACATACATGGTCGTGTCCCCTCACACTCATCACGTATCGAGGTCAGCTAGGTATCGGCCCCGCAAGTTCGTGGTACGCTGAGAAAGTAGACCACCTTAGCGAACGAGCCATCAGAGGGATTCATTTAACAATAGAACGCTCTCTTAGTTGTCGGTGGCTTATCTTACAACACATCACACTGTGTTTTTTTTTTTCGATTGTATTTAACAGTTTGACAGTATTGAACTATTGCCTTCAGATATTCAAGGCAGGTGCGGTCAATCGCATTGAACTTCCTGCGCTGAGAGAACGCTAGCAGGAAATTTAATTTTTTTTTCTTTTCACAACCTCCGCAGCATGTCGGGAGAAAGGCATGCATAGTATAATATTTTCTAAGTCAATTATATGTAGCAGCTCCGACGTGCTCAACAAGAGCATTGTCGTATATGTAAAAATGATGCTGAGGTGGTATTACTCATTTGGCTTATATTATGATTAAGTTTGATGGTCTCAAGGCCGGGTTCAGTGAGCTATTGTAGCGTAATTGTGCTGGAAGTCCTGGAAGTATATGTGTGTTTGCTATTCCAACCTTAAATAGGATCCTACTTTTGTCTTGCTTGTTTATTTTTCTCCTTTTACAGCTCTCGTTGCAAGGTTGAAACTGGAATGTAATTTGCTATTATTCTGCTCTGAATCGTTTGAGCCTAGCTATTACCAAAAAAGACAGGTGCAGCATCTTCTTCATTTTACATGAACGCTGACCATTACAACTACCACTACTACACGGCTACACGGCTCGGCGGTATTTGATCTTCAGGCAGATTCCGACTAGACCTAATATAAGATAGACGCGCAGTGCAGGCGCAATTCCCGTCTTCGAAGTCGCCTTAACAAGTGCCTAACGAAGGTGTTCCTAGCGCATGGTGAAATCACGCGCGCGGCATTTTCGAGTAGATAACAGAAATAACATGCGCCGGGTGGTTTCAAAAAAAAAAAAAAAAAACACACGCACGCACGCCCTGCCGAGAACGGCCCTTTTCTTTTTCAAGATTTCCCCGTCAAAAAATACTCCTTGCGATTACTCAAAGCAGCTCAAAGCTCTCAAAGCCACACCGCAAAAACGACGGGAAGGGCAGGCTCAAAAACGCCTCACAGAACGGAAACGACTGCGCCGCTCAGCTGCCTCGCCATTCCGCTGTTTCGGCACTCCGCCGCGGGCGGCGCTGTTTCACCGAGGCGACGGTGGCGCCATACAACGGGCGCCCGGTCCCTATAGGCGTGCGCATAGGGGGGGGGGGGGGGCAGTGGGGGGGGGGGGGGGGGCGCCCACTGTAATGCTCTCAAGGAGGGGGGGGTGCGCCAAATCTACCCCATACCTTTACTCTGCCAGACCGTTTTTGTTTTCTTTTACTATAGTGGCAGCTGAGGACTCCTGGTGTTGCATTACAAGAACGGCTCGCTTGCCATCTTTACCTGTATCGAGTAGTAGTAGCAGCACCTAATACATCGATGGCCTGTGGAGGAGCAGGCGCTGTTCTTCACCCTCAGCACCAATCCAGTACACCCAGGTCCAGATACTATAGGAGGGGGGAGGGGGTGGGAAAGAAACCCGATTGCAATGCAGCCGGGCATGAAAATAGGCAGTGGGAAAGGTTGGCATAATGGGAAGCGCAGTTGGGGCATGATGGATCACGACGGAATTTGTACAGATACAGCCGTGCAGTGGTTATGAGTGTATGCAGCTGTATGCAGCTGTATCCGCCGAAGGACGTGAGCACCGGGTACCGTTCATCCCCTGGTCAAGATCCTTGGAGGGCGGGCCGAGACTGTCTCTTCGCGCCACCATCAGCGAATATTACAATGCTGCTCGCTTAGACCGCAAGCTTATACCCCGACCTGTATCGATGACTCTCTTCGACTCTCTTCCCGAGGTTGTTGCCCTCCAGGAGCCAGGGAGTGGCGTCACCCTCACAAATTATTCCACTTTTAAAAGGACCCCTCTTCCTGCATCTGCGTGCATAAAAATTATACGGCTAATCTAGTTGACTTGGAACTTCACACTGAATATTCCTACGTGATGGGGACACTTCTTCCGCTCAAGAAACAAGATGCACCACTCCACGTACTCAACATCTACTGTTCCCCCAGACTCAAAAATGTAATGTTCGCAGCACTCTTTAGCTGCTCTCTAAAGGTAGCGGGCAGGGACCCCTTGGTGATTGCGGGTGATTTCAACGCCCACAGTACACTCTGGGGATATGTGCGTGAAGAGAAGCGGGGACGCAAGCTAGCGGAACTCACGTCCACGTCGGGCCTGACTCTTCACACTGACCCTGCATATCCAACGCGGATGGGTAATTCAGTGACCCGGGATACATGTACGGATTTCACCTTTGCCAAAAACATTGTACACGCAGAATGGATCAACACCGAGGAAATCCTCGGTAGTGACCACTGCCTTATCAATACCACCGTATTGGCAAGACCCCACGCACAAGCTCTGCTTCCCGACTGGAATAAGTTTCGGCAAAGCTACATCAATTCGGCCTCTATCCACGATCAAGGATACCACGTGTGGGCACAAGGATTGGTTACACACCGTCGTTCGGTGGAAACACAAATTGAGCTCTCGGAGGCCACTCCAGAGGTGGACAACCACCTTCTGTACAGTCGAGCGCGATTTGAAGGTCATCGCGCGAGCGTACCGGGAACATGAACAGCGCCATGGCCCAGAATTCTCTGCCGAGGCGAGGGAGCTAGGTATTAGGCCAGCTTCCCTCACTCTTTTTGCTATTCCTTCAGCAGCAGTCACTCCCTGCAGGGACGCCACTTTCTTTTTTTTTCTTTTGGTTCTGCGAACAGGTAGTGACCGTTGTGCGCACGACGTATTCTTCGGTAATATCTGAAATTGGACTCTTTATCGCAACAAATGGAAATCTTCGAATAGAAAGAAAGGGCGGTGAGTTTGTCGCGGGGGTGATGGTTGTTGTATGGAACAGCGAACGAGGGAGAGAAGAGCGCGAAATGATAATTTTTCGTGTTCCAAACCCGGCCGCCAGGTGCCTAAAGTGCTAGGCTGGCCGAAGCTCGCGCTATAACATTCATATCGCGCTCGACTGTACCTCTGGGAAGCGCGGCACAGCCTCGTCCGCAGATGGCGCCGCCAAAAACCTAACAGAAAGCTCAAAATTCGTATCGCCGAGCTCACTCAGCGAGCGGCAGAGTACGCGGCACAACTCGCCGACTCGAACCGAGTAGACCGCTGCAACACTGCGGCCAGACAAATGTCGAGCCGGAGCATGTGGCGGCGTTTCCGCGCCTTAATTGACCCGACTCAAACCCGCGCCGAGACACAAAAACATCTCCAACGAGCTATTCATAGCTTCGATGGAAATGCATCAAAATTAGCATGCGAACTGCGCAACCAGTATCTTTACACTAAGCAGGACTCCGGAGGACCCGCGTATTCGCAGGTTCAAAGAACGCGGATCTGGATCAACAATTCTAGTTGCACGACCTGAAAGCGGTCCTGGCTAAAATGAAACGAGGAACGGCACCAGGCCGGGACAAGATAACTGTGAAACTGCTTGCCAATCTTCCCGACCCCGCCTACGAAAACCTCCTCGCTTTCATCAACTCGATCTGGCTTGGTAAGGCACCTGTACCAATTGAATGGAAGACCGCCCTGGTAACTTTCATTCCGAAAGCCGGCAAAGCCACAAACACAGACAACCTCCGCGCCATCTCCCTCACGTCTTGTGCGGGAAAGCTGATGGAGGCCATGGTGCGGGACAGGCTGTCTTGGTTTCTGGAAAATGAACATACATTAGCAGACACCAAGTTCGGTTTCCGCCCGCAAAGGTCCGCTCAGGATGTGATGCTTCAACTCGACCGAGAAATTCTCAACCCCATTCAACGATAAGGCAGTTCTCAACCCTGTCGAATATCCCTTCAACAATAAGGCAGTACTCGCCCTTGACATGAAGGGGGCTCTCGACAATGTCACGCACGAAATCATCCTTCAACATCTCTCCCAGACGACCTGTGGGCATAACACATTTTGAGTATATCAAGCAATTCCTCTCGGATCGACATTTTTTCATCTAAATACAAGACGAAGAACACGGCCCATATAAACTGGGAACGAGAGGAACCCCACAGGGCGCGGTCCTCTCGCCATTACTTTTCAATCTGGCCATGCTGAAACTCCCGGCTCAGCTGGCGAAGGTCGAAGGCATCCAGCACGCGCTGTACGTCGACGACATAACCATCTGGGCCAAACACGGATCGGTTAGAGACATTGAGGCCAACCTGCAGCAAGCGGCGGAGATCGTGGACCTTTACGCCCGCCGCTGCGACCTTGAATGCTCACCGTCCAAATCCGAATTCGCCCGTCGCCTAAGTGCACCACCAAAATGGAACTATACCTCGCCAGCGGCCCGATACCCGAACACGATGAGATTAGAGTACTTGGTCTCCTTATCCACAAACATCGACGGGCTTATACAACACTAGCAAAACTGCGCAAGGTGGGGGACCATGTGGGCCGAATGGTCCGCCGAGTTTCCAACAAAGGAGGGGGGTTACGGTGCACAGACGCTTTGTGGCTGGCGCATGAATTCGTGACCAGTCGAGTCCTCTACTCGACTCCTTACCTCCACCTACGCAGGCTTGATGAGAACGCCCTCGGAGTGATTCTTAGAAAGATGTACAAGCGTGCCCTCGATCTCCCGACCAACACATCCAACCAGCATCTCATGGGCCTGGGGATGATTAACACATTCGCGGCGCTCCGGGAGGCGCACTTGATCAATCAATACACAGGGCTTTCAAAAACGTCGTCGGGACGCCGCCTATTAGCCAGACTACATATCCACCACCCAACACTAAAATATGTAGATACGCCCTGCACGTACGCCCTATTCCGGCCAACATGACACGTGACGACCACAGTGGCAGGCGCCTTGCGCGGGCGGAGGCATTGGCCCGTCACTATGGGAACAAACACGGAATCTTCTACGTGGATGCCTCCGGCTCTCACATGGGTGGTGGTACACGACCTCAGTCGCCCATCAAAAAATCACGGTGAATGACCTAACGTTCCGAGCTCAAGACATAACACATGCGGAAGAAGTTGCCATCGCGTTAGCCGCCGCAGACAAGAACTCGCGAGGCATCATCACCGACGCGAGAGGGGCCTGCAGAAATATTAACCAGGGGTACATTCCTCTCTTTGCGCACCGCATCCTTCAAAACAGTGACTACCTCGGGGCCCCCGCGTCTCGAACTATTGTATGGGCTCCAGCTCACATGGGCCTTGAAGGCAATGAAACGGCAGACGCCGCCGCCCGCGCGCTCACTCTCTGGGCAACGCCTTCAGACCCTTTTGATACGGATCCCGAACCCAATCCAGCTCTCACTTTTCGAGAAATTACTGAATTTTCTCAATTCAGCCACGCAATTTATCCCACGCCTTGTAAGGGCCTTACAAAGGTGGAGGAACGCACACTCCACCGCCGTTACACCAAAAAGCTGCTGTGCCCGGCAGTTTTAAGACACTTTGAACCTACCTGTATAGGAAAATGCCCGCACTGTGCGGAGAAGTCTTCGAACACCTTCCACATGCATGGTGTGAGCGTGTGGAGGATGTTCGAACCTCGCCCCCAAACCCAACCCCACCCAGGCGGACTGGGAGGCAGCCCTACTCAGCTGCTCCGACCTGGAAAGCCAGAAGGCCCTGGTCCACCGAGCCCGAGCCGCGGCGGTCGCCAATGGGCTTCTGTAATGAGGAGCCCACCCAGTGATTGCGACAGGTTGCCCCGGCTATCTCAAGCTTCCTCCCTGAAGTAAAGTTTCACACACACACACACACACACACACACACACACACACACACACACACACACACACACACACACACACACACACACACACACACACACACACACACACACACACACACACACACACACACACACACACACACACACACACACACACACACACACACACACACACAAGGAACCGTTGTGAGGGCGCGTCGTCGCGTATGCTTTTCAATCCTGGACGTCATTGATCAGATGCCACAGACTATGTACGGATTCCGAAGGCACCTGAGCACGCAAGACGTCTTGGTGCAACTACACGAGCTAGTTATCAAGCAAGCGAAGCCTCATACGCCAAGAGCTATCCTGGCGCTCGATCTTCAGGGAGCCTTCGATAATGTTACACACGAAAGTATCCTCCGTACCCTGCGCCAAACGGGGTGCGGAAAGCGCACCTTCAAGTATGTGCAGGATTTCTTAAGCAACAGAACGGCAACAATCAAAATTCGAGAAGAGAAGTCGAAACCAACAACCCTGGGAGACAGAGGCACCCCGCAAGGGTCGGTTCTTTCGCCGCTTCTCTTCAGCCTGGCTCTCCTCCCTCTCCCGACTTTGCTTCAAGACATAGAGGGTACAGATCACGCCCTTTACGCAGACGATATCACCGTGTGAACGTCGAGGGCGGGGTCGAAGAGTTGGATGGAGGAGACCCTTCAGAGAGTGGCAAAGACCGTGCACGAGTTCGCTCAATCGTGCGGCCTCAGATGCTCGCCCCAGAAGTCGGAGTTACTTGTCATCAAACCAAGAAGAAAGAAAGGAGACCAAGAAATTTACGTCCGCATCACCATCGACGGCGCGAACATAACACCAACCACGCAAGCACGTATTCTGGGTGTCATCTTCCAGAACAACGGCAAGGCGGGGGCGTCACTTGCCAAGATCAAGGTTTCAACGGAACAAATTTTGCACATGATCAGAAGAGTAACGAACAGAAAAAGAGGATTCAAGGAGGACGATGCACTGACGCTCGTCCAGGCCTTCGTGACGTCGCGCATCGTTTACGCGGCGCCGTACCTGAAGTTACTCAAGAAAGACAGGGACCAGTTGAACATCATTATACGCAAGGCAACCAAGATGGCGCTGGGCATACCGACGTATTCTTCGACCGACAAGCTTCTCGTCATGGCCAAGCACAACGATGTTGAAGAGTTAATAGAAGCTCATCTGTCTAATCAAAGAGTCCGGCTCAGTCAAACTTCGGCGGGACGTCGCGTTCTTGCCAAGTTGGGCTGGCAAGAGGCAGACCGGAAGGAAACGAGACCGTTACCCAGGTTGTGGGCGCATAAAATCGTGAGTAAGCTGCTGCCTCGAAACATGAGGCCGGGTCGTAACGACGGCCGCAGAACGGCTCACATAGCGGCAGTAAACTTCTTTTTGATGGTTCTTGAAGTTCCCTTTTTTTTCTTGTTCTTGTTGTTGGTAATGGTCCCGTCTCCTCGCTTCGCCGAAAGAATTTCAATGGGCCGAATTAAATTAACAAACTCATTTAATTAAAATACTAGGTTGGATGAATGAACAAACACAGCACCGTAGAAAGAAAGAACAAATAAGACACTAGTTGGGTCGCCCTCCGGCTTAGGACAGTCCGTCGTCCCAAGCGAGCGTACAGGAGAACGTCCGTCTTCTCCCTCGCTCAGGCCGCAACTCCTCGGGCCACCCATCGCACCTCTTCGTTTTCGCGCGCTTTCCGTTTCCGTGAAAACGTCCTTGGTGCCCGTGAAAACGTCCCCGCGTTCACACAGATCCGCGGAAAATCGTAGCCGAGGTCCAGTTCGCCGAAGCGTCCCAACCCCGGCCTTTCCACCACTGGCATTCCACTCTCGAGGACGCGCACGAGATTTACGACCGCGCTTTACACATACAAAATAAGAAAAACAACACCAAACGGACGCTCGACGGGGTGCGCCGACGGCGTTCGGAGCCTGGCGCGCTAACCACTAGGCCAAACACAGAACGGCCGAGTGCCCCTCAATGCGCGAGACCCTTCGCCCCTCAAGAAAGACACAAAACAGATCACGCGCACAAGCAGGGACACTTCACACTGTAACCCAAAAACAAGAAAAAGGTCCCCCTTCCCCGGGTACGGGCGCCGCTCCGCCCTCGCGCCTCGCGGGCCGGCTGCCCGAAACGGCAGGAAACACAAACACTTACAAAAGGAAAACACGAGAAAACATGCACTGTTGACGACCTTACAGCGGCCTTGACGGATACATTAGAGAAAATAGAAGAAGAGGAACAGGGTGCCACTATCTTCACAGACGCTTCGTTACCCATGTTTTCATCGAAAGCCACGCTGGCAGTTTCGACGCGGAATATGCTCGTAACCTGCGCCTCTATTGAGACGTCTTTTCCAGAGGTGGCAGAAGAGGCCGCGATAGCGCTTGCACTCGCGCAGCCCAAAGTGGGAAGAATTGTCACCGACTCGCAAAAGGCGTATAACAATTACAGGAAAGGATGGGTGTCTCTTGCGGCACTAAGAATTCTCAAAAGTAAACGCGACTTTCCTGAAAGGAAAGTTGAGTTGATATGGACACCGGCTCACTGTGGGCTGGAGGGCAACGAGCTTGCCCACCAGTTCGCCCGAGAGATGGAACACCGGGCAGAGGAAGGTGAGCCACAGTCCATTACTAGTTATAAGGAAATTACGAACTATTACAAGACGGAGAAGCGACGTTACCCCGACCCTCACAAATCGCTTACCAGAGAACAGCAAGCGATCTACAGGCAGATACAGGCAGGATCCTTCCCGCACCCTTACCTTCAACACAAGATGTACCCGGAAAGGTACCAGAAAGAATGTGATTTCTGCAAGACTGAGATAGGCACGCTCCAACATGTCATTGGAGTATGCAACTTCATCAAGGAAATCCCCCCACCTCTTACCTGCCCCACTACCCCACCACCCCATCCCTCATCCTCCCTTACCGAGCGATGGGAGACCTTGCTAACCAGCCCCGCCGTAGAAGACCAGCTCGTCCTGATCTCCAGGGGCCAGGCGGCCAGGGATGCATATGGGTCCCGTGAAGAGGGAACCACTCCCATCGACGGCGTCTAAGCAGACGTCGTATTTAGCTCGAGCAAAAAGTTGTTTCTCTCTCTCTCTCTCTCAATTGCATCACGTCAAAATAAATGTTTAATAATGAATCCTCATCTTTGTGCTGCGTTGTGGCCTAGGGACTTTGAAGGAAGGAGGAGGAGGGGCGCTGCGGTGTACCGTCGCTCTCCCTAATGCAGAACCCTGCGCACACCTATGCAAAGCTCGCTCTGTCCTTTCTTGATATCGCTCCCCTCTCTACTTCTCCTCGCTATCCTTTCCCTACCCCTTTTTAGGCGAAAGCTTTTATTGCCTCATTGTTGTTGTCAGCAAGTGTCACGCTTTTGCGGCGGCTCTGATTGCTCGAGACGTGATGACGTCATGCAGGTCTCGACCAATCACAGAGCACCACCACAGTATGCGCGAATGCGTGCCTTATATGACCATGTGTCAATCAATGATAAAATACTAATTAATTACTAATCAATTACTTAATTACTGATTCCTTGTTAATAATAATTATTACAAATCAATTACTAAAAACTCATTATTGACTAATAATTTAAAATTAGTGACGTAATTAATTGCTCACTAATGCCGCGCACCCGGTAAAATCAACCACGCAACAGCAAACGTAGAACAACTGTGAAGACACAAGGAGCGCGATTTCGTCGCTGCCAGAATGTGAAAGAGAATGTGAAGACACAAGGAGCGCGATTTCACTCGCAGAATGTGAAAGAGTAGTCGCTCGCTTAACTCGTAGCAGCAGTCAACGCTACATGCGCAACAGTCGCGTAGCAGAATGCAACACTCATGCTTTCGCCTTTGATCACGTCAGTCGCCAAAGTGCCCTCGAATTTTTCTTTCCCGCCGGCCGCAGCTCGGGTGCTGAAGATATTCGATAGCAGTTTCCGCGGCCGGCAACATTCTTTTTCGTCCTTTTTATTATTTTATAAATCATTGCCTAAACGACTGCCACACCGCCCGCAGCATCGGTACAGGAGTACGCGTACAAGCTCGCTGGACGCACACGGTAAATCCGGCAGTAGTATGTTGCTGAAGAAAGGGGACAGCAGGGCGCAAGTCTTTGCAGTTTGTTTGCGTCACAGGCATGGAGTGTTCAGCCAAAACGCAGACTACCCGAGCGGGTGTACAGCCAGCGAAACCAGATGGGCAGTTGGCGACGGCAAACTTTCACGCAGGAAGGACAGAGCTACGACACAGGGAACACGCTGACTAGCAGCACACCGCATACGAGCCCAGAGATTCCCATCTCTGCCCGCTCAGACAGCACTTCCTTCCTTGCACTTCAACATTGGCAGAGCTGGCAGGAATGCCACACAGTACGACATGATACAAACGCAGCTTTCGGTCGACTGCCGACGTCGGATTCAATTACCGCTTGGAAATAAAAAAAAAACTGCTTCGTTACAGCTGCTCCTCATACTACGATTACACCACACAAAACACACTCGGCAGAACATACCCACCACCACACAGCTCACCCTCCAGAGAGCAACAGGTGGTGTCAAGAAAATTTCAAACTGAGAAATATTCCCTCACTCATACATTTTTTTAAATTATTTAATTTAGAAATTAGCCTGACCTGTCGCTTCTGCGGTGAAATGGCACCATTAAACCATGTATTTTTACCCATCGTTTAATCATCTGCCTCCTGATCCCTCCCTTGACACGTCGAATGAAATAAAGGCCAGCGACGAGATCCCGAGCTGTGGCATGGGCCTGTGTCGCTTGGGGTCTTCATGGCGTCCAAGGCACGAGCTGACATGCACCTTCCAAACGCCTACCTTTTCTTTTACAAATAAAGTTGCGCTTCCTTCCTTCCATCGACACGCAGGTGGTTCGCATAACGGTACATCCCAGTTGCACAAATTCCCACTACTCGACCATGAGAAAAAAATCAACCGCAAATCGCTACTTCATGTTTTTTACGGATAGTTGCGTCCTCTGCAGGACGGCACTATAAATTATGTAAACCACAGAAAAGGCTACAAATGGGTCAAATCAAAAGTGCACATGCAGTGTTACTCGGCCTTCACAGAGGGCGAATAAGCTCTGTAGTGCTACCCCTGCTACAATTGAGGCAACTGCAGAAAAAGAAATAATGACGAGAAACAGCCAATATCATTTAATCTCTGCATGATTATATCTCTCAATTGCTTTTCACATAAGTGGAGAATTGTGCACGCTTTTAAAAATTAACAGACACGCTTTTATTTGAGGGCGCCACAGTAGAGTATTAGAAATGCTATAGTGAAGGAACAAAGATGAACGGCATGTTCAATAGAGTTTCTAAAGCAAGCACACACTATTTGTCGTGCCATCTATTGGCCATTATAAGTACTGGTATTCGTTGTCACTAAAATTTTGTTCGTGCCTAATGCAACGTAGTAGCTGCTTCTTCTTCTTTCCCGTCAGGTGCCGCGAAAGAAGTAGTTTGCAAGATCATAGGATGTTTATTGGGGCGCTATGATCATTTGGGCTAGTGAAGCGCAGAACAGCGCATGAAAAATTAAATCAGCTTACTGAAAGCGTCAGGGCGAAGTTAATCTTTTCTTAGCAGAGAACGCAGCCAAAAAGCGTATCAGCGTGTGCACGCCATGTCAGCAGGACGCATGTGTGAGTGAGTGTGTTTATTAGCGCCCCTAGGCGGCCAGTCAACAAGTGAATTTTAAGCTTCAATTGAAAATTAAATTGAAATTAAGCAGAAACTGTATGAATAGAACTTTCTTTTTTAATATGTGAATGTTATTTTGCTAGAAAATACAACAGGTAGACGACCGCGGTCGACTATGGTCGGCTTTGGCACATTTACTGCCGAAAACAATAAAAAAAAATAATAATGTATTGCTGCAAAAAAACTAAAACATTCAATTATAGTCTATTTATTGTCAACGTATCTTGCAAGATAAAGTTTATTTTTTGAGCACAAAAACCAGACCACCCTGTAAAGCTTTAGCATAAAAGTACAACAACAATGTAATAACTATGAAAACGTTCAGTTTATATAGTACTTGAGGCCAAATATATGCAACAATTTTTTATTTTGGAAACTAATGTTATACTTTGTAAGACGTTTATTGCAAATAATCTAGTACTTTTTTGTACTTGAAGTCTGGCCACAAAGTACAAACTCAAACGTCTGGCCACATTTTGCTTCTCTATATGTTAATATTTGCCGCTTGTTTTATCGTGATGTCAATATAGTTAAAAGCTGTAAATTATTTCATATCTGAAATTTGAACTAATTGCAGTTATGTAGTGAGTGCAGCGTAATTGGTTTTTCTTTGTTTTTTGTTTTTTTAACTGCACTGGTGCAGAACGTTGGTCGGTCTTAAGTAACGTTGGTCTGAAGCACGGTGGTCCGAAGTTCAATGACTCACTTAATATTGGACAGTATCTCACCGTATAATGTGCTCTGAATAACAAGGAGAAAAGAAGATATTTTCAGTATGCTAGGATTTTGTTGCGAACATATAAGGTGACTCAAATTTTCGCATCGGAAATTAAAACAGCTTCGTGCAGCTCTGGTGCAGTGGACAGGAGGGTGTCGTCAGCTTTGTGGTTCTTGACACTGACGATGCAAATGAAACGCAGTTTCTGGTGGAGGTGTGTTCATTTTGAAATCTTTTATTTCAGGATCGAAACATTTTACGCTGGATGATTACAACAGCTATGACTCGGTTTATTGTGGACCCGAGTTTTCAAGCAGCTGACCCGGAATTAAAAGGACGTCTCCCGCTGGTAAACTGGGAGTTGAGAAGCGAAGGTATAACTAGAACGGTTGGCTAAGGTAAGTTAAAAGCGCGCTCACCCTCGGGACCGGCCGTGTTTAAGCAACCGTTGTTAAGAAATAATGCGTGCGTGCATGCTAGGAATGCAAATTCCTGCTGAGAGGTTGGCTAAAAGCTGAAAGTACACTTGGTAGTTAAAATCTAATTTGTAGTAAGGAAAATTATGACGAAAGCATAAGAACGCGTGCTCCAGCTTATAGCGCACATTCCAAATAGGAAGTAGGACTGCAAGTACAAATCGAGCTACAATACTTGGGTATGCAAACTGCAAAGGCACCCAACTGGTGTGCCCAATTGGGACTGAGGAAACCAATTATAACTAGTTAATCTTCCGCTTTTCTTGTTATTACCTGCTGAAACCATTTCAAAAACTTACTTGGTCCCAATTTACATGATAAGGCAGTTCATTCTCTCAATTATTCATTGTAGATTCTCTAGCTACAGGATGCTTGTAGTCGTGAAGTTCCCAGATAATAGTAATGTAACTTACATTGTGTGCAGCCTGCAAACATGCACCAATGTGACATACAAACATAAGTACAGTTGTAGAAAACAGTTCAGTGCATTGACCCCATACACACACCAGCAACTCTCATTGCAACACACAGGGGACGTGCAGCAGACACAAAATAACTCCCGACTGAATTCTTCAACCATGGGCTTGGCTAGAGCTTCGTTTTTGCTGCCTTTGTCTCAGTTAAGCTGCACTGCAAATGACTTTGGCTTGTGGAAATAAATACCTCAACATATCAAACAGTTCAGGTTTTATATTTGTATAACCTGCCCTAAATTAAAACTAGTATTATTTTGCCTTTGCAAAGCAAAATAATAGTCACATAGCGTGAAGCTGTTGTAAATTGCATGCCACAGCTGGAATGCTGGAATAAATTTTTTTTTAAGCTTTATCGCTTTTACCGAATGAATGTCAGCAGTACTACATTTGCAATATTTCCATGCATCGCCAGTGGGTTTGGCAGCAGCCACCTTTCAACAGGTTTAGTTATCGAAATTCTGTGAGGGTGAGCGCTCTTGCTAAAAATTTAGAAGTGGTGCCACACTAGATGACTGAACATGTTTCGGTATATTACCACACATGCTTTTGACTTGTAATCTTGTGTCGCACTGGTTGCATTCACGGTTCATTTCAGTCATTTATGGTTGCATACACGGTAGCAACCATAAATAATGCCTGCATATTTTCAACTGTACCTTCAGTTCAGTCGTTCAGTCGTGTCCGACTCTTCGTGACCCTATGGACCATGTCACGCCACGCTTTCCGGTCTCTCACTATCTTCCTAACATCACATAACTTCATCTGCAGTGCCTCGAGGATGCCATCTAACCATCGCGTTCGCTGCCTACCCCTTCTCCGGCGACCCTCAACCTTTCCCAACATCAAATCTTTCTCCAGCGACTCCTCTCTTCTCATCAGATGACCAAAGTAGCTGAGCTTTAACTTTAGAATTTGACCCTCCAATGAGCAGTCAGGGTTTATGGTCGACAATATCGACTGATTTGATCTTTTGGCAGTCCAAGGAACTCTCAAGAGTCTTCGCCAGCACCACAATTCAAACGCGTGAATTCTTCGGCGGTCAGCCTTTTTCACAGTCTAACTCTCGCATCCATACATCACAACTGGAAAGACCATAGCACGAGTTATACGGATCTTGGTTGGCAGACTAATGTCTCCGCTCTTTACTAGGCGGTCAAGGCTAACCATTGCTCTCTTTCCCAGAAGCAGGCGTCTCCTAATTTCATGGCTGCAGTCTCCTTCCGAGGTAATCTTGGAGCCCAAGAAGAGAAAATCTGTCACAGCTTCCACTTCTTGTCCATTGATGCTCCAGGACTTGATAGGGCAAGATGTCATGAGTTTAAGCCCAAACTTCTCACTCTCTTCTTGTACGCGCATCAGAAGTCTCTTGAGTTCCACTTCACTTTCTGCCATTAAAGTGGTATCATCGGCATATCTAAGGTTGTTGATACGTTTTCCAGCAATCTTCACTCCAGCTGAAGACTCGTCCAGACCGGCCTTCCTCATGATGCACTCTGCATATAGGTTAAATAGGCAGGGCGACAGTATGCAGCCTTGCCTCACTCTTTTCTCAATCGGAAACCAATCAGTAAGACCATGCCCAGTTCTGACTGTGGCCTCTTGTCCTTCATACAGGTTCCTGAGGAGACAGATGAGGTGAATTTGAACTCCCGTCTCTTGGAGAGCTTGCCACAATCTGCTGTGATCTACGCAGTCAAACGCTTTTGCATAATCAATAAAGCAGAAGTAGATGGGTTTCTGAAACTCTCTTGCTTTTTCCATGATCCAGCGAAGGTTCGCAATTTGGTCTCTAGTTCCTCTGCCCTTGCGAAACCCAGCTTGCACGTCCGGAAGCTCCCGATCCACATACTGGTGCAGCCTACCTTGGAGGATTTTCAACATCACCTTGCTAGCATGCGAAATAAGCGCGATCGTGCGGTAGTTGGAACAATCTTTGGCACTGCCTTTCTTTGGAATGGGGATGTAAACTGACCTCCTCCAATCCTGTGGCCACTGCAGGGTTGTCCAAATCTTCTGACATAATGTATGCAACTGTACCTTAAGTGACATCAATGGAAATTTTTTGATTGAATGGAACACTATTTTGAATAATCACATGGGCATTTATTGTTATGGGCATGTTATGGGCATTATCAAGTAATGAAGCAATTGAAACACCGAACTTTTCCTGTTTGATTACAGAGCCTCGGCAGCAGCCTGGTACTAGGTATGAGCAGGTCTTTCAAGCAGTAAGTCGTTCTGCTTCAGCTATGGTATAGTATGTTATATGGGGTTAACACCCAAATGATACACATCAGTACAAAGGGGCTCAGTAGTAGAGGACTCTGGGTCAATTTAGACCATTTATAAGCTTCACACATTATCCTTTTTGAGGTCCAAAACAGGGCCTGAATGAAATTGTGCTTATTGCTGGTTATACTGCAGCTTTGAATTGCCAATTGCACAGGTTGCATCAGATGTTGCTGAAAGACACCTTTTGAATGGTATGTATGCATTCTAGCTTTTGTCTGAAACAATATCTGAGCTTCTGTTCTCGTGCTTTCTTGTAGTAAACGCATAAGGTTCTGACATGCAAAAACTGAATTTTTACTTGATCAACAGGCCTGTCATGATGAAGCTGTAAGTCACAGTCAACTTCTACATTAATGTTGACATTGGTTGTTTTCTCATTAATTTTAACAAATGTGCTGAATGTTTTGCTGTTTTTCTGGTATACAGTATTATGATATATCCATATCAGAATCGGAACTATTAAGTAAAAAATTTAGCACAAAAATAGAACACAATGGACAGAGAAGAACACATAAGACGTTTGACAAGTGCTGTGTTCTAATATTGCGCTAAATTTTTTTACATAATGGATCATTAGCTAGCTCGGCAACATGCTCTCCTCAGAATCAGAACTGTTGGAACTGAGCATTTGGTGTTGTCCAGAAAAGTGCATTAGTATGGTACAGTAGCCTAAATGCCTACCCTTTTTATTGTGAGTTTCGTAATGAGTAAGGCTAAAAGGTGAAGATTATATATTGTAAAGATATCTTTGTATATAAGAAAGTCAAAGCATGAAGAAATTTATGAAAACTTAAATGCTTTTTCATGAGGATACAGTAACTGAAGATTTGCCATTTTGTGCCACAGGCTCAGTTTTGTAATATGACTGGTTTAGATTTTTCGGTATTAGGACTACTTACCTTCCCTGAATTGCAGGTTTCTGAAAGGCTATGCATCAAATGCAAGAGCATTTTCATTGTTAGAGTGAAAATTCTACTTTTTGCAACTGCAGGCATCAAAGTTCAGGTGATTAATATTACCAAACATGTAGGATGATAGTATCTGTAATGTGCAGCATGAGATTCATATGTATTTTTTTCCTTATGATCTGCATTAACTTGCAGTTTTCAGCAAGCAGAGGTCTGTTTTATAGCGCAAGTGCTAAAAGAAAAAACAGTGCAGTAATTGTCTACTGTAAAACGTAGGTGTAATAAGTGAGCTGTGTGTGCACCTGGCTTATAGATGATAAAGCCTGGCACCCAGCATTCTGCAAAAATGCAATCATCTGAATGCTCCTAAAGATAATTTCAGCTGATTATGGAACATTTTTATTTTGAGAGTATTGCTAAAAGGCATGATTGCTTATGTGAGATAATATTAAAATGTTTCGAGAAAAGTTTTATAGCAAGCTTACAGGGATTAGCACAAGGCTGCACACATAGTCACAAAAGGCACCAGCCTTCACAAGTCAGCGTGTCAAAAGACACCTTTATGTGTACTGTTGGCATTAAATGGAATGTGAACAGCAGGGCGCGTGTAAAAAGGTCCAGCTGAAGCAGTCTGACTCGTTATCAGAGGCAGGCGCACTCTTCCAGTTTGCGATAGTTTTGCTCCTGTTTTCTTTAACGTTTGTTTTCTCATTGTGCCATTCTAGTGCCATATTCATTCTTTCCAGAGGATGGGAACTTGCACAGCATGATTTCACTGCCGGCAGCGGCTGTAGCCCGCATGGGTGAAACGAGCGCAGTGACGGAAGGAAAATCAATGTGATATAGGGCAGCGAGCACTAAGAGCACTCGCTTCGACCACGCAGACTACAGTTTCTGTCGGAAGTGAAACGGGGCTGCGCAAGTCACCATCCTTAGGAAAGAATGAATGTGGCACTACAATGGCACAATGAGAAAATAGAGTTAAAGAAAACAGAAGCAAAACTATCGCAAACTGTGTTCTGCTGTTCACATTTCATTTGATACCAACAGTATACATCAGGAACTGTGCAACCATTGCTATTGTGACCGCGTGTTTTATCATGCCAGTGATTTCATCATGAACAGCATGAAGGATGCACCCTATTACTGAAGTCCCCTCACATGAGAGTGCATCGCCCAAATTTGCATCTCACTTCTGCACCCATCCTGTTCACCAGTTTAGCTCCTGCGGACTGTGCCCTCTTCCCGAGGATGGAGATGCAGTTCGAAGGCCACTGTTTCGATACGGTTGCAGAGACTCAGCTTGAATCACAGAAGATGCTCGATAAGCTTCGAAAATGTTGTGGGCGCCACTGACGACAACGCCCCAAACGGCAAGCTAACCAGGCAGACCGCTTGGAGACCCCGGCATGGGAGACCGCACTAACCGCGCCAAGCAGAGCGAAAACGGGCGCCATTACCTGATGTATAAACAAACAGTTTTGCTTGTTATACCAGCTACGTCTACCATATGGTGGCAGCGGCGGGATAACCAATGCAGCGTGACACCCAGAAGGACAGCGAGCCCAACGTAAGCGGCCGCAGCGTCATGCCAGACACTTGCGACGCGAACGAAGAGCGCGCAAGCGGCACTCCGAGAATGACATTCAACCCGCTCGCCGTGGAACTGCCGACAAAGCTCGATTTCCGCAAGCCCGAAGATTGGACACGATGGCACCGCAGGTGGGAACGCTACCGACTCATCTCCGGTCTGACAGGACAGGACGAGACGACGCAAATCAACACATTACTCTACGCCATGGGCGAAGAAGCGGAGGACGTGCTCGCTGCTTTGAAACTGACAGAAGAAAAGATGGCATCATACTCCTCAGTGGTGAGTGCTTTTGAAAAGCAGTTCCTACCTCGAAAGAATGTCGTCTATGAGAGAGCACGATTTAACTCTCGGAAACAAGAGCAGCATGAAAACGCGACGCATTTGCGACTGAACTGTTCAAGATGGCCGAAAGATGAGATTACGGAACTCTCAAAGACGAACTGATTCGGGACAGGCTCGTGGTCGGCTTGCGAGACGTAAAACTCAGCGAGAGCCTGCAGCTTGATGCAGAACTCACTCTCGAAAAAGCAATCACAGCTGCCCGCAATTCAGAGAGTGGGAAACTTCAGCACAAGGAAATTCGCTCCATCGAACAGCCAGCTCTCGACATGGGAGAAGTTCGCGGCCGGACAAACATCAAAACTTGCCGGAACGAAGTGAAGGTGCCTTTCAAGTCGCGCCTTCACCGTACACACAAGACGGGAGACGAACGCTGCAAGTGGTGTGGTGGTGTGCGTGACCACACGAACACATAGTGTCCCGCGATAGACAAGATGTGCAACCAGTGTGGGAAAAAAAGGCCACTACGCCCGCGTCTGCATGTCTAAGCCGAAGGACGAGACCTCGAGTATTCAACAAGGACCAAAAGATCTCGGAGAGCTATATCTAGGCGAAATCAAAGTGGGAGTGAACACGCCGTGGAGGATTACTGCTACCGTGAACAACTTGCCTTTTACCTTCAAGGTCGACACCGGCGCGGATGTGACTGCAAACGCACACGACCAGTACGACAGAACCGTCATGGGACCCATCAAGTCAACGCAACAGCTGTTGATAGGCCCGGGCCAGACAGTGATAGCCACTGTTGGTTACATCGATGCAACAGTCACCTGGCGCAACACTGAAGTTCAAGAAGCAGTCTTCATCATCAAAGGATTAAAACAACCGCTGCTCAGTCGACCAGCTATAGAATCACTTGGGATTTTGCAGCGCCCTCTTGAGCTAGACGAAATCCTCGCACAATCAACTGATGCCCCCAACTTCATGGCGTCATTACCCAAAGCTAACGTCTGGGCTTGGAGTCATGAAGACGTAGTACCGCATCAAAGTCAAAAAGAATGCTGAGCCGAGCCATACGCAGTCAGTTATCCTAGGCGCGTGCCTCTTCCACTGCTTCCACTTGGAAGAAAGAACTAGAAAGGATGGAAGACTTGGGAGTCATCCAGAAGATCAAGCGAGCAACTGAGTGGTGTTTTCCAATGGTTGTCGCACGAAAAAAGAACAATGAGCTGTGCATCTGCGTGGACTATGGTCAACTCAACCAACAAATAATATGCGAATGTGTGCTCATGCCTACGGTGGACAAGTGTCTTGCAAAATTAGCGGGTGCAACAGTTTTCAGCCGCCTAGATGCACGAGCAGGGTACTGGCAGGTGCCACTGTCCAAGGACTCTCGCGAATACACAACCTTCATCACACCAGTTGGCAGGTTCCAGTTCCAGAGGCTTCCCTTCGGAATCTCCACAGCGCCAGAGTTCTACCAACGAGAAATGCTCCGTGTGCTCGAAGGGCTAGATGGTGTGAGTTGTCTACAAGATGACATGATTGTCTCAGGGAAGACAACTGAGGAACACGACACCAACCTACTGCTGTTGCTGAGGAAGCTAGAAGATGCAGGTGTTACCCTCAACATCGACAAGTGCTCCTTCGACAAACAGAAGTAACATTCTTAGGACACGTCGTAAACTCAACAGGAGTCAGCGCCGACCCGGAAAAGGTCAGGGCCATAGTCCAGCTCGACCCACCATGTGATGTGTCAGAAGTCAGGTCTTTGTTGAGCTCTGCAAACCACCTAGCGAAATTTCTTCCAGAGCTAGCAGACTTTACGAAGCCTCTCAGAGACTTGCTCCACCAAAACGCCGACTGGCACTGGGGCCCAGCTCAGCAGCAGAGTTTTGACAAACCCAAGCAAGCTTTAAGCAGGACGCCGATTCTTACTCACTACGATGCTCAGTCGCCTCACACAGTGTCTGTGGATGCTTCCTCATATGGTCTTGTGGCTGTACTTCTACAGCAGTCGCACAAAAAGCTCCTACCTGTGGCATATGCATCACGCTCCCTTACGGATACAGAACAAAGATATGCCCAAATTGAAAAGGAGGCACATGGGCTTGTGAACATTTCCGCAAATACCTGCTGGGATCAACCTTTCACGTGGAAACGGACCACAAGCCGTTAATACCGCTGCTGACGACTAAACGACTTGACGAGCTGAGTCCTCGCCTTCAACGTTTCAGGATGCGCCTTTTGGAGTACGACTACACCATGTCCCACACTCCCGGCAAAAAGCTGTACACAGCTGACCTTCTGTCTCGGAAGCCATCTGTGAAACCAGCAGACAAAGAAAGAACTCTCGAGAGTGCAGTGGGTGAGTTTGAAGAATTATCACTTGAACAGCTCCCTGCTTCAAACCAAATGCTGGACAGAATCAGGGCAAGCATCCAGTCAGATGAAACACTTTCCAGGGTGGCTACCTACTGCACTACATCATGGCCAACTGTGCATGGGCTGTCACCTGACCTGAAAAGGTATGTCGAGGTGGCTAGTGAGATTTTGCTCGTTGATGGTCTGCTATTCAAAGGCGACAGAATAATCATCCCACCAGACATCAGAGTAGAGGTTCTGGAAAAACTCCATGCAGGCCACTTGGGCACAACGAGGTGCCAAGCGAGGGCAAGAGAATGCATATGGTGGCCAGGCATAAGCAAGCACATTGAAGACTATGTGGAAAAGTGTCCAACTTGCAGAGAGCCCAGAAAGCCAGAAACAGAACCCCTGCTTCTAACCCCATTGCCAGCACACCCTTGGGACACAGTCGGCATGGATCTCTTCACGCTGGAGGGGAAAGAGTATGTTGTAGTAGTAGACTACTACTCCCGATTTTTCGAGCTAGAACAGCTGCCGAGGACAGCTACAAAAAACATAGCCCTAGTATTGGAGCCAATGTTTGCATGGTACGGTGTTCCATGGACAATATGCACAGGTGACGGGCTGCAGTTCACTTCCACAGAGTTTCAAAGAACTAGTGCATCACTGGGGAGCCTCACGCACAACCTCAAGCCCTTACTACCCTTCGAGCAACGGTATGGCTGAGAGGGCTGTGCAGACAGCAAAGCAGCTTTTGAGGAAGTCTTCCAACATACACGAAGCGCTGCTTGCCTATTGGCCACACCCAGCATGGAAGGGTTTTCACCAGGAGAACTCTTAATGGGTCGTCGTCTGAACACCACAGTACCAACCACTTCGAAGCTGCTAGCCCCGAAGTGGGACGACAGCGCATTCAGACAAAATAATGAAGCCTACAAAGCTCGTGCAAAACAATCATACGACACCCGGCACAAGGCACGGAGCCGAGAGCGCTTACCACCAGGCACAGCGGTGCGCATCCTCGCTGGAGCTTCATCACACGGCGTGGTAACACAGCCAACATCAGAACCAAGGTCCTACGTTGTACAAACCGACAGAGGACAAGCAAGACGTACAGCAAGACACCTGTAACCGTTACAGGACACGAGCACCACAAGAAGTGGACGTGTTTGTAAGCGACCAGAACGCCTGGACCTGTGAGATCAAACCTTTCAAGAAAGGGGAGTGTTGTGGGCGCCACTGACGACAGCGCCCCAAGTGGCAAGCTAACAAGGCGGACCGCCGGGAGACCCCAGCATGGGAGACCGCGCCAAGCAGAGCGAAAACGGGCGCCATTACCTGATGTATAAATAAACAGTTTTGCTTGTTATACTGGCTACGTCTACCACAGAAAAGAACATTGTGAGGGCACATCCCAGCAGGGGCAGGAGCTCTGGAAGCACTGTGCTGCTGTGCAAAGGGATTACTTCGAAAGTGATGATATGTTAATGTAAATAAACAACCACTTCCTTGTAAAGAGAGCTAGCTTTAAAGCATTTTGCACAGCACAAAAAACAGACCGGGAAAAAAACACACACGGACAAATCAGCGCTTGGTTTGTGCGTGTGTGTTTCTTTTCCTTTTTCCGTTTCTCGCACTGTGCAAAATGCTCAACTCCCACCAACTCGCCCAGTATTCAGTCTAAAGCTTTTAAATACCACCTCGTATGCACACTTAGTACATCACAGTATATAGGTATAGGTGCAGACAAATTATACAGAGCATATTATATTTACAACATTTTCACGTTTTACCTATCTGAAAAACTGCCAGCCGAGGTATGTGCAGGTTGTTAGTAGACGTCAGTGCGCTTTCACTTAGACTAATAATGCATTCTTATGTACGAAACAGAATGCGTGACTGCAGTTAGAATGGAAATGCATATGCCGTTTAGTTGTGCCCACGCTTGTACATGTGTGCCTTCGGCATCACTGGCTTGCATTGGTGATGTGCTGAATTGTGTAAATACCTCAATATACTAGTAAATTAAGCCATCATTCAGCTTCATTTTTCTGATGTTGCATGATGTGTCAATTCATTTTTTTTTTTAGATGGAGTTCCGATGTCACTAGATTTGCACTAAAAGAAAGGTTGCAACATTACATGCCGATGACCATCCGAGACTTTCCACAACGCATTACAGGTAGTGGTAAGATATGAAAAAATTATGGGGCAGGTATGTGCTCTGAATGCACATTTCTTGTAATACTAATGGCGCAATAAAATTTTCTGAGGCCAATTAACAGCACAGGAAATATTGTTATGTACGTACACTACAGCATTTTCTTTTAATACTTTAAACTAGCCATTTGGCTAATATTTCAGAAATTGCTTTTTGTACAGAGATGTAATGGGTGAAGTGCACTGCAGTAATGCAGTATGTGTCTTTTTCAGTGCTATATATATGCTTTTCAATATCAAAATATTCCTGTTTCACAGAAGGGCAAAAGAAAGTAAAATAAAGGAGACATGTTAGTTGTCAGTGGTGGTAGCTGTAAAGGGAGGGAAGATGGCTGCCCATGCTTTGTGTAAAAAATGTTCTTCATGCAATTTCGTTTCAGCCTAACCAGATTTTGTGATAGATTCAATCATGATATTGCAGCCTGTGAAACCCTCTCCTGTTGCTCCCTTCTGGGCTTTTCTTGTTTTTGCTTTATTGTTATCACTGCAGCCTGTGCCTCTGGCCAAATTGACGTCCTTACATGCAGACAAGGTTAAAGTTCTCATGCATAAGTTAAACCCCTTTAAAATGCCATTCACTTGCAAAGTACCGTTTTAATATTATAGGAAAATATCAGTTCATCAAGCAAAACATAACTATTGCGGATATGCCAACTGTGGGGCTGTATGCAAAGTTCAGAGGACAAACAAAGTTAGCAGTGTATAATGCCATCTCTCTGCAATACACTGAACCCTAAGGGTCTGCAAATAGTGGTCACGATAGGACATGGGCGAATTCAATTTAGACTTGTGTGTTACATGCCAAGAACCTGGGGTAAATGTTTCAACAAAGAGTTTTACAATGTGCTCATGCTTAGTCGTATTAAAAATGTTACAGTGCTAAGGTGGACTTTGAGCACCAAAAATGACTCTCACTTCGGGAGAGCCTTAATTTTACAAGGCAACAGGGAAAGGCATGTTTAAATTCTCACAGTTAAAGACTGGAGCCATACGAGGTAGAATCAAATTGGTCGGTACTTTACCAGATTGCATGGACTTATTGAAGATTATGAAAAATGTTTCTATAAGCTGTGTGTAGTTCTTAACAAGTGTGGCTGGAATTTTATCTGGACCTGTTGATCCTTTCATGCCTAATCATAAGACCATTTCAACTACACCCTCTGAGAATGCATAAATAAAGTGCCTGAATCACTAATTGGGGTAGGAATATCACAATAATTGTCTAACTTTGAAAACATGCATTGGAAATTAGGAGTTGAATGTGCTTGCTACTTACCCACTGTCTGTGACAATGTTGTTACATACAGTTACATCGCTTACAAGAGCGCAAAACGACACGGACACAGCTAGACATAAATGGACAGAAGCGCACACTTCAACACCTCTGACACCAGGAAGAGAACAACATACATAGAAAACCAGAAAAAAGATGTCACAACATGTCACATAACAAATTACAAAATTAAGACAAAAATAAAAAGGAAAATAAAATAAAAAAAGCATAAAAGAAAGAAAGAACAAAACACGCATACACGCTCCAAACTAGCACCCACATGTCGCAATGCAATAGCACTCATGTGTCCATACCCAACACTTGTAAAAATAACACGCACTAGGTTCACATCAAAAATTTATGAGCCGACATAAGCAGTTATTAAATAATCCAGTTCCTTCTTCGACACTACCGATGATAGACAACTGATGCAAGTGTCACCATTCATCTCCATAAAGTAAGCTTCCATAATTTCTCTAGATACTTTATGTGCGAAAAGAATTACTGGGCACTCAAAAATGAGCTTGCATCCACACGACTGCTGATGCTGAGCAAGTTCAATCGATGATGCAGTAGAATCATATCACAGGAATTGGACTGTTCTTGAAGTCTCTTGTTGATGCATCACCCAATCTGGCCAATATACACACCACCACAAGAAAGCGGCAACTTATATAAAACACCAACTTTGCATGAAATGAATTTTGGCCGATGTGTAACGTGACATATGCATCAGGGCTCATGAACCAGTCTCATTTCTCTGCTGCTGCCCCCAAATACTACTCAGATTTATAGTTTTAAGGATTTCTTGCTGTTTTCTTTAATCCCTGTGACAGATTATGCACATATGGCACAACTGGTACCTTCTTAAAATTACACTGACTTTTTCCCGCCTTCTTATGCCCCTTTTTATCACCCTCTTTACTATATCACAAGCTCTAATTATTAGATGGTCAGGATAACTGCTCTTTTTTATTCTACTCATTTGCTCCGTCAAATTGGTATTAACCTTGTAAGCACATTATTTAAATACCGCTGACCGGACGCACGCCACTACTATGCCATCCTTAACTAGCTTTGAGGGCTTAGATCTATATAGGTCTTCTACAGGTTTCACAGTTCTAGGTTGTTATTGCCAACACAAATTATGTGTACGAGCATGCTAACAAAGGTCCAAAAATTGTAATCTGCCGGCCTCGGGAATTTCAGTAGTGGATTTCAAGCCTTTTCCACATTGCCAGGATAAATGATCAATTTTTCGATATCTATGGTTGAAATCAGGTGCTTTAAAAATTATGAGGTAATTACCAGGTAAATAAAAAACATTTTGAAAAAAAGTCAAGGAAATTCTCATTAATAGCTACCCACAAATAAAAAATATGTTACTAAACACCAGTGCCACCAGCGATCCTGTGCATACACCAGACTTTTGCATGCAATGTTGACTAGTATAACAACCTACAATAGTAGACTTCAAATAAAACCACGGGATTTCCAAAAATGTATCAACTGACACACCACATCTTCCTATGAATTCAATCTTATCATTATCTTGAGTAATACACTCTTTTACACACTTCATTAAATCTTTGTGAGGAAGGAAATTATATATATCCTCGACATCTACACTGATATATGACAACCTCCTGGATTCTGAAAACTAATCTCACCATCGAGTCCGAGTTGGAAGTTAGGAAAGGATCCATCACCAGAAGCAAATTCAAATGTTTTTGCGAATAAGATTGCACCGCGTGTTGCCACGTATTAGCCTCTGACACATTAGCTCTAAAAGGAACTTTTGACTTGTGTGTCTTGGTGGAGAAAAACAATTCCAGAACACTGTACTTGGAATTCCTAATTGCTGATGCAATATGCGGTGGAGTCTTATTTGCAAAAACATTTGAATTCGCTTCTGGTGATGGATCCTTTCCTAATTTCTAGCTTGGACTCTGATGGTGAGACTACTTAGCATCCAGAATCTGGGTGGTTGTCATACTTTCAGAGTAGATTTTGAGGATTCATATTTTCCTTTCCGCACAAAGATTTGATGAAGTGTGTAAAAGACTTACTCAAGATAATGACGAGATTGAATTCATAGGAAGATGTGGTGTGTCAGTTAATAAGTTTTTGAAAATCCCGTGGTATTATTGTAAGTCTACTATTGTAGGTTGGAATGGTCAACGTTGCATACAAAGGTCTTATGTATTCATAGGGTCGCGAGTGGCACTGGTGTTTCGTAATATATTTTTTAGCTTATAGAGCTATTATAGTCAGAATTCCCTTGGCTTTTTCAGTATGTTTTTCGTTATGTAGACGATTACCTGGTCATTTTACAAGCGCCTGATTTCAACCATGGATATCGCAAAATTGTTAATTTCTTCTGTTCTTCTGGCACCATGGGAAAGGCTTGAAATTGACTACTGAAATTCCCGAGGACGGCAGATTACAATTTATGTACCCATGTTTGCATGCTTGTACAGGTAATTTGTGTTGGCAAAAAAAACCTATAACTGTGAAACCTGTACAAGACTATATAAATCAGGACACTCAAAGCTAGTTAAGGATGACATAGTGGTGGCGTGCGTTCGGTCAGCAGTATTTAAATCATGTGCTCACAAGGTTAATATTAGTTTCATGGAGCAAGTGAGTAGAACAAAGAAGAATGGTTAGTTTGACTATCTTATAACTAGAGCTTATGATAAAGTAATGAGGTGATAAAAAGGGGCATAAGGAAGCGGGAAAAGGTCAGTGATTTTAAGAAAATAGCAGTTGTGCCATATGTGCATAATCTGTCACATGGTTTAAAGAAAACAGCAAGCAATTATGGTTTTAAGGTTGTTTTCTCAGCATCCTTAAAACTATAAATTTCAGTAGTATTTGGGGGCAGCAGCAGAGAACTGAGGCTGGTTGATGAGGTCAATATGGTGCATATGTCACGTTACACATTGGCCAAAGTTCATTTCATGCAAAGTTGGTGTTTTATATAAGTTGCCGCTTTCTTGTGGTGGCTTGTATATTGGCCAGACTGGGCAATGCATCAACAGGAGACTTCAAGAACACTCCAATTCCTGTGATAATGATTCTTACTGCATCATCGATTGATGTCGATCAACATTGTCGTTCTTGAGGATGCAAACCCATTTTCGAGTGCCCAGTAATTCTTTTCACACATAAAGATAAAGTATCTAGAGAAATTAAGGAAGCTTACTTTATGGAGATGAATGGTGACACTTGCATCAGTCGTCCATCATTTGTGGTGTCGAAGAAGCAACTGGATTTTTTAATAACTGCGTATGTTTAAGTTTTTGATTTGAACCTAGCGCGTGGTCTTTGTGGAAGTGTTGGGTGTGGAGTCTGGACACATGAGTGCTGTTGCCTTGCGACACGTGGGTGCTAGTATGGAACGTGTATGCATGTTTTTTTTTTACGTTTTTATTTTATTTCCGATTTATATTTTATTTTTGTTTTTGTTTTTTTTTTTTGTTTTTTGTCTTTTTCATTCTGCAATTTTTTATGTGACATGTTGTGTCGTCTTTTTTCTGGTTTTCTATGTATGCTGTTCTCTTCTTGGTTTCAGAAGACGTTGAAGTGAGTGCTTGTTGTGTCCATTTATGTCTCTCTGTGGCTGTGTTTTTTTGCGCTCTTGAAAATGATGTATTCATACCAACTTGCCCAAATATCTTCTTTGGCCTATAGCTACACACTATGTCCATTTATGAGCCTTGTATCCTAGCAACTGCCAGAATTTTCGGAGGCTTTCTGAAGGAAAACCACCACGATTTTTAGTGTAATAACCTTCTTGGGACTCTTGCATTTTACATTTGAGAGTGGATTTTAGTTTCTCGTTCTCAAGTTTCTTAGCCTGTGCTTTATCCAAAGCAGCTCTCTGGTTATCCAAAGACTCCTCTGACCAAACGTTTTTAGTCTATCTGGAATAAATTTGTCTATACAGTAGTGATAGAATGATTTAAGCTTATTCCATAGTGCATCAGTGTCATCGTCTTAGAATAAAAATATGTGTTATATATGTGCAATTGGGACATCATGCGTAGTGGAATGACTATTTGCAACGAAAGGTTTTGGTTTGCAAGATCCTAACCCACGTGGAAAACCATAAGTGAAGTAAATAAGGCTGTGGTCGGTAGTACAATCGTTTACAACAAAATAAAAGGTCTAAAGTTGATGAAGCAGAACCTATATTATGCATACTACAGCAAAAACTGTCTGAGTGAGGTTATATGCAAAATGCACATCAAACAAGATCTCACCACTTTGATCATCATCTGAGGTACATTCATTTCCACCCAGTTAATTCTAGGAAGGTTAAAGTCTCGAACAACTATAATAATTTGGTCAAGGTATTATTCCAAGTGCTCATACAGCTTTTACAAGAATACTGATGTGGAACCAGGTGCATTGTAAACACCCGCAATAATGGCTGAACTGGACTGCCGTGAATACAGCTTTGCACAAGAACACTTTCTTGATCAATATGAAGTTCTGGCAATGCACATGATGAAAGACCATATTTCACAAGAGCTGCAGTACTGCCATCTTTTCTTTCATGATCATTCTGACGACAGCAGTATGACAGTGGAAATGCACAGCTATGTGGAATGTTGGCATGACGCCAAGTTTTCTTGTGATATATGGATGTGTAGGGATCATATGATAGAAAAATGCATTCAAGCTTTTCTGATTTATTGTTCACACTTTGCTCAGGTTCCTCTTTAGCACAAGAATGTTAATCATCTGGTTTAATTAGATTAGTACTCTTCCCATACACAGACAGTCCATTTAGAAATGCCATCATGAACAAGTTAAAGTCTGTTGTCTGGACAACTATGATATAATCCTGACTGCCGCAGTTTCATTTCTGTAAGGTTTCTTGAGAACAACTGTCAGAATTTGATATGTGTCGGAACCCTTAACTTACTTTCAAGCAATTCTTAAAAGGGGGTATCTTTTCATTAGAGTTGTACAGGCAGACAATCACATATGATCATTTCATGGCCTACCAGCCCTATGAATATGTTACACTGAACTTGCACTAATCCTAAGGTTTACTTGGAAACAACTATGTTTTCAAGATCCTGTCATTTTTTTTGTTTTTGTCTGACCCTTCCTTATTGCCGAAAACCAAAATGTTTTTCCATTGAGCGCGGTCTTCAAAGTCAAAAACCCCCAACAAAGTTTCTTCCAGATGCACTTTTTCTTCGAGTTTATGTATTTTCTATTTTTTCACTTTGGTTAACTCTACAACATCGTTTAGTTTGATCAGCTTTACATCTAGTTCAGAAAGGGTAGCTTCACATACTTTGCTGGCATCTTTTATCTGCCGATTTTCATCTAGGATAGCATTCAGATTTTTTGCTACATTGGGGCTGGGTTACTTTCTTCTTTGCCACAAAGCAGGAGGAGGAGAACTAGGGTGTCGGACTGAAACCAAACCGAACCCAATTTTTTTTCGCCATCTTGGAACTGAACCTGAACGGAACAAATCGGAGGTACCATTCCAAACTGGTTCACAGTACAGTTCCATCTGTCTTGAACAACCTTCGACAATCTCCTTTTTCTTTGGTCATTCTATGCTAGCAATAAAACATTTGGCAGCATTTACTGAGCGCATAATAAAATATCTTTGAGCAGCCATGATGTCATGTCATGCTTGTCGTACATTATGCGACTAAACACACCAGTCTCAAAGTGGCTCTAGAAGAAGACATATAATGCGCCTATGCAGGCAACCATGATGCGCAATAAGACAGTGGTCTCATCACGGCCACAGAAATGAGACAATTGATTAATCCAGTTCTCCGGCAAATACGATAATGACTCCAACCCCCAATACGTGACGGAGGAGACTTCCGTCAGCACTTTTTGTTCCAGAACACACTGGTGCCTTTGCATTTCACCTCCATAAAAGCCCGAAATGCAAAGGTGTCCACGTGCTGTGCGTTATATAGTCACACATATGGTATACACATCATTAGTTTTGAGGTGTGTGCTTTGTTTGGCCTTGATCCGATTTTAATGTCCTTTAGCGGAAGCCAGATGAAACACTGATGTACATGTAGTAGTAGAGGTTTTGTTCTAAAATAAAATTCATGTGAATTTTTGTGTACTTGAAAAGAGCAGCGGGAAAAATTATTTTCCTTCAACTTTCATTCTGCACGTGAGAGCTTTGGTAGATTATGTGCCAATTAAAGTAATCATTTTTCCCCATCTTTCTCTAATAGTCAGTCACTCAATATAAACATTTTGCTGAGGTCTGTACAAACAAGTGAAGTCCATCACATCTGATGACAGTTACAATACACAGACTACTATATGAATTTTTAGATATTGTTATGTATTGGAACAGCAAAGAAAACTCAGTATTAAATAAGTGAAGTGAAAAAAGAAATACAAAGTTCTTTTTTTTTTTTTGTCCTGAACCCAGCCGAACCGATTCAAACGGGAATGGAATGTGTCTCTGGAGCCCAATCTGCACCTGAAAAGTGTGAATCCGAACCGAACTCGAAAAAATTCCTCTCCTACACCCTGAGGAGAAAAGACCCACAGTTAGTAGCAGTGGGCCTGGCCCAGATGGTTAGGCCTAGTGAGGGTGCGTGCATTGAGGCACCGTACAGTTAAGGCACATGCAGCACCATCTAGAGCACTGCAAATGCTTGGCCTTGCCCGAAAGCTCAAGCTTGACCCACAGGCTTGGCCTGGTAAAACATTTTATGGGCGGGCCTGTGCCGAGCACGGGCTTTCAGCTGCAGGCCCGGGATGGGCCGGAGCCTGTAAAATGATGGGCCAGGCTCGGGCCTGCGAATGAACCTCTAGTTTTACCGTATGCCCACTGCTTATGTTTTAAGTTGTTGAAATGAAGGAGTACCAGGCAAATACATAGATATAATGCCAGTTCATGAATATTTCCAGACTGCAAACATTTTAATACATGGTAATGTTATATGACACGTTAGGGTGTAAAGAGAAAATTAAAACAATCTGGAAAACAAAGAAATATACAAATAAAATGGCAAATACATATGTGAAGTTTGCTGAGCCTTCCAGGCTGTCATTCGGCGTCTGTTTTGAGAGATTTCACTCTGCAGCTGTAGTCCCTCATCACGGTCATCACTAAGCTAGTGGAAGCACTTATTGACAAAGGCCGCCCAATGGAATGTCGGTGGTGGCTGTACTGGCAGCAGTACCACCACCAAAGCACCCGTTTCTGTCCCTTTTCCCCTTCCTGCTGCCGATACCTTCTGTGCACGCAGCTCTCAGCAGTAGCCGCATTGTTCAAAAGTGCATGCATTTGCTGCCCATTTTGAAGAAGCAGGACTGCGGTGGGTGACGTGTGTGTGGCACCAGAGGGTTGTCTGGGCTGCAGGCAGCGGAACAGGTGCCTGGGTATAGGCTCTCATTCTTTTTTAAACAACCAGTGAATAGAACATACTTAACTGATTGTTCCCACTGCATATGTTTGTCTCATATGCATGTGTGTGGAAAAGAAGATGAGTGTTAAGATGAATATGGAATAAAAGGCAAATTAGGATTGTAGTGACTTCAATGCTGATTGTATGTTTGGCTGAGGTCCCGATCTCTCCTTTTCCAAATATTGGATTGATCAGGGAACTGCAGAGAAATTGGTTATCTTTACCCTGATCTTTGGTTGCCTGAAGACTTTGCCCTAATCTGATTATCTAGTGAAAACATTATTCCTTCCCCGAACATTAATTGGTGAGGAGTATAGGTTGTTATCCTGCTGGTTGCTGGCCCCAGTTGAACCAGGGCTAAATTCATCTGACAGTGGTTTAGTCATGGCATAAATACTTTTCTTCTTACTTTTTTCTCGTGTTTTAGTTCTTGCCGTTAATAAACAGTTAACATTGCAAGTCCTCGACAAATCTGAATGCTTGCGAGTTAGAACCACTAAGGTGTCACAAACCCCAAGTCCGTCACCAACAAGATATTTCCTCTCATTGCCACCCAAAGAATATTTGCATATTCGTTTGTCAAGTACATACAATTCTGGCCTCCTGAAGCGCATTTGCTTTCTTTCCTTTACAATCATCTCACATTCTGAAGCGCTGAAAGAATTAGACACACAGGGACAATGTAAGGTGGGGCAGGATAGGAAGAAGGCCCTCAGTGGCAAATATTCTGTGGGAAAATGATTCTGACCTCAAATTTTTAAATGAAAGTGTTCGTGAATATTATGGTTCAAATGGGACACCCCCTATCTATCTCCAAGGGAGACCTAAAAATCGTCTTCTCTAGGCATCCTACTTTTGCTTTCAGCTGTATAGGAGACAGGCGTGACAGTAAGCATATGAGTGCATCCGCAGGTGAATTGAAGAAAAATCAGCATTAGGCACTCGACCATAGAACATTTGATAGGCTATTAGATTTCCTGAGAGTGAGAAGTAGCACCTACCAAGACGACACATTGACAGACACAGATTTCCATAAGAAGTATACATGCACAGGAGCCTTTGAAAGACAACTGTGCCATAAGAATAAGCAGGAGGAGGAAAGAACTTTCCTTGTCAAAACAGAAATGGCACCCACGGCTATGCACTAGGTCAGGGAGGGTTCGAACTGCACAGCAGGGTCTCCCAGGATTCTTTGTAATCAATATTTAGCGTCCTCTAGGAGAATTCGGGCATTCCCAGATTATATGGTCAAGGGACCCTCTTGACCCGGAACATATGGTACACCAGGATCAGGTGTGGGTATGTGTATGTTACCTCCGTATGATGGCTCCGATGGGGATACCAGCCTGCATTCCTTTCTGATGTTGAATGAAGAACATAAAAGCAATGCTTTCCATAGTTAAATAGCTGCTCATTTGAACTAAGTATTCTTAGGTACCGCTGATTAATTGTTGATCAGTGGCGATGTCTAAATATATTTTATGACGCTTGGTGTTCATATGCATCGCATGACACTGAGCAGCGTTATATTTAACATTTTTACAACAGGAAACCGCAGTAACAGCTTAAATCAATGAAGTTTTGGTTTTTGATACAAGTTGCTGACTCACAGAATAATTCAAGCTCATATCAGAATAACAAGGAGCTATAATTACGCAGCAACTATAGGCGCGTATAAGCCAGGAATACATTATAAAATTTTTGCCAGACCGCAGCTGAGACTGTGAGTGGAATGTTGGAAGCAGTTGGTTTCAGCATGTGTTATTGACACTTGTAATTTCTTCATTTTTCAGTACGTTAATCAATAAAAACGAGAATTTCTAGCAAAGCCTCCCCCCTGAATGCATGGAACAGGCGTCTGACTGAGGAGCGGCTATGTCAACTTCTTTGATTGCGTGACCTATAGCAGCGAACCAATTTTGAAGCAGTTCTTTTACATATTCTTTAAAGATTTGTAGCTGGTAATATCAGAACTAAACCCGTCTTATTTGATAGCATTGCTTTTGGGAAACATGTATCCATGGAATGCGAGCCACTGTGCTTTCTTTGGACATAAAAGAAGCAATAACCAACGCAGCCAGAACCAGGAAATAGTTTCACGCTACTGCTTTAAAAGCGAGGGGCTATTTTCAGTGAAATTTGAAGTGACAAAAACATCGGCATTACTGAAGCGTGCTTAGCTCTTGATTTTTTTATTTTTGGGCATCGGCTGGGCTCACCGCCAGGTAAGTCATAACTTCCTCGGGCCCGGGCCGGGCCCGGGTATGTTATCGGAGAAGCCGAGCCAGGCTCGGGGGGTGTAACGCAAAAGGCAGCTGGGCCGGGCCCGGGCCGACTGACTCTTAAAGCGTCACCGCTGTTCGGCAGATTACAACGCGCTCCGAGTACACCAAGGAATCGAGCGCTTACAGGCGGGGCGTGAATTTCTTTGCGGCTGCTGCAGTTTCTTCGACACAAAGCGCAAGCGGATGAAACCGAGAGCGCGAAAACGAAACTATGCCGAAAGCGACGGCGCGCAAGCAGCGCGCTGTACGAGGTCGTGTTCGGGGCTTTTGTTTCTGTCTTCCGCTTTTTCCCAATCCCAGATAGTTTAAATAACGGAGGTTCTGGATGCTCACAGATGAGCAGTTGGCTGGGCGACAACAGCGCGGTTGCGTACGTGAGCTCCTTCCACGACATTGCCCCCCTTTCATCAAAATCGGCTATGGCGGGTGTGGGGGCCTACTACGCACGCAGAACGACCACGAATGCCGTGCGGGAGTGATTACAAGACTGCAAAGGCTTGTAAAATCTAGAGAAGCATGCAAAGCGGCAGGCAACGGCATCCGCCTTTACCGTTCAGCACCGCCCCCCCCCCCCCCCTCCGCTTGATTGTTGAGTGTGTGCGGCTACAATTTTTCTTTCTTTTTTTTTTCGGCGGTCCCGTGAAAACCTGGGCAGGGTGGACACATATGACATAACTGTTAACGTTGCAATTGGCTGACTACTGGCTGGTAATACATAGAATGTTACACAACAGTCAAACGGATGCTACTTTTATTCGATCTCAGACAGATACAGCCGCATACAATAAAAAATTCAAAATTTTGGAAATCGGCTTTCTCGAAATCCTATCTCCTTCAAAAATTTTACTAGGGACCGAAAACCCGCAAGGCTATATTTACTCAATAGTTGGAGAAGCCAGCGCGTTGCTCACAAGAAAGAATTCATCAACTTGATAACTTCTCAGGTGAACGCCTCATGGGATTCAGCGCCGTTGCTCATCTCTAAGTACTAACTCGAATATAGAGGCTCGTACACCGTTAATACGACCCTCGTTAATATGGACGACCCGAATTATGGAGAGTTTTTCCGAGGACCAAACTTTTTCAACGTATTTATAATATTCCTCGTTAATACGGAAACTCGCTATCCGGACAATGGGCAGGGTAGGAATGCACGAGGCACATTGGGACCCTGTATTTTTGTAACAACTTACTTTGGACAGGGGCATGAAAAAAAAAAAGCAGAGCACCTCGCTTGCGAACCTGCGCGACACTCGACGCGTCTCCATGCCTGAACGAGTCGCGTAGTTCGAGAGAACCAAAGCGGACGTATGTTTGTCGAACGGGGCAAAATGCGCAAGAGCGGAGTGGAACGCATAGCAACTGAGGGTCAGCTATGTAAGAAACACGACCGGCTTTGTGGTAAGAAAGGCCCCGAAAGGAGGAAACCGGGAGACTTCTGAGTGCAGCGGGAGCGCCGCAGTGTGGAAAAGCTGCCACACGTGGTTGCGATACATTCTGCTAAACGTGAGCTGAGAGACCGGTAAAAGAAAGCACAGAAAAATCTGACGAGAAAAAAGATAAGCGCACAAAAACGCCGGCAAATTAATTTTTTTTTCTTTTCTTTTTAACCCAAGACCACAACACCGAGTCTGTTCCGTGGTGCCATTCACGCTTTTCAGTCAGCGTTAAGACACACAGTCACAAACTAGAGCGACAACAGAAAGCCGACAAGTCTGAATGACAGGGCATATAGTTTAGACATGCGAATTCTTTTTTTTTTTTTTTGAGTGGCTCGTTCGTTTGTTTGTTTTTTTTTTTTGTTTTTTTTTTTTTTTTTTCTTCCTGGGCCACTGAGCAAGAAATGCTGGGTGGCTTCCATAGCATATTTGCTATTTGGAACGAGCGGGAGTCGTGCGTGACACGTGCTGAGTCGCAGTGGTATATGCTACAATAATTGCTTTCAGCTCACACGTCTGCTCTGCTGAGCCCCCAATGGTGGCACATCACCAGTGGAGTCCGCAACGGCTGCTTGCTCAACTGGCCTGCATTTTACGCATGCATCCATGCCCACAGGTCTGCTGAGGTAATAGCACCACACCAGCATGCAGTCACCCGATCGGTGCTTCGCCAATTAATGAGGCGAAGTGAAGGGGGTGGGGTGTAGCGTTAAGTAAAGAGAAGCGGTAGCATTTTTGGCAGTCATCAGTGTAAAAAATAAAAATCGGCACAACTTGAGCGAGGTGCCGTCGAAAAACAGAGGAGGGTCGGTTAACTGCAACCGGTTTATTTTTGCGTACTTGAAACAAAAAAATGCACCTGTTCGGTGTGCCTTTATTCGCAGCCTTTTTTTTTTTTTTTGAATATATATTCTTGCAAACATCTTATATCACAGCATACAGTACCTCTACGAGACCTCTGCAGCTCCTAGCTGTAAAGCCATCACCAAGATATGTTTTAGTGCCTCATCTAAACTGGCGCACCTGGCGCGACAGCGTGCGGCCGTAAAGAAGTTCAATCATTGCGCCAAAGGTCCGTCGTGTGTTCGGGGCGCTAGGTGCAGCGCAGTGTTGGTGAGCAGTTCTCAGGTCACAGGGTCTACTTTCGAACTACATCATCGCTTACAGCGCCTACGAAACTAGTTCGGATAAGCCATCTCCTCACTGTCCAGAGATTTTGAGCTTCGAAAGGGGTTCATATCAGTCCATTGTCAGAAAGCACGTCATGTAGCGTGGGAACTTTTTGAACAGCCGTGTACATCGCAGAAGTGAGAAAATGTGGCACAGAAAATCCGTTCACACTGGCCGACGTAAAGTGGACTGACTTTAGAAATGTATCCAGGTATGTATAATACAGCATGCATAAAAGACCACCTATAGTGGCAAGGTTTCATGATTAGTGAGAAATTAAAGTGCGACTAATCGCTACAGTCGCAAAAGGGCCTCATGATAGTCACGGTGCTGCGCCAAAAGTTAAAATGCTCCACAACGTAATATAAGCGGTGAGCCATTCTCAGATCACGCATTTCGAATATGAGCTGTAGCACGCGCTAAATGTCTGCATTTTCCGGTCGACTCCTTTGCAGAGTCATTTCGCGAAAAGCCGCTGGTTCCCTGGCTGACGATTATAGGCCTACGGTGAAGGCATTCACTCACTATGGCTTCGCTAAACGGGGGCGCGCACTCACATTCTGAACGGCCCTCTTCGCGGTGATACGTCGTGTCGAGAGTCTAGAGCCGTTCGTGCACCAGCAGGTAACATGTCTGATGCCACCATGCCACGTCAGTTTCTGAATTAGGGGGTTGTTCGGCAGGTTGATGAAGTAAGATGACAAGTCGGGCAGTCTTGAAGTTGCAGGAAGAGGGATGATATATTTACAGTGTGCATATAATGTGCATGCTGCACTCTCTCCACTCGAACCTCTCCCCATCGGCGCTCGTCATTCTTTTTCTATCCCACGGTCTACATGGAAAAATAGAAATGCTCGTCGCGGTCGCTGCTGCCCGAAATGGGAGAGACGCCGTCTGTCCAAAGGCTCCATTAACTGCCGCAGTCCTTCGAAGAAGTGCCGCGGGGGGAGGGGGTTTGAGATGAGGACGCTACTTTGCTAGCCACGGGGGGCCTGAGAGGGATCGTCAACACGCGCGGGGGGGGGGGGGGGGGGTCCATTGCCCCTACAACAAAAGCCGACGCTGCCGAGGGGCAAGCCGGCGCCTAGCGTCTTTAATCTCCGTGGACAAAACGCGCGTGGGGGCGTCTATTGCAACAGAAGTCGACACGGCTGAAGGGTAATCCGGCGCCTAGCATCCAGACAGAGGGGCATTGTTTAGTAAATCTTCCTTGAAGTCCCTGAATGGGAAGTGGGTGCCCTTCCGAGTCGCGTTTGAATCGGTCAGCAAAGGAGACAGGCGTAGTCGGCGGCTGGTCCGACGGGTTAGTAGCGAAGATGCGTGGGAGCGAACATCGCGAGTTCTCATAGGGTCAGTTTCCTCTAAACCAAAAAAAAAAAAAAAAAAAAAAGCTGCCGTGTATCTTGGCCTTACAGAAGGGGGGGTATGCGCAATTTATTTAACTGCCTCTCAAAGCCGTCGAGAACATAATATTATTGCGAAGCAATACTACTTCAGCTACCACCTCAGCCCGTGCCATGCCGCGGCCGCATAGCCACGCTTGACCTTTCGCGTGACCTCGCTGCGTGACGTCATACCATCTGTGTAAAAACGGGGCCCCATCTCACGTCGCCGCCTTGCGCGGTGCATAGCCACGGCCGCGGCCTGACTCCCGCTCTTCTCGTCAAGCCCATGAGATGCCGCCTCCAGCCTATACCCTTCGGCAGGTTGCAAAGAGAAAGCATCAGCGAGCTACGGAGACAGAAGGAGAACGAGAAGAACGGCTTTCCAAGCGACGAGCTCAAGATGCAGCCAGGCGAAAAAAACGCTCAGCGTATTCGGCAGCAGAATCAACGGCAGAAGCAAGTAAGGAAGTTATAAGTTTGGCCGACAGTGTGGAATGTGCATCTCGTTCCAGCACTACTAGTTCGGAACGCCGGAACGCAGCCAAACGGGAGCGACGTGCCAAGAAACTCCGGAACAGCGGCAGCAGCGACTCGAGAAGGAACGTGCGTATCGAGAGAGGCAGAATGAAAAGCGAAGAAAACGGCATGCTGAAGAAACACCCGAGCAACGAGAGGAACGTTTGAAGAAAACACGAGAGAAATTTCTCACCTAAGCTACCCGGACTCAAACCGATGATAGCCATACTAGCATAAGCATAACCAGAGCATCACAAGTGGTACAATAGCAGAACCCACGTATTGTTTCGCAATTACCAGGCTTAACCAAGCTAAGCCACAGCCAATTTTTTCGTTGTCTGTTATGTACTTCGTAATGCACCGAAATAATTCAGCATTATAGCCACCCAGCTAGCCAGGTGTTCGGGCGGAAGAAAAGCAAGATGTAGTTAACATCATGTGAACTACATCTTGCTTGAAGGGGAAGAAGACTCCCCCCTCCCCCCTTAGTCCCATCGTGAAGATCACCTGTCTGCATGCGTAGTAATCCGTTAGGAATGTTATGCTCCCTCTTCTTTAGCATAAAACAGAGCAAGTAGGATGTTAATCTTAAATGTTTAGAGTCTGTCTCATGCAAGCATCCGCACTCATGAAGCGGTTTCGGCACACAACAGAAAACCGCACGTGTGCCTCATGTTGGCATGGAAATAGCTAGCACTAATTTTGCAGTTCGCACGCTGATACTCAACGATGCGCGACAATCGGTACATATGTTGGCAGTACAAACAGGTCGTTGCTGGCGCACTCGTAGTCCGTTCACACCGAACGTAATTCGCCTCATCCATGGCAGACAGCAAACCATATATAAATCCGATGCGAGCGCAACGGGGACAAAACTGCAGAGGTCGCCGAGAGATAATCAAATTACTAGGCCAACGAAAGAAGAAAACTGGACTAGCGCTGTCCTGTGTTTCCTTCTGAAGACGACGTCTGTCACGTTGATTATTGCATCACCAACTCACCGGTCTAGCCATAGAGAATCAAATATTGATCCAAGGGTGATCCGCACTATGCGATCATATCAACTGGAGCTGGCCCACTGCTATGGCCATTAGAGGATAGAAACATATCGTCGTACCCATGATAATCAACGTACGTGAAAATCATTTTGTGAGACGTCAGACTGAAATAAGCTGGATCTGTCCGACATACCTTTAGCAACAGCATTTTAGAGCACTGATGCTGATCCGTTCGACGTGCTCACCAGAGAAAAAAAAAAAAAATGTACTACGTCCCTCTGACGTACTCGTGGCCACACAGCGAGCACACAATCAAACAAAATAACGGAATCATTTTCAGAGTGACTTTTGGCTGCTCTCAAGAGGGCATTAGCTGGAGCCATTGCACCAGAAGTTCCATTCTTGATCGGCAATACGCCAATATACGGCAACGCACCATCGGTTGCCGTACTTCACTACGGCGCATGCGTCGCGAATGTCAACCCGTCCCATCTCTCGCGGGTGTCACACGTAGCCAGGCAACGTGTGTTGTGTAATTAAAAGTTCTTAGAATGGCGACTCCACGATGAATATGCGGCCGCCACATATGTGATGTGGATGTGTTCAATATTTCGACACGAAATAGTAGTTAATGCAGCTCGACAAACTCATCGTCGTGCCCTTGTAAATATCGGCAGAAAGCGATGAATAGCAGGTCTGTCACAGTCCTCAAACGTTCAGGTTTGCTAGAATGTTGACTGGCTGTTCTACTCACCTTGTCGAAGAGCGTGGACTGCCTCCGAGGAAAAGTGGGAGCAGCTTCTTTCAGTCTCTTGGTAGCTCCTCAAAATTCCCTGCCTGCAAATAGGACCATACACACACATTAATCATGGTGTATCCACAGGCACATTAATCATATGTATATCTGAAATTTCTTTTCGGTGGAGGCCTGAAATGCGCCTTCCTTCTGAAAAAAAAAAAAAAAAAATGAGTGAAGACGAAACAAAGCACTACAAATGGTGTCGAAGCTAACGTAAATCAGAGCTTTAAAAACAAATGGTTCAGATTGCTGGCATGAACCTGAAGCATTGCGGCTGACTGCCGCCAACATAAAACAACGTGTTGATTCGTGGTTCCCTAAACCTTTGAAAATAAGGAAGTCTTACAGCAGAGTCCTAAGGAACTAAAAATGAAGGAATTTCTGTAGATGAACTTATCTTGAACATCTCTTCCACACTCTTTTCGCGGGTTCGGAGCGAGAGCTGAGAAACACGACTCTCCACACGGCTGGCAAAGAACAAAAAGCCTTTATTGTGGGAAGGTTGGGGCTCGCGAGCGCTTGCCTTTTGGCCTGCGCCAGGAGGGCGCTCTCTCGTGCTCACATTAGTTGGCGTTTGGGTGTGCCTTTACACAGCGACTTACCACATCTCTCTCTCTCTCTCTATTAGTTTACAACACTGTAATGGTCCGGCGCAGACACACTGCGCCCTGAGCGAGTGATGGCAACTGGAGCTCTTGAAGCTGCGAGAGTGCCGTGAGGTGTCTCGGGCGGTGAGTTACTACCGGCGCGTGAACTCGGGTCGTCTCGATGCAGTCGGGCTCCGCCGTCCTGATCCTCTGGCGATGCGCCTGGAGCCGACAGCCAGTCTCCATCGTCGTAGTTCAGGAAAGCGGGAGAAGGAGGCGATGTTTCCCGGCTTTGCGATGGCTTCAAAGAAATCATCCGTTCCCCCCGCACGAACTGATGTGCAGAGGGAACTGACGTGACGGGAACTGGAGCCGGTTCTCAGCTAGCTGCAGTATTTCTCCCTCGCAGTCTTTCCCCCACACTCGGGTCTTAGCCGAGAGAATCGCCCGTTCACTGGCACCGTGCCTTTGACTGATATTTTACTTTTATTGTTCTTTGTGCTCTTTGCCTTCACCGTCTTTTTCGGTTGTCTTCTCGCCTCAGACGGCCCGCGGTTAAAAGAGAGCGGAAAACACCGGAACGCATGCACATAGAATGGTCAATTCATATGGGCTGAAGAATGTCGGTCCCGTTGTGTCTCTGTGGGCCGTTAACGAAAGATGGGGGCCTCTTTTTGCCATCTTGAGCAGGCTTTTTTTATTGCTCGCTCTGCTGTCCCATTGGCTTACGGATGCAAGGGGCTGATCGTTGTATGAGCAATGTCGTACGCCTTGGCGAATTTCGCGAAATCTGGACACAAAAATTGAGGGCCGTAATCCAAGACCACGGGAATGCCATGACACGCGAAAAAGCTCTTAATGTGGTTTATTACTTCGCGTGCCGTGGTAAAAGCAGAGTGTGCTCGACCCAGGTACCGAGACTGGTAATCCGCACACATGAGAGACTGCTTGCCTCGATTGATTGTAAAAACGTTTATTCTCGCTAAGAGAAAGGGAGGGCAGGAAGGTGGTGTCCTCAGTGCAGGACCCCAGCGGCTATGGCTGCCACCTTCACCTTGGAGACCATTTGACGCTGATCCTCCGAAGTTGAGCTGAGCAGGGTCGCCTCCATCGAATGATAAAGCTAGTCACTAACAATTGCTTGCATCGAAGTTGGAAGAGATCTGTGCCCACTGTATACATAAGCCATGCCAGCTCAGGAATGTATGTTGGGGAGCGGCTGGACATTTTTCTAGTGGGTTTTAGCACATATTTCAGAGTTCGAGGCGGCTTGGCGCAGTTCGCTGGACACCCCCAGCCACCACACGGACTGTCTTGCTCTGGCTCTGCAGCGCTTGATTCCCTGAACACTTTGTGTGAACGGGCGAGTCTATCTTTTAATTGGTTGGGGTATAACCAAGTGCATTCCAAATTGCAGGCCATTGTCGTTTTCAGATAGACTTCCTCGATGCTGCCAGTAAGGCCATAAGAAAGCGGGAACTTTGCGTTTTTCCTCCTGTCTGTGCACGAAAGACCACAGAACACGTCGACAAATTTGGTCTTCGTTTTGTGCTTTCCTGATCGGATCGAAGGTGGAACGTACTATGACAGCTCCCTGTGCGTGGGAAATGATTTCGTCGCAGGCAAGCATCCTGCAGCCATCACCTCAAGAGCATTTTTTTCTCTTCAGGGCAAGCTGCGTCAAGCTGCCAGCACTGCACCAAGTCGCGGCCCTGTAGTCGCATCGCATTCAGGCGCACATATCATGGTGTTAATTTTTAAAATATCGTGGGCTTTCACTGTTGCCGGATAAAATGGGGACCTCATGCGGAAGCACCTGGGTCAGGCCATTTTCATGGCGCTCGACAGCATTTCTATCCACAAGTAATTGTTAAAAGCAGTAACTAAAAGGGAAATAATTACGATCATCAAAGATACATAAAGGCGGAGAAAAAAATACCGCAATTTTACACAGCTTCTAACAACGTCCACCTGATTTCAGTTTAGAAAATACATTTCAGTTTTTAATTTTTAATTCAGATTTATCTTAGCTGGGGCAACCTGTATCGGTCAGTGTTCAATTTTTATAGCGTCTCGATGCGCCCACCTTATCTGAGGGTGGTGTCATTCTGTGAAGGGGTCAGCGCTTCTTCCCGAGCGGCTGCAGCCACCGCGCGTTCCTACGCTTCACCGCTGCAGGCTGGGAGAGACGCGCACATGGGTTTTTCAAATACGAAATTCCAGGTTGTTTCGGCCACAGAGCTTGAAACGCTCGCGACATTGCTGGAGAATACTGGGGAATACTGCGCTACTTGATAGACACAGACAAGTGAAAGACGACACACGAATGAGGCGCAAACTTACAACTGTTTATTTTTATCGACAAAACACGTACATATATACATATAGCATTCTCGTCAAATCACAAACACATCATTCATGCGTGTAAACACGCGCGTTATCACTTCGACCATAACTCTGCATCTGCACAGCTATCATATCTAGCTCCTCTTTTGTGAGAGCCACAGATGATGTACTAACACATGTATCTTTTTCTGCTGACTCAATTAAGAAGGCTTCTACGATTTCTCTTTCAATTCTTTGCTTTTGTTTGCCTACAATTTCAGTCCTGTGGAATAATGGTTTTCAGCCAGTTTCGCATCGCAAGCAATGTTGCGCAAGATTTCCAGGGTGGCTGATTTTCCCACAGTCATTATGATGTTCCAGGAGCCTCTTATTAACACATCTTCCCGTTTGTCCGATGTGTTGTTTTCCGCACGAAATTGGGATCTTATAAATGATTTCATCCTGACAAGGTATGAACCTTTTTTGATGTGCAATTTCACATTCCTTCCTCTTGCCACGCTTGTCATGCTCATTTACTGCGTTACAGAGGCTTATCACCTTTTTTGGCGCCCTAAATATCACATTCACATTATGTTTGCTTGCTACCTTCTTTAATCCATGTGACACTTTGTTGGTTGGTTTGTTGGTTTGTTGGGTTTAACGTCCCAAAGCGACTCAGGCTATGAGAGACGCCGTAGTGGAGGACTCCGGAAATTTCGACCACCTGGGGTTCTTTAACGTGCACTGACATCGCACAGCACACGGGCGCCTTGCTTTTCGCCTCCGTCGAAAAGCGGCCGCCGAGGCCGGGATTCGATCCCGCGTCCTTGGGAACAGTAGTCGAGCGCCGTGACCACTGCGCCACCCCGGCGGGGCATGTGACACTTTGTGTATATACGGAATTACAACACATCGCTCTCTGTTGCCCTCTTCTCTCTGCACCTGCGTTTTCTTCGTTATGTTTTTCAGCAGCTTTTCTGCCACAGATGAGATGACACTATCTGGAAAACCACTGGCTTTCAGCCGGGTTATTTGCATGCCGATGCTTTCTGTCATTTTGTGATCGCAGGACTTCTTAATGCTCTGCAACATGCACGAGTGGGCAACGCTCCTGGAAAACCACTGGCTGAAAGCCAGTGGTTTTCCAGATAGTGTCATCTCGTCTGTGGCAGAAAAGCTGCTGAAAAACATAACGAAGAAAACGCAGGTGCAGAGAGAAGAGGGCAACAGAGAGCGATGTGTTGTAATTCCGTATATACACAAAGTGTCACATGGATTAAAGAAGGAAGCAAACAAACATAATGTGAATGTGATATTTAGGGCGCCAAAAAATTTGATAAGCCTCTGTAACGCAGTAAATGAGCATGACAAGCGTGGCAAGAGGAAGGAATGTGAAATTGCGCATCAAAAAAGGTTCATACCTTGTCAGGATGAAATCATTTACAAGATCCCGATTTCGTGCGGAAAACAATACATCGGACAAACGGGAAGATGTGTTAATAAGAGGCTCCTGGAACATCATAATGACTGTGGGAAAATCAGCCACCCTGGAAATCTTGCGCAACATTGCTTGCGATGCGAAACTGGCTGAAAACCATTATTCCACAGGACTGAAATTGCAGGCAAACAAAAGCAAAGAATTGAAAGAGAAATCGTAGAAGCCTTCTTAATTGAGTCAGCAGAAAAAAGATACATGTGTTAGTACATCATCTGTGGCTCTCACAAAAGAGGAGCTAGATATGATAGCTGTGCAGATGCGGAGTTATGGTCGAAGTGATAACGCGCGTGATCACACGCATGAATGATGTGTTTGTGATTTGACGAGAATGCTATATGTATATATGTACGTGTTTTGTCGATAAAAATAAACAGTTGTAAGTTTGCGCCTCATTCGTGTGTCGTCTTTCAGTTGTCTCTGTCTATCAAGTAGCGCAGTATTCCCCAGTATGATCAACCAACTGGCCCCCGTGTTTGCATTGAGTGCTGAAGAATGCCTAGTTTTCCGAGAGAAACCAAGCGACAAATGGCTGTTAAAACCGATCGATACAAGTGGCAGCCCAGCGTCGGGTCATCTGTGTATAGTGCGTAACTGTTTCTGCTTAAGCAAAATTACATGGTCACTGGATTTGTCCTCTGTTCATTCCTGATATCTGTATATTTAGGCTCACCTTGTATGCCAAAATTGCACGAGCGCGCATGTATGTGCGTGAGAGAGAGAGAGAGAGAGAGAGAGAGAGAGAGACAGAGAGAGAATCTCACGTATTCTGGTCTAAAACTGCTCATGCTAGTCACTGGGTACACTCGATTTTCCAGTTTCAGACTACTTGCCGACAGGTCTCGGCTTCCGCTCTGACAGGAAGCAGCGTGATGGTCACATGACCTCGCAAGCTTCTTCCAACGTTTGCTTTCAGCGGACGATCATAGTTCTTTCGCAGTAATTTTGCAAACGGAGCGTGTGACATGCCTGAATGCGAAGCGTTTTACAGAACTCTGTGCAGGGTTGGTTTTCCGTTGCTATTAGCGAAGTTCCTCCAAGGACCCAGCTCACTGCGTTCGAAAGCCAACTAAAGCGTTTGAAAAGACATTTACAATAAGCGTTAGCTGCTTTAGTACCCAGCGGCTCGCTTGCGACGCTTTCGGACCTGCGCGTTGAAAAGATTGCGAAACAGTTGTGAAGAACTTGACAGCACGAACAAAATCAGTGTTCGGGGTTCTGGACGCTTTCAGCTGTATAGAGAACATAAGACATGAAAGCGAAGATGCAAAAGGAACACGAAAAGTACTCAGAATGAGCTCGGAGTCTAACTCAATATGGCCGCCGGTTCAGGAGCTTTACTTGTGGGCGCGGCTTCTGGGCTGCCTGAGGAAAAACGAACGCCGGACGACTGTCAGCAAGTAGTCCCGGACAGTCCGGGACTGATCGAATATACCCACTGCTACCTACCGCGTGTAGCTTTTTATTGGCAACTCAAGCAGGAAGCAGTGGCATGTACACGGTCAATTTCTTCGTAGAGAAACAAACGTTTCGCACTAATTCATTTAGCTATAGCATCCAAACTATAGTGCCTAGAATATACCAGTATACCCAAACGGCGGTTCAAAAACTTAACATACAGCTTCACTGTTAGGCTGATGTGCTCTGCAACAAAGCTTACCCTTGCGTTGCATGAGGGATGCACGTTGCTTTTCGTGTTTTAGAGCGCAGCTCTTTGGTGCCCGTTCCTGGGTTCCGCGTCGGCGTCGGTCGCGTCGGCCTCGTAATCAGCTCCGCCGCCCTTTCATCCCCCCAGTTCGAGCCGGCGCTTCGGCAACTGAAGCCTCGCAGGAAGAGCGGAGGGGGAGAGGGGGGGGGGGTACACTCAGCGGCGGACGATGAGGGCATGAGCGCGCGCAGCAACCGGAGAACACCATCGCCGTAGGCAGTGCTAGCAGCGACTGACTGATGCCGCTGCCGCCGCTAGCGGGTCAAGACCACGGTGTCAAGACAATGTGACTGCGTAGAGCACCGTCGCCGCCACGCAGAAAGAGGAGGAGGGGGTCCCCCCTTTTCCTGCGTGGTGGCGAGGGTGCTCTCTGGTTGCCGAAACGCCGGCTCGCTATCAGCGGAACACGGTGCGTGCATCCCGTTCTTACTCGCTTCACTCGCAAGCGCGTCAGCGGCATCAGTCAGTCGTTGCTATCTGTTCGTCGCGCAACGTTCCTATGGGCCCACGCGCTGCTTCCCGCAACCTCCCGATAACTCAATTGCTCTCTTCATTTCTCCGACCACAGAGCTTCTTTCATGACAGTCAAGAACTGTTTGTGGTGTGTTTCTTAAAGAAATACGTGTGAAAAATTAAAAAGAAAGTTGTCTGTAATTGTACATACGTGTCTTGCTCGAAATCTTTGCCTCAATCTATCGAAAAGGTGAAACAGGTGATGAGCTGCGCTCAAATTTCGCATTAGGATGTTACGTAATCGTGGGTAATTTTTGTGTCATCAAAGCAAGTTAACCTAGGCAGGGCATCAGCCTTCCTCGGTGCATCAGGAAGGCCTCAAGCTTAAATTAAATGGTTCGGGAATCGCATTGGCCTGAACTATATTTTCTGCACTGAATTAGAGCAATCAAGTCTTAGACCGGCCAAGACGCACTAAGATTGTTGATTGAATATTAACGGTAATCCCCCAAGGTGGAGTAGATTTGTAATAAGAGATTAATTACTCATTGACATCCACACGATCGCACCCACACGGCTACGAAAGCTATACAGCTCTCTCAGAGACTTCGTAGATAAGGGAGTATAATTAGTAGTGCGTTCCTCTTCGACTGGCGTATTCCTGTTCGTCTAAAGAAATATAAAGACAGGCCCTTTTCGCTTCTCAGAAAGTTGCGGCGGCTGCGCCGACTTCTGTCGCTTGGCGACCACGCAGGCATCTCATCGTTTCGCAGGAGGGACGCGCCAGTCAGTGTTCGAATTCTGCTCTTTCTCTGTGTAGCCGGCGCCACCATGTTCAACTCCCGCTGGCCTTCCTCTCTTGACGGTGATAAGAGGGGGCGGAAGGGATAATGAGCGAGAGAGATATGCAGTCGAAGACAGACGAAAAAGCTTCCGTAACGTGGAGTAAGGGTTCGCGCTCCATTCTTCCAGTGGGTGTGGCTATCTCGTCGTGACTAGTCGCCAGTGTCTCAGCCCCATGTTCTCATCGTCACCTTCCTGGAACGTCCGCTTGGAAGTTGCCTCCAAACGGCTTATGGGGCTGAAACGTGGAGGCTAACCAAGAGAGTTCTACTTAAGTTGAGGACAACCCAGAGGGCTATGGAACGAAAAATGGTAGGGGTAACATTAAGAGATAGAAAGCGTGCAGAGTGGGTCAGAGAAATAACTCAAGTTACCGACATTCTAGTGGAAATTAAGAAGAAGAAATGGACATGGGCAGGACATGTAGTGCGAAGAGAGGATAACCGATGGTCGCTGAGGGTAACAAACTGGATTCCAAGGGAAGGAAAGCGTAGCAGGGGGCGGCAGAAAGTTAGGTGGGCGGATGAGATTAAGAAGTTCGCAGGGGTCAAGTGGATGCAGCTAGCACAAAACCGGGTTAAGTGGAGAAATATGGGAGAGGCCTTCGCCCTGCAGTGGGTATAATCAGGCTGATGATGATGATGATGATGGCTTTGGTGAGCCGCCCGAAATCGGCAAGACAGCATCTAAAGGACACGCTATGTTCTTCGCCATTTGCCGAGGATGGCTTTTCCTCCCGCATTCGGACTCTGAGAGAAGGGGGAGCATCTTTCCAAGAGGCGCAGGTGAGGCAGCCTTGGCCGTGGTCGACGACTTGCTGCAATTTCTGATGTATGTTTTCAACCTTTTCAGTTGAGGCCCGCTCTTCTTGAGGACTGTCGCATTGTTACGTTCGACGTCCAGGGCGCATGACATGGTTGCAGTAGAGTATAGTAACAGTAACTGTTAGGTGTAGTTATGGCAGATATAGGAAAAAAATGTAAATATGCCGATGACGATGTGTGCGCGCGCAGTTACCGCATTGGCAAAGACATCGAAAGCACGCTTTATCTTTTCGTAACGACACGCCTCTACATATGGTAACATTTTGTACCGTCTGCGTCTTGTGATAAGTCACCAGTGAGATGTTAATTTAATAAAAAAAAAAATGCTATGGTATTACAGCCTTCACCTGTCCCTCCGTAAACGGCAGATCTATCGTCTTGTAAAACAGATGTAACAATGAAGAAACATTAGAATGCTTCTGATTTTGTCAAGCGATTATATTTTAAGTCGCAGGAAAAAGTTTTAACTAAAACATTATTACTTGCTACGGCCGTGGAGGAACACTGTGCGACGGTCATAAATATGGGCGGAGTTTCACTGCAGAGCCCAGACTAAATACCTTCAGGGGTCCGGCCGTATCCAGCAGCTCACATACAAGCATGACAGGGGGAATTAGGCCGTACAAAATGTCACCATAACAAAAGATAAATTAAAACAAAAAAATTTGAAGAGTTGAAATTGACCAATTATACTGCCATTATTAAGTCAGCCTGCTATAAATCAGTAGCCTCGGCAGGGGCTCATTTTCTTTTTTTACATTACCAATTATGTCGTCATTCTGGCGCGGCACCGCACAGAATTTGCACCGTGACGTTTTATAATTAGCGTTCTCAAGTGAAAAACCTTTCTCTCTCTATTTAGATTTTTCTTCTTTTCGAGGTCGAGCAAGCAACCTTCAACTTTGAGTTTAAGGTGAGATCACCTGGGCAAACATGAAACTCAATGCATGAGGTTGAGTGAGGTCAGGAAATGTTAATTGAGGTTGAGGTGAGGTTGGACGTTTTGATGTTAAATGCCCTCCTCTGTCCATGAATCATCATAATATATCTCGGTAATTGAACATAATTCCTGTGTGGAGAGATTGATGACGACAAAGTGTGATGCGGTAGAGGCTTCATCAATAATTTTCTTCTCATAACCGTCGTGCATTCATTAGCCACTGCATCTCGCTCAGCAGTGCACTGGGAGGCCGCGTTGGCCAGCTTGGAGGCAGACGACCAAGTCCGGGCTATCGAACGAGCCCTCAAAGTCGCCAGAGGCCAAGGCCTCTTGGCCACTTGACGTGGCTGAAGACAACAAGCACTTGAAATCCCTCGACCGAAAATAAAGCTTATAATAAAAACATTATAGCCCGCAGCTGGTGTGCGCGCCGTGCGCGTCGTCGCTGCGCTGCGGCTCTTCCTTCGCCCTCCCCTCCTGACTTTAGGGACAGCCTCGGCAACGGAGGTAGGCGACGCCGGAGCGCGCGGATACTGCAAAAACCAAAGAAGAACATTGGGAGCTCCCAATAAACAGTTCGGCTTATGGGCTGCGCCTCAGTGTGTCGCTCTTCCCTACCACTAGCGGAATGGCGTTTGGCTAAGTTTCACTACTTTACTGACCACCGGAGCGTCTTAGTTGGTATAAACAATAAAGTTCAAGCTGTTAAGTGAACCGTGTGTCTTACTTTCAAGCGAAAGCTAAGCGTAGCCAGGGGTATCTAGCTCTTGCTACTCTACCAGGTTTAACGAGAGCTAAACCACTACCATTCTTTTTTTTTTTTTGTGTGTGTGTGTGTGGCAACTGCGCTTGTCACTGCATTCGAAGTATACTTACGCGTAAGCTGAGCAGTTAGCGCCCGATTGGCGGAATTTCCCCGACTTCCACGTGACAACGAAAACAAAAAGCCACAGGACGTTCGCAAGAGGCGAAAATTCCCCCTTTGCCTTCGAAACCGTCGTTCCTCTAGTTCCACGCATAAGTGGACAGTTTATGACAAAGTTGGTGTATGTAAGAGAAATGTTTGAATGTGCAACAGAATGGTCATAGTTTACACACACACACACACACACACACACACACACACACACACACACACACACACACACACACACACACACACACACACACACACACACACACACACACACACACACACACACACACACACACACACACACACACACACACACACACACACACACACACACACACACACACACACACACACACACACACACACACACACACACACACACACACACACACACACACACACACACACACACACACACACACACACACACACACACACACACACACACACACACACACACACACACACACACACACACACACACACACACACACACACACAAAATAGTCGACCTTAAAAAATAAGCGCTCTGAGTTTAAACATGATAGCAAAACTCTCTCACGAATACTTGTTCAAGGTATTACAGAACAGCGTTCTTTTAGCTTTTTTCCTAGTCGCAAAATTATTCTGCCTATGGAATGCACACATGAAGTCGTACGGCAAAAGCGAATTTAAGGGTTTAGGTTGATATGGGAACGATGTCTCTCAAGGCCCCAAACAGCGGTTATATGAAGAAAGGAAATTTTAATTTCTTGGCTTTAATCTTACAGAGATGGCTGCTACATTTTCAAGACCACCTACCACACAGATTTTTTTTTTTTTTTTTCCCCGTGTACATGAATAGCAGACGACGCAGGTTTAGGATATTATCGGTTCCGGCTATCCAGGCGCCTACGTGGCTGACAGACAAAGGAAACAACGGTGAGCACCCAGTATTTATTTTTCAAATTCACCGTGCACATACGCCCTCAAGGATTCCCTCCTATATCTTTGCGATTATATGCCGACGCTCGTCGTCTTTCTGTACGAAACTGCGAGGGCTTGCCTACACTAATCCTCGGCGCCCTTTTTAAATCCGTACTGTAGCTTCGTTCAAAAAACAGCTGCAGCGAAATCAAAATTCTGGTTTTGCTTAGTTAGGTCGTGCTCTAGAAAGCAGTCAAAATGACAAATATTATAGCTAGCTCTCCTGCAAAGATCGCTTTAGGTGCACACCAGCCAGGCCACTGAGGTGAGGCCACCAAGCAGAAAGCAGAGAGAGCAAAAAATGGAGAAAAAAATGAATTTCTTTGTTACAAACGTCCACTGTGGCATCAAGAGTTTCTTTTACCGTAGCAAATCATGAAAAACCACTCCCCCCCCCCCCCCCTTCCCCCTTGTTAACGTTGCCTCCCTCAACGCAGTTCGCCTGGCGCCCGGAATCAGCTCGCGACCCAAATTCCGTTCTGGCTTTGCGAGTGGAGATTGTTTTTCTAGTCCGGTTTGAGCGAAGAACCTGCAGACGTTCACTTTTTCTGATCCAGGCACATATCAGCGCATCGAGACATTTCAGTAAAATATTGTTAGGGTAATAAAGGAAAAGAAAGGCTATTGTTAATTTCCGAAAAGAGCGGGATAAATTCACTGCTTGCAATGCAAATCTGCATCGCAGTGTAGTAGCGCACCGCTGCGCTATGTCCCTTTAATGCGCGATGCGTTACTAACAAATTTCATCGCTATTTTATCATACTTCATGCTGTTTAGGTTATAAACGGGATACTAGCGTAACTGCACTCCCCTCGACCAAGCTACAAGGCGACGGTTACAGAGCAACGGTGAAAACGCGCCGCTCTGTCGCCGCGGGTCCCGTCGCTTCGTGCGGTGTGTACCATGCGGCAACGACAGGCGTCGTCGTCGCGCGAAGCATCGCCAAGGATTGTCGCCTCATACGGTTGCCACTTTATAGTGCTCTAGAATATTCTAGAGCACTATGGCCACTTAAACGAGAGCGCAACTTTGCTTCTGCACTCATCCACGATCAGCCAACCGTAGCAGTCTCCGAGCCGCATACGTAAAGCGCTATTTAAAGAAAAAGTACATATTGTAGCGCCACCGGACGAGAAAAATAAGCACTATGCACGGCGCTTTGAGAAAAAACAAGTTTAAAAACCACTGAATGCGCCTACGTGCGCAGCTTTAGACAATAGATGCCGCACCGGTCGCTTGGAAACGGAAAAGCACGCCTTCATTAAAAGCGGTTCAGTCAAACCCCAATGTGGAACACCTTAAATTTCTTACGACAAACCGTAGCCAAAGCCAACGGAGTCGCATAGCCAACGTTCGCGTATCAAAATATGACTCATGGAAAAAGTGAATAAATATTTTTCAGTTACACCAGAAAGCTTACAATGGCAAAGTATGACAAAAAAAAAAAAAAAAAAAAACCTTGCCTAAAATTTAGGTTTCAAATTCTCCACATTTAGTCAAAATACCTGATAATTCCACACAAAATACTAGGATGAATTGTTCATGAAATTAGGTTTGTGTGCAGAAGAAGAGTTTGGTAAAAACAGTCATTAATATAAATAAAGGCCAACGTTTACCACAAGTGGCTCCTTTTCAAATGTGCATAAAAGTTGGCCACAGTGTGCACACCATAATGAACATAACTGTTTTCTGCCTTACACAGATTTGAAATCCTGTTGCTGTTAGAAAGTAAAATAATAAGCATTCATGAGCTCAAGCAATGTCTTAAATTTTGAGGTTTCAAACTTTTCAGTTTTAGCGAAAATGGAAGTTTACAGTGAAGTATATAACACTGAAATTTTTTCAAACTGCTTACTTTCCGTACAGTAAAAAAAAATAGGTTGCGCATATAATAAATAAATGTTTATCGTAAAAAATTTATTCGTCAAATATGCATGAAAAACTTGCACAAAATTAGCGAACATTGCAAGTAATGTTGGCCACGCTGTAAGCACAAAAGTAACCTAATTTGTACTATTTGACAAAAATTAAAACTTCCACAACAATTAAATCACAAAATAAAATGCTTGTGAGTTGAAACAATGCTTCAATTTTCACAATTTCACCGCTTTCACTTTTAGCGGAAATAGAAGGTCAAAGTTTTGTTTATAACACTGAAGAAAATCTTCTTTTAAAGAACGAAGTTTCTTACGGCAAAAAAATGTTATAACTAATAGTGTTAAATATAAATAAAATGAATTTTATAATAAACGGCAATTTTTCTTTTTTTTAATAAGTATGAAAGTCTGCACACATTGACACAAAAGGGTTTTTGCATATAACGTTGGCAACTATGCCAATATTTTTGTAACAGTTTTTTGTGTTGTTAAAATATTAATGTTTGAAACAATTTTATAATAAAAAATAAATTACCTACGTGAGCTATATCAGCGTCTTAAACTACAAAAACGTCCATCTCGAGGAGCAGAGACACGCTTAGGCGTCTGGCCACCCACCATACAAATCATAAAAATTAAATTCTTAAATTACTACTGTGACGCGCAACAAAGTGCTGATAAACCAAAAAATATTGTTTTTATACATAAACGTAGTAAACAATATGACCGTTACTGCTTTTAGCACCGTACCAATGTTGTGGCTGCCGCCACGTGGCAGCACCGACATGAGCGAACACGCGCTAAATTTGAACGGTCAAGTCGCGTTTACAGATGGACGCCCGCCCAACGGTGCAACACACGTTGTGGGGCTGCCCTGGCTACCAGAACATCAGAAAAAAATACACCTTCCAGGCCATGTCACCACATTCAGTGATTGAACACCAAGCAAAGACGACGCTCGGGCCTGACCCACGCTGCTATCCCTCTGGGAGTTTGCACGTGAAGCAGACACTGACACCGAAATGTGACCTCCTTGACCCTACTACCCCTCTCCCATGAAAAGGCCTTCGTGCCAACTCTATTGATCATTAAAGACTATTCACTCACACGCGGAGAAAAAAAAAAATGCTTGTTGGTTCGGCCGTTTAGGGCGCCCCGGTAGCACTGAACGTTGTAATAATGTTATGAAAATGTTTTTCAAGTTGCGTGGCATTGAAAACATTAGCATAAAATCCAAAATAACCATTAGTATTCGAATGCTGGCATTTTAATGTTATTCTAATTATATCAAAAAACAAATATTTTATGTTGCGGTTGTGCCCTTGGCTAATGGCATGTACAGACGAAGGGGATGTTGTAACATGAGCATTATTTTATCAAGCGATAGCTTGTACAGCTCGTTCAGTTGAAGAGCCGTCGGCGAGTAGTCGTCGTAGTAGTCGGCACCACGTGTCGGAAATAATCGCTTACTGCGTAAAAAAAAAAATCCTATCGTGGTAATTTGGAGTTCTAGTGATTGATGACTGATTGGAGTGATAGGCAATGACGAGGTAACGAAATCATTGTCCCTAACTGATTGCCTCATGAATCAAAGAAATGAAGAAAAAAATGGAAAAAAGGGGCTCACAGATGTCTAAATGCTCAGAATGAAAAGTCAATTCTTGATGATGCTAATTAACAAAATTTAGAGTTTGCAATTGATCAATTAGTTCATTGAAATATTTGAAATGCAATGAAAATGCGTTCACAGGTATCAAACTGCTCAGAATGGAGAGCTAATATTTGCTGATGTTAAGTAGCTCTATAAAAATAAAATAGTGAAAAACATCGTCCACGTGTGTAAAACGCTAGGGCGCCATACCCTTAACGTCAGAGCTATAGTGTCCAATAATTTTTGTTACAATTAAAAGAGGTTGTAATATAATATACATGCGAAAATACAATATTTAAATCATAACTGCACAACATTTGAAATAAATTTTATGCACTGAGTCTCAACACTTTTCCCGTTTTGCTTCTAGTGAGGAAGTTATTAAACTAAGCTTTCTTTTCATTTATACAGTGTTATTTTTAACTGTTTACCGGCCATTGTTTAAATCCCTGTGTGAGATACGTGACTGCGGTCTGTGCACGTGAATTGTACAGCAAGGCGGACATTATCTTCGTGATAGCTAGTGCTCAGTAATTAAGCAGGTAATTAAATAATAAACATTATTTTTGGTTTTAGGTGCCAACATTATATGCAGAACAGTTTTTAAGGAGTTCAGTTTTTAAATTTCCTTTATTGGCAGTGCAGTTGGAAATATTTATTGTAAAAAATACCCACATTTTACCTCGTAAAGGTGGCTTACCGTTATGCACATTGTTAAAATGACGTCACTTTGCCTATTTGATGGCGTAGACGCAGTGAGTGTTAGTTTCGCGACAATACCACGCACAGCACCGCAGCTTTAACGATGTACATACATTGTTGGAAGCCAGCTAAAAATGCGTATTTCGAACTGCGTATATAATGTCCACCTTGCTGTACAATCCACCAGCACAAACTGCACTGGCATATCTCGCACAGAGCTTAAATAACGGCCTTAAATAACGGTCTGAGAATATTTGTGCCGCAGATCGCAAGCACTTCTCTATTATTTTGCCACAAAGCTTTTTATTACACATTTGCCACTATTACCCATGGGACTCCCTGGTGAACCCCTTAGAAATGCATATATGAATGAATGAATGAATGAATGAATGAATGAATGAATGAATGAATGAATGAATGAATGAATGAATGAATGAATGAATGAATGAATCCTTCATTTAAATGAAGGGATGGCTTTCGGCCGCTGTTTGGGTGGTTAGAGAGTTAGGAGGAATGGGAGTGTAACTTCTTCAGGATAGTTCAACCGGTTTCTCGTTGCTTATCATGCTGCCGCTTCTCTCACACTACTCGAAGCAGGCCGCTCTCACTGTCATAGGTGGCAATGGAATGTTGTATTGCTGTGCTTGATAGAATCTGATCTGCTAGGGTGGGCATGTCATCGTGTGGAATATGCGTTATTTTGTTTTTTCCTCGTGAAAACGATGCGCACTGCCATATAAGATGGTTTGGGTCTGCTGTACATTGTTACTGACAGTGGGTAGATAAGCTGTGTTTTAGTATTTCGTGTCTGCCGAGAAACCACTTGTCAAGTATGTGTGGTGTGCAGGCTGCGTTTGTTATTACTTTGTTGAGAAATATCTCTGGTGGTCGAGTGAGCCCTTTCGTGTTGTCAAACACCGGCGTTGGTGTTGCTTCATATAACCTGAGCCTGCTGTGGTGTTTTATTTTGGTGCGTGCATAATCCTTCTGCCAGAGGAGCCTTTAGAGAGCATTGTTTAGCAGGGATTTGAGTCTATCTGGTTAGGCATGGAGCTGGGGTGTGGGGCGTTGTACCTGCCAGGAAGCCCAGCCGCTTGCGTGGGTGTGTTTCCCCCGTCCGTGCCAGTATGTCCCGGTGATCTTTCTTTTCCATCTTCCCGCATTCGCTTTAGGCTCTTTCCGATGTCGTTGGCCAGTGCGTCTTCTGTGGTTGGTGCCGTCAGCTGTGCAATATCGCTGCGTATGGGTTGGTTAAAATTCGATATCCATTGAAATTGTCTCTTGTGGCTGCAGCTGTCGTAATGGTGCTTATGGCTCCCCATATGGCAAGCAACTCAGAGTGTAAAATTGTTCCTGCAGGTAGGTGGCATGTGTGCTGTCCGTTGTGTTGGGGCGCTGCCACACTCATGCTTTCATTTCTAACGGCAGCGTCACTGTAGATGTCTACTATTCTGTTCAGCGGTTTTGCGAGAGCCGTTCTCTGTTCTAAAAGGTGCCCAGCCACCGCGTTCCACCTGCTAGGTCGTAGTGGCCTTAGTGCGATTACCGGCGTCTCCCACGGGGGTTGAAGTCTCTGTCACCAGGGGCCTTGGATCAATGTTGATTCGATAGTCCCATACCATGATCCCTTACGTCGTGTTTTCTCGTCGGGATTGCATTCGTATTTTTGCTTCTTTGATAATGTCTCGTATGCGTGGTATGCTGACCAGCTTAAGCAGCTCTTCATTCATCCAAACTGGTTGAGCGAATGATATCCACAAGAATACCGCATTACATCGAATACGTACACCCTGGGTTGCATCCGGCTCGGGCATGACTGCCTTTGGCTGCTCCGCAGGGTAATCAGCCGCAGGTCTTGCAAACAGGCACCAGATTACATCCTCGAGGTTGATATGCGGAAACCATTGGACAGTGTAAAATAACAGGTAATCCTACAAGAATTAGCAAAGAGGTGTCCCAGCCAAGAAGCATACAACTGGATATGCATACATAAACTTGACTCTATTTGCTGAGAAGTGAGTGTGGGAGTTGCATGTGGTGCTGGGTTTAGGAGTTCAAGTGTTGTCTTGTATGCCGTCACGTGTGGTAGGCCTACATGCCCGCGCAGGGTGCATTACCATTTTCAAGAATGTTGCATTAATTATGTCGTATCATGCTATATTTATGCTATTTAGATGTTTATAGAAAGTTTACTCAAGCGCTTTTTACTAAGACTGCGAAACATTGAAGCAGTGTTAAATTGCTGTTTCTGTCGAATGGTAACATCGGTGAGGGTTGGTGCGAGGGTGACTACGGCGTAGCGCTTTTTCCCAATGGTGAAGTTGTATTAAGAGAAATCGTAGCTTCTGTGAGATATTGTGCCTGTTCTAGCAGCCTCTTCAAAGGTCGTCATTGGAGAGAGGCAAACGCCACGACGCATGCAGACGAACAACTCCGCGACGCAGTCATGTTGTGCCAGAGGTGCTACCTTTCTCCGACGTGCTCGCGCGGCTGCCCCGAGCGGCAAGGTGTCCGTCGTTCGAGATACTGTCGGTACAGGGCTTAAAGTCAGGAGGGTCTCAGGGGTCTGAGACCCCGCGCCAGTATTTAAGAGGGGTCTGAGACCCCCGTGCTCAAATGTTAAGGACTGAATAAATTCTAAACCTCGCTAATAGACATGCACATTATTCCTCTATCCCTTTATCCGGTAGGGTCCCCCTATCCAAACCTCGGGTAGCGCAGTGCCTGTCACTGTCTCTGGTTACGAACTTCAAAAAGTAATTTCTTCCGTCGAACAACATTTACTAGCATTAAGTCTTCTAGATTAAAAGCTAAGGCGTTGATGTGCAAGTGAGCTACATTGTGCGTTTTTCTTTTTTTTTTTTTTTTTTTATCTCGACGACCTAGATTCCGAATAAAGGCCTGGATATCAAGGAAAAGTCACCTCTCCCAAAGTTTGGAACAAATTGGTTCAGAAACGCCTTTTTTTCAAGTCGTTCAAACTATTTTTGAAAACCACTACGACAGACAAGGAAAACGCAAGTAAATTGTTCCGGCTTATACTTTCTCGACGTTAACATAAAAAAGAATTCGAAAACACCACCTTCCCTGCATTTTCAATGACCCAAGAAAATGCGAAAAGATCATATATTCATATGAATTCATTAATATATTGTACACTGTAAAGAATGTGTGTGGAATTATGAAAGTTTCTGTTCCCGCACAGGGAATGTCTGTTATACGCCATTAACTGAAATACGATCGCAAAAAAAAAAAAATTATTTCTCAGCCGAAACCTTAGTTGGAAGGCAAACAATTGGAGGTGCATATGTCGTCTGCTGATGACATTGCCTTGCTAAGCAACCCAGGGGATGAACTGCAAATAATAATTGATGACCTAGACAGGAAAAGTAGAAAGGCAGGCTTGAAAATCAATATGCAGAAGACTAAGGTAATGTTCAACAGCCTCGAGAAGGAACAGCAGTTTACATTAGGTAGCGAAGTACTGGAAGTAGTAGGCGAATATGTCTACTTAGGACAGGTAGCAACCGCAGATCCGGACCATGAAAAGGAAATAACAAGAAGAATAAGATTGGGATGGAGCGCATTTGCCAAGCACTCACAGATTATGACTAGCAGCTTACCGGTATCGCTAAAGAGGAAAGTATATAACAGTTGCATCTTACCTGTACTCACCTGTGGGGCTGAAACGTGGAGGCTAACCAAAAGAGTTTTACTTAAGTTAAGGACAACCCAGAGGGCTATGGAACGAAAAATGGTAGGGTTAACATTAAGAGATATATAGGAAGCGTGCAGAGTGGGTCAGAGAAATAACTCAAGTTACCGACATTCTAGCGGAAATTAAGAACAAGAAATGGACATCGGCAGGAGATGTAGTGCGAAGAGAGGATGACCGTGGATTCACACGACGGACCGAATAGCGAATCGCTCTCACGATTCGCTGTGACGTGGCCCTACGTCAGTGATTTCCGCTGCTTCGCTTCAGTCCGCGAGCAGCAATTCGCGACAAGGTCGAGAGTCCTTTTCACAATTCGGATCCTTCACGGACAAGACATTTTTTTATTTATTTATTTCTCTCGCGGAACGCTTTCCAGCTATGCTCCCGGTGCCCAAGCATAGACAACGTAACATACATTGCACTAAAACGCTGGAGGAAAGCGAGAAGCGGCTTCTGACGACTGACGGCAGTCGTTTCTATTTTGGAGTCGAACTAGCCTGTTTTTGCCTTCATTCGCAGTACATGGTTTTCACAGAATTTACAGTGACAGGCTCTTGCACTGCGCGATACCGAATGCGTGAGTTTAGTGACTGCACAGAGCAGTCGCTTGAATGTATTCATCGCTTTCCTCAAGCGTTTTGGCATTTGGCACGTACCGGGAGCATAGGGGCAGTCCGAATGGTCGTCTTCCAAGGGTTGAAAGCAGTATTTTCATGCAGCTCTCATAGAGTAAGCGCGATCGTTTGCACTGCAGAGAACTGCCTGCGTAGTATACCACATCGAGCGAAACAGTCACCACAATACTTTGGCAAAACGGCGCAGCAGCAGTAGCTGTAGGCCGCCGCAACCCGCGCATTCACCCACCGTCCATGCATCGTCCATGGTAGGCTACCCTCGATAACAGCGCGCCAGAACAAGGCTCTCCTCTCGCGCAGTGCCTGGGAGAAAGAGTAAGTCCGCTCTGTCGTCTGCTATTCTCTCCCACCGTGTGAATGCTCGCCGCGGACGGACGGACCTCGGATCAGAGGTCACGTGACCGATCGCTTCACTATTCGGTCCGTCGTGTGAATCCACCTTTAGGGTAACAAACTGGATTCCAAGGGAAGGAAAATGTAGCAGGGGGCGGCAAAAAGTTAGGTGGGCGGATGAGGTTAAGAAGTTCGCAGGAGTCAAGTGGATGCAGCTAGCACAGAACCGGGTTAAGTGGAGAAATATGGGAGAGGCCTTCGCCCTGCAGTGGGTATAGTCAGGCTGATGATGATGATGATGATGATGATGATGATGATGTCGTCTGCTCCATTTCCTATCGCAAACTGATTTTAGCAGAAGCATGTTAACTTGCAAGCGAAATGGTGTGAAAACCAAGAAGGAATTGCCCGGAGAACGGCTGTGTAACAATTTGGATACAAAAGAAAAAAAAAATAAGGAGTGGGACCATGGTCCGTTAATAGCGACAATGAGCGTACAGTGCGCCAGAAGAGAATGGAGAGTGGCTTCCAGCTACAGTGGTGTCTTTTATGTATGCCGCCGTTCCCCTCGCCGTTTCGGTGGCTAGACAACGGCTATTGCCAGGCCTTTAGGGTGTCATCGAGTACTGCCAGCAACGACACAGAAAGATATATGTTCGTATAATGGCGTCAGTATAAAATGCTGTTCATTGATAAAAAGTGGGGCTTTAGGATATATATATATATATATATCCTAAAGCCCCACTTTTTTACATTTTATTTATTTTTTTTTTACATTTATAACATCATTTTATACTAACCCCATATATATATATATATATATATATATATATATATATATATGGTTGGTTGGTTTGTGGGGTTTAACGTCCCAAAGCTTATATATATATACTGTTGCGAAAAAGAAGATCGGCAATGGTGCGAAAGGTAGCCTTTGCGCTAGGCCAGACATTAAATAATCGTTCATCCTGTCGCCATGTTGTGCCGTCACTTTGCTTGTCACCACGTCACATTTTGGTTGGAGGTGCGGCGTACGTAATCCCCATCCTCGCCTTGGAGCATCGACGCCATCTGTAAGCCGGGACCATCGACAGGGAGCCCTGGGACATCGCCGAGCAGCTTCGCCGCAGCCCTTCCTGCCCAGACCCGACCAACTACCAACGCCCAGCCCTCAGCCCGGATCTGAAGACAAGGAGAACAGACAGACCAACCAGACCCGAGACGAAGGACCCGAAAGACCCAAAGGAACCCGGCATGTACACGCAACCCCCGCCCAGCCGCTCGTCGCGACCTCGAGCCATCGGTCCCATAGACCCATGGTGACAGATGGTTGAACAGCTCCAGGGGAGGCGGATCACCCAAGCATCATCGTGTTCATCGTCATCGTGGTGGCAAGCGCATCATATCTTTTCTTGAACATCTACACCATCACGTCACCATCGACTTGAACGAAACGATCAGGACGATTGCTCGGTGGCCCCGGGAAGTGTTGCGAAGAAGATCGGCAGCGGCGCGATAGGAGCCCTCGCGCTAGGCCAGAAAGAGAAGCTTGAGAATAGAGCGTGTCCTCTCACGGCACGGGCTACTGTCGTTCGGTCAACTTTGTTCTCGTTGCTGACGTATGTTGCCTGCATAACACCTCTGCCGGCACGTACAAAGCTGCAGCTTGAGAGAATCCTCTTCCGCTTCCTGTGGAACGAAATGATAGATCAAATCGGGAGGCCTGTGCTGAAACAGCCTCGGGACAAGAGAGGCCTTGGCATCCCCGACCTGGGCATAGTAACCGCAGTGCTACACGTCAGATGGACCCAGACAGCCCTGAATTCAGACATGTCCCTGACTCAAAGCTTGACCTCGTTCTTCTTAAGCACCCGCCTTCGTCTTTTTTCGCGAAGTACGTTTTCGCACTGTGTTCCCCGTTCTGGCTCTCCTTAGCCCTTCTATGCACAAGCAGCTAACTGCTTGGAGCGACTCAGAGGCCTCCAGGCCGACATAGATATTCTGGCAGTACCATTAAAAGATCTAGCCAATCTTTTGATGCCGAAGCTCTCCCGTTGGTATAGTCAAAAAGATCTGTCTTATATACGTCCAAGCTGGAATCTGATACTGGCAAACTTTTTGTATGCAAGCAGAGCAATGTTCATGTATCGCTTTGCGCGCGGCCGTCTCCCCGTCCGCAGCAGAGCGTTCACACGAGCGAGCTTGCATCCAGTTTGCCCGTTTTGTGGTGGTCGGGAAGACATGGTGCACATCTCTTCACAATGTCTTCTCCCAGCAGCCCTCCTTCGACGAGTGGCTGACTTGTTCAATATTCCAGGAGTGCAGTATCAAACTGTCAGGTACCTCAACCCGTTACCTAGGCATGCTGTGAAGCAGTTTGTGCTCTTGCTCGTTGAGTGCATGTGCCAAATCTGGTCTGCCAGGTGCGCCGCTGCGTATGGACGCAGTGTTCCGGGCCTTCATGAGGTACTCGCACGAGTCCACAGGAAGGTCTGGTTTCACCTAAGCCGTGAGCAGCGTCACCTCAGCGAGCAAGAGTTCATAGACATGTGGAGCAGGCTACCGATTATTTACACAGTCTCGGGGCGTACCATAACAGTGTTAATATGAAGCACTTTAGGGTTACAGTTGTCCTTCAGGACATCCGAGGTCCAAATAAGGTCCGGTCTCTCTGTGTTCGGCCTGCTGTCACAGCGGGGATCTTAAACATAGTTGGCATAGTGCTCGGTGACTGCTGTGTCCGTGTCACCACACGACTGGTCCCTTGCCAGGGTACGGCCGTAATCCCAAAACAAAAACCTCCGCCCCCCGGACATCCGGGAGCAGGGGGACGTGCCGGGGATGATGTATGAATGATGATGGACAGGTAGGTTATGTGAGACCTTGAGGTGCAGCGCCTTCTGGAGCAAAGCCTCCTCCCATCTGACAACGGCACATTAAATCATCGTTCATCCTGTGGCCATGTTGTGCCGTCTCCTACCCTTGCTGGTCACCACGTAACAAAATATATATTGTTACGTGGTGGCATGACAAACGATGGAACACGGCGACACAAAAGAAACAGAACGACGTCATGACATGACGATGAATTATGCTTTAATGGCAAGCGGGCCTGGCGCGAGCGCTCCGCCTAGCGCCACTGCCCGCTTCGTCATCTTCGTAGCATTATATATATATATATATATATATATATATATATATATATATATATATATATATATATATATATATATATATATATATATATATATATATATATATATATATATATATATAAAGGAGCGAACAGCCTACGAGTGCGAGGCAAACGTTCGTTTCTTTTTTCGTTTCTACTGTTGACATTTGCAGGAATTTCGTCTTGTGGTGATTATTGGAATAAAGAGCATTAAATGCAAAGCGCAGGAAAAACAACGCACCGATGGTGGGAGTCGAACCCACGACCTCCGAATGTCGCGTTCAGTGCTCTGCCAACTAAGCTACGTCGACGGTGAAACATCCTGTAATACGGCTAGCGTCAAGTAGCCCGTGATCATTAGGTAGGGCGGCAGCTGGGCTACAGCCCTCTCACGCTATATATATATCTATATATATATATATATATATATATATATATATATATATATATATATATATATATATATATATATATATATATATATATATATATATATATATATATATATATATATATATTGTAAGAATGGGGGGTTTATTCAGTAGATCAACAGGACTTGATCAGCAGGACTGAGCAGATCAGCGGCGAACACAGTCAGATCCAGCACGCGCAGCGATCACGATGCTACTGACTGGCATGTTCCTTGTGCACTTCTTCCTCTTCACAATTACCCGCGGGACGAAGAGGAGACATCCTGGCGACTTACGGCGTGAGCAAGACGGCAGGGTAGTAATAGGGTTTGAGGCGCTGGACGTGAACAATCTCGCGTCCGCGCCGGCGTAGATCATGGGACGGCGTAACATGTTCCACCACGTAATTAACCGGAGAGGTGCGCTCCAGAACACGGTATGGGCCATGGTATTTAGCAAGAAATTTTGAGGATAGTCCAGGGGCAGTGGAAGGTATCCATAGCCACACAAGAGCGCCAGACGAGAAGTGCGGTGTCGAGTGTTGGCAGTCATGGTTGGATTTATGGCGGTACTGGGTGCTAGCCGTGAATGCGCGGGCGATTTGTCGACAGTCTTCCGCATGCTGGGCTGCTTGAGACGCAGGTGTATACTCTGATATGTCTGGCTGATACGGGAGTATGGTGTCGAATTTAGCATAGGGGTGACGGCCGTAGAGGAGAAAAAAAGGAGAGAAGCCAGTAGTAGACTGCGTTGCGGTATTGTATGCGTACGTGACATACGGAAGGACGAGGTCCCAGTTTGAGTGGTTGGAGGAGACGTACATAGAGAGCATGTCGCCAAGGGTACGATTGAAACGCTCAGTGAGGCCATTAGTCCGGGGATGATAGGCGGAGGTGGTTCTATGAATAATGTTGCACTTGGTGAGCAAGGCTTTCACAACGTCACTCAAGAAAACGCGTCCTCTGTCGCTGAGCAGCTCTCGAGGTGCGCCATGGCGAATAACAAATCGCTGCAAAATGAAGGAAGCTACTTCTGACGCTGTGGCAGATGGAAGTGCGGCGGTTTCTGCATACCTCGTCAGATGATCAACGGCTACGATAGCCCAGCGGTTGCCGGCCGCAGTGTAGGGAAGCGGCCCGTACAAATCAATGCCGACGCGGTCGAAAGGACGTGGTGGGTTGGGTAACGGCAGCAACCCTCCAGCAGAATGTTGAGGAGATGGCTTGCGAGGTTGACAGGTGAGGCATGAGCGAACGTACTTGAGTACAAAGGTGTACATACCCCGCCAGTAGTAACGCAGCCGGAGACGAGTGTATGTCTTGAAGACGCCCGCGTGACCGGATTGTGGGTCAGCGTGGAAATAGTCACAAATTTGCGAACGTAGCTGCCGGGGGATAACTAGCAACCACTTGCGGCCATCTGCGCAGTAGTCGCGGCGGTAGAGGAGATTATCACGAATGGCGAAGTGGGAAGCATGGCGGCGGAGAGCACGCGATGGAGAAGCAGCTGTAGGATTGGAGATAAAATCGAGGATAGAGTTTATCCAAGGATCTTGCCGCTGCGCTGACGGCATGTCATTGATGTGAAGCGATGGCGGGGAATCGTCGGAAGGGGAAAGGCTCGCGACCTCAGCTGTAAGGTGGGTTAGCGGGAAGGTGCATCAGCGTCGTGATGTTTGCGGCCAGAGCGGTAAACAACGCGGACATCATATTCCTGAAGGCGAAGAGCCCATCCTGCCAGTCTGCCGGACGGGTCTTTCTGTGAGGAAAGCCAGCAAAGCGCATGGTGGTCCGTCACTACGTCAAAAGGGCGACCATAGAGGTAAGGGCGGAATTTAGTAAGAGCCCAAATAATCGCTAAGCATTCTCCTTCAGTGACAGAGTAATTGGATTCAGCCTTCGTGAGTGTACGGCTAGCATAGGCGACCACGTATTCAGTATGACCTGCTTTGCGCTGAGCGAGCACAGCGCCGAGACCAATACCACTGGCGTCTGTGTGGACCTCAGTAGGCGCTGTGGGGTCGAAGTGACGTATGACAGGCGGTGCCGCGAGGATGTGTCGTAAAGCATTGAAGGCATCGTCGCACGCTGGTGACCACGACGAAAGGTCGGAACTGCCGGACAGAAGTTCTGTCAAGGGAGCAGCAATGGAAGCAAAATTCCTAATAAAGCGGCGAAAGTAAGAGCACAGCCCGAGGAAGCTACGTAGATCTTTGATGGAAGTCGGTTTGGGAAAGGCTGTTACGGCACGAAGTTTGGCAGGGTCTGGAGATACACCTTCTTTGGAAACAACGTGGCCGAGAATGGTGAGCTGGCGGGCGGCAAAACGACATTTTTTTTTTCAAATTCAGCTGCAGTCCGGCATCAGATAGGCAGGTCAAAACGTGCTTCAGACGGTAGAAGTGTGTGTCAAAGTCACGAGAAAAGACGACAATGTCATCGAGGTAGTGGAGGCATGTCTTCCACTTTAGGCCACGCAAAATGGTGTCCATCATCCGCTCAAATGTTGCCGGAGCATTACAAAGGCCAAACGGCATAACTGTGAATTCGTACAAGCCGTCGGGAGTTACAAAGGCAGTTTTGGGACGATCAGCCGCTTCCAAGGGGACTTGCCAGTACCCGGAACGTAAATCTAGGGAAGAAAAGAGTTCGGCGCCTTGCAAACAATCGAGAGCGTCGTCGATGCGTGAGAGAGGATAGACGTCCTTTCGCGTAGTAAGGGCGGCGATAATCGACACAGAAGCGGATAGAATCATCTTTCTTTTTTACAAGGACAACAGGTGAGGCCCAAGGGCTGCTTGAGGGCTGAATCACGCCATTCTGGATCATTAGGTCGACTTGCTCTTCAATAGCCTGGCGTTCGGTTGCAGACACACGATAGGGGCGCTGTCGTAGTGGTGCGTGGGTGCCGGTGTCGATGCGATGAGTGACTGTAGAAGTTTGACCTAAAGAACTTTGATGAGAGTCGAAGGAGGAGCGAAAGTGATGTAGTAGGCTCAAAAGCTGAGTGCGCTGCTCTGGGGGAAGATCGGCATCGATGGAACGGAGGAACAAGTCTGTAGAGGGGGGAGCGGGCGCAGGTGAAGGGGGGCTGAGCGCAGTCACGGCACAGTGCGGCGCGTCGTCAGGTTCCTCACAGATCAGAAGGGATGCGATTGGCTGGATACTTCCGAGGCATTCGCCATGGCGCAAAGCAGTAGGGGAGTTAAATGGGTTAGAGACCCATAACATGGACAGGCCAGCGGAAATAGCGAGCACTGCGTAGGGCAATGGAAGGCACTTGCGGCGCAGGAAAGTATGGGCTGGTGTGAAGAGAACGGTGTCATCGCTAATAGATGCACAAGCGACACGAACAAGCACTGAAGAGCAGGGAGGAAGGTCGATATCTTCGGCGACGAGGGCTTTAGCACCGGAATTTGATTGATCAGCGTCTGGTAAGGCATCGGGCACAGTCGAGAACCCCACTTCAGCTCGAGCACAATCGATAATAGCAGCATGACGCGACAGGAAATCCCAGCCTAAAATTACAGCGTGCGAGCAACTTGGCAGCACGACGAACTCAATCGTATAAAGGGAATTCTGGATAACTACTCGAGCGGTGCACGCTTGATATGCTGAGCGCTGGCCGTTCGCAACGAAAGTCCCGCAATTGGCGTCTTCACTTTCTTTAAAGTGCGACATAGTTTTGCGTCCATTACCGAAATCGCAGCACCAGTGTCAATTAGAGCCATGACAGCAACACCCTCGACGAAAACTTCAATTAGGTTTGTCGGCGACAGATGAGGACTTGGGAAGTTCGACTGGGTCGCAGTTCTCGCCTCAGGAACTGCAGCCTCTAGTTTTCCTCATGTGAAGCGTTCTGTCGACGTCGCATCGGAGAGATAGAGCGGCGTCGCGGCGACGGTGAACGGCGGTCGGACATGGCTGAGCGGTCTGAGGAGAAATGAGGGTGGGATGGAGGCTCAGTAGGCGCGGAATACTGAGGCGTCGGAGACCAGTATGCAGAACCATGAGTAGGTGGTGCCGACACCGGGAGACGGTTGCGGCAATAACGAGAAATGTGTCCGGCAAGCCCGCAAGTGTAACAAATTGGTCGGTTATCCGTCGTGCGCCAGGGATTACGTGGTCTTGGAGCCGGTCGCATAAACTGCGCAGGTTCTCGCGCAGGCGCAGGAGGCGGCTGAACGTAGGCAGGTGGCGGTGGAGCATATGTAGGTGGCGGTCGGGCCGCAACAGCCGCATATGTTAACGGCGCTGTAACAGGCATGGGTTGAGGGGCTGGAGGAGGAGATTCAGCTACCTGTTCTTGAATAATGTGGCGCAAACTGGGAGCTAGGTGTGAGGAAGGTTCTTGATGGCAGGATATAAGGGAGAGCTGTCGAGCAACTTCTTCCCGAATGAAGCTCTTAATTTGTGGCAGGAGCGCAGAATGTTCGCCTGCATCTGTCAGGCCAGCAAGGGACTCAGAGTGCATGGTGTTCGCGCGAGTTATGGCCCTTTGTTTCCGCAGTTCATCATAACTTTGACACAGTGTGACCACTTCCGCGACGGTGCGGATATCTCGAGCCGACAGCATCTGAAAGGCATCGTCATCGATGCCTTGCAGAATGTGCTTGATCTTCTCGGCCTCTGACATGTGTGGGTTAACGCGCTTGCACAAGTCGACGACGTCCTCGATAGAGCTCGTGAAATTTTCGCCAACTTGCTGAGACCGCGTACGCAAGCGCTGTTCAGCGCGGAGTTTCCTCACAGCTGGTCGGCCGAAAACTTCAGAGAAGCTAGCTTTAAACGCGGACCATGATGGAATGTCCGCTTCATGGTTTTGAAACCATAGGATTGCTACGCCGGTGAGATAGAAAATGACGTTGCTTAACTTTGTTTCCGCGTCCCATTGGTTGTAAACGCTCACTGGTTCATAGGATGTGAGCCAGTCCTCGACATCGTGGTTGTCAGTGCCGATGAAGATGGCGGGGTCTCGCTGGGTGAGGGAGCCGGGACAGATGATGGCCGAGCCAACTTGTACGGCTTGGTGGTTGACGTCTTCAGGCATCGCAGGAGGTGGTAATGTACGGCTGCGGAGTACCCAGCCCCTCCACCAAATGTAAGAATGGGGGGTTTATTCAGTAGATCAACAGAACTTGATCAGCAGGACTGAGCAGATCAGCGGCGAACACAGCGGCAGCGAACACAGTCAGATCCAGCACGCGCAGCGAACACGATGCCACTGACGGCATGTTCCTTGTGCACTTCTTCCTCTTCACAATATATATATATATATATATATATATATATATATATATATATATATATATATATATATATATATATATATATATATATATATATATATACATAGGTGTGTGCGAATAAGAATGGTAATCGAGGTCCCATGGCCATTTTTTTGTTTTCTATAAATTTTATATGGGGTGGGCAAATGTCTTGACACAAAGCAAAAGGCTTTAGTTTTGCAATATACGGCGCAATTTTCTCGGAAAAAAAAAAATGTATATCACTACAGGTAGAAAACGCTGTTTTTGCCATTTCAAAAAATTGCAAGTTTGGAGACCTGCTGCTAGAGTACTCAAATTTTGTCACCTATACTTTTTTTAGCCACTAAATCTATGCAACTATTACTTTTATGGGAGGTATTAAAAACATGTTTTTGTTGCAGCAGTTGATTTAGTGAAAAGTCACAAACATTGCTCCAGAAGCAACGCGCTACAGAAATGTCCATTTTCAACCTTAAACACGGGAATGATCTGTTATGATATTAGGATTAGGTGGTTTTTCTATTTATTATTAAGATAATTTTCTTAATTTCAGGCAAAATTTGGAGATCAATATCAAGCGTCTCTAGCAGAAACAAGACAGTGTGTGTCGGGGGGCCCCGCGTATGACAGTAGACGTGCTGGATGAGGACGAGTCTTCTCGTCGGCGTAATATTCGCTTTGCTTTCTTGCTAAGCACCGGCACGAACCCATCGTCGTCGGTCGAAGAGTCATCACTAGCAGCCGAGTACAATACAGTGGCCTGGCTGCTGTGTCACTCGAGTGGTAAAGGCGCTTCCTCTGGGCGACCGCTGCCGACGCACCGAGGTCCAAAGGAGGCCCATGAGTGTCTGCTTGCATCGCCGCGCGAAAAAGGGACCGGCGCCTCCCGGATATGGCACAAATTGCAAAAAAAAAAGAAAGAAAAAAATAGCGGAGACGGGAACGCAGCGTTCTGGTAGTGAACAACTTCTTCCTCCTTCCCGGAGGATCAGAGCGTGCGTTCGTAGCCTCGTGCACATGCACGAGCCGTCACAGCTGCTGCTGCCGCCGGAGGATCAAAGCGAGCTCATCGACTGTATGCGTCAAGGCGGCAGCAGCAGCTGTGACGGCTCGTGCGCGTGCACGAGGCTGCGGACGCCAGTGAGTGACATTTTCTAGACACTGCTGACGGCGCCATGCCGGCGTCGAATGGTCAAACTCTCAGTTCAGTTCAGTCGTTCAGTCGTGTTCGACTCTTCGTGACCCTATGGACCATGTCACGCCACGCTTTCCGGTCTCTCACTATCTTCCTAACATCACATAACTTCATCTGCAGTGCCTCGAGGATGCCATCTAACCATCGCGTTCGCTGCCTACCCCTTCTCCGGCGACCCTCAACCTTTCCCAACATCAAATCTTTCTCCAGCGACTCCTCTCTTCTCATCAGATGACCAAAGTAGCTGAGCTTTAACTTCCTCCAATGAGCAGTCCGGGTTTATGGTCGACATTATCGACTGATTTGATCTTCTGGCAGTCCAAGGAACTCTCAAGAGTCTTCGCCAGCACCACAATTCAAACGCGTCAATTCTTCGGCGGTCAGCCTTTTTCACAGTCCAACTCTCGCATCCATACATCACAACTGGAAAGACCATAGCACGAGTTATACGGATCTTGGTTGGCAGACTAATGTCTCTGCTCTTTACTAGGCGGTCAAGGCTAACCATTGCTCTCTTTCCCAGAAGCAGGCGTCTCCTAATTTCATGGCTGCAGTCTCCTTCCGAGGTAATCATGGAGCCCAAGAACAGAAAATCTGTCACAGCTTCCACTTCTTGTCCATTGATGCTCCAGGACTTGATAGGGCAAAACGTCATGATCTTTGTCTTTTTAATGTTCAGTTTAAGCCCAAACTTCTCACTCTCTTCTTGTACGCGCATCAGAAGTCTCTTGAGTTCCACTTCACTTTCTGCCATTAAAGTGGTATCATCCGCATATCTAAGGTTGTTGATACGTTTTCCAGCAATCTTCACTCCAGCTGAAGATTCGTCCAGGCCGGTCTTCCTCGTGATGCACTCTGCATATAGGTTAAATAGGCAGGGTGACAGTATGCAGCCTTGCCTCACTCCTTTCTCAATCGGAAACCAATCAGTAAGACCATGCCCAGTTCTGACTGTGGCCTCTTGACCTTCATACAGGTTCCTGAGGAGACTGATGAGGTGAATTGGAACTCCCATCTCTTGGAGAGCTTGACACAATCTGCTGTGATCTACGCAGTCAAACGCTTTCGCATAGTCAATAAAGCAGAAGTAGATGGGTTTCTGGAACTCTCTTGCTTTTTCCATGATCCAGCGAAGGTTGGCAGTTTGGTCCCTAGTTCCTATGCCCTTGCGAAAGCCAGCTGCATGCCGATATTTGGTATTGTGGCACGTAAAGCTGCCCATATATGGATAGCCACCGACGACTCCCTTCGGACGAGACTTGCGGAAGGGCAAAAGCCGCGGGGGAGCTAAGAAAGGCAGCCGGCGGCCACGGAGACCGGTCAACCAACAATGGAGCGAAGGGCATAAAGAAGGAGGCGAACGGAAGTACGAAGGAGAGCAATCGCAGGCAGCGGACAAGACGGTCGAACAGAAGACGAGCAGGGCAGAAGACTGGGGCTGCGCCACGACCTTGGAGCCCGTGGTCTTGCAGCCGTTCAAGTTCGGCCCCTGTCATCCTGCCTGCACGCCTGGCAACTTATCCCACCGCCAGCCGGAAATGAAGGAAGCAGCGGCAGCCCTCAGCCTTCCACCACCTGGCCGTGACGAACACCCAGCCCTTATTCGGAGCCCCTGCAGCACCACGCCGAGGCATCAACGCAGCCCAGTGACGGCAAGCCGTAAGCGATATTGAGCCAGATGTTTTAATTAAATATGTTTAAAATTATATCCCGAGTCTGTGCCTGCATCTCCTCATGCCCAGTGGGGTCCACACTTAAGTCATTGGGCAAAAGCTCGACTGTACACCCAGCGAGAGGAGCTCGAGGCATTGACAATTTGGTTAAAAATGGAAGGAACCCAGTCTAGTACGTGCACACCCCTTCGGGGCAACCGTATATTCTTTAGCTAGCATGGTAGACAAATTCACTGGTGGCGATAAAGGGTCGTCTATCACAGAATTTTTCGATGTATTAGAACAAGTAGGAAAGATGGGCGGTTAAGAACAGCAGCTGGGGATGGCGAAATCGTCGAATTTCCGGAGCAGCATATGGTTTTGCCTGGAGAAATGCGGGAGTAAGGAACGCGAGAACATTTGAGGAACTTAAAACACTATGGTGTTCAAGTACTTTGACAGGGATCCTCTCAGTGTTAAGCTCCGCAAGTTTTTCAACGCTGGACAGAAGCCGACCGGGAAACGAAGCACGCGCGTTTGCTTCCCATCTTCGCTTCCTTGGTAATGAATGACATTCTAGCGCGAGAGCCAGGGCCTGCTAGTTGTAAGCAAAAGCACGCCAAAGAGCTGCTTCTTGAGGATATGAAGTGCCAGTATATCACCGAGCTGAGGGATCCAGTGAGTGGGTTTGTCCTGTCGAAGGCGCCAGCTACTTTTGCAGGGGCTGTTGAGGCAGCCGTAGCCTATGAGCGCAACGAGTTGTCAGTCTCCAGTGCGGAAAACGTGAGGTTGGTAACAGAGTCAAAACGCGTAAGCGCAGACTCAAGCATAACCTTGCTAGCCGATAGGTTACACGGAGCCTTAGGTTAGACCGACTGGAGGCGCTCCTTGCGGAAGGATTAAGATCAAAGAAGAGAGGCGATTTCCGGATCGTGAAAGGCTGCAGATTCGCTGATATGGCTGTCGCGGTTGAGGGCACGTAGCTAGAAACCGTCCAAGGATAAACCGCGAGTTTGATATGACAAACGAGCAGCAGCTTACGCTGACCGAGGCGGAACAAAAAACTACAGTACCAAAAAACGCGTAGAGTCCCCCCGCAGCCGCCGAGTCGGTTGTGGGGGAGCGCCCTAATAGCTGCGTTATTGAAAGCGTGTTGGGAGAGTCCTGCCCAATTACCAAATTTGTGGTGAATGGGGTCACTTCAATCTGTTGGTCGACTCTGGCTGCAGGATAACCCTCCTAAAGCAAAAGTTTTTCGATCTGCTGACGAGGAAGGCAGATAGGCAGGTGCATGAAGCCCGACAATATCCTATTGTAAGGTTTTTGGGGATCACAGGAGCGGATCTCGAAACTGGAAGCTGGCACCTTTTCCGATGTACTATCGGAAACGAAGCGTTGGCCATCCCAGCTATATTTCTTCCGACGCTGTGTAGCTACCAGATGAGATAGCGGGTCTCGTGGGTCAAGACATGCTGCGGCAATATGGCTTCGATCTCATACTAAGCCAGTCTTTCCTGCCGCGGGCATCTGATAGCATTAGAAAACCGAGAGACTGAGTATGTTGCACGTGTGGACTATGCGGAGCAGCGCGCGGAAAAGTCGCCAAAACACGCGGGAGTTAGTGTTCGGACAACAAGCTATCTCGGTCAGAGATAATATGTGTTGGCGCGGTTTCGGCTCACATTGATGGACACATAGGAGTGCTTGAACTTATAGCAGGGCCCTCAACAGAACTGAGTGTCGTGGACTGCGTTGTCACGGTAGGGTCAAAGAAAAGGGTTCCTGTCCGTTTGTGTAACTATACTCGCAAGAAGGGCTCCACTTGCCGAAAAACAAAAACGTAGCTACATTTACTACGGCTGAGGAGGATGAGATGGGTGCCGCAGTTTCCTCCACAAGGCTCGTCAGTGAAGGGAAAGTAAAGAAGCGATCCCCCATTTCGACCTCTCTCATATCGAGAGCCAGGAGCGAGATGGAGCTGAGATTCTCCTACATAGTTACTCCGATGTATTCGCTGCATCAAAGCTGGGCTTGGGAAGGTGCGGAGTGATTAAGCACCGTATTTTCACCGGCACTCACCGCCAGTGTACCAACGGTCCTATAGAATTCCTTACTCACAAAGAGAGGAAATGGACAAGCAGGTCCAGGAGTTGATCGAGGAAGGCATTGTTGAGCGCTCCAAATCCCCGTGGGGAGCGCCGACGCTTCTATAGTTGAGAAACCCGACGGTTCAATTCGATTGGTAATATATTACCGGCGATTGAATTCCGTTACGAGGATATACCCCTACCCCCTGCCACAAGCACAGGAAACCCTCGCGCAGCCGGGGTCAGGCAAATATTTTACGGTTGTCGCCCTCGCATCGGGGTTCTGGCAGATAGAAATAGATCCGCAGGATGTCGAGAAAACCGCATTTAGCACCCCACCTGGCCATTTTCAGTGGAGACGCGTACCGACCCAGCCCTGCCGTCTGGTAGAGAACCGCGGACGTAATTTTGGCTGGTCTGCTGGAAAAGAGGTGCTTCGTCTACAATGACGATATCATCATTTATAGCAGCTGTTTGCTGAGCACTTGGAGGTAGTCGAGGAGGTGCTGATCAGACTTAATATTGAAACCTTCGAAGTGCCAACTTCCCCGCAGCAGGTCAGACGCATTGAACATAGTGTAACGGATGAAATGGTTTTAATACAGGTGAACTTCGTATGAAGGACGAACGCACATGGCTCAGAAAACCCGGATCAGTCTGCGCGCGCCTCGCTTCCTCTTCTGATTCTGCTGCTTCTATGTGCGCCGCTACGCGGCGTAACAATTCCCTCCGGGCAAACCATTCTCGTCCTCGAGAAAATTAGGCAGATCGAAGATGGCAGCGCTTCAGGCGAGCCACGTGGACAACTTGTGTCTTGCGGGATCGGCGGTTATCCGTCGTGACTTTGGCGATGACGTAATTCACGTCATTCAGTTGGTCCAACACGACGAAGGGGCCATCGTACTTGCAGAGAAACTTCTCATGTATTCCTCGCTTGCGAATAGGCGTCCAAAGCCAGAAGTAGTCTCCAGGGTAGTAAGCAACTGCACGATGATGCAGATCGTAGTGTTCTTTAGAACGGCTTTGAGAAGCCAGTGTGCGTAAGCGGGCTATACGACAGGCTTCTTCGACACGGCATAGTATCTAGGAAACAGACGCATCGTCGTTGGGGGAAAATGGGAAGATGGTGTCTAAGAAAACATGCGGAGTTCTAGCATAGAGTAAATAGAAAGGAGAATAGCCGGTAACATCATGATTTGCAGTGTTATAAGCGTACGTCACATACGGTAGCACTGCATCCCAGTTGCGATGGTCAGACGAGACGTACATGGACAGCATGGTTGTCAAGGTGCGGTTGGCGCGCTCGGTGAGACCGTTGGTCTGCGGATGATACGGTGTCGAGTGTCGGTAGTGTGAACCACAAAGTCGGAGCATTTCTTCCGCGACATCAGCAGTGAATTGCCGACCACGATCACTTATAATAACACGGGGTGCGCCATGGCGAAGAATAACGGAATGCAATAGAAACGACGAAACATCAGCAGCCTTTGCGGTAGCGAGAGCAGCGGTCTCCGCGTATCTGGTAAGATAGTCAACGCAGACGATAACCCAGCGGGGCAGCCTGCGCGCATCCCTCCCGCGCGGAGAACCGCGGAGGGATGCGGAGAACCGCGCATCCCTCCGAAACACCGCGCGCCGCGGAGGATGAAAGGGACAAAAGTATTCCTTCTCCTCCGAGGATGAGTAACCCAAACGGGTTGCTCGATAGCGCCGCGTTTTCCTCTTCCCTCGGCGGGAGCAGGAGCGCACCGCTCGGCGTCGCAGACGCGACGCTCATTGGCCGAGAAAGGACAAAGGGCAAGATGCGCCGAGATTGGCGGGAACCGGCTAACGCCGACGGGAGAAGACAGCGAGCCGCGACAACGGAAGGACGCAAGGTAAATACCTCCCCGCTATACTTCTTTGTTGTCGCCATCTTGCGCTTCTAACTGTCAGGCCCCATCCAAAAGGATAGGGTCGCCAGCAAGATCTTCACCAGCGTTCTTTTGGGAAGACCCAATAAATATCTGGTCCCGGGCAAAGTCCTGTTCTGTGTTGTGTCGTACTTCGCATTACCACTTTGCGGCCGTGAGAACGGCTGCCCGTGGTGTGCGATTGCGGGAGCTCGGTGTCTGCGGCCTAGACCTCAGAAGAGGCTCGACGGCTTAGTAAGGACCCCCACAAGCCCTCTAGAGTCTTTGGAAAAGGACCGAGCAGGTCACTTCCAATCTTTTCAAATGTGAGTTAGGTGGCTTGACGGGTTGTAAAGGTCCGGCCAACGTGGTGGTGCGTGCCTTCAGTCGTTGGCATTGTTCACATGTCGCAACGTATTGCTTGGTTGTCTTATAAATATGTGGTCAATAAAAACGCTGGCGAATTCGGTGCAGGGTACGACAGAAGCCTAGATGTCCAGAGGTAATATCATCGTGTATGGCATGCAAAACTTGTGCCCGGAGCCTTTTTGGGACGACCAAGAGGAGGGCAGCACCGTCAACTGAGTAGTTCTTCTTGAACAAAACGCCGTCTTCGATGGTAAATTGCGTTGCCTTTGCTCTTCCTTCTGCCTCTTGTATAAGAGGCTGTAGCGACCGGTCGTTGCGTTGTTCTCGCCTAAAGGTCGCCATACTAGGAAACGTCGACGCGATTTGGGCTAAACAGCCGTCGAAGCCGTCCTCATCGTAAACGGAAGTCGGCAATGGGTGCCATGACGAGCAGTCTGCATCACTGTGATGTCGTCCACTCTTGTACGCGACACCAAAGTTGTATTCTTGTAGGCGTAATGGCCAGCGCGCCAGACGACCAGATGGATCGCGAAGTTCGATGAGCCAGCATAGCGAATGGTGGTCAGTAACTATGGTGAAGCAGCGTCCATATAGGTATGGTCGGAACTTGTGCATAGCGAACACAACTGTGAGGCACTCCAATTCGGTAACTGTGTAGTTCCGTTCACATTTTGTCAACGTGCGGCTGGCATATGCAACAACGTGCTCATCCCCACTATGCAGATGCACTAGCACCGCCCCAAAACCGACGCCACTGGCGTCAGTGTGAACCTCCGTCACAGCAGAAGGGTCGAAGTGGCGCAGCAGGGGTGCTGAAGTTAGAGAAGACTTGAGCAGATTGAAAGAGGATTCGCACTCTGAGGTCCAACAAATTGCGAATCCTTGTGCACTAGAGAAGTAAGGGGGCGGGCAAGTTGCGCAAAACCAGCAATGAAGCGACGAAAATCAGAAGAGAGGCCAAGAAAGCTCCGAAGACTTTTCAGGTTGCGTGGAGTTTCGAAGTCGCGTACTGCAGCAATCTTCTGCGGATCCGGCCTGATACCATCATCGTTGACGAGGAATACAAGAACTAAAGTTTGTCGCTCAACAAACTGGCACTTCTTCGAATTCAAAATGAGGCCCGCTTTTCCAATGCATTCAAGAACTTTGTGGAGCCTCTCATTGTGCTCTTGGAAGGTCTTTCCAAAAATGATAACATCATCAAGGTAACACATGCATATTTCCCATTTGAGGCCACTAAGGATAGTGTCCATAAATCGCTCGAACGTCGCGGGAGCGTTGCATAATCCAAAGGGCATTACATTAAATTCGTGTAAGCCATCTGGTGTTACAAAAGAAGTCTTCTCACGGTCGGATGGATGTAGAGGAATTTGCCAATAGCCAGATCGCAAATCAACAGAGGAGAAATATGATGCAGACAGTCGACAGCGTCATCAATGCGAGGTAACGGGCATGCGTCTTTCTTTGTTACCGCATTCAAACGACGGTAGACTACACAAAATCGCCAAGCATTATATTTTTTTCGCACCAGGATCCCAGGTGCGGCCCACGGACTCGAAGATTCTCGGATGATTCCTTTCTGCAGCATTTCGTCCACCTGTTCTTGAATTATCTTGCGCTCTGCCGGGGAGACTCTGTAAGGTTTTTGGCGAATAGGAGGTGCGTTTCCTGGGTTAATTTTGTGCCGTAGCCGAGAAGCTGGAAAATGGCTACCCGATCCGTTTGAGGCAAAGTCGTACACTTGGGCATGAGTTCTCAAAATGTTTTGCAGAATACGACGTTCACTAGATGGGAGCGATTTGTTGGCCATGCCCTCAAACTCAGCACAATATTGAAACTTGTCTTTGGCGGCTCCTCTGCAATCGGAAATAATTCCAACGGTATGAGTCACATAATTCTCAAATCTAGCGAGTGTCAAACAAGAAAGAAGACGAACAGGTTCTTCTGACACGTTCACAGCCCAGGAGTATGCGCGACCATCCTCCGCCTCTACGACGGAGCGTGGCACCAAAATATTTATTTTTCGCTCCATTCGAGACATCTGGCTCGACGACTATTGAATGTTTACCCATGAAGGATTCAGATGACTTCACGGGGAGAAACGTCGTCGTCATAGCAGGCAGCAGCACATCTTCCTTCAAGGCGAGAACTCCCTGATGACTCTGAGACATGTTATCTACTAATGCGGGGATAATGTTCGGCTGCAAACAAATTTCACCGGCACTTCAGTCTAAAGTCGCACCACACTCGCGCAAAAAGTCAACACTCAAGATAACGTCATGTGTGGCACGTCTCAATACAACGAATTCTGTCCTATAGCACTCGTCACCGATTACAACTGAAACTGAGCACAGGCCAACCGGAACTAAAGTCTCACCCCCAACTCCACAAAACGTAGTGTTTTTGTCCCACACAAACATAACTTTCTGTCGAAGGCGGTTCTTACATAAAAGGTTCATAACTGACACAGCGGCACCATGGTGCCGCTGTGTCAGTCAACGCATCCGTTTTAACACTGTCTGTACGCACTGACACTTTGTTCTTTAGCGTGACGATAAGTAGAGGTATGCGTGCAATTGACCGTCCGGCGACCTTACCTCCATCGGTCGCACCACCTAGTTTCCCAGCGGTGGAGAAACACAGCGGCGACGTGGGGATGGCGAACAAGGTTGTCGCTGCAGTAGGGGAGTGATGCTGCGATCGGACACAGGGGAGTCATTCCGTGCATGGCGTTGAGGGGAAGAAGGCCGATAGAAGGTAGCGGGTGGCTGCTGCTCCCACTGGGCACCATTCGTGAAGCGCTGTGCTCGTTGGACAGGGGGTCGGGTAATTTGACGACGCGGGCAAAAGCGGAAGATATGTCCGCTGCCCCTACAGCCGTAACATACTGGTGGCTGGCGGTTCTGCTAGTTCACTTCAGGGTCCCTTGGAGGCCGAGATGGGGCGACAGAAGCGCGACGAGGAGCACCACGAGGCACTTCATCCGGATAGGCTGGACGCTGCTGGAAATAAGGGTGCGATGTTGGTTGCCGGGTCCGCTCCACGCCGTTGTTGTAAGATGGTTCGCTGTTATTTTGTGCAGCCCATGGCGTGCCCTGTTCCCATGATGATACGGACCTCGATGTCGGGTAGTAAGGTACATCGAAATTTATACCCATATCTACAGCGCGATAAACGGGACAAGAGAACACAATAACGACAAACACAGCGCTGTTGTGTGTTATTGTGTTCTCTTGTCCCGTTTATCGCGCTGTAGATATGGAACATCGTCACCAACTCGCCCAACAACTGACCTTGTCGAAATTTATACGTTGGCGCTGAATATCCAGCTCCTCGCGTATAATCCTCCTGACCATAGAAGCGATGTCTTCAGCCTCCGAAATGCCGATACCGGCAACAGTTGTCACATTAGAAAGACGGCCAAATTTGGGCGCTATCCGACGTGCCTTTAACGCCTCAAATGCCCGGCACTGCTTGATGACATCTGCTACTGTGGCAAGGGTGTCCCGCAAAATAAGAACGTTGTACACATCCTCAGCAATCCCCTTGAGAAGGTGCCCTACCTTGTCTTCTTCTGACATCTGCCGGTTTACAATGCGACAGTTTCAATATTTCCTCGATGTAACGTGTGCATGTCTCACCGGGCAGCTGGGCTCTCTGGGAAAGCTGATCCTCAGCGCGTTCCTTCTTCGCAAGGGTATCCCCAAAGGACATCGTAATTTCATCAACGAATTGGTCTCAGGTCGTCAGCATTTCTTCATGGTTGTCGAACCAAGTCAGCGGTGCCAGCGAGGAAGAAAACAACATTGTACAGACGTGCGATTGAGTTCCAGCGGTTGTACTTGCTGCATCTTTCGTAATGTCGGAGCCATTCCTCAACGTCATCTTCGGGCTCACCGTGGAACGTACGCGGCTCTCGCTAATGGGCAAAGGTCGTCGTCTCTTCAGGTCGCTGTTCATGAGTCTGCGTCGTGCGGGTGGTAGCCATTGAAAGGTGCTGTTGAAGAGATAAAGGTGGCAAACCTGCTACACGACGGCTGCGACGAGGTACTGGCGGATCCAGAACGCTTTTACCCAGCGCCTAGCACCAAATGTAACGGATGAAATGGTTTTAATACAGATGAACTTCGTATGAAGGACGGACGCACAGGGCTCAGAAAACCCGGATCAGTCTGCGCGCGCCTCGCTTCCTCTTCTTCTTCTTCTGCTGCTTCTATGTGCGCCGCTACGCGGCCTATCAATATCGTTTGTGCGGACGGGGTAAAACCCGAACCCTATGTAGTATAGTGAACTAGAATACCTTCTAGTGGCGCGAACGACGACACTCGGGCACGCCGTTTTTCATTGACGCCGCCAGATGGCGCCACTGCAACGTCTACTAGTCGACTTTTCAATGCTTTCTTGCAATAGTGCGACATAGTACCGATGCTTTTGTGCGCCTATTCAGTAAAAGTGGCGATTTTTTCCCTCTGCCGACGTATGTGCACCTCCACCCATGATAGAAGGCGTTTCATTCGACATTATTCTGGTTTTCGCCGTTGCACTAGGGTGAAAGCGCTCTTATTTCGCTGGCGTCTGCTACAGCTTATGTGGGACGAGTTATCGCGCACTGTAAATCATTACGGCACATTAATTTGTACTGGACAGGTATTTTTCTGAGCCCTGCAGAGCCCGCTTTATTACAGAGCCAACTCAACTGTCAGCAGCAGACTGGTAGCAGAGTGGCCAGGCATCGTGCGCACGCACGGGTTCTCGCATCTCTCCAGCCACGTCGCAGTAACTTTTCTTTAGCCAATAATGATGATTATATTACGCTGCGCTATTCGGTATCCACTGGTAACCAGCAATACTCATTTTAGCGTGATATCTGCTTAGCGTTAGGAAATTTGCCACGGTAAAGTGAGGAGCAGCTTAAGGCTGTTGCGTTTGTTGTTGTTGTTTTTTTGACAAAGTGGTCATGAAAAAAAAAAAAATCCCACGCTTTGAAACGAATCATCCGGCGATATTCTGTAGCGTCATCATTACTCTCTGTTCACAGCAACAATATCTGTTATAAATCATCGCAGTGAGTCAGGTGCTAAAATCCTTTCATCATCTCATATGCATAACATATGCAAAAAATACATACATGAGGAGGGTAGAGCAGTTTTGTTAAGGTACTTCACAAGGCTTCTCCACTGCTGTTTTATTTTATTTGAGTGCATGGGACAAAAGCAATCAACAATGAGTTGTTTTGTGAAATTATTGACTACACACAGTCCTAGAGCATCGATCTGCCCATCTTCAGGTGCTTTGAAGGTTAACATTGTGCTGGTTAATGCATTTTGTGAAAAAGTGCATGCGGGTAGTTAAGCTGTGATTTCAGCTGCACCAATCTGACAGTAGTCAGAGCACCCAAGTTAGCAGGTTTGATTGGCCAGTAGCATACTGAGTACAAGCTGCCTGCTTGAATTTAGGCTGAAGCAGGTTGTAAACACATTCTCAAGGTCAGCCACAAACTGCTATCACTCGAAGGGTACAAAGGGCTCTGTTGTCCTTAAATGTAGTAAAATTAGCCTAGTTTAATATACGTGACTTATCTTTTTCTTTAAAAAAAAAAAAAAGATTAAAGCCTTTCTCACAGTTAGTCTTCAGAATGCATTTCCTATACAAGGCGTTTGAGGTAGGATTTAAGGTAGGATATAGAGAGACCACAATTGTATACAGCTGCCAGCTAACTGGCTCACCCCAGGGAATTTTTTATTTTGAATTTATGTAATTAGTAATTATTTTTTCTAATTTACTAACTATTGCCTTTTGACAATAACTGGGTGTGCAGAATTTGAGAGCACCTTCTAAAACCTCTATTCCATTTATTTTCGATAAAGAAAGCCTCATCGTTTTTCTAAGCTCTAAAGAAAGCCCGCGAAATAGAAAAATTATCAGCCTGTATAGCGCTGAGACTGGGCTGTTGAGTCACGGCCGCAGCTAATTTGTCGCTCAAACCATGCACGGTTGGGAACACAACAATATCGTAGCGCACGAATGCGTCAGTCACTGGATATTTTTTTAATTTCGCGGGCTTTCTATAGAGGTGGGAAAAACGATGCACGTAAGGTTTTCTTTATCGGGAGTAATTGAAATGGGGGTTTCAGAAGGTTCTCCCCAACTTTGCAAGTCACATTTATTTGAAAGCAATACTTAGTAAATTAGAATCACAAAATGAAAAATTGCCTGTACCGTTTTTTTATCGATATTGTCTTAGGGCATCAGTATAGGGTATGATATGAAGGATGAATAAATGATTTAATAAATGTGCCAGCTACCATGCCTGCGCGGAATTTAATTTAATTTAATCTCAGCTGTCTGCTTTATTGAGCCAGTGGTAGTATTTGAGATCGCGCAAACAGTCGAAGCTTTCTTCCCCGAAGTCTTCCTTTTGTTCAGACCTGGTGCACCAGGTGGCTTTCAGCAAGTGGTTTCTCTGGCCTATCTCAAATGATTTATTTTTAATCCTTGGCTGAAATTAGCTTGGACACGCGGTATAAAATATGTCGGCTCTCGTTTGGTGCCACAGGCTTAATAGCAAGAATCTGCACTGAGCACAACTCTCTGCAACATCAATATTGCCCACATCCAGCCTTGGCTTCACGGGTTTGACGGTAATATATGCCGGACAACCCGGCAAGAGTGTATAGGTAGCGCATCAGGTGCCAGTGATGGCTTTTCACGCGGTATATCTTCACTTCTGCCGTTGATCATATATGTGCGTAGTCACGCAGCAGGATGAGATGCGGCTCGAAATGATGCTCACACACTGCCAATGTTTCTGTAAGATGCTTTTCCTGCCTTCACAAGCTTCGTTTCCCCTTTCTGCGATGTTTGTTGTCCCTAGGAGCAGCAAACAAAGGTGACTGGAGCATCCGGATAGCCGCGCTTCGGCATCTCGGAGCAAAACAGTGCGAGTTGGTCTTTTTCCTGGCCATTTTGAACTGCGCATGGTGCTTTTGAAGAACTAAAATGTCTTAATTGCTGTGATGGAAGGCAGAACTGAAAGTTCGAGGGTAAAATTGCAAGAATGCGCAGACTGCACGGCACGCCAAGCCTTGAATTCCCTTTGCGGCCGCGCACGCGGTCCTAGGATGGATGGATGGATGGAATATAGGAGCGTCCCCTTTGAAACGGGGTGGTAGCAGTAGCTATCATGCTCATTTTTCTCCCTATATCTTAATTATTGATTTAGAATGGTTAACTAAGCCATCATTCTATTTATTAAATTTTGTTCCTACATTACTAACATTATGTCACTTCTCTGAATTTAAGCCACCAATCTACCAGTCGTTTTTTGCTAGTTTCCACCGCCGCTTTATTCACCCGGCCACTGTTATCTCTAAACCCCAGAGCTTCAGGAACAGTGATTGCGCCTGCACCAACTTCCGGATGGATACCATTACATTCGAGTATAATGTGGGCAATTGTTTCACTGGAGTTTCCACATACAGCACATGCGTCATCTCAATTGTTAAATTTCCTTTTGTAGCTGCGTGTTCTAAGGCACCCTGATCTAGCTTCAAAAAGTAGGGCACTGCCTCTTGAGTTATCAAAGAAATCTTCCTTCCTGACCTGCATTTTCCACTTTCGGTATAATTCCACACTCTGTTTCTTTTTCATCGAATTTATTCAATTTTTACCTTCTGTGTTTTTCACCTGTTGCTTAATGCTCTTTATTTCTCCGTCCTTGTTACTAGCATACTTACTAGTTAGTTTCCTAGTTCTTTTCCTCCATTGTGAGTCAACGCTTTTTAGGTACAGGTATTTAAATACTTTAGCTGCCCATCTGTTACTCATCTAGTAAACGTAACTGCAGCGCCAGCAGCAGCGGTCAGTGGCGTCCGGCGTGCAAGAGCACGGCCGGTCTCGAGGGAGAGAAACACACTCTCCCTCGAGACCGGCCGTGGCAAGAGGCGCCCATTTTCCTTCCGTTCGCGCCACTAGAAAGTATTCTAGTTCACTATACTATGTAGGGTCCAAAGTCCGTGCCGCATCACGCCGAAGCAGCGACGCAGCCCACGGACAGCGAGCCGTAAGCGACATTGAGCCAGATGTTTTAATTAAATATGTTAAAAATTATATTCCGAGCCTGTGCCTCCATCTCCTCATGGCCAGTGTGGACCCAGGACCACTTTAAGTAGCTCGAGTCATCACACAGCCATCGGCATTCTGAAATAAGAATACCGGCCACTGGCTCTTCAAGTTAACGTTAAATAAAGGCTTTCAAGCAATCCATCAATGGTAACTTTCGCAACTGGGTATGCAGTGTCTAGGGCAAAAATGTCGAAGTTGTCTGCGCTATTCGTCTTGCACTTTGTCGCTAGGTGCAAGTAAAAGAACCACATCAAATACACGGCTGTTATTTTAGAGGTACACAAAACAAAAATCATGTCATGCTTCTGCAAGCTCTATCTGGCGTGGCCGTGTTACAATCCATCACGAGAAGCCACATTCGCGCGGGATTTCCTCAGCCGAAAGAGCTTTAGAGAACTTTTCCTCTATTTCAAAACACTTTTACGTGCAACTCTTTGTGCGCGGCTATGAGCTTCCCATTGGTAAAAACAAAAAGCGAGCCAGAAAAAGTTAATGCTACACGCCGCGGTGGCTCAGTGTTTAAGATGGACAGCTACTGAACAGGGGTACCCGGGTTCAAACCAGACCATGATGGAGGCGAAACACAAATGTTTCCGTGTACTGTGCGATCCCCAGGTGGTCGAAATTATTCGGGAGCCATACGGCGTCTCTCATTTAGCCTGAGTAACAATAAACCAATATATATCTTCCACTTCCCCTTTCCACCTTCACTTACAGTACGGTTCAGGTGTGAACCGAGAAGTGTGACTAATACTGCGCCTATATATAAGCCAATTTGCATTTACATTTTCTTTAAGTTGACGAGCAATCTAGTTATTGACTTTTATAAGCAATAAGCATTCAGCCGCTGGTAAAAGTGTGTCCTAAAATTTCTTCTACTTGCGCGGCGGCCGCGTTTCGATGGAGGCGGAACGCAAAGGTGTCCGTGTGCTGTGCGATGTCAGTGCACGTTAAAAGATCCCCAGGTGGTCAAAACTATTCGGAGCCCTTGGCTACGGCACCTCTTACACAACACGTTCATCCGTCGTGGTTGCTGTCAGCACACGGCTATGCATGGCTGGAGGGACGCGAAACGAAAAGGCTCCCCTGACCAGCTCGATGTTATCGTACGTTAAGGATCCCTGAGAAATCTAATTCAATATGAACGCCTCCAGTTTGGTGTCCTTCATAGGGCATGCGTTAAGCCACATTTTCGCTACATTTTCATGTTCCATGGAGAGAGAGAGAGAGAGAGAGCACTTTTTTTTTTTTTTAAGCCTTTTGCGGTATCTACCGCAAGAGGGCCAGCAGGTCCTGCAGCAGGCCCGTGGCGAGCCAAAGCGCCAAAGCACTTCGTGAAGTAGAGAGAAAGAGAGAGCACGATGGAAGGCAGGGGGGTTAAACTGAAGGATGTTCCAATCAGATACCTTGGACTAAGGAAAAGAGATAAGAAGACAGAAAATGGAAAGAGAGAAGGGGTGAAGAAGACGGTGACAGATTGTCAAGCAAGCACTACGTTTGCAGCTAACAAAATAGTGCTTTGTAGGCACTCATGGCCCACTGAGCGCTGTGGCCACGGTCGAGAACCTTTATCGCCCGTCAGGGTGTGGTGATCGAGGTAGTCCAGGGACCGTATTCTATAGACTTGCATTTTAATTAGTCGGACGTCAGCATGGCGGCTGCAGTACACGAAAGCAGCGAGGGGCCAGCCACAGAAATCGTTAAGCAAGCTGTTCTCGCTGTCGACGATAGCCATCGCCACTCGCTGCACACTAGCTGCGTCCTGCAGCCAATGCTGAAGTGCCGTCGCTATTGGGTCAATGGTTTGCAGTGGTCCGCACTTTACTGTTTTTATTTATCGATTATTCGGTGGACGCTCTTCGGTGTTTCCGAATGGAGACACCGTTTTAAGCGAATATTATTTTTAATACGAACTGGTTACCAACTTTTTTCGGTAGCACAATATGTAGTATCCTGGTAGGTTCAAAACTCAGTTCTAGTTTATCTTGATTTGTTTCTCAGCCTTGAGCATTCATTTTAAGGTGATTATTTACTGGCAATGTGCCCATAGCGCGACGCCCATACTGCACAAGGAAATACTGTCGTCGGTAAAAAAAAAGGAAAAAAAAAAAAAAAGAAACCGGAGGTTTAATATGCAACCGTTGAACTAAACGCAAATGAAAAAAAAAATATAAAGTTGGTTACCATGCAGCTCGGAGTAAAGCAGCAAGGTCGTAGCGAGATGCTCTTTGACGGCATTGATGCAAATGTCGCTGAACTATCGCGGTAGCCAGAGCATGAGCAGTGGAGTAGCCAGAACTTTTCTTCGATGGGGGCTTACGTCGCTGCGTGGTCTCCTCCGTATCGAGCTACCTGCTACAAGCCACCTGTCGCCAACCTGCCACTTCCCAACTGCGCCATCAATGTTGCACGCAGGATGTAAGGACTGTACGGAAGAATAATGCCGCCCGGGGCTTTCGTTCCATCTAGTATATTGCGCATGTATTGTTCGGACTAAAATAATTTAATTTAGCAGATGAACACTGAAAATGCATCACAGCCAGTTTCCTAGGCATGCAATTAGCGTTTATTAGGAATGCGCAGCCTTCCTGACGGACCCGTAGATGAAAGGTTTACCGGCAGTTCTCTCCAGTATGCCTGTAACCAGAGTCCTTCAATTCAATCGCTATAACACTGATTATAATGCAACATTTGTACACTAGAAAGTGTTACCAACAGACGCGAACTTTCAGCAGAACACATTGACAGTCTTTCCGCCGGAGCATGCATAGGAACAAGGACACTGAGAGAGAGAAGGCAGCGGCGTCAGAGAAAATTGGTCGGCGGCGTCGGCATGCGCCATTCTAGTTTTTTTCTTCCTCCATGCATCGGACTTCGCTGCGTACCAGAAAAGTCCAGCATATCTAAGAGTGTGGCGTGTCACGTTTGTACGGCACCATGTACTACTTTTGATTTAACGTTTTTATTCGCGCCGAAATGCCTTTTTGAGCGCGACAAAGACATTGAAGACAAAGTCCAGAATGATTTCTGGCGCCGTAGGTTGTTTTTCTCTGCAGTGTATGCCAGTATGAAAATATTTCGTGAGCGGCTGAAGTCCCATCAGCCCTCCCTCCTGGCTATACGCCCCTGAACATAACTTTCGTGACACGAAGTAGGCGTGGTTTCGAGCATCCTTACACACAATCGGGCAACGTGCATTCTGATCATATAACCAACACGACGGCCATATAGCGTGCGCACGGTTCTACATTGCGAGGAGCGCAGTTTAACCGCAGCCCCCCCCCCCCCCCCCCTTCTTTTTTCAAGGCCCCTACAGCCAGAACACAACGCGAAGATGAGGAATGGTTATAAAACATTTACACTGATGTGATGGAGTAGCAACACACACAAAATATTGTGCGCTTAAGGAACAAAACAAGCATCGCCATGGGACAGAAATGAAAATTAGTCGAAATTACTCGACAATTGAAAAATGTGTATGACCCCCTGCACAAGCGACGGCACAGGTCCGAGAGAGTGACGGTAGACGCCCCACTTAGAAAACTATGGGGGGGGGGGGGGGGGGGGGGGGGGGGTGGACGCCCCTGTAATGCTCTAAAAGGGGGGGGGGGGGGGCGCCAAATCTGCCCCATACCTTTACTCTGCCGCCGCCCCCCCCCCCTTTTTTTTTTCGTTTTTACGACAGTGGCAGCTGAGGACTCTTGGTGTTGCATTACTAGAACGGCTAGCTTGCCATATTTACCTGTATCGAGTAGTAGTAGTAGTAGCACCTAATACATCGATGGCTTGCTGGAGGAGCAGGCGCTGTTGTTCTTCACCCTCAGCACCAAGAGTTCACCCAGGTCCAGATAGTATGGGAGGGCGTGGGAAAGAAACCCGATTGCAATGCAGCCGGGCATGAAAATAGAAAGGGGGAAAAGTTGGCATAAGGGGAAGGGCAGTTGGGGCATGAAGCGCTGACCGCATGAGACGACAATTCGCGGCGACATGCCGCGCGACGGGCTGAGGGCCGCCAAAGCATTGCCGCTCGTCACTGTCGCTCGGTTTCTGGGTTTTTAGAAAATTTCGCGTGTTGCCCGGAAGCAGCTCGCGAGGCAGCCAATCGCAGAGGGCTCTAGGGTGCTCAACTTCCGTTCTGGCGTTTTTTCTTTTTATTGAGTGTGAAGTTTGTTTTCCTAGTCCTGTTTGGGCGAAGAACCAGGTGCCTTCACGCGCTCACTTCATCTGATCCGTGTATATATGAGTGCATCGAGATAATTCATTAAAAGCTTGGTAATAAAAGAAAGAAAAAGGTTAGCGTGGCTAGATATTGTTAATTTTCGAAAGGAGCAGGAGAACAATGCAAGTCGGCATCGCAGTGTAGTAGCGCACCGCTGCGCTGTGACCCTTTAAAAAACAATGCGTTACAAGAAATTGCATCAGTGTTTTATCGTACTTCATGCTGTTTAGTGTTAGAAATGGGATATAGCGTGATTGCACTCCCCTTGACCGAATGACGAGGCGGCGGTAACAGAGCAACTCTGAAAACGCGCCTCTCTGTCGCTGAGCCCCGTCGCTCAGTGCGGTACACCAGTGAGAACGACAGGCGTTGGCGGTAGCGTCGCGCGACGGATCGCTAGGGGTTGTCGCCTCATGCGGTTACCGCTTGATGGATCACGACGGAATTTGTACAGATACAGCCGTGCAGGGGTTATGAGTGTATGCAGCTGTATCCGCCGAAGGACGTGTGCGCCGGGTACCGTTCATCCCCTGGCCAAGATCCTTGAAGGGGGGGGGGGGGGCGATACTAGCTGTCTCTTTGCGCCACCATCAGCGAATATTACAATGCTGTTCGCTTAGACCGCAAGCTCTACCCTGACCTGTATCGAGGACTCTCTTCGACTCTCTTCCCGCGGTGGTTGCCCTCCAGGAGCCAGGGATTACATCCCCTTTCAGCAGGACGCTTCTTCCTGCGTCTGCGTCCATAAAAATTATGCGGCTGATCTAGTTGACTTGGGACTTCACACTGAATATTTATAAGTGATGGTGACACTTCTTCCGCTCAGGAAACAAGCTGCACCACTCCACGTACACAACATCTACTGTTCTCCCAGACTCAAAAATGTCACATTCGCAGCACTCTTTAGCCGCGCTCTAAAGGCTGTGGGCAGGGACCCCCTGGTGATTGTAGGTGATTTCAACGCCCATATTACACTCTGGGGATACGTGCGTGAAGAGAAGCGGGGACGCAAGCTAGCGGAACTCGCGTCCACGCTGGGCCTGACTCTTCACACTGACCCTGCATATCCAACGCGGATGGGTAATTCAGTGACCCGGGATGCATGTCCGGATCTCACTTTTACCAAAAAACATTGTACACGCAGAATGGATCAACACCGAGTAAACTCTCGGTAGTGACCACTGCTTTATCAATACCACCGTAAGGGCTAAACCATTGGCAAGACCTCACGCACAAGCTCGGCTCCCCGACTGGAATAAGTTCCAGCAAAGCTACATCAATTCGGCCTCAATCCACGAACAAGGATACCACGCGTGGGCACAAGGATTGGTTACACACCTTCGTTCGGTGGAAACACAAATTCAGCTCTCGGAGACCACTCCAGAGGTTGGTTGGTTGGTTTGTGGGGTTTAACGTCCCAAAGCGACTCATGCTATGAGAGACGCCGTAGTGGAGGACTCCGGAAATTTCGACCACCTGGGGTTCTTTAACGTGCACTGACATCGCACAGCACACGGGCGCCTTGCTTTTCGCCTTCATCGAAAAGCTGCCGCCGAGGCCGGGATTCGATCCCGCGTCCTGGGGAACAGTAGTCGAGCGCCGTAACCACTGCGCCACCCCGGCGGGGTACCACTCCAGAGGTGGACAACCACCTTCTGTACCTCTAGGAAGCGCGACACAGCCTCGTCCGCAGATGGCGCCGCCAAAAACATAACAGAAAGCTCAAAATTCGTATCGTCGAGCTCATTCAGCGAGCGACAGAGTACGCGGCCCAACTCGCCGACTCGAACTGGGTAGACTGCTGCAACACGGCGGCCACAAAAATGTCGAGCCGGAGCACACATGGCGCCTTTTCCGCGCCCTAATTGGCCCGACTCAAACCCGCGCCGAGACACAAAAACATCTCCAACGAGCTATTCATAGCTACGATGGAAATACATGAAAATTAGCATGTAAACTGTGCGACCAGTATCTTTGCACTAAGCAGGACCACAAGGAACCCGCGTACTCGTATGCAGGTTCAGAGAACACGGATCTGGATCAACCGTTCCAGTTGCACGACCTGAAGGTGGCCCTGGCAAAAATGAAACGAGGAACGGCACCGGGCCGGGACAAGATAACTGTGAAACTGCTTGCCAATCTTCCCGACCCCGCCTACGAAACCCTCCTCGCTTTCATCAACTCGATCTGGCTTGGTGAGGCACCTCTACCAATTGAATGGAAGACCGCCCTGGTAACTCTCATTCCGAAAGCCGGCAAACCTCCGCCCCATTTCCCTCACGTCTTGTGCGGGAAAGCTGATGGAGACCATGGTGCGGGACATGCTGTCTGGGTTTCTGGAAAATGAACATACATTCGCAGACACCATGTTCGGTTTCCGCCCGCAAAGGTCCGCTCAGGATGTTCTGCTTCAACTCAACCGAGAAATTCCCAACCCTGTCGAATATCCCTTCAACGATAAGGCAGTACTCGCCCTTGACTTGAAGGAGGCTTTCCACAATGTCACACATGAAATCATTATGACCATCTCTCCCAGACGAACTGTGGACATAGCACATTTCAGTTTATCAAGCAACGTCTCTCGGATCGAGTCTTTCATCCGAATACAAGGCGAAGAGCACGGACCATATAAACTGGGAACGAAAGGAACCTTACAGGTCGTGGCGTGGTCGATCCTATCGCCATTACTTTTCAATATGGCCATGATGAAACTCCCGGCTCAGCTGGCGAAGGTCGAAGGCATCCAGCACGCGCTGTACGCTGACTACATAAACATCTGGGCCAAACACGGATCGGTTGGAGACATTGAGGGCAACCTACAGCAAGCGGCGGAGATCGTGGACGCTTACGCTCGCCGCTGCGGCCTTCAATGCTCACCGTCCAAATCCGAATTTGTGCGCATTCGCCCGTCGCCTAAGCGCACCACTAAATTGGAACTATCCATGACTAATCTCCTTATCCACAAATATCGATGGGCTGATACAACACTAGCAAAACTGCGCAATGTGACGGAACAGGTGGGCCGGATGGTCCGCCGGATTTCCAACAAACGCGGCGGGTTACGGTGCACAGACGCTTTGCGGCTGGCGCATGCATTCGTGACCAGTCGAGTCCTCTACTGGACTCCTTGCCTCCACCTATGCAGGTTTGATGAGAACGCTCTTGGAATGATTCTCAGAAAGATGCACAAGCGTGCCCTCGATCTCCCGATCAAAAATCCAACCAGCGCCTCATGGGCCTGGGGATGGTTAACACATTCGCGGAGCTCCGGGAGGCGCACTTGGCCAATCAATACACAAGGCTTTCAAAAACGCTGTCGGGACGCCGTCTATTAGCCCGACTACACATCCACCACCCAACACTTACGGAAGAGCGCGTACGCATTCCTGAAATCTGGAGATACGCCGTCTTCCGAACGACCACAGTGGCAGGCGCCTGCGCGGGCGGAGGCACTGGCCCGTCACTATGGGAACAAACACGGAATCTTCTACGTGGACGCCTCCGGCTCTCACCACGGGGGGGGGGGGGGGGGGGGGGGGGGGTTACACGGCCGCAGTCGTCCATCAAAAAATCACGGTGAATGGCCTAACGTTCCGAGCTCAAGACATAACACATGCGGAAGAAGTTGCCATCGCGTTAGCCGCCGCAGACAAGGACTCGCGAGTCATCATCACCGACTCGAGAGGGGCCTGCAGAAATATTAAACAGGGGTACATTCCTCTTTGCGCACCGCATCCTTCAAAACAGTGACTACCTCGGGGCCCTCGCGTCTTGAACGATTGTATGGGCTCCAGCTCACATGGGCCTTGAAGGCAATGGCAGACGACGCCGCCCACGCGCTCACTCTCCGAGCAAAGCCTTCAGTCTTTTGACACGGATCCCGAACCCAATCCGGCTCTCACTTTTCGAGAAATTACTGAATTATTTCAATTCGGCATGCAATTTATCCCAAGCCTTGTAAGGGCCTTACAAAGGTGGAGGAACGCACACTCCTCCGCCTTTACACCAAAACGCTGCTGTGCCCGGCAGTTTTAAGACACTTTGTTCCTGAGTGTACAGGAAAATGCCCGCACTGTGCGGAGAAGTCTTCGGACGTCTTCCACATGGTGTGGGCATACCAGTCAACCCCGAACCTCTTCCCCAAACCCAACCCCACCCGGGAGGACTGGGAGGCAGCCCTACTCGGCTGCTCCGACCTGGAAAGCCAGAAGGCCCTGGTCCACCGAGCCCGAGCCGCGGCGGTCGCCAATGGGCTTCTGTTATAGTGAACTAGAATACTTTCTATTGGCGCGAACGACGGCGCTCGGGCACGCCGATTTTCATTGACACCGCCAGATGGCGCCACTGCAACATCTTCTAGTCGACTTTTCAATGCTTTCTTGCAATAGTGCAACATAGTACCAATGCTTTTGTGCGCCTATTCAGTAAAAGTGGTGTTTGTTTTTCCCTATGCCGACGTATGTGGACCTCCACCCATAATAGAAGGCGTTTCATTCGACATTATTCGGGTTTTCGCCGTTGCACTAGGGTGAAAGCTCTCTTATTTCTCTGCCGTCTGCTACAGCTCATGCGGGACGAGTTATCGCGCACTGTAAATCATTACAGCACATTAATTCGTACGGGACAGGTATATTTTTGAGCCCTGCAGAGCCCGCTTTATTACAGAGCCAAGTCAGCTGTCAGCAGCAGACTGGTAGCAGAGTGGCCAGGCATCGTGCTCACGCACGGGTTCTCGCATCTCTCCAACCACGCCACAGTAACTTTCCTTTAGCCAATAATGATGATTATATTACACTGCGCTATTCGGTATCCACTGGTAACCATGAATGCTCATTTTAGCGTAATATCTGCTTAGCGTTAGGAAATTTGCCAACTGGTAAAGTGAGGAGCAGCTTCAGGCTGTTACATGTTTTTTTTGTTTTTTTTTTTTGACAAAGTGGTCATGAAAAAAAAAATCCTACGCTTTGAAACGAATCAGCCGGCGATATTCTGTGGCGTCACCATTATTCTCTGTTCACAGCAACAATATCTGTTATAAATCACCGCTGTAAGCCAGGTGTTAAAATCCTTTCATCATCTCATATACATAACATATATGCCAAAAATACATACATGCGGAGGGCAGAGCAGTTTTGTTTAGATACTTCACAAGGCTTCTCCACTGCTGTTTTATTTTATTTGAGTGCATGGGACAAAAGCCATCAACAATGAGTTGTTTTGTGAAATTATTGACTACACAAACAGTCCTAAGAGCATCCATCTGCTCATCTTCAGGTGCTTTGAAGCTTGACATTGCGCTGGTTAATGCATTTTGTGAAAAAGTGCATGAGGATAGTTAAGCAATGATTTCAGCTGCACCAATTTGACAGTAGTCAGAGCACCCAAGTTAGCAGGCTTGATTGGCCAGTAGCATACTGAGTACAAGCTGTCTGCTTGAATTTAGACTGAAGCAGGTTGTAAACACATTCTCAAGGTCAGCCACAAACTGGTATCACTCGAAGGGTACAAAAGGCCTCTGTTGTCCTTAAAGTTAGTAAAATTAGCCCAGTTTAATACATGTGACTTATCTTTTTCTTTTCAAAAAAAGCTTAAAGCCTTTCTCACAGTTAGTTTGAGGTAGGATAGACAGACCACAATTGTATACAGCTGCCAGCCAACTGGCTCACCCCAGGCAATTTTTTATTTTGAAGTTAAGTAATTAGTAATTATATTTCAATTACTAACTATTGCATTTAGACAATAACTGGGTTTGCAGAATTTGAGAGCGCCTTCTAAAACCTTCATTTCATTTATTTCCGATAAAGAAAGCCTCATCGTTTTTCCAAGCTCTAAAGAAAGCCCGCGAAATACAAAAATTATCAGCCTGTACTGAGACTGGGCTGTTTAGTCACGGCCGCCACTAATTTCTGTCACTCAAACCATGCACGGTTGAGAGCACCACAATATCGTAGCGCATGAGTGCGTCAGTCACGTGATATTTTTTTATTATTTCGCGGGCTTTCTAAAGAGGTGGGAAAACTATGCACGTGAGGTTTTCCTTATCGGGAATAAATGAAATGAGGGTTTCAGAAGGGCCTCCCCAACTTTGCAAATCACATTTGTTTGAAAGAAATACTTAGTAAATTAGAATTGCAAAATGAAAAATTGCCTGCACCGTTTTTTTTTTATCGATATTTATTGTCTTAGGGCATCAGTAGGGTATGATATGAAGGATGAATAAATGATTAAATAAATGTACCATCTAGAGATCCAAGGACATACCATGACTACGCGGAATTGAATTTAATTTAATCTCAGCTGTCTGTTTTATTGAGCCAGTGGTAGTATTCGAGATCACGCAAACAGTCGAAGCTTTCTTCCCCGAAGTCTTCCTTTTGTTCAGACCTGGTGCGCCAGGTGGCTGTCAGCAAGTGGTTTCTCTGGCCTATCTCAAATGATTTATTTTTAATCCTTGGCCGAAGTTAACTTGGACACCCGGTATAAAATATGTCGGCTCTCGTTTGGTGCCACAGGCTTAATAGCAAGAATCTGCACTGAGCACAACTCTCTGCAGCATCAATATTGCCCACATCCAGCCTTGGCTTTATGGGTTTGACGGTAATGTATGCCGGACAACCCGGCAAGAGTGCATAGGCACCACATCAGGTGCCAGTGATGACTTTTCACGCGGTATATCCTCACTTCTGCCATTGATCATATATGTGCGTAGTCACGCAGCAGGATGAGATGCGGCTCGAAATGATGCTCACACACTGTCGATGTTTCCGTGAGAGGCTTTTCCTGCCTTCACAAGCTTCGTTTCCACTTTCTGCGATGTTTGTTGTCCCTCGTAGCAACAAACAAAGGTGACTGGAGCACCCGGATAGCCGAGCTTCGGCATCTCGGAGCAAAACAGTACGAGTTGGTCCTTTTTACTGGCCATTTCGAACTGCACATGGTGCTTTTGAAGAGCTGAGATGTCTTAGTTGCTGTGATGAAAGGCAGAACTGAAAGTTCGCGGGCAAAATTGCAAGAATGTGAACTGCACGGCGCGCCAAGCCTTGACTTCCCTTTGCGGACGCGCACGCGGTCCTAGTAAACCAGAGTTACTGTATATGCTACCTTTGGTAGCATATACAGTAACTCTATAGTAAACTAGGGTGCCTCGATGTAGCGCGCCGCCGTACAGGGTGGAGACACCGCCGTCGACGGCGCCATGTTGGGGCAAGCGTAGACACGGCGGGCTATGGAGCGTCGGCCCGATTTCTTGTTCAGCACGCTCTTGCGCTAGCAGGCTCAGCTGGTTAACATTTTTACACACATACTCGCAATCCTGAGCGCTTTCTTGCTCGAAAAAAAAAATGTGAAAGCAACTATACTGCTTGCTAGTATGCGATGTAGTTCTAAGAGGAAATGATCAAATTGCAGATGGTAACCTTTACTCGTTCGCCGTCTCGAAAGCTCAAATGCGGTTATTTTGAAGACTGGCTGTTTTATAAAACAATGCACTTTGTTCTGCCGGACATGAATGAGTTTATGAGGTGCATAACATTCAGTTGAGTCTATTGCTATAGATCAACAACCATGTCTACGTTTCAGTCAGCCGTATATCGAAAATTATTTGTATCGCAGAAACCGTAGAAAGACACAGCAAAAAACGATGCGTAAATCAACCTTTGACACGTGTCGCACGCTGATGCACACGGCATTTTATTCCAAAACAATGATCATCAAGACTTCGAAGCTGATTTTGGATGCACGCCTAGGAGACATCTTTTAATCAAGGTTGGCGCCAGCTACAGTTTTGCTGCCGTACCCATCATTTTATTTTTCTGGCTGAATTCGCCAACTCAAGTAAATGTGCAAGCGCATCGTCCCAAACTGCTCTAACAGTCTGCTGATCAGCTTTGGGTGTTCCGCGCAATCAACCACTGGAATCGGAATGGTTTGTTCGATAAGGCATTTAACGGATTTTACTAGACTCTTCAAATGGCAGATGTCGTTTTATTCTGATAAATTTTTACACGCAATCCAACGATGTCGAGACAGCCGTTGACTTGAGGAGCCGCCGTCCATACACTGTGTTTGCCCTCGAACTGGCGCTGAAATGAGATAGGCGACGAAACAGTCATTTTGCGTATTTTGTAGTGTGCACGCAAATAAATGAAATAATAAAAACATTATGGAAGCAATGCGATATTTACATGTGCGATAGCACAATTTTTCTATGGATGCCAAGCAAGAGACAGCACAAATTCGGGTGACAGGCGGTCAAATTTAGCTTCACCTAAATTTGGCTTAACCTCAGACGAGTACTTGCGGGGACAACAGGGTGACACATCGTCTTGCGATGCATAATTAATTACACAGGGAAGGAAAAGCTGCATTCGGGATGAACTTTTCTACTGCGCAAGCACCTTGCTTCCTCATGACCGCTTTCACAAGATGATGCCGCTACACCTTCCAGCTCACGAGATCAGTTTCTTTGTGACTTGTCGAGCTGCCAATAATATACTTAAAACGACCTAATTTTCATGAGAACCCAACTTTTTATATCATTTCGAATCTCACAAACCTCGCGAAAAACTGCTCCTATGTATAATTAAAAAAAAAAAAGCAGCTTCAGAGGACCTGTTATCTCTGTTTCGCGAAATGTTGTACTAGCGATAAGCCCACTTGCCAAATTCCAGCGGGCCCACTCACGGGAAGTTTCTTTTTTGTTTTGCGACCAAAGTAATTGTTCCAAACTGCGTTTCACTTCCTACTCTGTCACGAGGTGAAATGCCACCCGTCGCTCTCCATTGTATTATTTCCCGAGAAGGGGAGAGGGAATGTAATCCGTGTGAATCTGAAGCCTCGGTGGTTGACGTTAGCTTTCAAGATCGAGTGTAAAGGGGAGCGATCGAAAGGGCGCAATGGTGCATTCCTTTGACAAATACCAGGCTCGACCTTCTCTGCATATTCTTGGTGCGGCTATGAACACAGAAAGGGAGATCCTCAACAACAGATATTATTGTGTGACATTACGCGAATGATACTAAGGTCGAGTGTCACTCACTGAAAGTTACACTAAATTTTCCCGAGTGACTACAGCATAGCAGATGCAACTGTCCATATATTTAGCTTATAAGTCATCACGTACGCTGAAAATTCTAAATTTAGACTTAACAAACACGCCGCGCTACTCCCGATGCCAGGCAATGCGATGCTTCGACCTGCTTCAACGTCGAAGAAGGCAGACCAAAATCTGTTGCGCACGATGCTAGATTGGGAAGCCAAAAACCGCACAAAGCTCGTGCTTACAAGCAGATGGGTGAAGCGGCGTGAGATAATGTCATTCCAAACAGGAGTGGGTAACTGCATTATAAAAGTACAAAAATATCTTGTAAAACGCTTTCGTATAAACAGATACAGACCGCAAGAAACACGACACACGCACATACGCAGGCACTTGTGTGTGTGTGTCATCTTTCTAGTGGTCTGTGTCTGCACTAGACCGTTTTTACACAATCGAAATGCACCTATTCGCTCAAAAGAAATTTTATGGATGCATAAAAGCAGCACAGGTATTGTGGCTTACTTCGCAGATCTTCGCATTGCCATTCGCCGTCCAGTCTTCACGCTTCACTTTCGTCTCCCATACATTTCTCCGTCTCTTATCTCGTGGAAAACAAAATCATCTGGCCCCTTTTTTTCTTTTTTTGCTGAGCCAGCACAGAATGGAACCCAAAAGCCTGGCATGCTAGTTTGCATGACTGAACACAGTACAATCGCCCAGCGCAGAATACAACCGCTTCGGACACTCTGCAGCAACTGCACGAAGCGACTTGCCCCAAGATGGCGAGCGCGGAGAGTGCGGTGGCGCGGGGCATGCCAAAGGGTGTCACCACCCTGTACGGCGGCGCTAACTGCAGCGCCACCAGCGGCGGTCAGTGGCGTCCGGCGTGCAAGAGGCGTCCATTTTCCTTCCGTTCGCGCCACTAGAAAGTATTCTAGTTCACTATAGCTTCTGTAATGAGGAGCCCACCCATTGATTGCGACAGGTTGCCCCGGCTACCTCGAGCTTCCTCCCTGAAATAAAGTTTTTTACACACACACACACACACACACACACACACACACACACACACACACACACACACACACACACACACACACACACACACACACACACACACACACACACACACACACACACACACACACACACACACACGAGCGCGCGCGCGCACGCGCACGCACACACACGCACGCACGCACACTCAAGTAACCGCGTTGTGAGAGCGCGTCGTCGCGTATGGTTTTAAATTCTGTGTCCACGGTGAAGCTTATTTTAATTTTAAACGCACACTACTCGTTATGTTTCAATTGCATCACGTCAAAATAAATGTTAAATAATGAATCTTGATCTTAGTGCTGCGTTGTAGCCGTTGGGACTTTGAAGGAAGAAGGAGGGGGGGGGGGGGCGCTGCGGTGTACCGTCGCTCACCCTAGTGCAGAACCCTGCGCACGCCTATGCAAAGCTCGCTCTGTCCTTTCTTGATATCGCTCCCCTCTCTACTTCTCTACGCTATCCTCTCCCTAACCCTTTTAAGGCGAAAGCCTTTATTGCCTCATCGTTGTCAGCAAGTGTCACGCTTTTGCGGCAGCTTTGATTGCTCGAGACGTGATGACGTCATCGAGGTCTCGACCAATCACAGAGCACCACAGTATGCGCAAATGCGTGCCTTATGTGGTCATGTGGCGATCAGTAATCAATTACTAATTAATTACTAACCAATTACTTAATTACTAATTCTTAGTTATTATTAATTGAATAATTACAAATCAATTTCAAAACCCTTATTATTGAATAATTAAATTAGTGATGTTTACGTAATTAATTTTATTCATTACGCGGACCCGGTAAAATAACCACACAACAATAAATGTAGAACAACTGTGAAGATAAAAGGAACGCGATCTCGTCGCTGCCAAGCAGAATTCACTGTATAAATGCACTCGCAGAATGTGAACGAGTAGTCGCTCGCTTACTCGTAGCAGCTTTCATCGCTACTTGCGCAACAGTGCAGCACTCAGGCTTTCGCCTTTCATCACTTCAGTCGCCAAAGTGTCCCCGAATTCTCGCGGGCCGCAGCTCGGGTGCTGAAGATATTCGATAGCAGTTTCCGCGGCCGGCAACGTTCTTTTCCTTCCTTATTATTATTTTATAAACCATTGCCTAAACCACTGCCACACCTCCCGCAGCATCGGTACGGGAGTACGCGTACAAGCTCGCTGGACGCACACGGTAAATCTGGCAGTAGTATGTTGCTGAAGAAAGGGGACAGCAGGGCGCAAGTCTTTGCAGTTTGTTTGCGTCACAGGCATGGAGTGTTCAGCCAAAACGCAGACTACCCGAGCGGGTGTACAGCCAGCGAAACCAGATGGGCAGTTGGCGACGGCAAACTTTCACGCAGGAAGGACAGAGCTACGACACAGGGAACACGCTGACTTCCAGCACACCGCATACGAGCCCAGAGATTCCCATCTCTGGCCGCTCAGACAGCACTTGCTTCCTTGCCCTTCAACACTGGCAGAGTTGGCGGAAATGCCACACAGTACGACATCGACTGGATACAAATGCAGCTTCCGGTCGAAAAATGGTATTGATCACTGCCAACGTCGGATTCATTTACCGCTTGGAAAGAAAAAAAAACAACTGCTTCGTTACAGCTGCTCCTCATACTACGATTACACCACACACTACAGACTCGGGAAAACACCATACAGCTCACTCTCCAGAGAGCAACAGGTGGTGTGGAGAAAATTTAAAACTGAGACATTCCCTAAGTAATACATTTTTTTTATTTACTTAACTTAGAAATTAGCCCGACATCTCGCTTCTGCGGTCAAATAGCACCATTAAACCATGCAATTTCTACCCATCGTTTAATCATCTACCTCCCGATTCCTCCCTTGACACGCCGAATGAAGTAAAGGTAGGGTGTCAGTAAAGGCCAGCGACGAGCCGGAGATTCAATCCCGAGCCGTGGCATGGGCCTGCGTCGCCCGGGGTCTTCATGGCCTCAAAGGCACGTGCTGACGTGCACCTTCCAAACCCCTGCCTTTTATTTCAAAAATAAAGTTGCGCTTCCTTCCTTCTAGTGAAACACATTAGGGTCTATGAAAAGTAGGCAGGTGACCGGTCGTTCATATAAACTACATATAAACGGTACACTCCAGTTGCACAAATTCCCACTACTCGACTATGACAAAAAATAAACCGGACTATGACAAAAAATAAACCGAAAATCGCTGCTTCAGGTTTTTTTCACGGATAGTAGCGTCCTCTGAGTATGACATTTTAAACTCTCTAAACCACAGGAAAGACTACAAATGGGACATGACAAAAGCGTATATGCAGTGTTACTCAGCTTTCACAGAGGGCGCATAAGCTCTGTAGTGCTACCACTGCTACAATTCAGTCAACTTCAGGAAAAGAAATAATGGCGACAAGCAGCCGATATCATTTCATAAATGCATGATTATATCTCTCAATTGCTGTTCACATAAGTGGAGAATAGTGCACGTTTTTAAAAATTAACGGACACGCTTTTTTTTAGGGCGCCACAGTAGAATATTGTAAACATTATAGTGAAGAAATAAAGATCAACGGCATGTTCGATAGAGTTTTATAAGAAACGACGCACTATTTGTCGTGCCACCTATCGGCTCTTATAAGTACTGGTATTCGTTGTCACTAAAATTTTGTTTGTGCGCAATGCAGCGTAGTAGCTGCTTCTTCTTCATTCCCGTCAGGTGCCGCGACAGAAGTAGTTTGCAAGATCACAGGATATTTATTGGACCACTATGATCTAGTGTGCTAGTGAGGCGCAGACAGCACATGAAAAATTAAATCAGCTTACTGAAAGCGTTAGGGCGAAGTTAATTTTTTCTTAGCAGAGAACGCAGCCAAAAAGCATATCAGGGTGTGCACGCTGTCAGCAGGACGCATATGTGAGTGAGTGTGTTTATTAGCGCCCCTTAGCGGCCAGAAACAGGTGAATTTTACGCTTTAATCGAAAATTATATTCAAAAGCGTATAAATATGTCTAAGCAGAAACTATATGATTCAAACTGTTTTTGTTGCCAAATATGTTACGCTAAAAAAATAAAACAAGTAGACGACCGAGGTCGACTATTGTCGGCTTACAGAAGTATACTGCAAAAGAACATTCAAGGAAAAATAATAACGTATTGTGGCGAAAAAATTTAAATAATCAATTCAAATGTAATTACTGTGAACTTATTCTGCAAAAAAAATTCATTGTGTGCGCTTAAAACCTGGCCACCATGTACAAAAAGCATTAAACAGTAACAACAATGTGTTAAGTATATAAAATTTGAGTTTATACAGTACTTTTTGCCAACAATATGCAGTAATTTTTTATTTTAAAAATTAATGTTATACTTTGCAAAACCGTTCTGGCAAATAGTTAGTTACTTTTTAGTACGTAAAGTCTGGCCACAAACCCAAACCTAAACGTCTGGCAACAGCTTTCTTATCTATAATTGAATATTTCCAGCTGGTTCTATCGTAATGTCATTATAATTAGGAGCTGTAAATTATTTCATATCTGAAATTTGAACTAACTGCAGTTATGTAGTGAGTGCAGCGTAATTCGTTTTTTTCTTTCTTTTTTTTTTTTAACTGCACTGGTGCAGAACGTTGGTCGTTCTGAAGTAACGTTGGTCTGAAGCACGGTGGCCCGAAGTTCAATGACTCACTTAATATTGGACAGTATCTCACCGTATAATGTGCTCTGAATAACAAGGAGAAAAGAAGATATTTTCAGTATGCTAGGATTTTGTCGCGAACATATAAGGTGACACAAATTTTCGCATAGGAAATGAAAACAGCTTCGTGCAGCTCTGGGGCAGTGGACAGGAGGGTGTCGTCAGCTTTGCGTTCTTGACACTGGCGATGCAAATGAAACGCAGTTTCTGGCGGAGGTGTGTTCACTTTGAAATCTTTTATTTCAGGATCGAAGCACTTTACGTTGGATGATTACAACAGCTATGACTCGGTTTATTGTGGACCCGAGTTTTCAAGCAGCTGACCCGGAAATAAAAGGACGTCTCCGGCTGGTAAACTCGGAGTTGAGAAGCGAAGGTACAACTAGAACGGCTGGCTAAGGTAAGTTCAAAGCGTGCTCACCCTCGAGACCGGCTGTGGTTAAGCAACCGTTGTTAGGAAATAATGCGTGCGTGCATGCTAGGAATGCAAATTCCGGCTGAGAGGTTGGCTAGAAACTGAAAGCACACTTGGTAGTTAAAATCTAATTCGTAGTAAGGAAAATTATGACGAAAGCATAAAAACGTACTCCAGCTGATAGCGCACATTCCAAATGGGAAGTAGGACTGCAGGTACGAATCGAGCTGTGGGACTGAGAAATCCAAATATAAAACTAATTTATCTCCCGCTTTTCTTGTTCTTACCTGCTGAAACCAGTTGAAAAACTTACTTGGTCCCAATTTACATGATAAGGCAGTTCATTCTCTCAATTATTCATTGAAGATTCTCTAGCCACAGGATGCTTGTAGTCCTGAAGTTCGCAGATGCACTAGGAAGACTGGCTTTTTCTTGCACTTCGAGTATATTCTTTTATTTATTTGTTTTTATCGAGAGGCAATGTCAAGATGCGTTATCATTTACTAATAGAAATGTAACTTACATTGTGTGCAGCCTGCAAACATGCACCAATGTGACATACAAGCATAAGTGCAGTTGTAGAAAACAATTCAGTGCATTGATCCCATACACACACCAGCAACTCTCATTGCAGCACGCACGATGCGTACCAGCGGACACGAAATAGCTCCCCACTTTGAATTTTTCAACCATGAGCTTGGCTAGTGCTTTGTTTTTGCTGCCTTTGCCTCAGTTAAGCTGCACTGCAAATTACTTTGATCCCATACACACACCAGCAACTCTCATTGCAGCACGCACGATGCGTACCAGCGGACACGAAATAGCTCCCCACTTTGAATTTTTCAACCATGAGCTTGGCTAGTGCTTTGTTTTTGCTGCCTTTGCCTCAGTTAAGCTGCACTGCAAATGACTTTGGCTTGTAGAAATAAAAACCCCAACATATCAAACAGTTCAGGTTTTATATTTGTATAACCTACTGTAAATTAAAACTAGTATTCTTTTGCCTTTGCAAAGCAAAATAATAGTCACATAGATGAAGCTGTTGTGAATTGCATGGCACAGCTGGAATGCTGGAATAAAAATTTTTTTAAGCTTTATTGCTTTTACCGAATGAATGTCAGCAGTACTACATTTGCAATGTTTCCATGCATCGGGAGTGGGTTTGGCAGCAGCCACCTTCCAACACGTCTAGTTATCAAACTTCTGTGAGGGTAAGCAACCTTGCTCAAAATGTAGAAGTGTCACACTAGATGACTGAGGATGTTTCGGTAAATGCAAAACCGCACATGCTTTTGACTGTCTTGTAATCTTGTGTCGCACTGGTTGCATTCACGGTAGCAACCTAAATGATAACCATAAATAATGCATGCATATTTTCAACTATACCTCAAGTGATATCAACGCAAATCTTTCGATTAAATAATCACATAGGCGTTTATTTAATGATGTATCAAGAAATGAAGCGAGTGAAACGCCGAACGTTCCCTGTTTGATTACAGAGCCTCAGCAGCAGCCTGGTACTGGGTATGAGAGCAGGACTTTCAAGCGGTAAGTCGTTCTGCTTCAGCTATGGTATGATATATTATATGGGGTTAACACCCAAACGATACACATCAGTACAAAGGGGCTAAGTAGTAAAGGACTCTGGGCTAATTTCGATCGTTCATCGGCTTCACACATTATCCTCTTTGAGGTCCAAAACAGGACCTCGATGAAATTGTGCTTATTGCTGGTTATACTGCAACTTGGAATTGCCATTTGCATAGGCGTGTATCAGCTGTTACTGAAAGACACCTTATGAATGATATGTATGCATTCTAGCTTTTGTCTGAAACAATATCCAAGCTTCTGTTCTTGTGCTTTCTTGCAGTAAACGCATGAGGTTCTGACATGCAAAAACTGCATTTATACTCGATCAACAGGGCTGTCATAATGAAGCTGTATGTCACAGCCAACTTCTACATTAATGTTGACATTAGTTATTTTCTCGTTATGTTAACAAATGTGCTTATACTTATGTGTATGCCAGACATGGCAGTAATTGAATTACAGTAATGAAATTAGTGTAATTTAATTACTTTTTTCGGTAATTTGTAATGTAATGAATTACTTTTTCAGACTGGTAATTTAGTAATGTAATGAATTACTTTTTGGTAGTAATTTCGCACAAAGTAATTAATTCCTCTCGAAATTACTTTTACTAAAGTGCGCCATCACTCCTTCAATAGACAACAAAGTAGAGTGCGCGAAAGCAGGAACGACGTGCTGCAATCCGGAGCCAGCGTAACGGATTTGCAAAAGGAGACAGAATTGAGCAGAACTATAGTCAACTAGAATACTCTGGAGAACAAGTTGTTGTTTTGTTTAATAGCTTTACTTAGTTTTTGCATTTATGGTAACTAGAAAGTAATTTCAAAGTAATTGAATTACTCAGTAGAAGTAATTGTAATGTAATTTCATTACTTTTGGGGAGCAGTAATGAGTAATGTAATTTAATTATTTTTCTGCGATTTTCAACAAAGTAATTTGTAATGTAATTTAATTCCTTTTCAAAAGTAATTTTGCCATGTGTGGTGTATGCTAGGCCTGAATGTTTAGCTGTTTTTCTGGTATACAGTTTTATGATATATCCATATCAGAATCAGAACTCTTGGCATTGAGCATTTGGTGTTTTCCAGAAAAGTGCATTATTAAGTAGCCTAAATGCCTACTGTTCTTATTTTAAGTTTCCTTATGAGTAAGGCTTATGTTTCTGCATGTGAGTAAGGCTAAAAGGTGAAGATAATATATTGTAAAGCTATCTATGTATATAAGGAAGTCAAAGCATGAAGAAATCTATTAACACTTAGATGCTTTTTCGTGAGGATACAGTAGCTGAAGATGTGCCATTTTGTGCCACAGGCTCAGTTTTGTGATATGACTGGTTTAGATTTTTCGGTATTAGGGCTACTTACCTTCCCTGAATTGCAGGTTTCTGAAAGGCTATGCAAGAGCATTTTCATTGTTCCAGTGAAAATTCTACTTTTTGCAACTGCAGGCATCAAAGTTCAGGTGATTAATATTAGAACATGTAGGATGATAGTATTTGTAATGTGCAGCATCAGGTTCATATTTATTATTTTTCCTTATGATCTGCTTTAATTTTCAGTTTTCAGCAAGTATAGGTCTGTTTTATAGCAGAACTGCTAAAAGAGAAAACAGTGCAGTAATTGTCTACTGTAAAACATAGGTGTAATAAGCGAGCTGTGTGTGCACCTGGCTTATAGATAATAAAGTCTGGCACCCAGCATTCTTCAAAAATGCAATGATCTGAATGCTCCTAAAAATAACTTCAGCTGATGACAGTATTGCTAAAAGGCAGGATTGTTTATGTGAGATAATATTAAAAGATTTCGAAAAAAGTTTTATGGCAAACCTACAGAGATTAGCACAAGGCTGCACACATAGCCTTCGCAAGTCATCGTGTCAAAAGACACCCTTATGTGTACTGTTGGCATTAAATGGAATGTGAACAATGAGGCGCGTGTAAGAAGGTCCAGCTGAAGCAGTCTGTCTCGTTATGAGAGGCAGGCGCACACTTCCTGTTTACGATAGTTTTACTCCTGTTTTCTTTAATGTTTGTTTTCTCATTGTGTCATTCTAGTGCCACATTCATCCTTTCCCGAGGATGGGAACTTGCACAGCATGATTTCACTGCCGGCAGCGGCTGCAGCCCGCATGGCTAAACCGAGCGCAGTGACGGAAGGAAAATTAATGCGATGTAGGGCAGCAAGCACTAAGAGCACTCGCTTGGACCACGCAGCCTACAGTTGCTGTCGGCAGTGAAACGGTGCTGCGCAAGTCACCATCCTCAGAAAAGGATGAATGTGGCACTACAATGGCACATTGAGAAAATAGAGTTAAAGAAAACAGAAGCAAAACTATCGCAAACTGCATTCTGCTGTTCGCATTTCATTTGATACCAACAGTATACATCAGGAACTGTGCAACCATTGCTATTGTGACCACGTGCTTTATCATGAGTGATTTCATCATGAACAGCATGAACAATGCACCCTATCACTGAAGTTTCCTCACATGAGAGTGCATCGCCCAAATCTGCATCTCACTTCTGCACCCACCCTGTTCACCAGTTTAGCTTCTGCGGACTTTGCCCTCTTCCCGAGGATGGAGATGCAGTTCGAAGGCCACTGTTTCGATACCATTGCAGAGACTCAGCTCAAATCACAGAAGGTGCTCGATAAGCTTCGAAAAGAACATTTTGAGGGCACATCCCAGCACGGACAGGAGCTCTGGAAGCAATGTGTTCCTGTGCAAAGGGATTACTTCGAAAGTGATCATATGTTAACGTAAATAAGCAACCACTTCCTTGTAAACAGAGCTAGAATTTTGCGCAGCAGGAAAAACAAAAACCGGGAAAGAAACACGCGCGGACAAATCACCGCTTGATTTGTCGGTTTGTGTTTCTTTTCCGGTTTCTGTTTTTCGCACTGTGTAAAATGCTTAACTTCCACCAGCTCGCCCAGTATTCAGTTTAATTTAAAGCTTTTTAATACCACCTCGTATGCACACTTAGTACATCACAGTGTGCAAACAAAAAATTCGTTAAACAGAGCCTATTATATTTACAACGTTTTCACGTTTTACCTATCTGAAAAACTGCCAGTTGTAGTGTGTGCAGGTTGTTAGTAGACGCCAGTGCGCTTTCACTTAGACAAATAATGCATTCTTATGTACGAACAGAATGCGTGACTGCAGTTAGAATGGAAATCCATATGCCGTTTTCTTGCGTCCACGCTTGTGCATGTGTGCCTTCGGCATCACTGGCTTGCATTGGTGATATGCTAAATAGTGTAAATACCTCAATATACTAGTAAATTAAGCCATCATTCAGCTTCATTTTTCTGATGTTGTATGATGTGTGAATCTATTTTTTTTTTCTTTTTTTAGATGGAGTTCCCATGTCACTAGAATTGCATTAAAAGAAAGGCTGCATTGTTACATGCTGACTAGATTTGCACTAAAAGAAAGGTTGCAACATGCCGATGACCATCCGAGACTTTCCACAACGCATTACAGGCAGTGGTAAGATATGAAAAAATAGTGGGGCGGGTATGGGCCCTGAATGCACATTTCTTGTAATACTAATTGTGAAATAAAATTTTCTGATGCCAAGTAACAGCACAGGAAATATTGTTATGTACATTTCATGTACTATCATTATGTACTAACATTTCATTAATTGCTTTTTGTGCAGAGATGTAATTGATGAAGTGCTCTGCAGTAATGCAGTATGTGTCTTTTCCAGTGATATATATATATGCTTTTCAATATCAAAGTATTCCTTTTTCACAGAAGGGCAAAAGAAAGTAAAATGAAGGAGATATGTTAGTTGTTAGTGGTGGTAGCTGTAAAGGGAGGGAAGATGGCTGCTCATGCTTTTTGTAAAAAATGTTCTTCATGCAATTTTGTTTCAGCATATCCAGATTTTGTGATAGATTCAAGCATGATATTGCAGCCTGTGAAACCCTCTCCTGTTGCTCCCTTCTGGGCATTTCTTGTTCTGCTTGATTGTCGTCACTAGATAGTTTATGTGTGAAAACAACTACTGGGCACTCAAAAATGGGCTTTCATCCACACGAACGTTGATGCTGAGCATGATCAATCGATGATGCTGTAGAATCATCACAGGAATTGGAGTGTTCTTGAAGTCTCTTGATGATGCATCGCCCAGTCTGGCCAATATACACACCACCACAAGAAAGCGGCAACTTATATAAAATACCAACTTCGCATGAAATGAGCTTCGGGCGATGTGTAACGTGACATATGCACCAGGGCTCATGAACCAGTCTCATTTCTCTTCTGCTGCCCCCAAATACTACTCAGATTTATAGTTTTAAGGATGCTGAGAAAGCAACCTTAACATCATAATTGCTTTCTGTTTTCTTTAAACCATATGACAGATTATGCACATATGGCACAACTGCTACCTTCTTAAAATCACTGACATTTTCCTGCTTCCTTATGCCCCTTTTTATCATGCTCTTTACTTTATCACAAGCTCTAATTTTTAGATGGTCAGGGTAACTGCTCTTTTTTATTCTACTCACTTGCTCCGTCAAACTGGTGACCGCTGACCGGACACACGCCACAACTATGCCATCCTTAACTAGCTTTGAGTGCCCTGATCTATATAGTCTTGTACAGGTTTCACAGTTCTAGGTTTTTATTGCCACCACAAATCATCTGTACGAGCATGCAAACATAGAATTTTAATCTGCCGGCCTCGGGAATTTCAGTAGTGAATTTTCTTTTCTCTTCATTATCTTTTCGTTATAGTTGTACAGGCAGACAATGACATATGATCATTTCATGGCCTACCAGCCCTATGAATATGTCACACTGAACTTGCACTAATGCTAAGGTTTACCGTGCAGAAAACTATGTTTTCAAGATCCTGTATCTTTTTTGTTTCTTTGTCACAACTTTCCTTAATGTTAAAACCGAAATGTATTTCCATTGAGCACGGTTTCAAGGTCAAAAACCTCGTAAAATTGAGCCAACAAAATTTCTTCCAGATGCACTTTTTCTTCAAGTTTTTGTATTTTCTATTTTGTCACTTTGGTTAACTCTACGACATTGTTTAGTTTGGTGAGCTTTTTATCTAATTCAGAAAGGGTAGCTTCACATGCCTTGCTGGCATCTTTTATCTGCCGATTTTCGTGTAGGATAGCATTTAGATTTTTGGTTACATTGGGGCTGGGTTACTTTCTTCTTCGCCACAGAGCAGGAGTAGGAGAACCAGGGTGTCGGACTGGAACCAAACCGAACCCAAGTTTTTTTCGCCATCTTGGAACTGAACCTGAACGGAACACATTGGAGGTACCAGTCTGAACTGGTTCATGGTACAGTTCGATCTGTTTAGAACAGCCTTCGACAATCTCCTTTTTCATTTGTCATTCTATGCTGGCAATAAAAAATTTGGCAGCATTTACTGAGTGCTTAATAAAATATCTTTGAGCAGCCATGATGTCGTGTCATGCTTGTTGTAATTTATGCTACTAAACACAACAGTCTAGCCTCAAAGTGGCTCTAGAAGAAGGTATGTAGTGCGCCTATGCAGGCAACCAAGACGTGCAATAAGACAGTGGTTGCATCACTGTGGTTGCATCACTGCCACAGGAATGAGGCAATTGATTAATCCAGTTCTCCGGCAAATACAATAATGACTCCAACCCCCAATACGTGACTGAGGAGACTTCTATCAGAACTTTTTGGTCTACAACACACAGATGCCTTTACATTTCACCTCCATAAAAGCGCGAAATGCAAAAGTGTCCACATGCTGTGCGATATATAGTCGCACATATCGTACACACATCATTAGTCTTGAGGTGTGCTTTGTTTGGCCTTGATCCGATTTCAAAGTCCTTTAGTGGGAGCCAGATGAAACACTGATGTACATGTAGCAGTAGAGGTTTTGTTCCAAAATAAAATTCATGTGAAATTTTGTGTACTTGAAAAGCGCAGCAGGAAACAGTATTTTCCTTTAACTTTATTCTACACGTGACAACTTTGGTTGATTATGTGTCAATTAATATAATAATTTTCTCCCATCCTGCTTTAATTGTCCATCACTCAAACATTTTGCTGAGGTCTGTACAAACAAGTGGAGCCCATCACATCTGATGACAGTTTCAATACACAGACTACTATAATTTTCAGCTTTTAATATGTATTGGCAGAGCAAAGAAAACTCTGTATTAAATAAGTGACGTGAATATAATAATCCAGTTTTTTTTTTTTTTTTTTTTTGTTCTGTACTCAGTCGAACGGATTCGAACTGGAACGAAATGTGTCTCTGGAGCTCAATCTGCACCTGAAAAGCGTGAACCCGAATCTGAACCGAACTTGAAAAAAAAATTCCTCTTCAACACCCTGAGGAGAACAGACCCACAGTCTAGAGCAATGGGCCTGGCTCACAAGGTTAGGCCCAGTGAGAGTGCGTGCATTGAGGCACCATACAGTTAAGGCACATGCAGCACTGCCTTGAGCACTGTATGTGCTTGGGCTTAACCGAAAGCTCAGGCTCGACCCACAGGCCGCGCCTGGTAAAACACTTTATGGGTGGGCCTGTGTGGAGCAGGGGCTTTAGGCTGCGGGCCCAGGCTGGACTGGGGCATGTAAAATGATGGGCCTGGGCCAGGCTCGGGCCTGCGAATGAACAGCTAATTTTACCGTATGACCACTGCTTATGTTTTAAGCGGTTGAAATGAAGGAGTACCAGGTGAATACATAGATATGATGTGAGTTCACAATTACTTCCAGACTGCAAACTCTTTAATACAAGGTAATTTCATATGGCATGTTAGGACGTAAAAAGAAAATTACAACAATCTGGAAAACAAAGGAATATGCAAATAAAATGGCAGATACATATGTGAAGTTTGCTGAGCCTTCCAGGGTGTGTCATTCGGTATCTGTTTTGAGATTTCACTGTGCACCTGTAGTCCCTTGTCACGGCCATCACTGAGCTAGTGGAAGCACTTACTGACCAAGGCCACCCGATGGAATGTCGGTGGTGGTTGTTTGAAACTGAATACATTTGCTGCCCAATTTGAAGAAGCAGGACTGCGGTGGGTGATGTGTGTGTGGCACCAGAGGGCAGTCTTGGCTGCAGGCAGTGGAACAAGTGCCTGGGTATAGACTCGCATTACCATTAAGCGCTAGCTTCCTCCCTGTAACTACACTTTTCTTTTTTTAAACAACCAGTGAATGGAACATACTGAATTGATTGTTCCCACTGCATATGTTTGTATCGTATGCACGTATGTGGAAAAGAAGAGTGTTAAGACGGATATAGAATAAAAGGCAAATTAGGATTGTAGTGACTTCAATGCTGATTATATGTTTGGCTGAAGTCCCTATCTCTCCTTTTCCAAATTTTGGATTGATAAGGGAACTGCAGAAAAGTTGGTTATCTTTTCCCTGACCGTTCGTCGCTTAAGACCTTTACCTAGTCTTTGATTATCTAGCGAAAACATTATTCCTTCCCCTAACATTAGTTGGTGAGGAGTGTAGATTGTTATCCTGCTGGTTGCTAGCCCCGGTAAGAGTGGAGACAGAGGTTTTAAAAGTGCTCTAGTTGGAACCAGCCCTAAATTCGTCTGACAATGGTTTAGTCATGGCATAAATACTTTTCTTCTTATTTTTTCCTCGTGTTTTAGTTCTTGTCGTAAACAAACAGTTAACATTGCAAGTCCTCGAAAAATGTGAATGTTTGCGAGTTAGAACCACTAATGTATCACAAGCCCCAATTCCGTCGCCAACAAGATATTTCCTCTTACTGCCACCCAAAGAATATTTGCATATTCGTTTGTCAAGTACATACGATTCTGGCCTCCTGAAGTGCATTTGCTTTCTTTCCTTTACAATCATCTCACATTCTGAAGCGCTGAAAGTATTAGACATGCAGGGACAATGTAAGGTGGGGCAGGAGAGCAAGAAGGCCTTCAGCGGAAATATTCTGTGGGAAAACAATTCTGACCTCTAATTTTTAAATGAAAGCGTTCATGAATATTATGGTTCAAATGGGACACCTCCTATCTATCTCCAAGGGAGACCTAAAAATAGTCTTCTCTAGGCATCCTACGTTTGCTTTCAGCTGTATAAGAGACGGGTATGACAGTAAGCATATGAGTGCATCTGCAGGTGAACTGAAGTAAAATCAGCATTAGTGAATCGACCATAGGACATTTGATAGGCTATTAGATTTCCTGAGAGTGAGAAGTAGCACTTACGAAGACCACACATTGACAGACACAGATTTCCATGTGAAATATACATGTACAGGAGCCTTTGAAAAACAACTGTGCCATAAGAATAAGCAGGAGGAGGAAAGAACTTTTATTGTCAAAACAGAAATGGCACCCTAGGCTATGCACTAGGTCAGGGAGGGTCCGAGCTGCGCAGCAGGGTCTCCCAGGATTCTATGTAATCAATATTTAGCGTCCTCTGGGAGAATTCGGGCATTCCCAGATTATATGATCAAGGCACCCTCTTAACCCGGAACATATGGTTCACCAGGATCAGGTGTGGGTATGTGTATGTTGCCTCTGTATGACGGGTCCGGTGGAGATACCAGCCTACATTCCAGTGTGATATTGAAGAACACAAAGCCGATACTCTCCACAGTTAAATAGCTGCTCTTTTGAACCGAGTATTCTTAGGTACTGCTGCTTAATTGTTGATCAGTGGAGATGTCTAAATAAATTTTATGACACTTGGCATTTATATGGATCGCATGATACTGAGCAACTTTATAGTATTTAACATTTTGACAACGGTAAACCGCACTAATAGCTGAAATCAGCGAAGTTGTGGTTTTTGATACAAGTTGCTGACTCTCAGAATAATTCAAGCTTATATCAGAATAACAAGGAGCTATAATTATGCAGCAACTATAGGTACGTATAACCCAGGAATACATTATAGAATTTTTGCCAGACCGCAGCTGAGGCTGTGAGTGGAATGTTGGATGCAATTGGTTTCAGCATGCGTTATTGACACATGTAAGTTCTTCATTTTTTAGTAAGTTAATAAAAACGAGAATTTCTAGCAAAGCCTCTCCCTCCCCCCCCTCCCCCCCCCCCTTTCCCCTGAATACACGAAACAGGCGTCTGACTGAGGAGCGGCTATGCCAACTTCTTTGATTGCGTGACCTATAGCAGTCAACTGATTTTGAATCAGTTCTTTTGCATATTCTTTAACGATCTGTAGCCGGCAATATCAGAACTAAAACAGTCTTATTTGATAACATTGCTTTTGGAAAATTTAAGTCACTATGCTTTCTTTAGGCATAAAAGAAGCAATACCCAACACAGCCAGAACCAGAAATTAGTTTCACACTACTGTTCTAAAAGCGAGGGCCTGTTTTCAGGCAAATTTGAAGTGACAAAAACATCTGCAATAGTGAAACGCTTAGCTCATTATTTTTTTCTTTTTGGGCCTCGGCCGGGCTCACCCGCTTGGCGGGCCGGTCCGGCCCGGCCGGGCCGGGTAAGTCATAGTTTGCTCGGGTCTGGCTCGGACCGGGCCCGGATATTTGTCGGAGAAGCCGGGCCGGGCTCGGGGGGTGTAATGCAAAAGGCAGTTGGGCTCGGGCCGGGCCCGGGCCGATTGACTATTAAGGCTTCACCGCGCTGCACTGTTCGGCAGATTACAATTAACGCACTCCGAGTACACCAAGGGATCGAGCGCTTACAGGCGGGGCGTGAATTTCTTTGCGGCTGCTGAAGTTTCATCTACACAGAGTGCAAGCGGATGAAACCGAGAGCGCGAAAACGAAACTATGCCGAAAGCGACGGCGAGCAAGCAGCGCGCTGTACGAGGTGCCGTCGTGCACACTGTCGTATTCGGGGGTTTTGTTTCTGTCTTCCGCTTTTTCCCAATCCCTGATAGTTTAAATAACGGAGGTTCTGGATGCTCACAGATGAGCAGTTGGCTGAAGCTGTCGTGGCGACAACAGCGCAGTTGCGTACGTGATCTCCTTCCACGACACTGCCCCCCTTTCATCAAAATCGGCTATGGTGGGTGTGGGGGCCTACTACGCACGAAGAACGACCACAAATGCCGTTCGGGAGTGATCACAAGACTGCAAAGGCTTGCAAAATCTAGAGAAGCATGCAAAGCGGCAGGCAACGGCATCCGTTCTTTTACGGGCTGAGGTTCTTGTTGAGTGTGGCTTGAGGCCTGTTGTCCCGTCAAGCTAGCCTCAAAGAAAGATCGGAGGCCGAACGTCTCCCGTTGGTGACCAGTGGCTGCGCTTCTTCATGGTTACGTGAGCGGAGCACTGCAAAGGAGAAGACTTTTCGGCGCGCCTAACCAGCTGAGCTGCGTACGAGGAGGTCATCTTCCGGCGCATTGTCTGGCGGCGGGGAAGCTGTTGTTCCAGGCCGACTAGGGTGCCTCGATGTAGCGCTGGTATCGAGGCAACCTAAGGCCGACAGGCCGACCCAGCTTCGCTGTTGCGTCAGGCTGGCTTCACCGCGTCACCGGGTTGTGGCGCCGCCGTGTCGTGGGATGGACGTTGTTCTCCCCCTGCGTTTGCGGTTTCGGGAAGAGCGTGACCTCGGGAAGCGAGAGAGAAGGAAACCAGCGTGCTGCTCCAGTATTCGCAGGCCGGGATGCGCGCCGACCATCGGACGCTTGTTGCCATCGGCTTCGAGATGAGGCCCGGGGCCTGTGGCCCCATTCCTGCGACCCTGGGACCTGCAGCTGCATCTCGACCGCCTGCTGCCTGACAGTGATTTGTGACTGCGTGGGCGGGGCTGGACGAGAGGACACGAATGTGTTGTGAAGGGACGAGAGATTGCTGCTCGAGAGAATCGAGAGAGTCGGAGACACGCTGCCGACCTGCTCTCCGAGTTCTTTGTTCCTGCTCTAAATTAGCTGTATAAAGCTCTTATCATTTGTTCTTCTCAACTCCGTCTCGTATGATCCGCTTGATTGCTGTTCCCAACCCATCACGCTACCCGTGAATCCCGATAAGGTCCACAAGAGCATCGATGTCCTCCATGAACAGTCCTTGCTTTGAGGACATTTCGGAAAACTACTGTTTTTTTTTTTTTTTTTTTCTACGGTCAATGGAAGTGCGACACTTACACGCAACCAAATTCCCGCCAAGACAGCTTGCACCGCACACAGAAAGCGCGAAAAAGTACAGGTGCTTCGAACCCATGCCTGGAATTTTGACACACGAGATTTCTGGTATTTTGCACAATAAGCATATATTTTAATGCAGGCAGTGTCATTATAGCCACTACAGGAAGCAGTTCACGAGCCCCTAGTTGCCACAGATTGGCAGTGTATTCAGTGAGTCGTCAAAAGCAGTTTCGTGCAGTGATATTTTAGGCAGTTGTGTATTGATCCCACTTCTCTTTAGTTTGATGTATCGTATTTTAGTTCATTCTTTGGGTGGGCCTGCTTGCACAAGTGGAATTTAGGTATGAAGAATTTCTAAACATTCCTTGCATTTTCTGTAAGCACAATAGTCATGCATGTACAGTTAAAAATTGGTAGCGCTGCTGCAGGCATCGTTTATATGTGCGGAGTGTTTGCGCCTTTCAAAGTAATGTGAATGTATCAATATATATTTTTTTTTCTTAAGTTTTCTACATATGTATCATTTTATGAACATAGTTCAGATGACTGCAAGTCGCTGAACTGGTCTAGGTTACCATGTTGAATAAGTTGTTCTTGCAAATATCAGCACTGTAATAAATACACGCCAAAAAAGACTTCCTGAATGTATACACCTCACACATACGGGATGAAAAATTAAGACCACGTAATCACCAATAAGGTACGTTATCATTCGCATCCCATCACAGGCTTGAGCAAATATGATAGTATTTCATAAAATGTGTGGTTCTGAGGTAGCGGACATCTGTTTTCATGTATTTTGTTTTAAAATAGCGCTGTCCAGCTCGGACAAACAATACCTGATCAAAAAGAAGCTGTGAGGCAATAACAACCCTTCAGGGTCATTCCACGCGAAACGTCCCAGGCCCCAAAAGCGGCCATCACCGAGTCTCTTGGGAAAAAAAAAAAAAAAAAAAAAAAAAAAAAAAAAAAAAAAAAAAAAAAGGGGGGGGGGGGGGGGGGGTAATTGTTGATCGTGTGAATACTGTTTTGGTAAAGTAATTTGGAGGACAATAACACGGAAAGTTGAGCTAGTTGGTACATATTTTTAAGGAATAACAGCGCGGAGACAAAGGACAAGGAAGAAGACAACACCTGCGCTGACTATATTAGCACATAATTTGGAGGAGAAAAAAATGTTTTCACACAAGCGGCTTTCGAAGTTTTCACGAACACAAGCTACTTGCCATTTAATATATTTAAATCAGGTGCAAAATTAAATACAATAACAAATTCTTTTTTTATATTAGCGCATATGCGTTGTTCTTCAATGTAAGTTCTTAACTGCGCCCTTAAAGGCTTTTCTGCGTTTCCTTGGTTCAACAAAGAAGCAAAAAATTTCTGCGTTTTCAGTATTTTTAATCTTGAAATTCGTTCATGTTTCAGTCACAATAAAGTTTTACGTAATTGACCGGCTGGCAGAGTTGATGCCGAATAATACCTTAAAATTTCTTGAAGAAGTAATTTTTGGGAAAATCAGACCCAAAGGGTGTAGAAAGCGATACGTTTGTTAAATTGAAAGTTGAATTGAATATAAAGGCCCTCGAGATAAAAATACGTGACATGGCTCATTAAACACACAAGCACTTCAGCTTACAATCCAGAACTTTTTGCTCCAGTAAATTTTGTCCTACGTGAGAAACAAAATTTTTAATTTCACAGTCAGTGTCACTGCTCAGCGTTGCCAAGCTGTGTTGCATCACAGCTCAATTTCGGAGTGCCTATAAGCTCTGGATCCAGTATGTGTGGGTGGATGATTTTTTTTTTTTTTTTATAACGTTGTTTTTTGCCTCAGGGCCATAATGGAATATGTAAAAATAATGGGTGGATGATATCTTCTGAGCCAAAAATGGCAATGAACTCACCATCTACGCTATTGCCGTGTTTGTACACTGCAATAGCCTTTTAATAATATATATTTGCGTGAAGAAAGCAAACCGTGAACAATTTAAGCTGTTCATCCAGACGGGAGAACTAAAAGACACGAAATATATTCTTCATGGAGCGGATTCATTGTTTCGTGCATAAAGCAGCTGAGCTTGTTACGGGTCATGCAAGAGCCTGAGTCTCGCCACTAATTGCCAACCGTAGCTCATCCTTTTCGAAGCGAATAATGCGCACGTCATGCTCCATCAATACGCACCGTCAGCATTACTCTGTCACGCACGTCGTCGCACTAAGCGCGCTTGCCAGCTTGAAACAGTTTTCGCAAGTCATCACGGAGCAAAAATTCAAATGTTGAACAGAGGGGATGAGAATACAAGAGGCAGGGAAGACGAATGTAGAAAAATTTTGCAGTTTTACCCTCTTGCATGAAGCGATGCATGCTGGGTAATCCGCCATGATGTTGTCGCGGGCAGCAGACGACGTAGCACGGCACTACCACACAGCCTCGTCTACGTCGTCGCGTAGTGCACGCAGACGATGCTGGCGCGATCGGACAGGCTGACTGCGGGTTCCTCACGATTCCAAAAATACATCTGCAGGAGGGTGAGAAGGCAAGGGATTCCTCTAGCGACGCCGTCGCGAATGGCTCGCTCGGGCCAGCACACGCGAGGTAGACGCCAATACGGGCAAGTATCAAACTAGTCGCCAGAACTAGAAATCATGAATGTCGGCGATGTCGACGGATGGCCAGGTTCAGACGCATATTGCAGTCAGTCGTTCGCGCGTAGCTTGAACAGGCTCGCGTCGCACTGCTTTGCATTTCTTCATAGCGCGCCAGATTTTTCGGGCAGAGCGTATTTGCTCAGTGGACCGTCGAAAACGACAAGGCACTTTCTCAATTCAGTCTGGCTGCTCTGCTTGTCGTCTGCAGCCAGCGACATCATCATGGCGGATTACCCAGCATGCATCGCTTCATGCAAGCTCCATACGTGTCCATGGGCCCGTTCAAGCCATCATTTCACTCTGCTGTAAGTTAGGCGAAAAGAAAATACCACATGATTCTTCTGCTTTTGCAAAGTTGACTAATCTCCACACAATAGGCGTCACATCAATACTTTCTACGCATTTTTTACCACGCTGAGGCCAAAAATGAGTGTCAAACTATGGAAAGGGCACATTCAAGGTGGATTTTTGTTGACATCAATTGATTGAGTAAGTGTTAGCTTGAGAAAGAGCTAAAGTAAACATACATTCAAAGAAAAGGTCGACACCGCATATGTGTTATGCAGTGAAAGCACAGTTCGGAAGTGCCGACCAGTGGCACTGGTGCTGAAATTCAAAAATATATTTCCCACGTAAGACAAAATTTACTCAGACAAAAAATTGTGGCTTGCAGGCTAAGAAAAAAATACTTTTCAAAGAAAGCTTAAATTATTTTTGGCATAAACTTTACCGACAGATGAACGGCGAAAAATATTTTTGATTAAACCATGAACGCCGTTTATGATAAAAAAAAATACTGAAAACGCCCGATGTTTTGGCTTCTTTATACAACCAAGAAAACTCAGAAAGGGCTTATAAGGGGGCATTAATGAAGTTAAATGAAAGAACAGCCCATGTGCGATAATATAAAATACAATCCGGCATTTGTCTGTTTTCCGCTTGACTTAAAAATATTTAAATGCAAGCATCTTTTACGTCGTCGCGAAAACTTTGAAAGGCGCTTACGTGAGGAAAACTATTTTTCGAGAGAATCGGAGATGGTCGTTTTTGGGGCCTGGGACGTTTCGTGTGAAATGACCCTCCACTGTTTCGCTAACAATATTCATCACATACATTTTTTTTTTTTTTTTAATGATTACAGCGCTCTTGGATACTTTCAAAAACCGAAGTAAATGCACGCTGTTCCTCGCATAAACATCTCTGCGCGCAGAGCGTTCCCGCCCCTGATTCCTTATATTCTCGAGTTTATTCAACCATAACAGAGTCGAACGTTGCGCTAGTTGGTCACAGATCTCTTGGAAGAAGGCAGCAGAGCAGGTAACAACACAAAACATAAGAAGCACACACAAACACAAGGACAGCGTTGTTACCTGCTCTGCTGCCTTCTTCCAAGAGATTTATTCCACCAACCGTGAAGAACCTCGTGATAAGGCATTTCGTGTCAACAGAACACTTTTTTACCATCCGCTTGTATTTCGCTTACCAATAAAGATTACAGATGTCTTCCGTCGTCGAGTCAGCTTCAAAACCCCACGCTATATAAAAAATACGATGTCCCTCGAACGGCTTAGAAGGTACCAATCAAATGACAAAGCAAGAGTGATATAGCGTTGAAAAATACGAACATGGAGCACGTGGCTTGCGCCACTGAACCGACTGATACCGAGAGCCAAAACATATCGAAATTCAATACGAATAATTATACATAATCAGATCAGCTGTCCTTCGATAGGCTGCGCTGAATGTGAAGAATCACGCGCTGCACGTTTACGTCATTTCATTGCAGTCGTACTTTCGAAGCCGACGGCGCGCTTCATCGTGCGGTCTGGTCAGCTCTCCGGTGACGAAAGGATCGGAGCAAATCACCTATAGTAACCTAGCTTGCCAGTAGCTGTCTGCTGTGGCTCACGTTTTTTCGTCCTCGTATGTATTCAGTGCCGGAAAGCTTTGTCCACCTAAACTGTGCTAGTGATCATGGACAGACGAGTGCCCGGTGCGTCTTTTTGTCCCACCCGGTCGCATATTTCGGCTTGCATTTTCCTCACTTCAAGCGACCAGGCAACGAAGCGATCAGGCTTCAGGCCCAAATCACGCCCATATGGTATACAGCACGCAGTGTTGGGCTGCCTTCGAAAGAGTGGCTACGAAAATGGATATGTTGCTCTGGTGCATTACAAGCATCTCCCCAGTGAAGAGAAAAGCACGTTCACTTTGCAGTCAAGTAGTATATCCGTGCACTAGAAGTACAACAGTGAAGACAAACAGGCTGCCTACATCATGCAGCGTCTGTCTCGGTTGGCGTGGACCACGTAATTCAGTGTAATATTCGAAATCAAGTGTATCCACAAATTACAGAGGTGTGAATTTGTTTGGTATATTCCCCTTTAGCAGTGTGTGTGTGTGTGTGTGTGTGTGTGTGTGTGTGTGTGTGTGTGTGTGTGTGTGTGTGTGTGTGTGTGTGTGTGTGTGTGTGTGTGTGTGTGTGTGTGTGTGTGTGTGTGTGTGTGTGTGTGTGTGTGTGTGTGTGTGTGTGTGTGTGTGTGTGTGTGTGTGTGTGTGTGTGTGTGTGTGTGTGTGTGTGTGTGTGTGTGTGTGTGTGTGTGTGTGTGTGTGTGTGTGTGTGTGTGTGTGTGTGTGTGTGTGTGTGTGTGTGTGTGTGTGTGTGTGTGTGTGTGTGTGTGTGTGTGTGTGTGTGTGTGTGTGTGTGTGTGTGTGTGTGTGTGTGTGTGTGTGTGTGTGTGTGTGTGTGTGTGTGTGTGTGTGTGTGTGTGTGTGTGTGTGTGTGTGTGTGTGTGTGTGTGTGTGTGTGTGTGTGTGTGTGTGTGTGTGTGTGTGTGTGTGTGTGTGTGTGTGTGTGTGTGTGTGTGTGTGTGTGTGTGTGTGTGTGTGTGTGTGTGTGTGTGTGTGTGTGTGTGTGTGTGTGTGTGTGTGTGTGTGTGTGTGTGTGTGTGTGTGTGTGTGTGTGTGTGTGTGTGTGTGTGTGTGTGTGTGTGTGTGTGTGTGTGTGTGTGTGTGTGTGTGTGTGTGTGTGTGTGTGTGTGTGTGTGTGTGTGTGTGTGTGTGTGTGTGTGTGTGTGTGTGTGTGTGTGTGTGTGTGTGTGTGTGTGTGTGTGTGTGTGTGTGTGTGTGTGTGTGTGTGTGTGAGAACTGCGCAAAAAAATGCAACAGCACCCGCAGTGTTGCCCCGTTCGCGGTACTATAGATAAGAATTCTTTGCCGTGTGTGGCGTTAGGATATGCACAACCAAGGAGCACATTAACTCTTATCTGAGTTAAAAAAAGTTAGAATAAACTTTACCGCTGCGAATAATAAAGCATGTATACTTGCTTGCATTTATTTATTCGTTTGTCATCCGTATAATGCTAACGCAGAGCCCTCATCAGATATGTTTCCGATCTATAGCTTGCGGGTACCTGCCTTTTAATCTTCTCTTTTTGCCTTCGCGCCGCGTTTCTGCAGCAGACGTATCTGTAAAGAAGAGATGCACGGAGGCAATAACAAGAATCTTTTGTTAATATTCGAATTAGCGATTGCCTTGAAACACTTAAGAAAGACCATATATTGACCGACCCTCTGAAACGCTCATACCTACCTCCTAACCGTTCGACTTTATATGCATACTTGCACATCCTTTGGTGCAAGTGTGCTTTTTTTAATTATTACAAGGTTGCGTTTAAAATACCAGTCATGCATGAAGTGGTCCTTCCTTTGGATTTTGTATTAAAGGTTCTTAGCATGTATAGTTTATGAGCGTAGATGATTGGACAGGTTGGTCCTTCATAACAGCCCAAAAGAAGTAGATAGTGGAGTGTGTGGTTGCAAGCACAAGTAGTGCAATGACTTTCTGCAGCCTTTTAGTGGGTCTAGTAACTTGATATTCTTGTAAGCCAGCGACGTATGGACTTCAGAGCGTTCTTATTGCTCTCTCTTTTTGCGCCCTTGTCTCTGAAAAAAAAAAAATGCTTATTTTAATTCGCGATAAATCCATTTCTTATGCATGTATTTCGCTGGAACGGCCTCTATTTGGGATCAAGAAAGTGCTTTTTACTTTAACTTATGCTTGCCTTGGTGATGTTGAGCGATTGTCGATGTGCAAGTGCACTTGGCTGCAGGATTCCGTGCTTTTCTTTTTCTGTGTATTTGCTTTTCGCATGGAAGATGCTCGCGTGTACTTATGAGTGACGATTCGAATAAACTCTCATTTGGAAGCCGGCGCCCTATTGCATCATCTGCTGTCCTTCCGTTGTTCGTGTCCCGCTCTGCTGTTTCACCACAAATGATGCCCAAGTAACGCAGAGCGCTGCATCAACGCTGCCTGAAAATATTAACAGCCGGACAATATAGAAAATTCAACGTTGCCGTAACGTTGCCTGAGGTACGTAGGCATATGACGTTTCGGAATTGCGTCGCAGCGACGTTTATTAGCAACACGATCATACACTCTTGTATTTTTCATTTCATTTTTTTTTTTTTGCCATTGCAAGGGTAAAATGACTGAAATATCTTCAGTCAAGTTGCGAGTTTCATTGGCTCTAAGACGAGGGGCCTCATGTAGAAAATACGTATGCTCACTGAAAGATAGTGGTATGCGTGCGTGCGCAGCGCGATGGTGTTGTAGTTTGTCCGCAGTGTTTCTTTGGCGCAGAAACACACACACACACACACACACACACACACACACACACACACACACACACACACACACACACACACACACACACACACACACACACACACACACACACACACACACACACACACACACACACACACACACACACACACCGGGTGTCCCAGCTAACTTCAGCCAACGGTTAAAAGCCAGGGAACGCCTGCCAGCCGCTCGCGAACGAAAGACAATTTTTGCAATTAATTAGTTAATTCGGATATTTTTATAATTTAATAAATGTCAACTTTAGACTACAAATGGAATTTGCAAAGTTGGAGAGCCCATACAGAACCTCTCACTCCACTATTTGCGATAAGAAAAGTCTCAAGTCTATCTTTATTTTTCCAGCTCTAAGAAAAGCCCGCGAAATGCAAATAAAATCACGTGACTAGCGCATACGTGTGCCACGATTGTGGGGCTCTCAGTCGTGATTTGAGCGAACGAAATCAGCTGCGGCTGTGTCTCTCCGGCTCCATTGCAGCGGCAGGCCAATGTGTCAGCCAGCCGGCGCACATTACGGTGCAGGTAGCAGCGAGCGCGGCGCTTACCTGGCTTTGGCCTAGGACTCCTACGGACGAGCTTAAGAAATATAAGACGGTGTCTGATGTGCCGCATACGCTCATTCTACTATCTCTGCTGCAACGACGCATCTCCCTGCGTCCGTTCTTTCGTCTGTAAATACTGAAAGTAAAACTTTTTATTATTTTCATCCTGATAAGAGGCCTCGAAGAATCCCTTTAATGCCAGAGCCTGCTCACCGCACAGCACGGCACCCTTACACCGCTCTTCATTAAACCCTCTATTTACAGAAGAAGCCATATCGTGACAATAGGTCCAGATAAACTCATATATCAATCTGCACGCATAGTTCGTTTTTCTTTAATCAATACTCTAATACATATGCCCTTGATGCGGTTATTGCCGAACAGCCCTCCCATTCACACGGGTATGTTGCGGTAAACCACTACGCCTAATAGAGAGATTTAGCATACCGTGATCCGCGATCCGCCACCGTGGCCCTCTACCGCTCGTGGGCGGGGCGCACAAGCTGATTGGTTCCGATGCGGCAGGTCTGTGTGCCAACATCCAGTAGGTGGCGCCATCTATCGGCGCCAAGGGGATCTGAGCATGCGCAGTGGAACGCGCGGTGGCGGATCACGGTAGCGGATCGCGGATCACGGTGGGCTAAATCTCTCTAATAACACCACACGCACCGTTCCAGCAGTGGAGGCACCACAGTCCAGCAATGATACGGAGGATCAGGAGGAGAAGAAAGAAGATGAGGAGAAGGAACGGCAGGGAGGTTAACCGGTAAAATAATCCGATTTGCTAACCTGCACTGGGGGAAGGGGGTGAGTGGATGTTACGAAATCGGCGCACATTTTTATCAAGCCGGCGCGGCGCGAGGCCCCCGCGGCGCCGCATGGACGCTTCCACAAAGTTCGAGAAAAAGCCTCCTTTCCCGCACGAGAGAGCGCGTAGTTTTGTACGCGTCGCCGTCACCCTCTTTCTCATTGCCCAGGGATGACGGTGACTCATCAGACAGGAATATGCCAAAGATCTCCAGAATTTTCTACGGGTCGTGGCCAATGACGACGCGCGGCTCGACGGGAGGAAGAGAGAGCGCTCTAACCAGCGAAGCTAAGTGTGTGTCAGCGGTTGCGGCGTGTTCGCCAGTGCTTCGGCTGGACTCCCGAGGTTCACCCGCTGCTGGCAAGCCCACGGACCTGCAAGGGAGCGGCGCTCGTCTTGTATGGCGGCTAAAATCCCTTGATAATTTGAAAGTAGCGACACTCTCCTCCGCGCCGCCCTTTCCTCCTCGATTCTCCTCGCGGGGCGGTGGCGAGCGCTGCGCACGACACGCTTTTTCTCCTTGACGCCCGCCGGCCGGCCGCAGCAGTGAGTGAAGCGCGAGCTTTTGGGCCAGGTCTGCGCTCCAGGAGTGCACAAAATTTTTGAAAAATTGCGAGAAAAGCATTGAGAATGCCGAAAGTAAAGTTCATGAATTGATTGGTTTCTTCTTAGAACTGTTTGAATGGGGAATACTGATAAACAAAGCTTTCAGGCGAGTTCTGTGCTACAGACACTTTTTAAGTCACATATTAAGGTTTTACTTTGTGCACCTAATCTAGTACTGCCTCTGACTTTGTGTTTTTTTTTAGAGCGTGAAATCTGTCACCGCGGTAAAACTTCGGAAAACGATCCAGGCTGTTGCTTTGAACTTCAAGATCAGAGAAGGCCAAACCAGGACCTAGTCTATTTCGCTACTGTCAAGCTATCTCTCTAAGCATAGTATATGTCACGTGATCAACCATGAGATTGGATTATTGGTTAATTGTACGTGTATTTTGGTCAATTACTGGGCCAAATTAATTGATATTTAGTAAACTGCAATTAAAATCTAAATTTTAGCAGCAACATCGAACCGTATACCGTTGGAAAGCTTAGGCCAAGTGTAATGGCACTGTGCTAGTTAGCGATCCGCGATAATCTGCGTTAGTTAATTTTGTATAAAACCAAATTTTGAGCTTTTCCTTGCCGCTTCGAGGCAAGGAACAGGTTTGCCACGGCAGTGAGTACGCGGCCACTCACTGACTTCACGTGTGGTTAAAAGACAGCAGGGTACACTGGGAGAAGTGGTGGACCCTATTGCCGACACACTGAAGTTCTGGGGCAAGCATGCTGTGGCCTCATGCGCTATGTAAGAGCTGGATTTCATTGAACGCAACAATCAAATAAAAAAATTACAGGGTGCACATAGGTCTTCAACGTGCGGAAATGAGAAAGCATATAACTGCCAATTCATTAACTATCGCTATCCTATCTATCACTACATCTACTAATGCCAGAGACCTATCGTAACTGTCACTATCCGCAACGAACACTATCACCTCACTATCCGGGCCTATTACTATCATTTACCATTATTATCCGTAACAGTCACCATCACTACCTATCACTATTCATAACCATCACTATTTAATCTGATGCCGTCCCATGACCCATTGATATACTTCAATTTTCATTGACTTACGTTGTCTGTCATATCTCTATTATAATATCTGACGAGATAACTATACATTGACTTTCAATTCTTATACTTTCTTGTTTTCTCATAAATGGAGGTGGGAAAAGAGCAAGCCATAGAAATAACTGACTACTATCTGCGCGAGGTTCATGTCTCTGTCGAGGAGGCTTCCTTTACTTCAGGACAGGTCGGTGAGAGAAAATTGATGGAACTGCGTTGGGCCTGTTTTTTTTTTCGAGTTCGTGTAATATTGGCGGCTCAAACTGGTCTTCAGTGAAATGTAGCTAGAACATAGAGCGATGAGTTAATCACTCAGGCTAGGTGAAAAAAAAATCTTGTGTACAATTGAAATGAGTAATATGTTACAGTGCTAAGAATTGTTGCTCGCAAAATGTTCCCCTATTTTTACATCATAACTATAATCATTATTGATTGTTTAAGTTTCGTAAATACAGAAAATTGATGCAATGATTCCGGCTGATTTGAAATCGATGGGAAAACTTTTCTCGCAGTAAATGAATACGCGGAATCGCGGTTTTAGAGCTCCAGCTTTCAAAGCGAAGGTAACCTGCCAACGCCTTGTAGTCATGGTCAAAGTGAAGCGTGTGTGATCATATGAACACCTCCTGCACAGTGGCCGTATCCCTGATAAAACGAACGCATACTTTTTAACCCACGCGTGCGTCGAAGCATGGCAAGACACATTCAAGAACTGAAAAAAAAAAAAAAACATGCCGTACGACCTAACTAAACTAGTGCAGATTACCCGCAATACCTCGGGTTTACTTGCCAAAGAGTTTTTCAGGGCCAGCATTCATTGCTCCCGAGTAACTGACGCACACTACAAATACAAGCTGGAAAGGCTAGCTCTCTACAAGCCCGAATTTGATTTTTAGTGAAGGAGGCCAGGGATCCTAGCATAATCGCGACAAATGCAATCGAGAGACTGTAATTTTCCAGTTATCTCTGACAGCAAAAAGCAGATTATAGCGCCCTATTTCTGACTGTACAGAAGTCGAAGCGTGGTAAATGATGGAGCCTTGGAGCCTCGCAGAATATTCAGCATGCTGCAGAGGACAATCTTATTTTTATACAATGAACATGTTGCCGGGGCAAAAATATTGAGGAGCAAGCAGGAATAAAAAACGCAGCGTCAGGTGACGCGTTATTACGGGGAGTGAGAAAGGCACATTTCGTCGCAAACAATTCTGTTCTTTCTAGGAATAAACGTCTTTCGACTAATCTTGTGAATCAATTGAGTCGTGCGCAAGCCGTCACGCTTGCCTTGAGATATCATGATTACCGCATAACCACCTTCAGGCCGCTTGCTGCAGTTGTACGCGCAACAGCACGGCATAGAGCTTGCACGCTGCAATAAAAGCACAGCGCGCAATATTCGCTCGCCGAGACTAGGAGAAAAATGGCGCTAAGGAAAAAGAAAACACAAGGAAAATGCCGGATGAGCGTCGGTTTCCAAGGGCAACGGCAGGGAGACCAATCGTCGCTCAGGAAATCGGGCGGAGAGCCGGCCTTCAGCGAAGGGGCGTGCAAGGAGCGAGGAGGAGGCGAGGAGGTAGCGCGGCGGCGGCAAAGTTCAATCGTTGGCGTAACTTTCAAAGTATCAAGGGGTTTTAATGGCGCCCACATCGTGACTCTTGAGGCGTCGGACTGCAACAGTGCCCAGTGAACAATTTGGTGTTTATGTAACTCTCTCGTGTTTCATCTATGTTGTAAAGCCTCTATGTTATTGAATATCTCTGTAATTGCATGCTTAGCGTTTGTTTTTCTGTGAACCGCTCGTCTGTGATATTTTAGTGTTTGTGTATTCCTCTGTATCGTCTCTTGCTGTGTATAAAGTTTGTTTTGTTTGTCACCGCTGACTCCGAACCTTACTCTGGCTTGAACCGGCGACAGCTGGGCACCAAACGGCCACCCACTTCTGTCACTACAAGGTAGTTGAATTCCGGCTGAGCTTGCCACGCAGGTCGAGGGCATCTCCTTTGCGATCGGAACAGCTACCCCCACTCACTCTAAGGGTGTCTGGGAGTGTGCGCACCGTTAAGGGCGCATCGTTAATAATCCCCCATAATTATAAACGGATGACAATTAGTCTGGCGTCCGCGACATGACGTTTGGTTCAATCAAGCACAGAGGACGGAGAACGAGTTGGAAGAGTTTACGAAGAGGTCGTAAACAGTGTAGCAGCAGAGCGATAGCGAGAGGTACCGCGCTGAAGCGGTTGTGAAAGTCCATTAAGCAGTGTTATGTGTTAGCGTTAAACAGTTGAGTGAAGATGAATCTAAACGAGATTATTTCCTTGGGCCTAGAGAAAGGTCTTAAAGGAGCTGCACTGCGAGAATGGGTGGACCGAAAAGAAAGAGAGGTTCTAGAGCACGCTGAGAAAGAAAGAGAGAGGCAAAGGGAAGAACGAGAGAGAGAATGGCAAAGGAACCAAGCAGAGGCAAAGAGACAAGAAGAAGAAGGAGAAAAAATGGCTCAGGAAGAGAGCCGAAAGAGAGAAAGAATGGCTCAGGAAACGAGCAGAAAGAGAGAAAGGATGGCTCAGGAAGCAGGCAGAAAAAGAAAAAGAATTCCTAAAAGAGAGAGATATTCTTCTGAAGAAGCTGGCTGAGGTTCGGCGTTTGAAAGATATTACCGAGCCTCCGGGGGTTACCTTTCCTTATATTAGGAGGTACAGTGAAACAAATGATTCATTGACAGCCACAGGTGCTGTAGAAACTAGCTCCGGCAGCCAGAATGAGGTTGTGGAACAGCATGTTCCTTCAACAGAAATTTCAGAAGACTTTACTGGAGCTAAAATTTCTCAGGAAAATGAGATTGTGCCCTCCGAGACGACAGGTTGCACAGAAGCTGCAAAGGCAGTTGTCGAGCCAGAAGGCTCATGCATGTGCTCTTCGCCTCAAGAGGAACGTCAGAGTTCTAGCTCCACATCAGATTGCACCATGCATGAGTGACCTAGAGGAAGAGCTGTCAGATAACAGCGAGCCCGAAAGATCAGATAGAGCTGAAACTGAAGACAGCATTCTTCCAGGAATTCAAGAACAGAATTCGAGCGACGGCTCTACTACCAAGGAGGTTCTTCGCACTGAGAAAGATGAGAAACCCTCTCCCACCGAGAAAGATGAGGAAGACGTTTTCTCAGAGGAGAACGGCAGCGCAGATTCTATAGACTGATAGATTCAGATATGGAAGAAATCGAGGACTGCACGGCGGTGAAAGAATTCAAAGAAAATTTTGAGGAACAAGAAGTAAAAAAATATGAGGAGAATGAACGCCCAGTAGAAAAGGAGCCCTGCTCTAAGAAGTTACGACTGAAGGTCGTAAAGAAAGGGAAGAAAATGGAAAGAACTAAGGGAGAACAAAATGACTCTCAACGAGATGCCCCGTCAAGACCACAATGTCCTGAATATGCAAGTGAATCCGGAGCAAACCTGCCTCGGCCAGCAGTGCGAAAAAAGAAGGCGAAAATGAAGAGAAAAGAATCCAAACCTGCGAAGGCAAGTGAAGTCGAGCAAGAAAGCTCACGTATACAAACAGGGAAGACGTTTATGAAGTACTGGAAGCGCAAGCAATGTATCACAAGCCGAGAAGGACTGACACTGCCTAATAGAAGCGGTCCTAGGCATGTTAGCGCTAGTTCTGGCCAAGCTTCCGATTGGAAAGCAGAACTCAAGAGTAGAGGGAGGAGCGAGATAAAATCGCGAATGAGAAGTATTAGTAGAACCAGAAAAAGAGCCAGGACACGCGTGAGAAAGAAAAGCCAGTGCTTTGTGAGAAATAAACCTGGCATGCCTGAAAGATGGAGAGAAACTGATACGTCCCAAGGAGGAGGTACAACACGATTTTGGAAATATAGGCGAAAGCATGCCTTAGGTTTGTGCGCTCCGCGCTTGAAAAGCTGTGTGCTTCTGTGTTGCTTATTTTATGTGTATCCGACGACAGTGTGTTGCTGTGTTCGTGAACTTCATGGCATTAATGTGTGAATTTTGTAATGTGTTATTGCAGTTTGTGAAATTTGTGCGTGATGTGGACATTTGTCCCATATAATTTGTGAGCGCATGCATGTGCGACCGATGTTCGTGGGTTTGTGAATATTGTGGGACAAAATCGGCACACATTTTTATCAAGCCGGCGCGGCATGAGGCCCCCGCGGCGCCGCATGGACGGTTCCACAAAGTTCGAGAAAAAGCCTCCTTCCCCGCGCGAGAGAGCGCGCAGCTTTGTACGCGTCGCCGTCACCCTCTTTCTCATTGCCCGGGGATGACGGTGACTCATCAGACAGGAATATGCCAGAGATCTCCAGAATTTTCTACGGGTCGTGGCCAATGACGCCGCGCGGCTCGACGGGAGGAAGAGAGAGCGCTCTAACCAGCGAAGCTAAGTGTGTGTGCGCGCTAGCTTTGGCGCGGGTTAACAGATAGACGCGGCGCGCCCTATTTAAAGAGACCGCGCCGCTTGTGGAGTCAGTCAGTGGTTGCGGCGTGTTCGCCAGTGCTTCGGCTGGACTCCCGGGGTTCACCCGCTGCTGGCAAGCCCACGGACCTGCAAGGGAGCGGCGCTCGTCTTGTATGGCGGTCACATCGTGACTCTTGAGGCGTCGGACTGCAACAGTGCCCGGTGAACAATTTGATGTTTGTTTATGTAACTCTCTCGTGTTTCATCCATGTTGTAAAGCCTATATGTTATTGAATACCTCTGAAATTGCATGCTTAGCGTTTGTTTTTCTGTGAACCTCTCGTCTGTGCAATTTTAGTGTTTGTGTGTTCCTCTGTATCGTCTCTTGCTGTGTATAAAGTTTGTTTTGTTTGTTACCGCTGACTCCGATCCTTACTCTGGCTTGAAACGGCGACAGCTGGGCACCAAACGGCCACCCCCTTCTGTCACTACAAGGTATGAATTCCGGCTGAGCTTGCCACGCAGGTCGAGGGCATCACCTTTGCGACCGGAACAGCTACCCCCACTCACTCTAAGGGTCTCTGGGAGTGTGCGCACCGTTAAGGGCGTATCGTTAATAATCCCCCATAATTATTAACGGGTGACAGTGGATATAAAAGTGATGGGATAAGAGAGGAATGGGTGAAGTCAGTATAGTCACATCATAGTCATATCACGTCACATCACATTATGTCACAGTCATATCACGTCACATAGCAGCACAAGCACAGCCTATCGGTCAGGCCCGTGGTTTTCATGAAGCGGAGCAGCCTGGGAGGCCTTCACCGCCGACGATCCCTTGATTTCAGTCAGTGGGCGTCCATCTAGACGCTCCAGGGCACGGCCGAGACAGTGTCTTTCCGCAATGTATATATGGGGCGCTCGCAAAGAATGTGACCTATAGTCTCGTCGCACCCACAGGTTGCATATTCAGGGTTATTTTAGAAGAGGGCAAATACGGGCTGGTTGGTACATGCTTAAGAATCGAGTAAAACAGCGCTAGGGGAAACGGGACAAGTGATCATGATTCTGTGTCTGTCGCATGTGTCTGTCGCGCATGTGTCTGCCGTTCACGTGTCCCGTTTCCCCTAGCGCTGTTTTACTCGATTCTTAAGGGTTATTTGCCATACCGATCACAAAAGAATAAGAGTTTGTGAATGCTACACCAACCTACAGGCGGCACAGCAAGGTTTCTTCACGTCGGGGTAGGCCGGGTGGAAGCCGAAGCTTCATGTCAGGGTCCAGGGATTTTAAGCGGGAGTTCGCCAACTGGTCGGAATTCCACAAGGCCAGCGTGTGCTCCCGCGCAAGTGCGCGAAGCCTGCCCGCTGCGTCTTCCCTGAAAAAAAAAGAATTAACACACAATCGCTGTCTTGGTGTGCGGTTCACGCGACCTCGTCCGCACAGAGATCAATTGCCCGCTGTGTTTTGGAAACCATTAGTACATGATGTCATGTCCTTCATTAATGGCACAGTGACGAAGTTCTCATATTTACGCGACGAGTTGCTCATGGGCCCCACGGCGAAGAGCCGCTTGTAAGGCTTGCAGGGCTGCTTTGGAATCTGTGAAAACAGATCACTGTTGTGGACTCTGCTGACTGATATGCCTAATTACAAAACGAAGAGCGGTCAGCTCTGCGGCTGTCGAAGAAGTCCAGTGAATTGTCCTAATTTTTATTTCTGTAGTCCTTGCGGTGATGACCATGGAGCACGAAGAACTCACGACATTTACTGAGCCGTCGGTGCAGACGTGCAAACGGTTTGCATGGCGGTCATGGAAGTATTCGAGAGTTAGTTGTTTTAGTTCTGTCGGCGATAGCTCGATTTTCTTCATGATGCCGGGTATTGAAAGAAGCACATGGGGTAGATGCAAGTCCATAGTGGAGCAGACGGTCCTGAGGCGGGTGTAAACTGGGACGGCAGAACAGTGCGATGTGCATCAACAGCCTCTGTAAAAAGTGTACGCGGCCTGGTAATAGGAAGACTGGCCAAAAGATGAGAGGGAACCCGGGAGATGTGTCGGAAATGTGCCCTCAGGGCGTCAGCTGTTAGGTAAGTAGTCATGGGATGCTCCTGGGCAATTAAAACGGTAGCAGCCGTAGAAGCCCATTTCAGCATTAACAGGCAGGTTCGCAGAGCTTCAGCTTGAACGCTCTATAGAATTCTTAAGTTGGTTTTTCTGATATTTCCAAGTGCAGGTAAGCTGTACCGAAAGAATCCCATAAATAATGCATTGTACAGATGGAGAATCGACCGCACTGACGCTCCTCATCATTTTCCTCCAATAAAGGCAAGTAAGTGAGCAATGCTGTCAGCCTCTTTTTCATGAATGAAATATGGGGAGTTCACGAAAGATTTCGGTCGATGATCACTCCTAGAAAGCGGTGGCTGCCTTCGTAGGGTATTGCTTTACCATCAATGCGCACGGTGTAAGGTGACATGTTCTTCGTGTAAATGCAACTAGCGAACACTTTTCGGTTGATATCTGCAGACCTTGCAGGTGGTCATAGGACGCAACTATACTTGCCGCCTTTTGAAGCCTCGCTCTATCTTGTGGGCGCGTAACTCCTAATGCCCATACCGATGTCTTCTGCATAGATTTAAACTTTGCGCCGACTGTGGTATTAAGCCGACAAGCCCGACAAGGGTAAGAATGGCTTAGTATACTCCACCCTATGGGACTGCACGGGAAGTGAAATGAGAAGACGTTAGGCCATCCTCAGTCTGCATAAAGTGAGATATGTTGGATAGATAACTGCGTATCCAGCAAAAAACATGACCACCAAGCTCGGCAGCTTCCAGAGCGCCAAAATTGGCCTGTGAGTGCCATTGTCATATGCGCCCTTTATATCCAGGAACAACGCCGCGCTTCAAAATTTTTTGACACTGTACAGATGATACCAGGTCCACCACGTCGTCAATTGAAGAGCGTCCACGTCGAAACCCGGACATTATATCCGGATATAAGCGGTAGCGCTCAATACGTGTAAGCAGTATTCTTTCCAGTACTTTACCGACGCAGCTAGCCAGTGCAGTTGGACGGTATAATGTCAAGTCCAGAGGCGATTTGCCAGGTTTCAGGAGCGGAACTAAACGACTGCACTTCCACTCGTCTGGAACTGTACCCTCACTCCATGATTTGTTGTAATATTCCAAAAGAACGTGTCTAGCTTCTTGTCCAAGATTTGCAAGCGCAGAGTGGTGCAGAGATTTGCACCATCGGGACCCGTCGATGATGACCGTCTGCAAGAAGCCAGCGCAGCGTCAAGTTTCTTCACTGAGAAAGGAAGGTCCATTCGTGAATCCCGAGAAGCAGGAACATCGTTGAAATGTAGCGTTGCCGTTGGAATCAATTGGCCTGCTACCCTAGCGCAGAAATTTTCTGCTACCTCGACCTCACTACGTCTTTGATAGAGTGCGAGAGATTTGAATGGGTAGAGCTGTTTAGGGGATGTTCGGAGACCACGAACGACATTCCAGATGAGTCATATAGGCTCGCGGGGATCAAGCGTACGTTTCATAGAATGACCGCCAACGTTTTGTCTGGAGGGCTTGAATTCGACGCTGAATTATCTTTTGCAGGCGCCTCGCATCTCTGAGGTCGAGGCCCGACTTCGTGCGTCGGTATCTACGCTCTGCCCTCCGTCGCAATGCTCGCAGGCGCTGTAATAGAGGGTTTACAAAAGTACGTCTGGCAGCCATGAGCGGCACGCTGATCCCGCGCTATCCCGCGCTACCGCCATATTTTGTTCGCTCCATCCGTTCGCTTCGTGTCCGACTGTCAGCGCTCGCCGTTCTGTTCACGCTTTTCACGTTTTAACCTAGTGTGCTGTGCTTGGACATCTCGTCAGTCCCTGGCGGTTTCTGTTAGCGACGCCTAGAAGCGTATTTTGACAGGCGAGAGGTGGCGGGGCCCACCGGCCGCGCTGCCGAGCGCAGTTACAAATTGCTCTGCGAGTCTTGCATGGGCCCCTCTGCAATCCGCAGCGTCATCCCTATCCAGGTACAGTATCCAGAGTTCTGTAATGTGAATTTTTTTTGTCGGTGCGCCTTTGCTGTTTCCTTAAACGCCTGTGAGAGATCATCGCGAGTTTGTTTGCTTGGTTTGCGCAATCACCGTCGCTCATCTCACTGAAAGATACTTGGTTGGTGAAATGAGCGAGGATGCATTTTATTTTGTGATAAAAGGATCGTGCGTAATTTGACGTAAGTTGGACTGGCGCTTAGCACTTTCCTTCCCATGCCATCGACGCAGTAGTTGGCATTAGTCTCGGAAATAATCGGGGGCTGCGTAAAATAAAAAGTACCATGGTAATTTGTGCTTCCAGTGATTGAATATTGATTGGCGTTTGATAGGCCATGACGAGTTAAAAAAAATGAAAAATTGGACAGTAAGGGTTCAAAGGTATCAGAGTGAAAAACCAGTGCTTGGTGATGCTAAGGAAGAAAATTTAGAAGTAATTGATTCACTGAAATAATTGAAGAATGTGTTCAAAAGTGTCAAATTGCTCAGAATGGAAAGCCGATTGTTGCTGACGCATGCGTATTGGTGTATAATAATATAAAACGTCAAACAAAATAAAAATAAAGAAATGATAGAAGTATAACATAACATACATAACACAGAAATATTAACATACATAAAAACATATAACATAGTAAACTTGTGTGTAGTATGTTACTTTTGATGCATACATATTTCCCTGCATTGTATTCTTTTCGCCCCTCCTGCTAGGGCCCAGTTAGGGCCTGTAGTATTTGGTAAATAAAATAAATAAAAGCTAAATTATAACACGTGAAGAAAGAAAACATCGTGCGTGCGTGTGTATGAGAGAGAGACACTATCGCGTTATACCTTAAACAGCGGAGCTTAAGTGACCCCCTAATTTTTCTATAACGATATGATATAATATAAATCTGATTTTATGAACACAGTCAGTTGCACAAAACACAAACACTTCGCAGTAATGTGAGTTGACTTTTCAAATTTCTTTTCGTGTCAGCCGAGTTCCTCCTTCTCCGAGTTCCTCGAAGCTTCCAATGTCAGCGCTTTCATATGAGATTACGGCTTCAAATGTTTACTTTCTGAAAGAGGGAATAAACAAGAAATCGACATATTTAAAAATTCCAGTGAATTTCAGGTAGCTCTGAATTAGCGAACCATCGGATGACTCGAAAAAACACACAAAAATGAAGCGCATGGTTCGTTATTTTATCGGCCGCGTTGGCAGGTATAAAACCTGAGCTGCGCGCTCTGGACGTGGACCAGTCAAAACGGGCTGCACGTGAGCATGTTACAACACACTAGTGGGATGTCATCCTTTCCTGCCTTTTTAGACGCCGCGGGTTTGGCAGCCGCTTGCTTTTGCAGCGTGAAACACGCACCTCGGGCGCACTAGACAACCGTATTGCTCTCTGCACCAAGCACTACCATTTCGTACGACTGTGAAAAGTAGTTTCGGTAATCATGCCCGTGTCTTAAATCCAATACACAATGGTAAATGCAACCTACGTACAAAATGTTTCAAAGAACGTATTTGCATAATAGCCTTCGTACATGCATTGCTCCTTCTCCCGTGCCCTTCATCGCAGCATAAGCTTATCCTTCAAGTTCACAAGGCTCCATAGCGCGCAAAACAACCTTGCTGTTTTAGGTGATAGCACACTCTGTGAGCTAGCTCCCAGTCAGAGGGACGTGCAGTAATGCTTTACATGATGCAAGTGACCCTTGTAATGCCGATTAGGATTGCAAACGAACGGTCGCATACACGCGTATACCTTGATTCCGTGCGCGTCTATGACGGTGCGCTGGCTGCAAAAGTGCACGCAACAACATGCTGGCATCATTCTGAATAGAGCTTGGTGCTAGCAGCGACTGCTGTGATGTTAAAAAATGAAACAATCGCTTGTGATCATTCCAATGCACCTTGCGGTTCAAGCACGGGTTCTACGAAGGCGCACGTTGACAGCGTACTCGATGGGAGGCGCGGGCGGACTGAACAAAACATGGCCGCCGCGCACAGTTTCTGTTTCTTTCAATAGATGGCGCTAACTTTTGTCAAGCCTCTATTCCATATCAAACTGTGTAGCTAGGCACTGGGGTAAAGAAAGATGTCGCGTTTGTCATCGCCTCCTTAATTTTCTCCAAAATCTGAAGAGAGGCCGCCCTGCAAGCTTCTTCCATAAATGCTTGAAATGCCGACCAATCGATGCGGTGCATATGTGTGGCAGAAGTGGATGTGGAAAGGCCAATAATGATCACATATGTATGAATGTGGTCGCCTCCGTGTGTTTCTATATCCGCAAACCATTGGACGATGCTGATAAGGTATCGAGACACGAAAGCCAAATCAAGACAGCTACTGTAAGTTGCCCCTCGAATAAAGGTCGGCGTACTGTCATTAAGACACTGAAGGTCATGATCAGAGGCGAGGGACACAAGCTTTCTTCCCTTGCGGTTCATTCGAACGTTTTCCCACGTGATGTCGTGAGCGTTAAAGTCTCCTATTATGATCCAAGGGCCAGGTGCAATCTCCATCAAGTCGTACAATTGTGTGGCGTCAAAACGACTTGATAGCGACATATAAGCACCCACAAGCGTAAACGTGAGATTGCGCTTCTTCTTTAACTTCAACTGCATCGATACAGAGGGTCATACTTTAAAAGATAAAACCAGCCCGGTGAGGGTCTTGGCTTCATGCACTTAGGCTGCCACAGCAGAAAATAGCACGGCGCATGAACCTTACGCGTGCTTATGTACGCTCACACATTTGGGCAACAAAATAAAAGTGAGGAAAAGCTGAAAAAAAAAAAAAAACGACAAAGAAATAAAATTTGCGGCTACAAATAACTTTTACAACACTACTTATATAAGTAAGTGGAGCAATTTCTTTCCATAATTTGTTCAAATCCCTGGTAAATCACATTGCTGGGGGAACCGGATGGAGTACATACGTGAGTTCTCATCAAATATAGATGATGACCTTGCTGTTTCCCTGGTGCGTTGGAGATGCAAATACCTCGTAGCCTGACAGTAGCAAGATCTTTGGTACATTCGGTTCACAAATAACAAGGATGGGGATGTGATTTGCATGAACATATTGTCGAATATCTGCGATTCGGGACTGAAGCCCACGGGCATTCCATTGAAAAATAGAGGCATCCTTGAGTTTGTTTTCCAAATGTTAATGCTTGAGCCATTGTATATGCTACTGTAGAGCCTCTAGAACTGGTTTTAGCGCGTCCAGAACTTGTAGTGCAATCTGTGCTGCTGGCGTGCGCAGGCTGGAGAGCACCGCGCAGATTTCATTCATCATGGACGTGAGAATGGCAGTGATGACCGTAGACGTGCTTGATGAGGATATGAGTCTTCTCGTCGGCGTAATTCTTCGCTTTGCTTTGATTTCTTGCTAAGCACCGGCACAAACCCATCGTCGTCGGTTGAAGAGTCATCACTAGCAGCCGAGTACAACACAGTGGCCTGGCTGCTTGCGTCACTCGAATGGTAGAGGTGCTTCCTCTGGGCGACCGCTGAACCGAGTTCCAAAGGAACTCTATTTGTCGGCAGCGGTCGCCCAGAGAAAGCAATCTGCCCTTGCATTGTAAGAGCTGCGACACCAAATATTGTTCTCCTTTCCTGAAAAAAAAACAAAGTTCCTTTCTAAGGCTAGAACAAAAACCGAAAGAGAAGTTAGAGAGGCTTTTTTCATCTCAAAAATGGGCGATAAGTGCGTTAGCGCGCCTTCTTTATCTCTTTCAAGGCAAGAGATTAACTTCTTAGATGGTCACATCCGAGCTTTCCATGGGTCGTAACCACACGTGGTCTTGTTGACACTGTCATTGCCGTGCACACATTGCTTTTTCTTGTCTGCATTCTGCTTTTGCTAAATAAAGTCAGTTGGAAGTCTGCGCTTTGTGTGTGTGTATTCGTGCCTTATTGTTCCGTTGCCTTCGCGCAGTTCTGTTTTGTTATAACCATGAACCGACTAGCCCAACGTCACGCCTTACTTGCAAAGGAGGCCCATGAGTGTCCACTTGAATCGCCGTGCGAAAAAGGCAGCGGCGCCTCCCTGTTATGGCACAAATTACAACAACAAAAAAATCCGGCGGAGAAGGGGCAGCGTTCTGGTAAACAACAACTTCTTTCTCCTTCCCAGAGGATCAGAGCGTGACCGGCGTTCGTAGCCTCGTCACAGCTGCTGCTGCCGCCGGAGGATCAAAGCGAGCTCATCGACTGCATGCGTCAAGGCAGCAGCAGCTGTAACGGCTCGAGCGTGCGCGTGCACGAGGCTGCGGACGCCGGTCAGTGACACTTTCTAGACACTGCTGACGGCGCAATGCCAAACTCTACGCATGCCCATATTTGGTATCGCGACACGAGAACCTGCCTATATATAAACAGCCACCGACTAATCCCTTGGGACGAGACCTGCGAAAGGGCGAAAGCCGCGGGGGAGCTAACAAAGGCAGCCTGCGGCCGCGGAGACCGGTCAACTAACAATGGAGCTGAGGGCTTAAAGAAGGAGGCGAACGGGAGAGCGAAGGAGAGCAATCGCAAGCAGCCGACGAGACGGTCGAACAGAAGACGAGCAGGGCAGAAGACTGGGGCTGCACCACGGCATGGGAGCCCGGGTTCTAGTCGCCGTTCAAGGCAGCTCATTCCACCGCCAGCTGGAAACGAAGGAAGCAGCGGCAGCCCTCGGCATTCCATCACCTGGCCGTGACGAACACCCAGCCCTTCTTCAGAGTCCGTGCCGCACCACGCCAACTCAGCAACGCAGCCCAGTGACGGCGAGCCGTAAGCGAAATTGAGCTAGATGGTTTAATTAAATATGTTCAAAATTATATTCCGAGTCTGTGCCTCCATCTCCTCATGCCCAGTGTGGACCCAGGACCACTTTAAGTAACTCGAGTCATAACACAGTCATCGGCGTTCTGAAATAAGAATACAGACCACTGGCTCTTCAAGTCAGCGTTAAAGTTTTCAAGCAATCCATCGATGGCAAGTTTCGCAACTGGGTTTGTAGTGTCTACGGCACAACATTCGAAGTTGTCTGCACTATTCGTCTTGCACTTTGTTGCTTGGTGCATGGAAAAGAACCATACCAAATACACGGCCGTTATTTTAGGGGTAGACAAAACAAAAATCATGTCATGCTACACTAGCTCAGGAAGCTCTAATCTGGCGCGGCCGTATTGCAATACATCACGAAATTCCATGTTCGCACGGGATTTCCTCTCTTTAGGGAACTTTTCCTCTAATCCCGGCCTCGGCGGCCGCTTTTCCATGGAGGCGAAAAGCAAGGCGCCTGTGTGCTGTGCGATGTCAGTGCACGTTAAAGAACCCCAGGTGGTCGAAATTTCCGGAGTCCTCCACTACGGCGTCTCTCATAGCCTGAGTCGCATTGGGACGTTAAACCCCACAAACCAAAACAAACCAACTTTTCCTCTATTTCAAAACACTTTCACGGTGGGCTCTTTGTTCGTGGCTATGAGTTTCCCATTGGTTATAACCAAAAAGCGAGCTAGCTGCACGCCACGGTGGCTCGGTGGTTAAGATGGACAGCTACTGATGGACAGTTAAGATGGACAGTTAAGATGGACAGTACCCGGGTTCGAACCAGACCACGATGGCCACCTTTCGATAGAGGCGAAACACAAATGCTTCCCTGTACTGTGCGATATCCAGGTGATCGAAATTATTCCGAAGCCATACGGCGTCTCTCATAGCCTGAGTCGCTTTGGGAAGTTAAACCCCTTAAACAATAAACCAACCTCTCTCTCTTTCACTTCCCCGTTCCCTTACGGTACGGTTCAGGTGTGCAATGAGAGGTGTGACAAATACTGCGCCTATAAGCCAATTTGCATTTACATTTTCTTTAAGTTGACGAGCAACCTAGTTATTGACTTTCGTAAGCAACAAGCGTCCAGCCGCTGGTAAAAGTGTGTCCTAAGACGACTTCTGCTTGCGCGGCGGCCGCATTTCGATGCAGGCGGAACGCAAAGGTGTCCGTGTGCTGTGCGATGTCAGTGCACGTTAAAAGATCTAACACCCCGCCTAACACCCATACCAGTACTTCAGGAGTATGCCCAGCTAAATACGCTCACTGAACTCGTTGATCAGCGGATGGCAAACAGAGCTCGCAAACAGTCTTTACAACTCCATCGTTTAAAGACACTACCTCCGTGGTCGTACTGCCAGCTCACGGACAATCGCCCCACTGCTTCCCCGTCGGTATCATATCCGCACATCTGCCTGAAGGGTGCATATTATATACCGATGCATCCCATAATGCAGAGCGAGGAGTTACTTCTATGTATAGTCTATCTCATCCGCTGAACTCTCACGTGACATATACTGCGGATACGTGCACCCCTCTGGCACTGGAACTTCAAGCCATTTACAATGCCATTTACAATGCCATTTATTCCCTTCCACCCATTCCTACATTCAATGCAGTTGATCTTTACACCGACTCTCTCACTGCTCTTAAACAGCTTAAGGCCGTTCGACGCACATTCCAAATAACACATTCCATTAATTTGCTCTATTCAAGGTACCCATGTCCTGTGCGCATACACTGGATTCGCGGCCATGCTCGCGATCCACATAATATTCAAGCGGATGCTATGACGCATATAAACACATCAGGCGATCCACCACCTTCCCCTCTTCCCCCAGAACCGTTCCTGTCCCACGTTTCCGATTCGCAAGTTGTGCGCCAGCGAACACGCGCTCTCATTCCTCCGTGTTCGCGCCCTCTCCCCCGTAGTCTTACTCGGCAGGAGGAGGTGACTGCGCCGCATCCGGGCAGGGGCGGCTCTGACCCCATCTGTTCGACATCGATGGCGGGAAAAAGATCTACCAGTGACTGACAGGTGCCCTCACTGTGACACTCTACCTGACGTCTGCGATGTGCGTCACTTGTTGTGGACGCGTCCATCAACGACTCACATTAGGCAACGGATAATCATGAAGGTGGGCCTGCGGTGGAATCGCGATAGTGATTATCAGAAATTGACAATGGACAATCGCTATACGGCCAACCTTCTCGAATACATAAGCGCAACTGGACTTATTCCTTCTTTTAACTTTCTATCTCCTGCATCCCATTCTCCCTTTCTCAACTTATGCCTTGTGGCAAACTCTTCGAAAAAAAAAGAAGAAAAAAACATCTCCAGGTGGTCAAACCTATTCGAAGCCCTCGGCTAACGGCCCCTCTTACACAACACGTTCATCCGTCGTGGTCGCTCTCGCCACACGGCTGTGCATGGCTGGTTCGAAGGACGCGAAACGAAAAGGCTCCCCTGAACTGCTCGATGTTATCGTACGTTAAGGATCCCCGAGAAATCTAATTCAATATGAACGCCTCCAGTTTGGTGTCCTTCGTAGGGCATGCGTCGATCCGGAACGTTAAGCCACATTTTCGCTATATTTTCATGTTCCATGGAGAGAAACAGATAGAGAGAGAGAGAGAGAGCACCTTTATTTTGAGCCTTTTGTGGTATTTGCCGCGCGAGGGCCAGCAGGTACCTACAACAGGCCCGTGGCGAGCCAAAGCGCCAAAACACTTCGTGAAGTAAAGAAAGCGAGAGAGCAAGAGTGGAGGGGGGAGGCAGGAGGGCTAACCTGAAAGATGTTCCCATCGGATACCCTGGACTGAGGAAAAGGGATAAGAAGATAGAAAATGGAAAGAGAGGAGGGGTGAATAAGACGGTGACAGTTTGTCAAGCAAGCACAACGTTTGCAGCTAACAAAATAGTGCTTTGTAGGCATTCAGGCTTACTGAGCGCTGTGGCCACGGTGTGAGGACCTTTATCGCCCGTCAGGGTGTGATGATCTAGGTGGTCCAGGGACCTTATTCTATAGACTTGCATTTTATTTAGTCAGACGTCAGCATGGCGGCTGCAGTACACGAAAGAAGCGAGGGGCCAGCCACAGAAATCGTTAAGCAAGCTGTTCTCGCTGTCGACCATAGTCATCGCCACTCGCCGCGCACTGGCTGCGTCCTGCAGCCAATGCTGAAGTGCCGTCGCTAATGGGCCAATGGATTGCAGTGGTCTGCACTTTACTGTTTTTATTTTTCGAATATTCGGCGGACGTTCTTCGGTGTTTCCGAATGGAGATTTTTCGTTTTAAGCGAATATTATTTTTAATACGAACTGGTTACCAACTTTTTTCGGTAACACAATATGTAGTATCCTGGTGGGTTCAAAACTCAGTTGGAGTTTATCTTGATTTGTTTCTCAGCCTTGAGCATTCATTTTAAGGTGATTATTTACTGGCAATGTGCCCATAGCGCGACGCCCATATTGCACAAGGAAACACTGTCATCGGTAAAAGAAAAAAAAAAAAAAAAAAAAAAGAAAAAAGAAATCGGAGGTGTAATATGCAACCGTTCAACTATACGCAAATGGAAAAATATATAAACTTGGTTACCATGCAGCTCGGAGTAAAGCAGCAAAGTCATAGCGAGATGCTCGTTGACGGCATTGATGCAAATGTCGCTGAACTATCGCGGTAGCCAGAGCATGAGCAGTGGAGTAGCCAGAACTTTTCTTCGATGGGGCTTACGTCGCTGCGCGGTCTCCTTCGCATCGGGCTACCTGCTACAAGCTACCTGTAGCCAACCTGCCACTTCCCAACTGCGCCATCAATGTTGCACGCAGGATGTAAGGACTGTACGGAAGAATAATGCCGCCCGGGGCTTTCGTTCCATCTATAGTATATTGCGCACGTATTGTTTCGGACGAAAATAAATTAATTTAGCAGATGAGCACTGAAAATGCATCACAGCCAGTTTCATAGGCATGCAATTAACGTTTAGTAGGAAAGTGCAGTCTTCCTGACGGACCTGTAGATGAAAAGTTTACCGGCAGTTCTCTCCAGTATGCCTGTAACCAGAGTCCTTCAATCCAATCGCTATAACACTGCTTATAATGCAGCATTTGTACACTAGAAAGTGTTACCAACAGACGCGAACTTTCAGCAGAACACTTCGACAGTCTTACCGCCGGAGCATGCATAGGAACAAGGCACCTGAGAGAGAGAGCGCAGCGGCGTCAGAGAGAATTGGTCGGCGGCGTCGACATGTGCCCTTCTAGTTTATTTCTTCCTCCATGCATCGGACTTCGCTGCGTACCAGAAAAGTCCAGCATATCTGAGAGTGTGGCGTGTCACGTTTGAACGGTACCATGTACTACTTTTGATTTAACGTTTTTATTCGCGCCGAAATGCCTTTTTGAGCGCGACAAAGACATTGAAGACAAAGTTCAGAATGATTTCTGGCGCCGTAGGTTGTTTTTCTCTGCAGTGTATGCCAGTACGAAAACATTTCGTGGGCGGCTGAAGCCCCATCAGCCCTCCCTCCTGGCTATACGCTCCAAACATAACTTCCCGTGACATGATTTAGGCGTGGTTTCGAGCATCCTTATACAAAATCGGACAACGTGCATTCTCATCATATAATCAACACGATGGCCATAGCCCTGCGCAGCGTTCTACATTGCGAGGAGCGCAGTTTCACCGCAACCCCCCCCCCTCCTCCCCACGTCCCGTTTCAAGACCCCTACAGCCAGATAACAACGCGAAAATGAGGAACGGTTATAAAACATTTATACTGACAAAAACAAAACAAGCGTAGCCATGGATGCACAATTGAAAATTAGTCGAAATTACTCGAGAATTGAAAAATGTGCATGACCCCCTACACAAACAACGGCACAGGTCCGAGAGAGTGAAGGTAAGAGGGCAAACTTGGTGCCCCTCTTAGAAAATTGAAAGCCCCCGCCCTCCCCCCTCTGCGCACGCCTATGACGATGGTGATGATAGCAGCAATTAGAGCTACGATAGCAGACAGCGTTTGCTGACAAGGTGCAAGCCTATTTTCCAGTCTGCATTTCTCTAACAGGGTGTAACTCCTACCCAGATCAAGACTACTGACTTTCCTCGGTCAAAACTTGAATTCGAAAATTGAATTCAGCATACTTTTATCGTTTTTTTTTCTTCTGCTTAAACCAAAATCACACGCCCACATACGCGGCAGGAAGAATGGGCGGAAACAAGATTTAAAAAAAAAAAAAGAAAGGCTCACGTCCTAATTCACATATGGCACGATGCCACGTATCAATTAAAGGAGCAATAATGCACCGGGTTCACCCGTACGCAAAGTTAGCCACAGCTGTAGAAACAACGATCGGATCCGTCCGAAGCCTTTTACAGAAAATTTAAGTACTAAAACGCATTTTGCGGTTTTCTGCCTTGTACTCCGAAGATTTCTCAGTAAAAGAGCCCAAAGCATTGTAAACACAAGGCACGAGTAATAAAACCAAAGACAAGATAAAAACTCCCGCGTGCAAACGCTCGAGGTTCTTGCAGATCTGGACAGGCGACGTCAACTGAACGTACACCAGACCCGTGCAAAAAAAAAGTTCCTGATTCCCGATCTCAGTGACAACTAACGAAAGCACAACAGCGGGAAAACCGGTCCGAAAACTGTTTAGCGACGGGAACTCGGTTACTTTTTGTATTTTGTAAATGACGTACAAATAGCAAAGAGAGTCGGCGTAAAGATTAACTGCATTGAATGTAGGAACGGGCGGAAGGGAATAAGTGGCATTGTAAATGGCTTGAAGTTCCAGTGCCAGAGGGGTGCACGTATCCGCGGTATACGTCACGCGAGAGTTCAGCGGATGAGAGGGACTATACATACAATTAACCAATTAACTCCTCGTTCTGCATTACGGGATGCATCGGTACATAATATGGACCCTTCAGGCAGATGTGCGGACATGATACCGACGGGGCAGCAGTGGGGCGATTGTCTGTGAGCTGGCAGTACGACCATGGAGGTAGTGTCTTTAAACGATGGAGTTGTGAAGACTGTTTGCGAGCTCTGTTTGCCATCCACCGATCAATGAGTTCACTGAGCGTATTTAGCTGGGCGTACTCCTGAAGTACTGGTATGGGTGTTAGACGGGGGAGACATGTTATGGCACGCATAGCTTCACGATTGATGGCCTCAGGGAGTCCCACTGTCTGAGGATGAGACGTTGAAACTGTGCCTGGCAGATTATACGCGGCTGGACGAATCAGACGAATCAGCTATGCGACGAATCAGACCTAGAGTCTTTGCAGTCTGTCTGCGTCACAGGCATGGAGTGTTCAGCCAAAACACAGACTACCCCAGCGAGTGTACGGCCAGCGACACCAGATGGGCAGTTAAACATCTCTCGGCGACAGCAAACTTTCACGCAGGAATGACAGAGCTACGACACAGGGAACACGCTGACTTGCAGCACACCACTACGAGCCCAGAGATTCCCATATCTCTTCCCGCTCAGACAGCACTTCCTTCCTTGTACTTCAACATTGGCCGAGTTGGCGGAAATGCAACACAGTACGACATCATAGTATATTCTTTCGACTGGGTACAAATGCAGTTTCCGGTCGAGAGATCGTGTATTGATCGCTGCCGACGTCGGATCCATTTACTGCGTAGAAAAAAAAAAAAACAAAAAAACCTTGCTTCGCTACAGCTGCTCCTCATACTACGATTACATCACACACTACAGACTTGAGAGAACATGCCCACCACCACACAGGTCACTCTCCACAGAACAACTGGTGGTTAGGAGAAAATTTCAAACTGAGACATATTCCTTAACTCATACATTTTTTTTAATTATTTAATTTAGAAATTAGCCCTATCTGTCGCTTCTGCGGTGAAATAGCCCCATTAAACCATGCATTTTTACCCATCGTTTAATCATCTACCTCCCGGTCCCTCCCTTGACACGTCGACTGAAGTAAAGGCCAGCGACGAGCCGAACATTCAATCCCGAGCCGTGGCATTGGCCGCATGGGCCTGTGTCGCCCGAGGTCTTCATGGTCTCGAAGGCACGTGCTGATGTGCACCTTACAAACCCCTACCTTTTCTTTCAAAAATAAATTTGCGCTTCCTTCCTTCCGTCGACACACATCTGGATTCGAGGCACTATACATCTGGTTCTATCGTCGTTCACATAAACGGTATACTCCAGTTGCACAAATTCCCCACTGCTCGACTATGACAAAAAATGAATTGCAAATCGCTACTTCAAGTTTTTTACGGATAGTAGCGTCCTCTGAGGACGACATTATAAACTCTGTAAACCACAAGAAATGCTATAAATGGGCCATGTCAGAAGGGCATATGCAGTGTTACTCAGCCTTCAAAGAGGGCGCATAAGCTCTGTAGTGCTACCACTGCTACAATTCAGTCAACTTCAGAAAAAGAAATGATGGCGAGAAGCAGCCGATATCATTTAATCACTGCATTACTATATCTCTCAATTGCTTTTCACATAAGTGGATAATTGCAAGATCATAGGTTACTTATTGGGGCGCTATGATCTATTGTGCTAGTGAAGCGTAGCACAGCACTGAACGCGTTAGGGCGAAGTTAATCTTTTCTTAGCAGAGAACGCAGCCAAAAAGCATATCAGCGTGTGCACGCTGTCAGCAGGACGCATATGTGAGTGAGTGTGTTTATAGCGCCCCTTGGCGGCCAAAAACAGGCAAATTTTACGTTTCAATCAAAAATTATATTCAAATGCATATAATTGTGTTTAAGCAGAAACTATATGACTGAAACTGTTTTTGTTTCTAAATATGTGAACGTTATTACGCTAAAAAAATAGTGCAAGTAGACGACTGAGATCGACTATTGTCGGCTTAAGCAAGTATACTGCAGAAGAACACTTAAGGAAAAATAGTAATGTATTGCGACGAAGAAACTAAAATAATCTATGTCAATGTAATTACTGTAAACTTATTTTGCAAAGCAAATTCATTGTGTGAGCACAAAATTCTGGCCACACTGTAAAAACTTAGCATTAAACAGTGACAACATTGTGTTAAATATATAAAATTTGAATTTTTATAATAATTTTTGCCAAGTTTATGTTATATATTTTTATTGTTCAAACTAATATAACATTTGGCAAGACTTTCATTGCAAATTATTAGTTACGTTTTTGTACTTGAAGTTTGGCCACACAGCACAAACCCAAACGTCTGACAACGTTTTGCTTATCTATAACTAAATATTTGCAGCTTATTTTATCGCAACGTCATTATAATTAAGAGCTGTAAATTATCTCATATCTGGAATTTGAACATGTTGCAGTTATATTATGTAGTGAATGCAGTGTAATCGTTTCTTTTTTTTTTTCAAGTTGCTTAGGTGGGTGCACAGCGTTGGTCGGTCCGAAGCACGGTGGTTGAAGATGGTTGCAGTTCAATGACTCATTTAATCTTGGACAGTATCTCACCGTATAATGTGCTTTGAATAACAAGGAGAAAAGAAAAGATTTTCAATATGCTAGGATTTTGCCAAGAACATATAAGGTGACACAAATTTTCGCATCGGAAATGAAAACAGCTTCGTGCAGCTTTGGGGCAGTGGACAGGAGAGTGTCGTCAGCTTTGCGTTCTTGACACTGAGGATGCAAATCAAACGCTGTTTCTGGCGGAGGTGTGTTCACTTTGACGTCGTTTATTTCATGATCAAAATATTTTATGCCGGATGATTACAATAGCTATGACTGTTTATTGTGGGCGCGAGTTTTCAAGCAGCTGACCCGGAATTAAAAGGACGTCTCCGGCTGGTAAACTGGGAGTTTAGAAGCGAAGGTACAACTAGAACGGTTGGCTAAGGTAAGTTAAAATCGCGCTCTTCTGTTGATAAGAAATAATGCGTGCGTGCATGCTAGGAATGCAAATTCCAGCTGAGAGGTTGACTAGAAACTGAAAGCACACTTTGTAGTTAAAATCCAATTCCTAGTAAGGCAAATTATGACTGAAAAACATAAAAGGCTGTGGCTAAAGGTACGTCCGACGGACTCGGTGCGTTTTTCTTCGGGATACGACGGACGGATCCGGGAAATATTTTTCAGAGGTACGGCGGACGGACCCGATCGGTAGGGTTCTTCCGTCGGACCCAACGCATTTTTCTTCGATATGGGCCTTGGGATCCGTCGGGAAGGCCGGACGGATCCGAGATCCCCAGATGTGGTTGTAGCAACTAGTAACGTTGGTAGCAACAACATGGTAACCATATGTAGCCAAATCGAAGTTGGTATGAGGTGTACGTGCGAGGTGCAAGAAGCATGGCGGAAGTAGAATGATGGCGAAGGCTGGGCCCAAAAGCGGTTCAGCGGTACCGCAGCATAGCCACAGGTCGGGGGGCCAACCTGGCCAACCACTCAGATTAGGAAATTATATTACTACAAATTAAGAAGTATCAATCAACATAAAAAGAATAGACATTTTGATAGCTTCGTTTGTGAATGAGGTAAGGTATTTTATAAATACATTCTTGACTTTTTTTTTTAAATCTTGCAACACTCTTATCGCCCTACCATTAACTTATCAATCAACATAAAAAGAATAGACATTTTGATAACTTCGTTTGTGAATGAGGTAAGGTATTTTATAAATACATTCTTGACTTTTTTTTTTAAATCTTGCAACACTCTTATCGCCCCACCATTAACTCTATGCCCCACCCCATTGATGTTGCATCGGTCAGGAGGCGCTGCCACAGGTAACCGAGGCAACGGAGATAACGAAGCTGACGAAGCGCGGTTTCTTATCGCTGTCTGCTGCTCGTCTGCTGTGGTGCGGGCCTTGGTGCGCCCGGGAAAGCGTAATTTAGTTCGCAAGTCTGAAAATGTCCCTTTTGCGAAGATTTCGACGTCCTTGCTGGTCGCTGCTCTGTCGCCGTTTGGTGAGATTTAATATCCCCCTGCAGCCGTGTTTTTTTTTTTTTTTGTTTCGTCCCCTTCGTCGTGCGAAAGTGCGAAGTCTTTTTGCAGCAGTGTATTGCGCTTAGCGTTTTATCGAAAGATGAGCCCACACAATGTGAGGAAGCGATGCTCTGTGGCACGTTGTGACAGCGTGGACTCAACCGTCGGTGTCTTACCGCTTCCTGGCTGACTTTCATCGGTGAGCAGATCTGGAGGTTGCACACACACTCAATGTATGCTAATGCTCCTGTGTTAAGCACGTTTGTTGATTCTAAAGCTGCCTGGATTGGTGCAACCTTGAAATTGCCTTGAAAACTGATGTATAATTTCTGCCGAAGAATTTAAAAGTGAAGAGTGACCCCAGTGCTCTATGCTCCACGTATGTTTTGATGCACCTACTAATTCATGACATTTTTATTTCAATTGCAGGGGTCATAGCTTTGTTTTCTATACATGCATGTTTCTTATCCGGTGATGTTTTGTGGCAGGCACTTCAAGCCTTTTCCATGCTTCGGCTGTAATCATTGAGATGATTAGCCCGCTTAAACAGCGCTACTGTTTGTGCTGTCAGCGACATGCATTTTTATTGTTGTGATTTGTTGCTGTATTTTATTGGTTGATGCTATAAACCATGAATATGAAAACCATAATTGTTCACTTGGTGCACTCTGTTGCGAACTGGGCACGACTGCCCCGTTGCACCAGTGTTTCTGGACCACACCTTACTGTGCTGAGGGACAAAGTAAATGGCCAAAGTACTTGCATGACTTGCAGCAGTATTTGTATTATGAATTTGCATGCGTGGTCTCTACTTGGAAGTGTTGCTGCCTTTCCATGCCGCCACCTTTGCCAACCACTTTCATTGTACCGGAGCAGCTGCTTATAAACAAGGGCGTAAACAACAGAAACTCGAGTTCTTTTAGATGGCAAAGGTTGGCGCGCGCTGAAAGGCAACAACCTTCAAAAGATGCAGGCTCGCCAATGCAACGCGGCGGTTTAAAAAAAAAAAAAAAAAAACTAAAAAAAACTTTTATAATTCGCGCTAAAGTGAACGTATGGGTGACGTCATTTGACGTCATGGCCCCCCAATTTTCATTGGTCGCTGGAGCCCATGAGCCGCCAATGGAGCTATAGTGCCTATAATGGAGCCTTCGCTACCATAGTACTACTACAGTGGCTAGTACTACATATACCTTGCAAAAAGTATGTACTACATCCTGCATGCGTGAAATCTGAAATTACAAAGAATAGTACAGTGGCAAGAATAGTGCCTAGAATGGGTGATATACTACGTGATGGCATGATGATAGGTTTACGTGAGTTGGACCGCGGCAGGGTGGCAGGTTCTCGCTCTAAAGTTATAGAGCGTGACGTCTCGGCGAGACGTCAACGCGTGACGAAAATCGGAATGAACCAATGAGCGCCAGGGTGCCGCCCCGGGCCGCTTATTTTCACGGCAAGCAATTTATGTGCACGTCAAGGGGCCGTCTACTATTTTTTTTTACATATAAACACAGTGAATAAAATATATAATGTTTTTGTTTTTCAAGAAACTGTATTTAAAGTTCAATTATATCCAATACAAAAAGGAACAATTACACTTGTACAGTTAAACTTTTTTATTGGTCACATTTGTCGCCGTAAAGGCGCGCTTGCAGAGGTAAACAATAAACATGGCGGCCTCCTAGAAAACAGCTGATTCCAAGGTTCTGTGTGGTTGTCCTAAGTGCACAGAAAATTGTGATCGAAGCCAGTGAAGTTCACGGACCGTAAAATCGACGAAGACAACCTGCTGAGGTAAGTTTTGTGTTATCTGCCAGCGTTTACATGGATGTAAAAAGTGGTGTAAGGGTGATATGCGCCAAGTACCGTCTTTGCCAAAAGTAACCAGGCTGCTCCAAAGGCTGCCGGAGCAAGCGCGCGGCCGTGTGGCGGCGTTGCGCTCGCTGTGGCTTATCGGTGCTCGTCAGCTCCGAGGGTACAACAGCTGATGTAACTTCGCACCCTCACTCTCGCCCGTTGGATGATAAAAACTAGGCGCGTATGATGTGTGGGCTGCGGTTTCACGCGTACGAAGCCTGGTTGTGCCCAGCGAGGGCGCTCAGTATAGCGACGGGGCTATTATCTCTTCTCGGGGCAACTGCGGAAAACAGAAAAGCAGGTGATAGTAGACACGGTGAGCTCTTGTTCGTTTCAAGGACGAATCTGTGCTAGATTTGCCAGACAATGCTGCTCTGAAATAAGGGTTCCGCGAACGAGAAAGCAGTCATGTGCATATATTGGCTAAGCGTGAGGAAGCTTTCATTATCGTTTGTTATCTATACCAAAACTTACCTACAAGCAAATGCAAGAATTTGTTAGAATCAAACATTGATCTTATTTATACACAGCCTCCCCAAGGGACTAGCACAATTTCGCAAGCCTAAAAGAGAGATAAGGTGGCTTGGAAGGGTTCACAAGCTTTCCCATAACTTTGTACCGGAGTTACGGTCCGTAAAATTGCAGTACGCAAGGCACCTCGGAGAAAGCATGTTGAAATTTCAAGGTGCGTTATCATTCTTTATGTACAGGCGCATCAAACACGCAGGAAAGCGCAATTGTGCTGGTGTGTTTCAGTAGCGGATTGCAGAACACAAGCACGTAAAATTACATAGCGAGAAACGCGACATCTGCTTCAGGGCAGTTGCCGAGAAGAGCGAATAGCCCCGTCGCTATACTAAGCGCCCTCGCTGGGCATAACCAAGCTTCGCACACGTGAAACCGCAGCGCGCACATCATACGCGCCTAGTTTTTATCATCCAACGAGCGAGAGTGAGGGTGCGAAGTTACGTCAGCTGTTGTACCCTCGGAGCTGACGAGCACCGATAAGCCACAGTGAGCGCAACGCCGCCACACGGCCGCGCACTTGCGCCAGCCTTCGCAGCAGCCTGGTTACTTTTGGCAAAGACGGTACATTATTGTGGTTCCGTTTCTTTTTTAGGAGATACGAGATGGGACTACGAGACACGGTTATTTGGAAAAAATAAACTATCATGGCTGTATGATCGTTCAACACAGAAGTCATTCATTTAAGAACGAGCAAACAGGGACGGTTGGGCGCTCGCTACCAACCGTACTAGTTATCGTTCGTTCTTATCCTGCGGCGCAAGTTCATTCAGCGCTGTGCCTGCATACGTTACCGTAAAATAACTACTCTTTGCTGTTGCTATTTCGTTTTGAAAGATAAATCGTACGTTATGGTTCCTGCTTTTCCAGTCGCAATCCTAGCTGTTGCACGCCAAAGGCTGTTTGATGTTGCTACGTCATCGAAACCGCAACAAGAAACTATGGACTCTTTTTTTTTTTTTCGCCGCCAGTTGCTGCCTGAAAGTTTTGACAGTTTTGACAAGGTCAATGTACAACTGGTCGCGCAACTTGGAAGAAAACGCGTGCAGCTGCCTACTGCCAGCGGCATCAACTCGATGATGAGGGCTCCTGCGAACTGTGAGGCAAATTACTAGCGCACAGAAAATAAGATCTGCCAGAACTCCAAAGAATTAGAAAGTAAACATAATATTCTCGCTCAGGAATGAATGCAGTTTTTGTTTCTTGCGTAAGAAAAAACGTGTCACATTTTTAATAATATTTTATTTTGTTTCTAACGGCCTCTCTCGGCCACTTATTATCCGCTGCGTAGTTGCCCAAAGCTCAGAGCCTCAGATACGGCTCAGACCAAAGCTTTTTTCATCCGCGGAATGGGCGCGTCATCGGCCCCGGTTCAACGTTCATCGTTGCGTGCTGCGTACAGAGTTGATTATCTGTAACAAACAGTCAGTATTTTATTATGCTGGTTGTGGTAGGGCTTTACAGCAAGGCGAAGACTGTCTGTGCTCGATGAGAAACTGATTGCCGCTGCGTGTGCGCATTTCCAGACGATGGGACAATGCTGCGTCACAGCTCGGCGGCTCGGCTCAGCCTCCCAGGCACGTCGCAAAAGTGGTGGCTTGTTTTACGGATACACGTCTGCATGAGCGGCGTATCGCTGCATGTTTTAATTGAGCGGTGAAGGTGAGATTTTGTTGCCCCCAAGACGCGTGTCGCATTGCTGAAAGCCTTCCGTTCCGCTCCCTTTGCTGCGTCTTACTGCGTCGTATTACCGCACCAACGTTCGCTGAACGTGCTTTAGCTGTTATTACAGTGATGTTCCTATTGTCAATGGGATCTTTCTCATGAACATGTTAAATGCTTAAGTTGTAAATTTGTAACCTCACATTGACTCCTCTCAGTGGCAAATGAAGCGCGAGTAAAATAATGGAATCATAACAGGGCGAGATTTATTGGAGCAAAGCTATATCGTAGATATTTTGACTTCTCAGACGAACTTCTAAATACTAGCAATCCCAATTTGAATTGCTTACCTAAGCTCTTACAGGTTGGCGTTCTAGCGCTAGCGTTAGTTATTCCGTTCGTTTGTTTTTGTTGTTCTTTGACACTGATATGTATTTTGTTAGCAAGATTTTTTACCCTTTTATAATCTCACCGCGTCTCGTTAGGAGACCTACGCTGAGGTCATTTTGTTATCACGAGGATTTCATGAAGACCGTGACTAATGAGCGGTGGTCGCTTTCCTACACTTAAAGATTTCATTGTCGTGAAGCGTCTATGTAAGTAGTCGTGAATTAATAAAGCCTGGCTTTCTATGCAGCACAGCTTCACTCATTTATGCCCTTCGTGAAATGCCTCAAGCCATGTGATTCTATCCATGTGCTTGCCGAATTCACTTGAAGGCCCTTGTTCACAAACGTGCCCGAAGAAATAAGCCCCAGAATGCGTTTACATGACGCGCGACGAAAGACTAGGCTAACGACGACGGAGGCAGAACGATGCTATGATAAGGCGGTTAAAGATGCCGTAACATTTCAGTTAACGTAAAACTTCACTGTAGAAATCCATGTCAAGTTGGCTGAACAGTTACGGTGTCCATTTTTCTGCCTTATCCGAGCATCGTTCTGCCTCCGTCGTTGTTGGCCTTGTTTTTCGTTCATAAGTAGAAAGGCGATCAAAATCCCCGCCAAAAGTACGTCACTGTGACGTCACAAGCAACGTCACGTGTTTGTTGTGCCTCACAGTTCGCAGGGGGCGCTGGGAAACTAAAGCCTCGCTCAGAGTCGACACGCAGGCTTCTATGGGTTCTATGGGAGTTACGCTACCATTTGTTCTTCTACCATGGTTTTGACGCGAATGGCGCCGAAACGAAGGATGTCACGCGAGCAGGAGCTGCTGCTAGTAGAGTTCATGGAAACTCATCCTCTGCTAGCACGCAGCTCCGCGGACCTGACAAGTTCGTACACGGCTGCGGAAAAGCGTGAACTATGGAAAGAGCTGGCGGCTCTGTTAAATAATGATGGCCCGGCCGTGAAGACCGCCGACGGTTGGCGGCATTTGTGGCACGTGCTGTGCTGCCGCAAGCGCGCGGAAGCAGCCCGCATAAAGCAAGAGTGCCGGTAAGTCCGTGAACATCAGTTTGTAAAATGTCATTTCAACGTGCCTCGCCGCATTCTCTTGCAGCCAAACCGGAGGTGGCGAGCTTGGCGGTCTGGGGGGCCGGGTTCTTAACCTAATTGGCACGGCAAGTGCCACCGGAGTCGGGCCTCCACTGTTCGCATGTGCGGTAAGTGTCCATCGTGGTTTGACGCATACTTTGCTTGCATGAGCATACAGGCAGTTGTGTGCGAACGTGTGGCGTTATGGTTTTTTTAACAGGCGTACCAGCCCGCCGCCAGCAGCCGCCAGCAGCCGAGGGTGTCTTCGGGGGATAGGCCGGGGACGAGTGGAGGCAGCAGGGTGTCCGTAGGAGACTGGGCGGGGACGAGTGGCAGCGTGGGCAGCAGGTGGGAGAACTCTTTCAATGTGTGATTTGTATACGTTACGACTTGTGCACTCTGCTTATCTCACCCTAACTTTGACAGTATATCTCTTGCTGCTACAAATTACGTCTTTATTGCACCCCAGTGCGAGTACTTCGAGGGGTGCGGCGCAGTCTGTGGAAGCCTGTGCAGAGGAAGAGGATCTGCCTGGCCCCACAGCTTCTGAGTTGGCCTGCCATTATGCATACTCCACACTACACTTTGTTGTAAATGCATGAGGAGTAATAGTATTCTTAGCACTAGCAGTAAAAGTGCAGTGATAATGCATCATTATAACTGTCTGTCTCTGACATTGTCACACTATACAATGAGGTTGTGATGGGCCATAACAATCTGTCGTATGTTGATATGAAATATGCAGCAACAGCATTGCCTATTGGCCACCAGTTCTGCCTTCTGTTGCTGGTGTTCAGTGCATTCGCATCAGCAGTAACGTAAGAAATTGCTCCACATTCCACTGCATAGAGCATTGCATCATGAGGACATTTCTTTCTTCAACAGCCACACCGCAGTACTCGCTGTACCCGTCACCGCAGTACTCGCCTCACCCATCACCACAGCCCTCGCCGCAGCCTTCTCCTGCAGCCTTCCCCCCAGCCTTCCCCCCAGCCTTCCCCGCAGTCCTTGCCGCAGTCCTTGCCGCAGTCCTTGCCGCAGTCCTTGCCGCAGTCCTTGCCGCAGCCCACGCCTAGGGCACCGCAGCCCAGGAGGAGGCGCAACAGGCTTGACAGCGGCGAGGATCTGATGCGGGAGGCGCTGCTAGAAACTCTGCGTCTGGCGGATTTGGTGGAGGCTTGGAATGCACAAGATGCTGCATTCCAGCACAACGTGTTAGAGGTGTGTACTCACAGTACCGACCACATTTTGGGAAGTAGAAACCATTACTTTGAGCATAATGTACGTGGACTTATTTTTCAATTCCTCTACTTCTTGGAAATTGGTTGTGACAACTCGGCTTATAGCACTGCCATGAGTATTCTACAACCATATCCTGTCCAAGATGCCTGAATACCTAACATTTCACACCAAAAACTATGGGTAGTTATTCAATGGTATAAATTTCTAATTGGAGCTTTTTTTATGTGCAGGCCATGCGGAACCTGACGGCTGCAGTTCAAGCATCCGGGGCCTAACAGGAACTGCTTGTGCAAACTGTTGGCGTGTTAACTTTAATTTTAAGGAATCAGATTCAACCACCAATGTAAATTTTAGGTTTGTTTTTATCTTTGTTTTCTTCTGCTGCAGACACAGCATACAGTTTTTTTGTTTTTGAGTGAAATTTTATTTAGCTCTGCTATGTGCAGACACAGCATATAGTTTTTCGCAATTACTTATTGTTAGCTCTGCCAGGCGCAGATGCAGCATGCAGTTTTCTCACAGTTACTTATATTTATAGCTCTGCAATGTGCAGACGCAGCATATAGTCACTCGCATTTATTTATTGTTAGCTCTGCTGTGTGCAAATGCAGCATATAGTTTTTTTACAATTATTTATTGTTTGCTTTGCCAGGTGCAGACGCACACTTTTTGGTTTTTGTTTTACTTGTCAATTCAGCTGTGTCAGGAGGGCAAGATCTTTGGAGAATATTTTTTTCCTAACTTTTTTTACATTATTGGTCTTCAAGGACTGCAGAAGTTTGAGAAACAGTGTCATTTTTCTAATACTTCCAATTTTTACGCGCACTGCAGTTGCAATGTACCGCCTTATGTGAAAGACAGCTTGATTTAAGCTTGTTTTAACAAAGTTGTATGAACGTACTTGTGTGGCTGAGCAGTACCATGTTTGACTGACCAAGAGCCTCGGAAGGTTTCATTGCAATCTCAAAAGGGGCTGCTCGAGTTGACAGCTCCTTTCTACATGTGATGAATGCAGCACGCAATCAGGCTGCAATATTGAGCTTAGAACTGCTACACCACCTGATACTGTTCATTCCTTCTGACATAGCCTTGTTGGCGTCGTCATCTGTGATATTCATGTCTTGTACTAGTGACATGGTTTTCTAGTTTTGTAATATCCATGCACAGCAATGTTCAATGAAATACTTTATACATTCCACTGCCTATGTAACTAATTTCAGTGCAGTTATGTGCAAAACTGAGGTTTTTTTCTTTTCTTTTTTCTTTTCTTTTTTTGGGGGGGGGGGGGGGCGTCATATTGTCACATAGGGGTGACAAGGTCGACGACACAAATGAAGGGTCGATGATTGCACTGAAGAAACGCTTTATTGGGCTGACTTGCGCCCGCAAAAGAACTTAGCAACTCGACAGCGGCGATAGCAACAAGGCTGTGGCTAAAGGTACGTCGGACGGACCCGGTGCGTTTTTCTTCTGGATACGACGGGCAGATCCGGGAAATATTTTTCAGAGGTACGGCAGACGGACCTGATCAGTAGGGTTCTTCCGACGGACCCAATGCATTTTTCTCCGATATGGGCCTTGGGATCCGTCGGGAAAGCCGGACGGATCCGAGATCCCGTGGTTGTAGCAACTAGTAAGGTTGGTAGCAACAGCATGGTAGCCATATGTAGCCAAATCGAAGTTGGTATGAGGTGTACGTGCGAGGTGCAAGAAGTTATGTAGTTTTGTAGTTATGTAGTTTTGATTCTTCAAAGTTTCGTCACTTCCATCTGTGATGAGATGCGTCACATAGCACATCGCTTTCTGCTCGCATTGAGGTTTGGTGCTGCAAGTTCTACGTAGTACATATACAAGCGGCGCTGAAAAAGCTGGGTGCCGCCGGCGTGTCTCTAGCCCAAGCATCGCTTCATTCGTGTTTGTTGGAGGTGTGGTTTGTGCTTACCGTGAGATGCTGTGATGTGCGGATTACTGCCTACTAGAGTGCTGTGTGAGACTACGAAGAGTGCTGTGATGAGTGCGCCGATGTCCGGACGGACATCAGTGTGTCCGTTTATGATCGGCAATGTTGCACGTGCATGTCAGTGTTTATTAGGTGCAGTGGTAATTTATTTACACGCGCTGTGCAACAATCAGACGAAAATAAGTCATCGACAATTTGTTAGCCTGCACTACAGAGCTCAAAACTCGGAAAATGGGAATGCACATGATGCAGTTTTCGCATGTTCGAGTGGACCGAAAAATAAGTGCCCAGCCCACACCGCCGGGATGCGCATTACTACAGGTGAAATGGTTCAGGTTTCTGTAAAATAGGTGCCTGGCACAGCACCTTCCTAAATGTTCAGGCTTTGTACTATTGTTGAAGGCCACTTTATCATAATAAAGGAACGAATATGCATTATGTGTTAGTGACTAGTGCTTTTTCAACATATGTTCTTTTTTTTTTTTTTTTTCGTTTTTCCTTGGTTTCCTTTGTTTTTCATGCTAGACAAACACAAATAGTACACTTTTAAACTTGTCAGTCCAAAGCTGAACATGAATATCTGCCATGCATGTGACAGCTTTAATGCTAGAAAGGTTGACGTGTATAGCATGCACGTAAACGCTGCGACATCTTAGTGGCACGTTCCGCTACTTGCCCCAAGGTCGTGAAGTTTACCGTGATGGCAGTCGCAGTTTGGTGCAAGTGAAATGCAAATGCTTCTGTTTCCTGCAAGATGTCAACGCAAAGTACAAAGCCCGGGCAGTCAAATTAGTCTGGAGCTCTCCACTACGGTATTTTTCATAGCTACATATGTCAGTTTAGGATGTGAAACCCTACATGCCACAGGTAGACTGCATTGTTTTTTAGATTTTGTAACCTCTCATCTATGTTTTGCAACATTTGGCTAATTTTAGTTCTCAAACAGTTGTTAAAGATGAAACCGAAGCAGTTCTTGGCATGGTTTCCTGCTTGGATTAATTTGCTAATTGCGGTTCTTTGAAACTTGCATCAATGCTGGACAGTTCAAATAGCAGGCAGTTGAATTACAGAAATTATGTGGATCGTGCATTTCAGTTCTGACAAATGGAAAGTAACGGTCCCCTCCTAGCAAGCATAGGTGCCCTTCGACAAATACATACTCGGGGTGTGTGATTGTGACGCATATCAAGGGTCAACAGGAGGCTATGGGGAGCCAGTGTGATATTCTTCATGAAGGCTAAAGTAAAATTGTACAACAGCTGCTGTACCATGCAGAAAAAAATTGATCATTTAGTGTATGATTAACGGACCATGAATAGCATCTTACTCAGAGTATGATGTGATATATATCTGGTTTAGCATCCCAAAATAACTACGGCTATGAGGAACACAATAGTTGAGGGCTCCGGTATAATTTCGACCACCTGGGGTTCTTTTACATGCACTGACACCGCACGGTGCATGACGGCCTATTGTTTCGCCTCTATTGAAATGCCCCTGCTGTGGCTGGAACCAAATCTGCACCTTTCAGTTCAGCAGCCAAGCACTCTAACTACTGAGCCAGCACAACGGGGCCAAGTATCAAAATGCATGCTATTACATTTCCTTCTAGCCGGTGGTTTTCTTCACAGAACTAATGTATACAAGGAAAAGTAAATAGCAAGAAAACACTAGTTTTATTGCACATTATTTTCACATTTCAGCAAACATTCTCTAGGAAAAAATTTCTCATAATGTTTGCATGGAAACCATGAACATCTTACAAAAACAAAACAATGCACTTACTCCACTCCAATTATTAATGGGCAAGGTTGCATCTATGCTACTACACTGCACTTATCACAAGACCACAAGCCCCATCTGCTTTGGCCAATCACTTGATGAAACTAACGGAGACAGATGTTGCACACCACAGACTGGTCGTCTCGCAACATATCTCTGCATATGTTGCATTTCAATTTCATGCCTTTCCACTTAGCTTCAACTGTTGCCAGCATTACTAGTCACCCATCTTTTCTGAAGTTCCTTTTTACGCTGTTGGGATCAGCATCCTTGTTAACGATTGTCTCTGGAATTTTCGATGCTATCATTTTCACATCTTCCTCATCTGGAAGAATGAAGGAAATGACAAGCTTTGAGCAGAAAAAAAATTAGGGAGACTCCTAATCTCCACCTGTAAGGGTATGGTATGCCAACGTTAATGGTTCTCGTCTGCAGATCCCACTGTGGATTCCCGTTAATTTACATGCCCTTTGCTACAAACATAATTACTAATTCTTTAATTCATGTCTCTGTTTTCTCAGATATACTCCTTAGCATACGGTCGTAGGCTGCCCTGTTAGGTGATAGACAACCTGGCATAGACCTCTGTAAGCCTCAAACTTTCTTAATTGGAGCTGAAACGTTCCAGAACATATTTCAAATATAACTTCGTAAGCTTGACTTAACAGCTCCTGCCATGTTGTGTGGCCTCGTGACATTTGGCTCGTGGCACTTTTGGCTTGTGCACAGGGGTCATCTGTTAAATACTGGTTAACATGCATGAAAAATACATTTTCACACAAACTTGTGGCAAATGGTCAAGTGGTGCACTGCAGATTCTGAAATGTATACTTATATGCATGCAAGGATCGCATCATCACATAATATGATCAAGAGTTCTATCAGTACCTGTAGTTACATAGCATTTCAATGCCCATTAAAGGACCACCTCAGACAATGGTTGTTGTTACCACAAGACCTGTTCTAACAGCGTACTGACACCATTCCACTGAGCGATGGACATGTATATGCATACCCTAGATAGCTCATGATTGTGGATCTTATTTATTTCTATGACTTCCAAGGAGTTTCTGTCGTCAGAAACCATACACTTTATGAAATCGGGACAGTTGTCTTGAAAGGTGATGAAAAGAAATAACCAGGTTACCTTGACGCAATGCTAAATTACAGAGGGTGAATATGCTGCTTGAAGATACCAAGAAGCTTGTACAAAGAAAAGTGAGAGTGAAATGGCAGGATTTTTGAAACATTGAAATAAACTACAAACTATACTTGTCAAACCTGTCATTAAGGAATGGAAATCATGCAGTAATCAAAAACGCAACATGGAGGCCATTTTAGGTCATCTTCACAAAACACATACCCACACCTCACACACAGCTTCATACATATGAAAGAGGACAAACCACTATGCAAGGAGTGTGGAGATGAACTAACAATAAACCATATCTTACACGTGCGCCAGAGTCTAGAAAATAAGAGGAAACATTTTGTGCAATTTTGCAACAGATCCCTTTCCATCCCAGCATGATCCTAGGAGAGACATGCAAATTTCCTGCATTTTTGGTTTCCTAAAATGTTCCTAAACAAGCTACATCCTAAAGAACATTTTAGTCTTTACACACAAATAAATACATTAAACCTTGTTCTTGGTGCATGGCAGCATTAGTCGCTTATGCACCATAAAAATCAACACAGTGCTGTAAGGTATACCTTGGTTAGCTGTGTTATATGAGACAAGCTTTCGGTCTGGTGTGGTCCTTATTCACGTGACAGCGCTGTCATGAGGGTCTATGTTTCAGCGATCGGAAAGTGACCTATTGCAATAATTTTACAAACTGAAGCCGATTCTACAGATTTCTAAAGACTGGAGTGCTCAAATGTCTTATCAACGTCTGCCTGCTTTGACAGCCTGGAGTGAAACTGTTGAAGAGAATACATTTTTGAACATTTAACGCGTTTCTGAAGGCGCTGCTTTCAATTACGGGGCCCACAAAAACCAGCTGAATGCAAAACGCCGCCTAGGTAGGCTTTCTAGCAAGACAGCAGTGTAGCGTGGAAAATCGCTCCGCCGGTCCATCGCTGGCGCCACTGACTTGACAGGCGAACAGTTCAAACTTATAGCTGCTGACCACACCTGAAACACTGAACTGCGCATGATCAAGGCAGAATCAGGCAGATCAAGGCTAACCTCGAGCATGCGGGGGTTTAAACTACATGTATGCAAAATTCAACGACAAGAAAAAGATGCAGGCTAAGCACTTTAGTCAAGTCTTCCCCTAAATACCAAAGAACATTGCTGTTCACAGGGAATTCGGATCATTAGCGCTTCCGGCTTTCCGGTCACTCTTGCGGAGCGGTGCAGTAGGTCTTCGCCTCGACGAGTCGATGTGCAGCTCGCCGCAGTAGCAGCGCAGGCCTCTAGTAGATTCGGCATGTCTTCTGCCACGGCTCTGAGGTAGAATTTAAACGAAGAATTTAGCTAGAAATATCCTGTTTCCTCGGTCTGCATGTGAGGAACGAGCATAATGCCATTTCACATACATACTTTGGACTGCCGAATGTTCTGCACAGCGAGGTGTGTGCGTGTTGTGCCGGCGCTAGATCTTCGGAGGTCGATGCAGGACCTAAGAGAGCGTAAATGCTAGGAATAGCTCGCTCGCATCATGGGCAGATCGAGGTGATAGTTTAGTGCGAAGCGAAAGCTGCTCGTGAATGTGCGTATCTCGATGCCAGCTGGTGGAGCTGGTGCAGTACGTAGCATCGCCTGCAGCTATGTGCGTGACCGCAATGCTTGCCGTACACAACCCTAAGTGAAGACCGCCATTTATGTTAGAACGGATGCACTCTTCGTAGCACCTCATCGAAAGTCGCAGCTAGCTGATATCATAGAGGATAAGATTCATTCACGCGTAGCAAGCGGAATGTGGCCGCGTTCGACGTGCATATAGCCATGAGCCTGTATATCGACGTCCGCCGTATCTTTATGAGAATCGAATGGATACGTCGGACGTACCTTTAGACACTTCGAACATAAAAACGTGCTCCAGCTGGTAGCGCACATTCCAAATAGGAAGTAGACTGCAGGTATAAATCGAGCTACAATACTTGGGTATTCAAACTGCAATTCTAAAACCATTTGCGACCTAAAAGAGCACAAATTGATACTGAAGCACCCAACTGGTGTGCCCAATTGGGACTGAGGAATCCAATTATAGCTAGCTAATCTCGCTGTTCTTGTTCTTACCAGCTGAAACCAGTTGAAAAATTTACTTGGCCCCAATTTACATGATAAGGCAGTTCATTCTCTCAATTATTCATTGAAGATTCTCTAGCTACAGGATGCTTGCAGTCCTGAAGCTCCCAGATGCACATGGAAGAATGGCTTTTTTTTGCACTTCGAGTATATTCTTTTTTTTTTAATTCTTTTCTTATAAGGAGCCAGTGTCAAGATGCGCTATCATTTACTAATAGAAGTGTAACCTACATTGTGTGCAGCCTGCAAACATGCACTAATGTGACATACAAGCATAAGTACAGTTGTAGAAAACAATTCAGTGCATTGACCCCATACACACACCAGCAACTCTCATTGCAGCACACAGCGTGCGTGCAGCGGACACGAAATAACTCCCGACTGAATTCTTCAACCATAGGCTTGGCTAGTGCTTTGTTTTCGCTGCCTTTGCCTCAGTTAAGCTAAACTACAAATGACTTTGGCTAGTGGAAATAAAAACCCCAACATATCAAACAGTTAAAAGTTTTATATTTGTATAACCTACTGTAAATTAAAACTTATTCTTTTGCCTTTGCAAAGCGAAGTAATAGTCACATAGATGAAGCAGTTGTGAATTGCATGGCACAGCTGGAATGCTGGAATATCATTTTTTTTAAAGCTTTCTTGCTTTTACCAAACAAATGTCAGCAGTACTACATTTGCAATGTTTCCATCTATCGGGAGTGAGTTTGGCAGCAGCCACCTTCCAACACGTCTAGTTATCGAACTTCTGTGAGGGTGAGCACTCTTGCTCAAAATTTAGAAGTGTCGCACTAGATGATTGAAGATGTTTTGGTATATTACCACACATGCTTTTTACTGTCTTGTAATCTTGTGTCGCACTGGTTGCATTCACGGTAGCAACCATAAATGACAACCATAAATAATTCATGCATATTTTTAACTGTACCTCAAGTGATATCAATGCAGATCTTTCGATTAAATGGAACACTATTTTGACTAATCACTTAGGCGTTTATTTAATGACGTATCAAGAAATGAAGCGAGTGAAACACCAAACTTTCCCTGTTTGATTACAGAGCCTCAGCAGCAGCCTGGTACTGGGTATGAGAGCAGCACTTTCAAGCGGTAAGTCATTCTACTTCAGCTATGGTATGATATATTATATGGGGTTAACACCCAAACGATACACATCACTACAAAGGGGCTCAGTAGTAGTAGAGTCCCTAGAAGTATTTGCTAGTCTGCCGTCCAAGCGGGGTTCCCTATGGAACCGGTTGGCCGCTTCCCGGATGAAAGCGCAGGGGGCGCTGTACGCATTCGGAGCATGGTCGCGTTGTGTACGTGGTGCTGTGGCGGTTGTGCCGTACTGCGAATCAGCGCCGCGCTGATCCGTTGGTGCCGTGCAAGGCTCGTGCACCACGTGCACTTTTTTCCGCTCGCGAGCCGGAATGCGCGCAAATTAGCAAGCATGTGTGCAAGTGTGCCTTTTTTATGGATATGTGATCGCGTCATGTCCAGAAAACGGGGTAAGCGTGATAGCACGTGTTTCTTGCCCGGGTGCAAGACCGGGTAGCGCTCGTGCAAGGTGAAATGTTCTCTCTTCAGGACACCGAAAGACGCAGGGAAGAGGCAAGAGTGGGAGCGCAACATCAAGCGCGGCGGCAAAGACAATAACATTGTTTATTGTCTCAGCTATAGGGCATAAAGGAATATGTAAAACGAAAATGAAAAAGGCGTAATAAATGAAAGAAAATAGGCTGGCTGTGTTCTAATAAAATTCAAGAGAGAGCGATGATAAGGCCCTTCCGTGCAAGCAGTGTACGAAGATGGGTTGCTCGGTGAAAGGCCCACTGCCGTCAGGTGCCGATATTGTCGGCTTCAGTGGCGGGCAAACCCACAAGTGGTGAATATTTTCCTCATTATTTTGAGAGGTGCAGACAGGAAATCCTTGACGTTGATATAAATATCGGTATATATAAATATCGGATGATCCGGGTCGGGGTTGCCCTCACATTACTGTGACACGAATAAGCTAGTGTCGACGTTTGTGAGCGACACTTCAAACCCTGCTTTATTGAGCGAAGTTTTAAGACAGGTAAAGGTAATTGAGATTCCACGGGATGTTACGCAACTCACGAAGGATGCCATCTCAACGCTGTTTCCTGACACTCCAAAATACTTGTTGAAACCCCTGCCTCTCAAGAGAAAGGAGCGCAACTTGTACGAGCAAAAACAGTCAGCAGGGAGACCTGCAGAGAAAGAAAAAAAAGTGCACTGATCCTGAAGCATCAGTGGAGCCAGTTGAAGAATACAGCGGTGGTGGATCGTGTGACGTGAGCCTGCTCCAGGAATGCAGAAAGCTGCATGCCACCGCCACTGGGGACAAATGTCGATCTTTCTGATGTTGAACAATGAACATTTGCATAGTGCCACTCAAGCGAGGACGAATCTCCGGAGGCAATTTCCATCGGCGAGTTCTGTTTTATCGCAGTGGTGAAGCTGCCATGAATGCTGCTGTGTGCATTCGAGGAAACAAAGTCAAGGAGATAGCTGTAAAGCCGACAGAAGAGGTAATTAATCTTATTCAGGACATTGCGAAACTCAGCTTGTGTCCTGGTAGCGGATTGAAGCCTATTACCAAGACCTTTCCCGCGTACAATATGGGCGTTACTTAACTTGCGACGAACTATACCATTATTTCTGATACAACATGCATATAGGCTGCAAATACTTGCGAAAGTTAACTCAGAACACCCTGTCAAGAAGAAGAAAAAATTAAGAAACAGACTTCTATGTCTCGAGCAGTTTGTCGTACGAAAGACAAGGTGGCAAAGCTGGTAAAAGCTCTCGGTGAAATGAAAAATGAAAATGAACACCTTCAAGGACAGAGTTTGAAAGAACTGTTAGTGCCCTTCCTCTGGCTGTTAAAATATGTTTTAGAGGTTGCAAAACAGAAGTCAACAAAAGTGATGGCATATTCTGATGAGTGGCTACTAGGCTTCCTAAGTACCAAAGAATGCCTATCAGCAGTTTGCCTGAAGCGCGGTGCAATTGAAGGGCTCTGGTTCCCATCTTGCGTGCTTTAATTGTGCATGCATCCGAAAGTTTCTAGTTCTACATACGTGTTATAACTTAGCTAAACGTCCGAAGAAGTTAAGATGAAACTATAGCGTGAATGAAAACGCCGGCGACAGCGCTCTGTTGCTCGCACACATGATCCTTAGAGCCTAGAATGTGCGTCTGGTATAGTTCTCCATGCAAGCGCAATTGTTTGCACTAAATACTCAGAAGTCTTCATTACAATACGGCACGGCGGTAGCTTCAGCAGGATAATAGGGTATAAAAAGCAGCTTCGTTTCTACATCGGCTCAGGGGCATGCGCGCAAAACTTCGCTCACGAAAAAAAAAAGTTGCATCCGTGGTTACGCCAACAACTCTGCTGCGAATTCAATATTACGACTAAACTGAAATGAAAACCTAAAGAACGGCATCGCACGTACAAGGCACCAGGCAGTGCGCAGCAAATGCATTTCGAAGCGCACGGGCGCGCGCGTCGTCTGCTCCGTCAGCACTGGCGCACTCCAGTTCACCGCAGCGCCACCGCGGCGATCATTCAGCGGCAGCCCCCGCCGCGGCCGGCGGACGACAGACTAGCAATATTTCTAGGGACCCTAGTAGTAGAGGACTGGGCTAATTTCGATCATTCATAAGCTTCACACATTATCCTCTTTGAGGTCCAAAACAGGGCCTCAATGAAATTGTGCTTATTGCTGGTTATACTGCAACATTGAATTGCCATTTGCATAGGTGTGTATCAGCTGTTGCTGATAGACACCTTATGAATCGTATGTATACATTCTAGCTTTTGTCTGAAACAATATCTGAGTTTCTGTTCTCGTGCTTTCTTGCAGTAAATGCATGAGGTTCTGGCGTGGAAAAACCGAATTTATACTTGATCAACAGGCCTGTCATGATGAAGCTGTATGTCACAGTCATCATCATCATCTGCCTGACTATACCCACTGCAGCGCGAAGGCCTCTCCCATATTTCTCCACTTAACCCGGTTCTGTGCTAGCTGCATCCACTTGACCCCTGCGAACTTATTAACCTCATCCGCCCACCTAACTTTCTGCCGCCTCCTGCTACGCTTTCCTTCCTTTGGAATCCAGTTTGTTACCCTAAGCGACCATCGGTTATCCCCTCTAGGCACTACATGTCCTGCCACAGTTACCTTCTACATTAATGTTGACATTGGTTCTTTTCTCATTAATTTTAACAAATGTGCTTATAATTATGTGTATGCTAAGCCTGAATGTTTAGCTGTTTTTCTGCTATACAGTTTATGATATATCCATATCAGAATCAGAACTGCTTGCACTGATAATTTGGTGTTTTCCAGAAAAGTGCATTATTATGGTACAGTAGCCTAAATGCCTACTCTTTTTATTTTGAGATTCCTTATGAGTAAGGCTTATGTTTCTGCATGTGAGTAAGGCTAAAAGGTGAAGATTATATATTGTAAAGCTATCTTTGTATATAAGAAAGTCAAAGCATGAAGAAATCTATTAACACTTACATGCTTTTTCATGAGGATACAGCAGCTGAAGCTGTGCTATTTTGTGCCACAGGCTTAGTTTTCTGATATGACTGGTTTAGATTTTTCGGTATTAGGGCTACTTACCTTCCCTGAATTGGAGGTTTCTGAAAGGCTATGCATCAAATGCAAGAGCATTTTTATTGTTACAGTGAAAATTCTACTTTTTGCAACTGCAGGCATCAAAGTTCAGGTGATTAATATTAGAACATATGGGATGATAGTATTTGTATTGTGCAGCATGAGGTTCATATTTATTTTTTGCCTTATGATCTGTATTAATTTTCAGTTTTTAGCAAGTATAGGTCTGTTTTATAGCACAACTGCTAAAAGAGAAAACAGTGCAGTAATTGTCTACTGTAAAACATAGTTGTAATAAGTGAGCTGTGTGTGCACCTGGCTTATAGATAATAAAGTCTGGCACCCAGCATTCTTCAAAAATGCAATGATCTGAATGCTCCTAAAGATAACTTCAGCTGATGACAGTATTGCTAAAAGGCAGGATTGCTTATGTGAGGTAATATTAAAAGATTTCGAGAAAAGTTTTATGGCAAACCTACAGAGATTAGCACAAGGCTGCACACATAGCCTTCACAAGTCAGCGTGTCAAAAGACACCTTTCTGTGTACTGTTGGCGTTAAATGGAAAGTGAACAACGGGGCGCGTGTAAAAGGGTCCAGCTGAAGCAGCCTGACTCGTTATGAGAGGCAGGCGCACTCTTCCAGTTTGCGATAGTTTTGCTACTGTTTTCTTTAATGTTTGTTTTCTCATTGTGCCATTCTAGTGCCACATTCATTCTTTCCAGAGGATGGGAATTTGCACAGCATGAAATCAATGCGATGTAGGGCAGTGAACACTAAGAGCGCTTGCTTGGATCACGCAGGCTACAGTTGCTGTCGGCAGTGAAACGGTGCTGCGCAAGTCAACATCCTCAGAAAAGTATGAATGTGGCACTACAATGCCACAATGAGAAAATAGAGTTAAAGAAAACAGAAGCAAAACTATCGCAAACTGCGTTTTGCTGTTCGCATTTCATTCAGTACCAACAGTATACATCAGGAACTGTGCAACCGTTGCTATTGTGACCACGTGCTTTATCATGAGTGATTTCATCATGAACAGCATCAACGATGCACCCTATCACTGAAGTTTCTTCACATGAGAGTGCATCGCCCAAATCTGCATCGCACTTCTGCACCCACCCTGTTCACCAGTTTAGCTTCTGCGGACTTTGCCCTCTTCCCGAGGATGGAGATGCCACTGTTTCGATACCATTGCAGAGACTCAGCTCGAATCACAGAAGGTGCTCGATAAGCTTCGAAAAGAACATTTTGAGGGCACATCCCAGCACGGGCAGGAGCTCTGGAAGCTATGTGTTCCTGTGCAAAGGGATTACTTCAAAAGTGATCATATGTTAACGTAAATAAGCAACCACTTCCTAGTAAACAGAGCTAGCTTTAAAGAATTTTGCACAGCACGAAAAACAAAAACGGAAAAGAAACACGCGCGGACAAATCAGCGCTTGATTTGTCCGTGTGTGTTTCTTTTCCGGTTTCTGTTTTTCGCACTGTGTAAAAAGCTTAACTTCCACCAACTCGCCCAGTATTCAGTTTAACTTTAAAGCTTTTTAATACCACCTCGTATGCACACTTAGTACATCACAGTATATAGGCCTAGGTGCAAACAAAAAATTTGTTAAACAGAGCCTATTGTATTTACAACGTTTTCACGTTTTACCTATCTGAAAAACTGCCAGCTGTGGTATGTGCAGGTTGTTAGTAGACACCAGTGCGCTTTCACTTAGACAAATAATGCATTCTTATGTACGAACCAGAATGGGTGACTGCAGTTAGAATGAAAATGCATATGCCATTTACGTGTGCCCGCGCTTGTACATGCGTGCCTTCGGCATCACTGGCTCGCATAGGTGATATGCTAAATAGTGCAAATACCTCAATTTACTAGTAAATTAAGCCATCATTCAGCTTCATTTTCTGATGTTGTATGATGTGTGAGTCTATTTTTTTTTTTTCTTTTTTTAGATGGAGTTCCCATGTCACTAGAATTCCATTAAAAGAAAGGCTGCATTGTTACATGCTGATGACTATCCGAGGCTTTCCACAACGCATTACAGGTAGTGGTAAGATATGAAAAAATAGTGGGGCGGGTATGGACCCTGAATGCACATTTCTTGTAATACTAATTGTGAAATAAAATTTTCTGCTGCCAAGTAACAGCACAGGAAATATTGTTATGTACATTTCATGTACTATCATTATGTACTAACATTTCATTAATTGCTTTTTGTGCAGAGATGTAATTGATGAAGTGCTCTGCAGTAATACAGTATGTGTCTTTTTCAGCGATATATATATGCTTTTCAATATCAAAATATTCGTGTTTCACAGAAGAGCAAAAGAAAGTGAAATAAAGGAGATATGTTAGTTGTTAGTGGTGGTAGCTGTAAAGGGAGGGAAGATGGCTGCTCATGCTTTTTGTAAAAAATGTTCTTCATGCAATTTTGTTTCAGCATATCCAGATTTTGTGAGAGATTCAAGCATGATATTGCAGCCTGTGAAACCTTCTCCTGTTGCTCCCTTCTAGGCTTTTCTTGTTTTGCTTGATTGTCATCACTGCAGCCTGTGCCTCTGGCCAAATTGACGTCTTTACATGCAGACAAGGTTAAAGTTCTCATGCATAAGTTAAACTCCCTTAGAAAGCCATTCACTTGCAAAGTACCCTTTCAATATTATAGAAAAATATCAGTTCATTTAGCAAAACAAAACTATTGCAGATATGCCAACTGTGGGGCTGTATGCAAAGTTCAGAGGACAAAGTTAGCAATGTATAATACCATCTCTCTGCAATACACTGAACCCTGAGGGTCTGCAAACAGTGGTCCAGATAGGACATTGACGAATTCAATTAAGACATGTGTTCAGTTCAGTTCAGTCGTTCAGTCGTGTCCGACTCTTCCGTTCGCTGCCTACCCCTTCTCCGGCAACCCTCAACCTTTCCCAACATCAAATCTTTCTCCAGCGACTCCTCTCTTCTCATCAGATGACCAAAGTAGCTGAGCTTTAACTTTAGAATTTGACCCTCCAATGAGCAGTCAGGGTTTATGGTCGATAATATTGACTGATTTGACCTTCTGGCAGTCCAAGGAACTCTCAAGAGTCTTCGCCAGCACCACAATTCAAACGTGTCAATTCTTCGGCGGTCAGCCTTTTTCACAGTCCAAACCGTTTGCATTCTCGTTACCCCTACGACAGGCAGGCACGTTCATACGGCTTGGTGAAAGCGTGATTTTGTATGTGGAAGGGAAGCTTACGCTCTCGCGTCATGCCCTTAAAGGATAAACATAAGTGTCTCCAATAGTGTAGCACTTTACACTGATAGGGCATGATAGGTGAGTAACATAGCAGGCAAAAGAAGCTTGCATCCATACATCACAACTTTAAAGACCATAGCACGAGTTATACGGATCTTGGTTGGCAGACTAATGTCTCTGCTCTTTACTAGGCGGTCAAGGCTAACCATTGCTCTCTTTCCCAGAAGCAGGCGTCTCCTACTTTCATGGCTGCAGTCTCCTTCCGAGGTAGTCTTGGAGCCCAAGAACAGAAAATCTGTCACAGCTTCCACTTCTTGTCCATTGATGCTCCAGGACTTGATAGGGCAAGACGCCATAATCTTTGTCTTTTTAATGTTCAGTTTAAGCCCAAACTTCTTACTCTCTTCTTGTACGCGCATCAGAAGTCTCTTGAGTTCAACTTTACTTTCTGCCATTAAAGTGGTATCATCCGCATATCTAAGGTTGTTGATATGTTTTCCAGCAATCTTCACTCCAGCTGAAGACTCGTCCAGACCGGCCTTCCTCATGATGCACTCTGCATATAGGTTAAATAGGCAGGGCGACAGTATGCAGCCTTGCCTCACTCCTTTCTCGATCGGAAACCAATCAGTAAGACCATGCCCAGTTCTGACTGTGGCCTCTTGCCCTTCATACAGGTTCCTGAAGAAACAGATGAGAATGTGGAACTCCCATCTCTTGGAGAGCTTGTCACAATCTGCTGTGATCTATGCAGTCAAACGCTTTCGCATAATCAATAAAGCAGAAGTAGATGGGTTTCTGGAACTCTCTTGCTTTTTCCATGATCCAGCGAAGGTTGGCAATTTGGTCTCTAGTTCCTCTGCCCTTGCGAAACCCAGCTTGCACGTCCGGAAGCTCTCGATTCATATACTGCTGCAGCCTACCTTGGAGGATTTTCAACATCACCTTGCTAGCATGCGAAATAAGCGCGATCGTGCGGTAGTTGGAACAATCTTTGGCACCGCCTTTCTTTAGAATGGGGATGTAAAATGACCTCCTCCAATCCTGTGGCCACTGCAGGGTTGTCCAAATCTTCTGACATAATGTATGCAGAATGTTAACAGCATCATGGTTGAGGTTTTGAAGCAACTCAGCTGGAATGCCATCAATTCCATCAAAGACATGTGTTACATACCAAGAAATGTTTCAACAAAGAGTTTTAAAATGTGCTCATGCTTAGTTGTGTTAAATATGTTGCAGTGCTAAGGTGGACCTTGAGCACAAAAAATGACTCTCACTTTGGGAAAGCCTTAATTTTACAAGGCAACAAGGAAAAGCATGTTTAAATTATCACAGTTAAAGACTGGAGCCATACGAGATAAAATCAAATTGGTCGGCACTTTATCAGATTTCATGGACTTATTGAAGATTATGAAAAACATTTCTATAAAGCTGTGTTTAGCTCTTAAAAAGTATGGTTGGAATTTTATCTGGACCTGTTCATCATTTCGTGCCTAATCATAAGACCATTTCAACTGCACCCTCTAAGAATGCATAAATGAAGAGCCTGATTCACTAATTGTGGTAGGGATATCACAATAATTGTCTAACTTTGAAAACATGCATTGGAAATTAAGAGTTGAATGTGCGTGTTACTTACCTCCTGTCTGTGACAATGTTGCTACATACAGTTACATCACTTACAAAAGCGCAAAAAGACGGGCACAGCGAGACATAAATGGACACAACTGCACACTTCAACACCTCTGACACCAGGAAGAGAACAACATACATAGAAAACCAGAAATAAGATGTCACAACATGTCACATAACAAATTACAAAATTAAGAAAAAAAAATAATAATGAAAATAAAATAAAAAGCATAAAAGAAAGAAAATAAACATGCATACACGCTCCAAACTAGCACCCACGTGTTGCGAAGCAACAGCACTCATGTGTCCACACCCAACACTTGCACAAATAACACGCAAGGTTCACATCAAAAATTTATCATCTGACATAGGCAGTCATTAAATAATCCATTTCCTTCTTCAATACCACCGATGATGGACAACTGATGCAAGTGTCACCCTATGTCTCCATAAAATAAGCTTCCATAACTTCTCTAGATAGTTTATGTGTGAAAAGAACTACTGGGCACTAAAAAATGGGCTTTCATCCACACGAACGTTGATGCTGAGCTTGATCAATCGATGGTGCAGTAGAATCATTATCACAGGAATTGGAGTATTCTTGAAGTCTCTTGTTGATGCATCGCCCAATCTGGCCAATATACACACCACCACAAGAAAGCGGCAACTTATATAAAACACCAACTTCGCATGAAATGAACTTCGGGCGATGTGTAACGTGACATATGCACCAGGGCTCATGAACCAGTCTCATTTCTCTGCTGCTGCCCCCAAATACTACTCAGATTTATAGTTTTAAGGATGCTGAGAAAGCAACCTTAACATCATGATTGCTTTCTGTTTTCTTTAAACCATATGACAGATTATGCACATATGGCACAACTGCTACCTTCTTAAAATCGCTGACCTTTTCCCGCTTCCTTACGCCCCTTTTTATCAACCTCTTTACTTTATCACAAGCTCTAATTATTAGATGGTCAGGGTAACTGCTCATTTTTATTCTACTCACTTGCGCCGTCAAACTGGGTATTAACCTTGTAAGCACATGATTAAAATACCGCTGACCGGACGCACGTCACCACTATGCCATCCTTAACTAGCTTTGAGTGCCCTGATTTATATAGTCTTGTAAAGGTTGCACAGTTCTAGGTTATTGCCAAAACAAATAATCTGTACGAGCATGCAAACATAGAATTGTAATCTGCTGGTCTTGGGAATTTCAGTAGTGAATTTTCATTTCTTTTCATTATCTTTTCATTATATTTGTACAGGCAGACAATGACATATGATCATTTCATGGCCTGCCAGCCCTATTAATGTGTCACACTGAACTTGCACTAATGCTAAGGTTTACCATGCAGAAAACTATGTTTTCAAGATCCGGTCTTTTTTTTTTGTTTGTTTGTTTTTTGTCACAACCTTCTTTAATGTAAAAACCAAAATGTTTTTCCATCGAGCACGGTCGTCAAAGTCAAAAACCTAGTAAAATTGAGCCCACAAAATGTTTTCCAGGTGCACTTTTTCTTCGAGTTTTTGTATTTTCTATTTTGTCACTTTCGTTAACTCTACGACATCGTTTACTTTGGTGAGCTTTTCATCTAGTTCAGAAAGGGCAGCTTCACATGCCTTGCTGGCATCTTTTATCTGCCGGTTTTCGTCTAGGATAGCATTTAGATTTTTGGTTACATTGGGGCTGGGTTACTTTCTTCTTCACCACAAAGCAGGAGTAGGAGAACCAGGGTGTCTGACAGGAACCAAACCGAACCCAAGTTTTTTTTTTTGCCTTCTTGGAACTGAACCTGAACGGAACTAATCGGAGGTACCAGTCCAAACTGGTTCACGGTACAGTTCGATCTGTCTTGAACAACCTTCGACAATCTCCTTTTTCTTTGGTCATTCTATGCTGCAATAAAAAAATTTAGCAGCATATACTGAGCGCTTAATAAAATATCTTTGAGCAGCCATGATGTCGTGTCATGCTTGTTGTAAATTATGCTACTTAACACACCAGTCTAGCCTCAAAGTGGCTCTAGAAGTAGGTATATAGTGCGCCTATGCAGGCAACCATGACGCGCAGTAAGACAGTAGTTGCACCACGGCCACAGGAATGAGATAATTCAATAATCCAGTTCTCCGGCAAATATGATAATGACTCCAACCCCCAATATGTGACTGAGGAGACTTCTATCAGAACGTTTTGGTCTACAACACACTGATGGCTTTGCATTTCACCTCCATAAAAGCACGAAATGCAAAGGTGTGCACGTGCTGTGCGATATATACTCACACATATGGTATACACATCATTAGTCTTGAGGTGTGCTTTGTTTGGCCTTGATCTGATTTCAAAGTCCTTTAGTGGGAGCCAGATGAAACACTGATGTACATGTAGCAGTAAAGGTTTTGTTCCAAAATAAAATTCGCATGAAATTTTGTGTACATGAAAAGCGCAGCATGAAACATTATTTCCCTTTAACTTTCATTCTGCACGTGACAGCTTTGGCTGATTGTGTGTGAATTAATATAATAATTTTCTCCCATCCTGCTCTAATTGTCAGTCACTCAAAATAAACATTTTGCTGAGGTCTGTACAAACAAGTGGACTCTATCACATCTGATGACAGTTACAATGCACAGACTAGTATAATTTTCAGCTTTTAATATGTATTGGCAGAGCAAAGAAAACTCGGTATTAAATAAGTGAAGTGAAAATAAAAATTCAGTTCTTTTTTTTTTTTTTTTTTTTTTGTTCTGCACCCAGTCGAACCGATTCAAACAAAAACGAAATGTTTCTCTGGAGCTCAATCTGCACCTGAAAAGTGTGAACCCGAATCCGAACCGAAGTCGAAAAAATTCCTCTTCAATGCCCTGCGGAGAACAGACCCACAGTCAACAGCAATGGGCCTGGCCTACAAGGCTAGGCCCAGTGAGGGAGCGCATTGAGGCACCATACAGTTTAGGCACATGCAGCACCACCTTGAGCTCTGCACGTGCTTGGGCTTACCCGAAAGCTCAGGCTTGACCCACAGGCCAGGCCTGGTAAAACACTTTATGGGCGGGCCTGTGCTGAACAGGGGCTTTAAGTTGCGGGCCCAGGCTGAACTGGGGCATGTAAAATGATGGGCCTGGGCCAGGCTCGGGCCTGCGAATGAACAGCTAGTTTTATCGTATGACCACTGCTTATGTTTTAAGCGGTTGAAATGAAGGAGTACCAGCTGAATATATAGATATAATGCCAGTTCATTACTATTTCCAGATTGCAAACTTTTTATACATGGTAATGTCATACGACATGTTAGGATGTAAAGAGAAAATTAAAACAATTTGGAAAACTAAGGAATATGCAAATAAAACAGCAGATACATATGCGAAGTTTGCTGAGCCTTCCAGGGTGTCATTCAGTATCTGTTTTGAGATTTCACTGTGCACCTGTACTCCCTCGTCGCGGCCATCACTGAGCTAGTGGAAGCACTTATTCACAAAGGCCACCCGATGGAATGTCGGTGGTGGCTGTGTTGTCAGCGGTGCCACAACCAAAGCACCTGTTTCCATCCCTTTTCCCCTTCCTGCCGCCGATACCTTCTGTGCGTGCAGCTCTCTGCAGTATCCGCATTGTTCGAAACCGCATGCATTTGCTGCATGTTTTGAAGAAGCAGGACTGCGGTGGGTAACGTGTGTGTGGCACCAGAGGGTTGTCTGGGATGCAGGCAGCAGAACAGGTGCCTGGGTATAGACTCGCGTTGCCATTAAGCGCTAGCTTCCTCCCTGTAACTACAGTTTTCTTTTTTAAACAACCAGTGAACGGAACATACTGGGTTGTTCCCACTGCATAGGTTTGTCTCGTATGCACGTATGTGGAAAAGAAGTAAGTGTTAAGATGGATATGGAATAAAAAGCAAATTAGGATAGTAGTGACTTCAATGCTAATTGTGTGTTTGGCTGAGGTCCCGATCTCTCCTTTTCCAAATTTTCGATTGATCAGGGAACTGCAGACAAATTGGTTATCTTTTCCCTGACCGTTCGTCACTTAAGACCTTTACCTAGTCTTTGATTATCTAGCGAAAACATTATTCCTTCCCCTAACATTAGTTGGTGAGGAGTGTAGATTGTTATCCTGCTGGTTGCTAGCCCCGGTAAGAGTGGAGACAGAGGTTTTAAAAGTGCTCTAGTTGGAACCAGCCCTAAATTCGTCTGACAATGGTTTAGTCATGGCATAAATACTTTTCTTCTTATTTTTTCCTCGTGTTTTAGTTCTTGTCGTAAACAAACAGTTAACATTGCAAGTCCTCGAAAAATGTGAATGTTTGCGAGTTAGAACCACTAATGTATCACAAGCCCCAATTCCGTCGCCAACAAGATATTTCCTCTTACTGCCACCCAAAGAATATTTGCATATTCGTTTGTCAAGTACATACGATTCTGGCCTCCTGAAGTGCATTTGCTTTCTTTCCGTTACAATCATCTCACATTCTGAAGCGCTGAAAGTATTAGACATGCAGGGACAATGTAAGGTGGGGCAGGAGAGCAAGAAGGCCTTCAGCGGAAATATTCTGTGGGAAAACAATTCTGACCTCTAATTTTTAAATGAAAGCGTTCATGAATATTATGGTTCAAATGGGACACCTCCTATCTATCTCCAAGGGAGACCTAAAAATAGTCTTCTCTAGGCATCCTACGTTTGCTTTCAGCTGTATAAGAGACGGGTATGACAGTAAGCATATGAGTGCATCTGCAGGTGAACTGAAGTAAAATCAGCATTAGTGAATCGACCATAGGACATTTGATAGGCTATTAGATTTCCTGAGAGTGAGAAGTAGCACTTACGAAGACCACACATTGACAGACACAGATTTCCATGTGAAATATACATGTACAGGAGCCTTTGAAAAACAACTGTGCCATAAGAATAAGCAGGAGGAGGAAAGAACTTTTATTGTCAAAACAGAAATGGCACCCTAGGCTATGCACTAGGTCAGGGAGGGTCCGAGCTGCTCAGCAGGGTCTCCCAGGATTCTTTGTAATCAATATATAGCGTCCTCTGGGAGAATTCGGGCATTCCCAGATTATATGATCAAGGGACCCTCTTAACCCGGAACATATGGTTCGCCAGGATCAGGTGTGGGTATGTGTATGTTGCCTCAGGTAAGACGGGTCCGGTGGAGTACCAGCCTACATTCCAGTGTGATGTTGAATGAAGAACACAAAGCCGATACTTTCTACAGTTAAATAGCTGCTCTTTTGAACCGAGTATTCTTAGGTACTGCTGCTTAATTGTTGATCAGTGGAGATGTTTAAATAAATTTTATGACACTTGGCATTCATATGGATCGCATGATACTGAGCAGCTTTATAGTATTTAACATTTTGACAACGGTAAACCGCACTAACAGCTAAAATCAACGAAGTTGTGGTTTTCAATACAAGTTCCTGACTCACAGAATAATTCAAGCTCATATCAGAATAACAAGGAGCTATAATTACGCAGCAACTATAGGCACGTGTAACCGAGGAATACATTATAGAATTTTTGCCAGACCGCAGCTGAGGCTGTGAGTGGAATGTTGGATGCAATTGGTTTCAGCATGCGTTATTGACACTTGTAATTTTTTCATATTTTAGTAAATTAATAAAAACGAGAATTTCTAGCAAAGCCTCTCCCCCTCCCCCCTTCCCGTCCCCTGAATACACGAAACAGGTGTCTGACTGAGGAGCGGCTATGCCAACTTCTTTGAATGCATGACCTACAGCTGCGAACTGATTTTGAATCAGTTCTTTTGCATATTCTTTAACGATCTGTAGCCGGCAATATAAGAACTAAAACCGTCTTATTTGATAACACTGCTTTTGGGAAATTTGTATCCATGGAATGCAAGCCAATGTGCTTTCTTTGGGCATAAAAGAAGCAATACCCAACTCAGCCAGGACCAGGAATTAGTTTCACGCTACTATTCTAAAAGCAAGGGCCTATTTTCAGGGAAATTGAAGTGACAAGAACATCTGCATTAGTGAAGCGCGCTTAGCTCATTATTTTTTTCTTTTTGGGCCTCGGCCGGGCTCACCCGCTTGACGGGCCGGGTAAGTCATAGTTTGCTCGGTCTGGCACGGTCCGGGACCGGGTATTTATCGGAGAAGCCGGACCGGGCTCGGGGGGTGTATTACAAAAGGCAGCTGGGTTCGGGCCGGGCCCGGGCCGATTGACTACTAAGGCTTCACCGCGCTGCACTGTTTGGCAGATTACAATTAATGCACTCCGAGTACACCAAGGAATCGGCCGCTTACAGGGGGGGCGTGAATTTCTTTGCGGCTGCTGAAGTTTCATCTACACAAAGCGCAAGCGGATGAAACCGAGAGCGCGAAAACGAAACTATGCCGAAAGCGACGGCGCGCAAGCAGCGCGCTGTACGAGGTGCCGTCGTGCACACTGTCGTATTCGGGGCTTTTGTTTCTGTCTTCCGCTTTTTCCCAATCCCTGATAGTTTAAATAACGTAGGTTCTGGATGCTCACAGATGAGCAGTTGGCTGAAGCTGTCGTGGCGACAACAGCGCGGTTGCGTACGTGTGCTCCTTCCACGACATTGCCCCCCTTTCATCAAAATCGGCTATGGCGGGTGTGGGGGCCTACTACGCACGAAGAACGACCACGAATGCCGTTCGGGAGTGATCACAAGACTGCAAAGGCTTGCAAAATCTAGAGAAGCATGCAAAGCGGCAGGCAACGGCATCCATTTTTTTACGGGCTGAGGTTCTTGTTGAGTGTGGCTTGAGGCCTATTGTCCCGTCAAGCTAGCCTCAAAGAAAGATCGGAGGGCAAACGTAAGCCTCCCGTTGGTGACCAGTGGCTGCGCTTCTTCGTCGTTACGTGAGCGGAACACTGCAAAGGAGAAGACTTTTCGGCGCGCCTAACCAGCTGAGCTGCGTGTGAGCAGATCATCTTCCAGCACATTGTCTGGAGGCGGGGGCGCTGTTGTGCGGACTTTAATGCCGACAGGCCGACCCAGCTTCGCTGTTGCGCCAGGCCGGCCAAGCTTCACCGCGTCACCGGGTTGTGTGGCGCCGCCGTGTTATGGGATGGACGTTGTTCTTCTCCCCCTGCGTTTGCAGTTTAAGGAAAAACGTGACCTCGGCAAGGAACCAGCGTGCTGCTCCAGTATTCGCAGACTGGGATGCGCGCCGACCATCGGACGCTTGTTGCCATCGGCTTCGAGATCGGTCCCGGGACCTGTGGCCCCGTTCCTGCGACATTGGGACCTGCAGCTGCATCTCGACCGCCTGCTGCCTGACAGTGATTTGTGACTGCGTGGGCGGGGCCGAACGAGAGGACATGAATTTGTTGTGAAGGGACGAGAGATTGCTCGAGAGGCTCTCAACGGAGGCACGCTGCCGTCCTGCTCTCCCGAGTTCTTTGTTCCTACTGTAAATTAGCTGTATCCCAGCTAACCAGATTCCTCCCCTGGATATCCCTGCAAAGTCCAAAATGTCCTGGAGAAAACTAACATCTATTGCATATCTACCATAGGTGGTTTTATCGCCGAGGATGTGCTGCGTTTAATGATTCGGTACGGCTATAGTACGTCTAAAAGTTAGTGCGATATATGTGCATTGGACGGTTACATGGTGTGTGTGACAACTCTGCAGTATTTCTGCGCATCGGAGTCAATAAACATTGGGTGTGGTGTTTTTTTTTTTTTTTTCTTAAACAGTTCCGCATGAAGCTAATTTATGTGATTGCAATAACATGAGCGACTTCCTGCAAATTAATTATTGCCATCAGATAGCTGTAATAAATTATTGGAAAATAAAATGTCAAAATGAAGCACCCGGATTTTGACCATATATATACTGTGACAGGTATGGTGACTTAACTTTTGTGATTGGCCGTGGTAAGTATTACTTCTAGTCTGCGTTGCCCCAAAAGTAGCGAGCGGTCATACGTGGCACAATATTCGGCTGAGCATTACTTTTAAGTTCGCGCTTTATGTGAGCTAGTCTTGGACTAGGCTAAGCAGCGCAAATTATAAGCATCTCGCGCACTCCCACGGCCGTTCCGCTCCTCCGCAGGAGCTGCAAAACTTCGGAAACCTTACTTTTTAAATATTCGCAGATTTTCCGTGCAAAACCTACGGACAATTCCTGAATAATGGCGGGACTGTTTTTTTTTTTTTTTTTACTTTCTGACAAATTTTCGTCTTTGTTTTTTTTTTTTTTTTTTCTCTCTTTTTGGTCTCGAATGCCGGTAGTTTATAGTAACGAGGCCGGCACCGCTTGCCGCACTAAATGCGCACTAATAGTATAGTGCCTAGAATATATTCTAGGCACTATACTAATAGAATAGTCGGAGCAGTTTTGTTTTGGTTTCATTCTTTTGAAACGTTTTAGGAAGTTATTTTTTTTAATATAAAAGTAAAATAAAGTATTATACAATAGTTTTTCTATAAGAAAAATTACTTAGAAGTGCTGACATAAACATTTATAATTTTTTTACATGCAAATTATCCCATAAGGTGGCTAACAGGACTAACGGCTAAGCGGCTTGTTCTGCATTCCGTCTGGACGGAACGGTAGACACTGCGTTCCAAAATTACTGCGGTCTGTTGTTCGGTCGTGCCTAAACGGCATCTTTGTTCGCGATTCATCGTGATGTCACCACGTGAAGATCAGAAAACGAATAAGCGTACGTCGATGCAGTTCTGTAGCGTTCCATTTTGTTGGTCGTCACGCTGGAAAGACCGCACACTGTCATTTCATACTTTTCCAAAAGAAGCAGACGACGCTGTCCGAAGAAGGTTATGGATAAAAAACTTGAAGATTGCAAAAGAAGTTACCGCGAGAATGGTCGTTTGTTCGAAGCATTTCACTCGGGATGATTATTACCTTCCCGGTAAGCACCAGCTTTCCTCGTAAACGCTAATTTACGCGTTTGTAAAGGCATTTGACAAAACGAGCTGGATTTCCGTACTTTGCTGTAATTTGTGTTTACCGCCCACAAGGCATAACATTTCAACGCGAACGAGCAGCTGACGATGTTTTTTTCTACACGACATTTCAACGCGAACGAGCAGCTGACGATGTTTTTTTCTACACGGTAGAACGTCGAAACGTCAGGCAGGCAACCAGTCGATTTAACAAGCGTGATCGAGTGCATGACATTTAGCGAGTTTTGCTGCTTTTACGGCGAGGGCAAGCGTTCTCTTGTTTTTCTATTCTGCAAAAACTCGCGTACTACAGCCCGGTGGCATGTTTCTTGGATGTTTTATATCCGAGTCCATTTTGTAAAGGGCGCAGCGCGGGCCACGCACGCGTGCATTAATCTCCCATCACTGCCGTAGTGTGGACTTTGCTTCTAGCTCATTGCGGAATTTATTGGGAGGCAAAGGTTTGGTACGGTAGATGCGCCGGCTGATGGGCACAAAGAAAACTTGTCGCACGTGCCGCGTAATTGAATTATTTGCCTACACCATCATTTCATGAAAGTCCAAGAATATGTGTAGTATTTTATTTGAAGAAATAAAGTTATTTGCAGATGTGCAACTGCATACTTTTCGTGAATTTAAATTGCATTGATACGTGGGCTTCAATTTGTATTTTGGCATTCCTTTACTGACTGCCAGAAAGGCAATGTTGTGACAAACTGGTTGTGACATATATTTGCTAATTCTAGACATACCAAGCATGAGGAGACGACTAAGACGGACTGCTGTGCCAAGCCGCAACCTACCACAGTCACCTGCACATGACCCAGGGAAAGCTGTCAACTTTGTAGACCTCGGTGCTGTGCAGCTCAAAAGAAGGATCCAACAATCGGCTAAAGTAATCAACTGGAGCTACAGTGACTCACTAACAAACTTAACTTCATTTGACAACCACACGCATAAGCTGCCTTTTTGCACTTTATTTTTGTAATCAGGTCAAGGAGACAGCAGATTTGGATACCAACATATCTTGCAGCCAGGGTGACCCTGCTCATACACTACGACTCTGCAGTGTGAGCACCTTTTCCACACAGGTGACAAAATAACGTTCAGTAACAGCCTCATGAAAACGTGCCCTGGTTATTTATTTCAATCTCAACAATGTGTTTTATTTTTTTCAGGCTGCAGAAACAACGCAGCACCCTCTTCTACCTTCTTGCGTTGCGGGCCAGTCTTCTGATCATTCAGCAACTTCTGGGGTAACCTCACTCGAAGACATGGCTGCAGATCCTGACCTGCTTTTCCATATATGTTGTTGTCATGATGAATCATAAGGTTGCATACGGATCATTGTGAATATCAGCTTGCTACCTCTGTATGATCACTTGTCACTAACACTTGTAACACTTGTCAGATATATATATATATATATATATATATATATATATATATATATATATATATATATATATATATATATATATGCCACGTGTATGGCTTTCAGGTGTAGTGTCATTTCAGTGGGGAAAACACAGGGCTGTTGAATATTGCTCCTAAATGAGCATAAGAAAAGCATGTTGTGAATGCTCTCTCTGAGATGGCCTTTGGCTATATACTACAGTAAATGAGAGTGTAGCAAGTGGGGGCAGGAGTGCATTCTAGCTCAAGTTTATGAACATATTTAATGATGAAAATGTGAAGTCTTTCAGAGGATTGCCATCCATGGCAAAAGTCTCTGATGAGCGGATCGTGCTCGCACAGCTAAGGTTGAAGCGCAGCATTGTAAGTGCATTCCTTGAGGACATGTTTGCTTCCTCTTTGACAACTTCTGCTCAGGTAATTCTATAAGAACTGTGATTCTATCCAAACTACTGCCATCTAGTTTTTTCTGCTGTCAGAAAAAGGTATTGAGAAACATGCCAATACATTTTTGCCAGTTAACCACCCTTTGTGTTTGTTGACTGCACAGGGACTTCATTGTTACTGCACTACAATGTCATTTTGTGTATGCAAAAACGAAAAAGGGGAGGGGAGAGGGGGGGGGATTAGGTCTCCTCGATTTGGCTGCTCTTTCTACACCAGTTCAGTCGGTGCGGCACTTTTGTACTTGATTTGTCAGTGCAGCTAGAGTCACCTGCACTTCGGCACCTGGTTTGCCATTGCACTACACAAGTTCCCCTGCACTTCTGTACTAGCCTCCCCATCAGTTCTCTTTCCATGCAAGTTGTGCGAGCTGCTTGACCTGCTCCTTAGCAGACAACTAGCTAGTGACTGCACAGTCATGCTTGCTTTAGTAAACGCCATTTCACATGTTTTGGCACATTTCCCGCATGCTAGACAACCATGATGCACAAGTGCAACAGGCCAAGGGTGAGCGCTGTTCTTTATTTCTTCAATGTGTGTGTGTGATCAAAGCATGTTTGATGACTCGCTGTGGCACGTTTTTCTTTCTTTTTTTTTTTCCTAGGTACTCCCCGCATCAGTGTTCATTGTATGGCAGCACATCTTCTTACAGTAGTGGTTGGTTTTGGGGTGACTAGTCGGGCCATGCCCCCAGCTCAGTCAGTCACACTCACTCCTCAGTCACCACCCGTCAAGATGCAGTGAGCACGAGTTAAACAAGTCGTGAAATTAAGTCGAAGCCCAAAGTTCACTCCACTCTCTTCCGGTGCAATTTGCCAACATATCGCAACGCGGCTATATCGAGGAGACCTAATGGAATGCAAACAGGTGTCATCACTCATGTGACTCACAGTTATGGCGACTGTGCTTCGGACAAAGCCATTTTTGAACAGAGCACGATTCTTGAACAGTTAGATTCTATTCTTGTATGAGATGCAGTGATGGAAGATTGTGACTTCCTGATAGTTTACTTGTGTGCAGAACACTTGATTGAGCCTCTTTTCAGAAGGGGACAGCAACTTTCGAAGGGTGGTGCTGTCTGAGCACACAAGATAGCATTAGCAAGAGCGCATGCAGAATGAGTAATTCACAGGTTGAAAACTTTTATAATGTTAACAAATATTTCAGGGAGAAAGGTAGTCCAGCTTGAATAAATAATACGCATAATTACAGTTATCGAAATACCTCCAGTTTTAGTATTTGCAGCCCACTGTCTCGTAAACACTGAAATGTGGTCATTGCTTGTGTATTGTAATAGATCCAGTTACAAGGGAGTCCTATATGTAACCATGCTGTTTGTTTGCCAGCCTATCGTACAATATCAAATCACTTTAGGATACCCAGTTATCGCGAACTGGTGCCTGCAGTAGACTGGATATAGACATTGCAAGTGCATCTGAACCTTTCTGTAGTTCGTTGTGTTCTTCAGTACTCATCAGCAGTGACTCATGGCTAAGCCTTAGCTCGCAAGCACGACACGGGTTTTTTTCATGCAATCTCTAAAGAATGCACGCATTCATGCTGTGATGGCAGCTTACAATCACGGTGGCCTGCAAACCTTAGTAATAGGTAGCAATGTTAATTGTCTTGGTAGCCATCAACACTTGGTTTATACTTATACCAAATGTGCCTTCCGACATTGCAGATTCTGTAATGTGTAACAAGAGGTAGCCAAAGCCACTGCTCCTAAATTCAATGTCATTTTCTTCATTTTGTACCTGTACACTGTGGTTGCATCTTATGTTAAGAAATTGTCAAGCTTTTCATTACTAGTCAGTGCTGTGTATTGCACATTTATTAAAATGAAATTCCTTGCTTATGATCGATTCATTGCTGCCTTCACTATCACAGTGTTAATTGCATTGACAAGGCACTGAAGAACTCTGGCCTATGTATATAATGAAGGAGTTCTCATATTAACAAAAAAAAAAAAAGCTTTATTTCAGAGTGCAATTATAAATCTGTGCACCGTGAGTGCAGCCTGTAGGGCTGCCACTGAAATTCCTCTTGCAGCAAGCACTGAAGACCACGCCATGGTCCTCTGGCCACATTGCCCAGTGTTTGTCCTTCACGCTGTTGCCTTGTCACGGCCTCTATAATTGTGCACTTGGCAGCTGGGGTTTACTGTTTTTGTTTGAATAATATTTCTGTGGCTGTAAAGGTAAGAGGTAGAGATAGACTTGCGCTGTAGAAGAGTGGTTGCATCTGTGTCATCCCCGCAGCGTGCACATATGCTCTTGCTGCTTGTGACAACAGCAGAGTCGACGACGAAGTACAGTTTATTCTAATTGTTTCTTGAACTTCACTGCAGCACGTGCGCTGTACGTTCTATGAAGCACCAACACACCGAACCAGTGTCTAAAGCTTGTCTGTCGTCTGACCCAACAACTGCTCCAAGGGACATCGCTGTACATACAGCGACATGTCGCAATTCTGGTATCGGTTAAAAGCTTTGTCATTAAGTTGAAGTTCAAGTTTATTTGTATCAAGTACCAGATACATTATTCAGGAAACACGAGGAAAAAGCTGTCGCAAGAGACAGCTTGACAGAGCCTCATGCCACCCAATTGGCATGTTAGCAAATGCAAGTACAAATATCGGCTATACACTCTGTACAGCACATAAAATAAGCATAAAACTTTGATAAGAGGAAGTATTGACGAGTTTAAGCCATAAATATAAGTGGCATTACAAAACGCAGAAAAACATTCATATTCTCTAATTACTGAAATAGCATGTGTACATCAATAGAAAGAAAAAAATGGGGGAGTTGTTTAACTTACCTTGTAGATACCTAAAAGTATAAAGTGGTATGGAGTTGAACTGTAAATAGTGACATATTTGTTTGAGGGTGATTCTGCCAAACTCAATATTAAAGCTGTCAAACCAGTTTAGCATTCTAGGTAATTTATTTTACATCATATGTTGTCCATATGTGGCTCTATATGTTTTTACATCCCAGGGCTCTCTTCTAGGTGTTGTGCATACCGGAGCACTCTTTTCTAGATTGCTTAACTCCTTGAGAAAACTAGAACCATTTTTGTTCTCCTGCTTATGTGCTTTGCATTGTCGATAGTGGCATAGTGCACTGACTAGCAGAACATTATACTTCGGAATAGCTGTTGTGAATGAAAACAGGGCGGTACGTTTTCAAATGATTCGAAGGAATCTTTTTTGCAAAGTATGGATTCTTGCTATATTCCTTTGACATGTAGGTGCCCGGATTAAATGACAGTAGCTTAGCCTAGAAAGAAACAGAGTGTTATATATATGTATCATATTTTTTTGTCAGTATGTGATGATTTCTGTAAAGTGTGCCTATAATCTCCGATAGTTTTAGTGCGATGTCAGCTACATGCAAATTCCATGACAAGATTTCTTGGAACACAACACCTAGTGTTTTAAAACTCAGCACGACCTCAATGCAAATGGAATTAAGCAAAATTGGCTGTTTGAGTGTGATGTGTCTATTTGTAGTTCGAATTATAATGGCTTTAGTTTTATGTTCGTTTATTTGTAGGCCATTCTGTTGTGCCCCCCAAAACAGTCTTTGTAGCATGTGCATTATTAATTAAATCGTTCACCTTGTTTTCAGTGAAAAATATGCTGGTGTTGTCAGCGTGATAAATAATTAACGTTGCATTGGAGCTATGTTAACAAGGTCATTAATTTACATGTTTGTTACTCAGAAATGGTCACAGAATGCTTCCTTGCAGTACTGCACAAGAAACCGGCAATGGATCGGAAAACAAGTGCTCAATTTTTACTATTTGCATGAGGTGCTGCTGCAAGTACGATTTAACTAGATCAGCAGCTTTTCCTCGAAAACCATAACATTCCAGTTTTTTAGTGAGAGTTTTGTGATTTGTGTAGTCGAATGTAGTAAGTCGACAAATATTCACCAAAACCAGTTTCCCTCCCTCCAGAGCCTCCAGGATTGATTCCTTTTGTGTTAACGAAGCACACGCAGTACCTAGCCCCTTGTGAAAGCTGAATTGCGCCTTGGAGATAATATATGTTTAATTTAAAATTCTATAAATTGGTTAAGGATTATGTTTTCATATACTTTTGAAAAGATAGGCAATATGGAGACTGGCCTATAATTTCCCATATTATTCTTATATCCTTTCTATATGGGACCGTGACACGTGCAACCTGCATTTCAGAAGGAAACAACCGTGGACAAGAGAAAGCTTAAAAATATGAACAATTCAGGGTACAGGAAGCTTAGACACATACTTCAGTCCAGTTCAGTCATGTCCGACTCTTCGTATAAATAGTTAAATACTTAAATGGCTTTAATTGGATTCGGTCGATATCATTAGCATCACTGTTTTTGAAATTTTCAATTATGGAAATTGAGGACCTCATCCTCATTTTGTAGGGTTGAGAAAAAGAGCTTTCATTGCACCGAATATCTGTTATGTCTGGATCAACAGTTGCTTCTGCTGCAATGCTGCTGAAGTGCAAGTTAACAGCGTCCGCAAGTTTCTTGCCTGATATTTTGCAACTGTTTAGTTCGATTTTTTTCAACTTTACTGGTTGAGGCATGAGTCAGCACCGACGTCAACCTTTTCCATAGGACATCAGGAGAACCCGCTGCTGAGCTAAAAGTGTTAGTGAAGTATTCATGACTTGCTTTATTTAGATATTTATCTAGATGATTTCGGTAAGCTTTGAATTCCCAGAATATATCTGGGCTTTCAGTGGTGATATTTTTATATATTCTTTTTGGAAGCTCAGTACTAACCTAGGGCTTGCGATTTCTCCTATTGTGCTTTACGCACTGATAAGGAAAACTAGATGCATACAGTAGTTTCAGTTTTGCCATGAACTCTTGATACGCATCATTTGCATCTTGCTTTTGAGCATGGTATTCTTCGAAGTCTGCGAAACTTTTTTTGAGGAAGATGAATAAATTCTGTTCTGTGATTTTTTGCACTGAAAAACTAGCTGGACATAACTTATGGCGAATGTGACCCTTAGAACAAATGAAAATAGGAAGAATCACTGACAGCAGCAGTTAAAATGCTTGTATTAAGTTTTTCTGAACTTACGTTGGTAATGAAAACGTCGAATAGCGATGATGACTGTTCTGTCACTCTAGTTTGTAAAGTAATTACATTTTCTAAGCCATGTACTTTGAAACGAACACCTAAATTGCAGGATCATTTCCTGGCATATCAATGTTCATATCGCCATCTGAAATAAATTTCAGTTCATTGTCAGCAACAAACCTACAAGGTGTTTCTAAATGGCTCAAGCAGTTATCGAGTCATTTGGAGACTGATAGCAAATTGAAATAATTGCATGTTGCAAATGAATAGTCAAAAGCTCACAATCATCAGAAATAAAGGAGATCGGGTAGTAGTTCGCAAGTAAATTCATTCTGCAGCAAAATGCATACTCCACCACCACGAGTTTTTCAACTTAAGTAGAACATGTTATAATCTTGAAGTCAGAATATGTCCCTGTCACCTGTTGACCATGTTTCCATAAGCATTATTACCTCAAAAAGCAGCCCTATTCGGTCAAATATTTAGGGTAATTTCCAAGGGGGAGTAGATTTCTAATAAGGGAGCAATTACTCATTGACATCCATCCAAGCCCAGCCATACGGCTACAAAGGAAAGCTATGCAGCTTTCTCAGAACTTCATAGTTAAAGAAAAATTCGTCCTGGTCCAGGGATGTGAATGAGGTGGGTGGATGTCAATGAATAATTACTCCCTTATTAGAAATCTACTCCACCTTAGGGGATTCACCTAAATATTTGATCAACAACATTCGCACTTCGAGTTATAGATCAATTCACTCTTGCTCTACCATCTAATCTACTGAGCGTCCTGGTTAGCTCAGTCGGTAGAGTGACTGCACCAGAAAGGCGGTGGTGCCGGGTTCGATCCCTGGACTAGGGCGAATTTTTCTTTAACTACGAAGTTCTGAGAAAGCTGTGTAGCTGTCCTTTGTAGCTGTACGGCTGCGCTTGGGTAGATATCAATAAGTAATTACTCCCTCATTAGCAGCCCTATTTGTTGTAGGACTGCGCAGAGGTTAGGTTCCTTACTTTAATCGATCACACATTCAAGTGTAATGATTGGAATGACCTAAAAACATACTTTCCAATATGCTTTCCGAACTCATGCAGCAGAATGTATGACATTTGATGCGCACTGGTCATAATCTAGACAAAACAATCCTCCATGTTGGCAGGGAATGCGGAAAAAAGTTACGGAACTCTTTCCAGATCGTCTTCGTCATAGATGCGAAGTGTGCCTTTCTCAGGTACACATTCCCTTTTTGCCATGCGAACTCAGTTTTATTTCGGCTGCTTTTGTGGGTGCTAGCCAAAAAAGCAGTCTGTTCATAGCTATTAGGTTATTAAACAGGTCAATGCTGGCCTGTTTAATGTCCTGCAAGCGAGAGCGAGCATCCATCCATTTTCTTTTCAGCACGTATGATGAGAACGTTGCAATTACAATGGGCATCTTATTGCGCCTGAAAGGAAGTGGATGCAGTCCGTCAATATTAGAAAGGGTAGGTTCAGGAAGATCTGTGTGGACAGGTCTTTGATTCTCTCTAGAAAATTTTTCTTGGGGCTCTAGTTTTAATCCGTGCATCTCGAAGTTTTGACGACAGCTGTATTGCTCCATTCCATTAATCTGCATTTTCATCTGTTCTTGGCTGGGCGAAGTAGTGCTTTCAATGTCATCTACTCTTTTCTTCAGATCAAAAATGTTGGAACTTTTTTTCTTGACTTGAGAGAGCACAGTGTCATATTGGTCTGATAGATGCTGGATTGATTTTTCAATCTCGGGGATTTTTCTTATCAGTCGGCAGAGAGCGTCAACCTTTGCCACAAGTGGAAGCAGTAGAGAAATCTTGTCATTCAGTTTGTTTGGTCTATCAGCAATGCTATGCTCCTGTGGCCCCTTGGCCGCAACGTCTTTCGTTCCTTCACAAGTGAACAATTCTAGGCCGCCCTAAAGGCTTCGCCTTTGTTCCAAAAGGTAGTAGCAGAAACACCAGAGCACTTTTCGAGGTGGTACGAGTTCTTGCACTCTTTGCATGTCAAAAATAAGCTAGCATCCGATATGTTCTCATGGCATGCAAAGCACTTACTCATTTTCATAAAATCCAACAGCAGCTTCAAAAATGGTTGTCAGCCACAATGGCAGCAGAGGCAGCAGCAGCGGCAAAAGAAAACTGATTATATCAAAAATACAAGAATATGCTGCCAACCTGCAGATTCAAAAAGAAAGCTGTGTATAGTACTTGTGTGTTTGCCGCTGCAGCTGCCGTGCGCCAAATGCCGTAGAAGCCGTGTGGCGACATCCGTTTTCTGTAGTGAGGTTCGCTCCGTTGACTCAGGCGCAGATGATTCGAAGTCTCATCATGCTGGCAGGCATTCCAGGGAAGTCTATGTTCATCAGCGCTGAAAAAAAGTTGCCAAGCCAGTGCAGAAACTGCAGTTTTAGGTGCAGTTGATCAAAAGTTTTGATAGGATGGTCTGATGCTCAATGAAATATTTTTGGGGACCGCCACAACCCTGGTATCAGTGACGCCTGAGCAAAATGAACAAAGTGGGGTAGAGTGAAACTATCACTTTCAAATTAATTATAAATACAGCACCAATAACTTGCTTGCTTTTAAGGCGCTGTAATATGGCACCAGCACTAAACAATCTGAGCTTAATTATCATGTACTTTGAAATGTTGCTGCTTATTGTTTTCACTTGGTTGCCATGCAAGCAGTCAGATACTATATTGCAAAATAATTATTAAAGTTCCTCTTGAAATACACAGTTTTAGATGTTACCATTTAGAACTAATACTGCATCTTGTAGGTAACATCATTATCAATGTAACATTTCCTGTAGCCTTTGGCACAATTTTTAGTTTGCAAAAAAAAAAAAATAATAATAATAATAAAGGTGGCAACTGCACTGACTAGTTGCTGCTTCTTGTTTGTGATTTCTCTTTTTATTTCACACTTGACTACTGTAACCATTAAAAAAAAAAAAAAATACAATTTTGCAGCAGTGGCCTGGTGTTCTTGGCTTTTAGAATGGCTACCGACCCCAAAATTGTGGGGTGAAGCCCTGACCGAGGTGACCTCATTTCAACAGAAGGGAGATGTAGAAGCATTCCTGCCCTGTGCACTGCGGATGCACATCAAAATAAACTCAGGTGGTCAAACTTAATCACATACCATTGGTCCCAGCTACTAAATAGGAAAAAAATTAAGACTGATGTACCTGATCAAAATCAGCTGGCATCTCATCTTTGAGTTATTGCACTGGTTTGGGTAAGAGGGTGGGGCATCACATAGTCCGCATGTTCGCACCAGCGATGGAATTGCCACTCGGTGGTTGCAGTTTCCAGAACATGATGTATTTGCTTTGTGCACGCACACTTTAGTGTTGCTGTTCTATTTGCTGTTGACAGACCTACTTAACAGGCAGTGAGGAAGTAGTGCTTCCCAGTCTGCAGAGGTGTAGGGGCCAGCGAAGCAGTACCTTAGATCGCACAACTATGCTGCTTATCTAATTATACCAGCCCTGCATCACGCTACTTGATCCCATAATTAATTAATTTTTCAGCTTTTACTTGTGGGAAGTTATGCTCAACGGCTACCTAGCTTTGCATCGCATGCCAGAATACCGAAGTTTTTCGGTCAAGACCAAAGTTTTAAGAATGAATTCAGCACACTTGCTTCTTTCCGTCTTTATTAACTTAAGCAAAAAATTCCAACCGCTATATCAGTAGAACCTCCTACATTATCCGAGCAATTGATTTTACTGAAAAGCAGATCATCCCCTTACGTTTTTACCTTGCAGCTTTTTTGCTTCTTCGAAAGCTCCAAGTGAGGTGGTGAGAAATGACGGTCATTTGTATACACAACATCCAGAATCTGTTATGTTAAAGGCTGCCGTTATTTCGACTTAATTACGCGGAATCTGAGAGATCCTGTTGTTTCTTTCAACCTTAAGAAAGGCAACCCCAATATGGTAGTCCTTACAATTACCATTGCACGATGCCTTCATTACCGAAGTTTTTGGAATGGCTGTTAATGCAGCAAGCTGACCATGGCTACAAATTACTTCACTGCAGCCAAAACTGTTAAATATGCTAGCCAACTATCAATAGATATTAATGCAAGACAAGGCTTTTGAGAGCATATTAATGTGATATAGTGGGGCCAGTAACTTGTGAAAAAGCAAAGGAGTTGATATTGTTACATAGTGGCGTGACATGAAACAGTGACATAACAGAAATATAGTGACCTGATGACGTGAAGATGAGATATGCTTTAACAGGAGCCCTCCACCTCGCACCACTACCCGCTTCATCGTCTTCGTAGCAATATTAATGCTGTGTTGTACGCCTGCATATTCGCTTGTGAAAATCAAAACTCTGTGCACTGTGTTTTTGAGGCAGTCAGTCCAAATGGATAACGTCTAGCCATTTTCTGCATAGAAGCACATTCCTTCAGTGAATTAGTACACACTATTTATATTTGAACCTTGCAGTCTACATGTTGCGCATTGTGGTGCTGCCGCTTCAACTACTGCATCTTCATTCAGCGGCATTGAGGACAACTCATGTTCATGCCTTTTTGCCTTTGAGCGGGCATCATTATCTTTTCTTGCTAATTTCTTTTTCCTTCTGCACACAATCATTTATGTGCTTGTGGAAGGATATAGATGCACTGAGCAACAAAGCTGTACTTTCAGTTCAGTTCAGTCGTTCAGTTGTGTCCGACTCTTCGTGATCCTATGGACCATGTCACGCCACGCTTTCCGTTCTCTCACTATCTTCCTAACATCACATAACTTCATCTGCAGCGCCTCGAGGATGCCATCTAACCATCGCGTTCGCTACCTACCCCATCTCCGGCGACCCTCAACCTTTCCCAGCATCAAATCTTTCTCCAGCGACTCCTCTCTTCTCATCAGATGACCAAGGTAGCTGAACTTTAACTTTAGAATTTGACCCTCCAATGAACAGTCAGGGTTTATGGTTGACAATATCGACTGATTTGATATTCTGGCAGTCCAAGGAACTCTCAAGAGTCTTCGTCAGCACCACAATTCAAACGCGTCAATTCTTCGGCGGTCAGCCTTTTTCACAGTCCAACTCTCGCATCCATACATCACAACTGGAAAGACCATAGCACGAGTTATACGGATCTTGGTTGGCAGACTAATGTCTCTGCTCTTTACTAGGCGGTCAAGGCTAACCATTGCTCTCTTTCCCAGAAGCAGGCATCTCCTAATTTCATGGCTGCAGTCTCCTTCCGAGATAATCTTGGAGCCCAAGAACAGAAAATCTGTCACAGCTTCCACTTCTTGTCCATTGATGCTCCAGGACTTGATAGGGCAAGGCGCCATGGTCTTTGTCTTTTTAATGTTCAGTTTAAGCCCAAACTTCTCACTCTCTTGTACACGCATCAGAAGTCGCTTGAGTTCCACTTCACTTTCTTCTTTCTTACTTTACACTGCATTAAAATGAAATGGCTGGTTCAGAAGCATCAACAAGCTTATAGCCTGACCCAAGACACATACCCTAGCAAAAATGTGTAAAAAGTAATATAGTAGCCAATAGCCTCTCAGCTATTGCCACCAATAGGCATATTGGTCTGCAGGAATTGGTTCTATGAAGGCCTGTTGGATTATGGGAATCTTGGTGCAGGAACTGTCTCGGGCCACACATCCAAAGCAAAAACGAAGGCAGAAATTTCAAACCATGAATCACACTTTATCGTTTTCCACACCTGCATAAATTCTGCTATCTGCATGGCTACACTTTAGCCTTGCTGCAGGTGTGCCCCAGCTTTGTATCAGATGGTGCCATGAGAGTTAGCTGCATTAAAAAGACTTGTTCAGAAAAACATGCTAACAATACCATGCTACTGTACATTAGAGGGACCATCTAGCAAGCCTGCACAAACAATTTGTATTCCATCAGTTCTCCGCAAGACAAAGCGTGTTAGGCAAACACTTCACTAATATTGAAGATATTGGCAATAGAAAATAATGCTAGATTGGTAGAAAACTGCCACTGCCTGTTCTGACCATATCACTTGGGATCGCCAAATGATCCAGATTGCGGCACATAAAAATTTCATCCAGGTTGCGGAGCATATAGAAATGGAGATTTTGTCAAGCCCTGGTGTCGAACTGGTGGAGAGAGTCAAAAGCTAGGGCCGCTGTTACAGTATGCACGCTTATTGTTTCCTTTTGTCCATACCTAGCAGTGTATACGGGCTGCGGCAGCCTGATCGGCTGCAGAGGGAGCTCTAAAAAATTTGTTTGCTTCAGTGCACAGCGCTTTAGATCACTACTCAATCGCCCTCTTTTGTACCTTAAGTTTACGCCTGTTATGTGAAACAACTATAGTGAAGGAAACTTCTTCTATGAGCTAAACAACATCTTGTATAATTTTCCAGCTTAATTCCAAACGTCAACGTTTACGCGCCCTTTAGAAGGTGCTCTAAGACTTGACATTTATTTCTCTTACGCCACTACAAAACTGTATGTGTATGGGCACACGTGTACATGATAGCTGCGCCGGTGGTCAATATATTTGTAGCCCCGCGTACGGTCAGTACTTTTGCGATTTCCGGATATGGAGGAAGTGGCGATATAGCCCTAGTCGCAACGCACTCCACATCGAAATACGTAGTTACAGAGGCAGCTTATAGAAACTATGTGTGTGGCAGAATCACGCCGCTAGCCTGCAAAATTCTGAGTCATAGTAGGACTTCAGCTGCACAAAAGGAGCTAATATGGGCACCAGCTTGGTCACTATGCATAGGTGGAAGAAAATAGGACGCACACGCTTCGATCCGAGCCTTTCTACGTCATCCCTCTCTGATTTAGGCTCCCCCTCTCCATTAACAACATATTCATAGATATTACAGCATTTGCGCCTTGAAAGGCAAACATTCCCGAAGCCCGCTAAGGGTCTTAGTAAATCAAAAGAGGGTCACCTTCGAAGTTTGCAAACTGTCATTTAATAATCCAGCAACACTTCACGCCATTGAGCCCGAGAACTCGGGCAAGAAGAAATTTGCAAGAATTTTGCCTGAGTGCAAATTTTGTGGCCAGAAGGCAAACTTATACCATATCATGAATATGGGCTTGTCAACAAAATACCAGTATTGACATAATAAATCAGCCAATGTGGGAAGGCTGGGAGGCGGCCCTGTCCAGCTCGGACCTCAAGGAACAACGAGCCCTCGTCGAAAGAGCACGGGCAGCGGCTTTTACCAACGGTGTCCCTGATACGGGACCCGATCAGTCTTCGCTTAATCTAATGGGCTTTCAATGTTTTCATCATCATCATTACAAATAATAAGGAAAGCAAACGCACGATCCCTACGCGCTGCGGAGAAGACTCGCGACTCCCTACATCACGTACTTCGCATACCACATACTGTGCGTGCGTGCGTGTGTGTGTGCGCGCGCGTAAGCCCGGAAAGAAAAGAACGAAAGCAAAAAAAAACTGCGAACGTACGGAATCGGCGCTCACACTACATTCCCGCGCAGCTGGCCTTTTGACTGAGCTATGAGCCTCTCTCAAAGAAAAAAACAAGGTAAAAAACCACGAAACACGGGCCTACAAAAATATTCTCCCGACCAGCGGCCACATAGCACACGTAGTTATCACAAGTGGCGTACGATATTGGTTCCTGTAAAAGACTGCCCTCTTTTCAGGAAAAAAAAGGGGAAAATAAATGCCATACGACCATCTCCGAGAGCGATGCTCCGAGCTATCTAACGAGTCTAGGAATTCCTCCCTTACACATGTGATTACAGATAATGATCGCAAATAGACGTGTTCCTCCTCCTACATAAGAAAATAAAAAAAAATTATGCCGTGACCAGGATTCGAACCTGGGTTATTGCGGCCACAACGCAAGGTACTAACCACTATACGATCACGGCTGTCCGCGAGGACCGATATGTAGCGGGAAAGAGCCGGCACCAAAGAATAAAAACTGGTTCTTCAGGTGGCATTGACTGGCTGTTGCAAAGTTGCATAGCACGGAAGACCAATGCTTGTGTGGTACGTCCCACTCGCTTACCACTCGACGACCGAGTAGCTCGATCCGTTAGCGTGCGTGAGATTCGTCCTTTACTCGAAACTACATTCGAGCCTTCGCACGAGCTATAGGCCAGATTCCATATCTGACGCACCACAGACAATTTCTTATTTTGTAATTAACAATTTAGTAATGAAGATATTTTTCTTATATACTTATTTGCAAAGTTGGAGAGCACCTTCTGAAAAACCCCCATTATATTTATTTCCGGTAAAGAACGCCTGTGCATCGTTTTTCCAAGCTCAAAATAAAGCTCAAAATATATCGGCGCAGGAAAGCCGGCAAGGAGACCCTCCCCCTGGCTGAGCCCCTGCCCCGAGGTCCACGTCGGTGTAAATAATGCCTTCTCACTCACTCATTCGCAACGATTGTGGTGCTGTCAATCGTGGTTTGAGTGACCGAAATTAGCTGCGGCCTTGACTCGACAGCCCAGTCTCGGTGTCTCGGGGTAGGCTGGTATGTTGGCGGTGGTTGCAGCCAGAGCGGTGAGGACTTGCACCGTCACGTGCGCCGTCTGCTTGAAGCGGACGAAGAAACCACCGCAGACATATCGGCCTGCCGCTTGCTGCAACGGGGCAGTGGAGCCAAAGCTGCAGCTGATTTCGTTCACTGAAATCTAGGATGAGAGCAGTACAATCGTGGTGCACGAATGCGTCAGCCACGTGATATTTTTTTATTTTGTACTTTGTGGGCTTTCTTTAGAGCTTGGAAAAATGATTCACGTACTGGAAACTTTCCTTATAGGGGAGAAAACCTGGGCCAGGGGGCGCTGTGCCGCTCTGTGCGTTAAAGCCCCTCAATAAACTTTTGGAGGGGCTTTACTGTGCGTCAGCGCCCTCCATGCAGTGCGGCTGTCGTCTGCTCCGCGCTGCTCTCCAGCACGTGTTTGCGCGCGCGCGCGCGCGCTCGGTTGTTTCTCTCCTCCTCCGGCAGCATTCTGGCCGCCGTCGCGCTCCAACAAAGGGGGCAAGAAAAAAAAAAAAAAAAAAAAAAACGAATGAAAAAGTGACGGCGCGCTTTTTCGCAAAACTCGTGAAAGTGTTTTTCTCTCTTTCGTGTTGAAACGATGGTTGTCGGGTTTTTTTTTTTTTTTTTTGTTTTTTTTTTTAGGCATCTCGTACCGCTCGTATCTCGCACCTCTGTTTGTAACTGGCGGTGCCGCAGCAGCCATCGCAGAACCAAGTCGGCCTCAAGAAACAGATATATGTCATTAATGCCATCACTCGGCGCTTATAAAGGGAAAACATACGTTAATCGTCCTATCCTCATACGTGATCCTGCTTCGGGAGCTCAAAACTGTGCATTCGCTAGAGAAGATAACTGAACTAGGGATTGCACAGCGTAGCTGTGGAATTAAGAAGACAAAGGTTTACTTGGAGAGATGTCCCCGCCTGCATGAAAAGTCGTCGGGCATTTCCTCGCTCTTCGTCTCACGGAGAGAGGAAACTGCCGAAAGAATGGCATGCCTCGGCTTCTCGTCAGTGATCCAGGTCGTTAAGAAACCTCTCATCGTTAAAGGTAGATAAGTCATTGATTTCGGATGGCAGCGCCACGGCAGCGAACTCCCCCTGACCGCTGTCAGCAGGAACCAAAGGGTAAGGCGGCATGCTTTGTGCCTTTGTAGGGAACGCGTCCTAAACGCGTCGAAAGCAGGCACCACGTCGCCGGCAGCATCGCCTAAAACGTCTGTCCCCAAAGAGTTGAAGAGGCCCCTTTCAAGTGGGCAGTCACAAATGGAAAGGAAGCTCCCCAACCAGCGCCCGGAGCACTCGTCGCTGTGTACACGCATATCAATTCTCAACGAAAAGGGTGGACCCTTCATTCTCTGAACAACATGGAAGAGACATCAAGAGGTGCCGCCTCAAGTCCTTCAAAATACCTGTCGCTTGCCTCTGCCTTCGAGTACCGAATTCGCGTTCGTTTTTTTTTTTTTTTTTTTTTTTTTGAGCCTGCCAACAAGCGCTCTTTGAAAACAATGTCCGCGGCGATCAATTAATCATAATTTCTCACTTTCGAAAGCACCGATAAAAAGCGTGCCTCCAGCCAGCCTCTATGTCAGCCGGGGGCACAGAAAAAAGCAAAAATAAGAAACACCACTGGCAAACAGCGCCGGCTTTGCGCGCACAGACGCACGACTATACCCCCTCGTCCTCACTCTCCTTCTCCCGCTCCGCTTGCACGTGCGGCTGCCTGTAGCACGCGCTCCCGAGCGAGCGGGCTGCGCAGACTCCGCAGACAGCCGCGCGCAGCGCGGGCGCGGATACGCGTAGGCACGGCCGGTCTCGAGGGAGAGAGCGCGCGAGGGAAACGCGCTCTCCCTCGAGACCGGCCGTGGCGTAGGTTTTGTAGTTCCTCTCCGCTCCGCTGGAAACCGAGCGCTGGCGTCGCGGAGCAAACTTAAGCTTTAAGGTGCTCTCCAATTTTGCAAATCCATTTACTATCTAAAGGCAATAGTTAAAAATTAGAAAAAATCATCTTAATTACTAATTAATTAACTGCAAAATAAAAAAAACCTGTGGTGCGCCAGATAGCTGGCAGCTGTACACAAACGGTTTCTCTGGCCTACCTTAAATGTTTCATTTTTTAACCCTTGGCTAAAGTTAGCTTTTACACCCTTTATATATGCTTATCAATAATAATTAGGGCAGCCTCATACGTGTCCGCATTAATTATGCATTATAAGGTTCCGTTCACATCGCATCTTCGTCCAGACAATTAATTCACCACAACGAGAGAGAACACCACAAAATCGTGAACACCCACACTCAATTAGGTCAAGGCCATTTGAAGGGCAAATTCAGCGTCACACGAAGACCTGCCATACATAGCGTAGTGAAGGTTTTGTTTCCATCGTAAATTGGTTTGTAAGAAAAGAAAGGCGCAGTATCTGTCAAGGTCACTTGAAAGTGAAAATTGTGCATACCCGACGGCTCGAACAACCTGGCGTAGTGAAACTTTCGCTTCAAAAAAAATTGGCTTAGCTCGGCTATGCCCTAGCCTCCACGCGCGTGCGCTTCGTTTTATTAATCTGACTCGCCACCTGAACATTTTTCTTCTTATTATTATTAATTAGTTCACAGGAAGGGAAAGGCGCAGTATCTGTCGCACTTGCTCTGTGGACACCTGAACCGCGCCGTAAGGGAAGGGAGGAAGGTGGGAGTGAAAGTGGAAAGAGAGAAAGGGGAGCCGTAGTGGAGGGCTACGGAGTAATTTCGACCACCTGGGGATCTTTAACGTGCGCTGACATCGCACAGGATACAGACGCCACTGCGTTTCGCCGCCATTCTCATGTTTGGCGATTTCTGTCGGTGACTCCAGAAAGGTCAATGTTGGACCACTTGGGGAATCATTTGGTTCAAAATTGTAGTCTATATTCGCTGGACACTCCAGGTTCAGACCGATGTTAATAGTCTCGTCGAGTTTTAAAATGTGTGAGGGAGCCATACCAACCACCTCCTCTGGTCATTGAAACCGTAACTAAAGGTGTTACTTCCGGAGGCCCATGGCGGTAAATTGTTAAATTGGTTTAGAGGAAAGGAAAGGCGCATGTGTGTATCTGTCACATTTCTCGGCGGGTACCTGAACCACGCCGTAAGGGAAGGGAGGGAGCTGGGAGTCAAATAAGAGAAAGAGTTAGCGCATTGAAGGGGGGGGGGGGGAAGCTGCAGAATTTCAACAACCTGGGGATCTTTCTGTGTGTGTGTGTGTGTGTGTGTGTGTGTGTGTGTGTGTGTGTGTGTGTGTGTGTGTGTGTGTGTGTGTGTGTGTGTGTGTGTGTGTGTGTGTGTGTGTGTGTGTGTGTGTGTGTGTGTGTGTGTGTGTGTGTGTGTGTGTGTGTGTGTGTGTGTGTGTGTGTGTGTGTGTGTGTGTGTGTGTGTGTGTGTGTGTGTGTGTGTGTGTGTGTGTGTGTGTGTGTGTGTGTGTGTGTGTGTGTGTGTGTGTGTGTGTGTGTGTGTGTGTGTGTGTGTGTGTGTGTGTGTGTGTGTGTGTGTGTGTGTGTGTGTGTGTGTGTGCGTGTGTGCGCGTGTGCGTGTGCGTGTGTGCGTGTGCTGTGGACATCGCACAGCTAGCGGACGCCTTTACTTTTCGCCTCCATCGAAACGCGGCCGCCGCGGTCGTGATCGCACCCGGGTACTTCAGTTTAGTCGAGCGTATTAACCACTGAGCCATCGTTGATGGCGCGGGTAGACTTCTTCGGAGAATCCGACCTCCGTGTGCCTACGACCCAGTGAAGAACTACTTTAAACTTTATGTTTTCGAATATTAAAGTAGACAAAATTTTGCACAATCGGTAAACTATTTCACCGACCACCACACAGTGTTTGCAATTGTCAAAAGGTGTGAATTGTTGATGAAGATATGTTGATATCGTCGAAGAAAGTGATGAGTGATGTTTGAGCAAAAAAAAAATGTTGTAATCGAATCTTTATTGATGAAGAATGTTACGTTCGAAGAAGATGTATGAGTTTGTTTAAACATGATGCAAAAAATGAATAAAGAATGTGACAAAACATGCACGGTGTCATATTTATTAAACATATATGCTTCAATCATTTGAACATGACAGCTTGCGCTCTTGCATTCCAACACCTGTTGGTGGTGGCTGCATTTTTTCAATGGAAGGCGAGAAACAAAAATAACGCCAATGGCGTAAATTTCAAATTTTCGGAGATCATTCAGAACACTCTAAAAATGCACTGAAGAAAGGCTGAATGGTGGGCCTGTTGGTAATTAATATTGAAAGTGTAAACCAGCCAAAAAAAAAAAAAAAGACGCAAACACGAGAGAGAACTTTCGTGTCCTGTGAGGTTCTCTCACGTGTTTGCGTAGGCACCCTAGGGCGGCTTGAGTAGAAGCGTCCTCTCACGAAGCGTCCTCTCTCCTCCTCGTCCGCACGTTATCAAGACCGCGAGGAGCGCTCAGAGCATTTCTAACTACCATCACTCAGGACATAGCCTCCTTTATGCTATGCTCAGGATAAGCTGAGATTTCGGTTTTACAGACCGATAACTGAGTTATGCACTCCATCTCTGAAAGTGCACAATTCGATTGTACCAGAATGTAGGCAAAGAATTTGACAAGTCAGTAAAGACTAGGAACGCGTTTAAAAGAGTAGAGGCGTGGGCGATATGAGAGGATATCGATCCAAGAATAAATTCAGGTAGCACTTTGGCTCACTAAAGGCTTCGGAGCCTTTCCTGGCGCACTGTTAGGCATGTACTGCGAGACTGTGATTGACTAGTAACTTATTTGGCTGTATAAGCGCACGTATTTACAGGCAACCCAAAGTCCCAGTTCTGTAAGCGTAAACTTTCACTAATTGCCTATAACGAATTGCTTAATTAGCACAGGCATACTAATGAACTAATTAGTGTATTGTGCTTCAGTCAATTACCAGTGCAAGGTATACTTACCAGCAAACCTTAGTTCCTGTTCAGCAAGCGCAAACTTTAGGTGATTGCATAATTAGCACTACTATGATAATTAGCTGATTAGTGTAATTGACTATCACTTAGTTCAATTGTAAGTACACCCTCGCTTGACTACGTCCACATATAGGAAACTAATTAATAATTATTTACCTGTGTTAATTAGGCTTATTTGTTAAACATCTAAACTGTCCCCACTTGTAGCATCACTATGCAATCTCTTTAATTGATTTCATGGTAACTAGCCAAAGTACAATTGGCCCAGTTTGAAAATCACGCACAGTGACATCACGACCATTTAGACCAATTGAAAAGCGGGACATTTCTGTCGACAACTGCTTTGTGGGCCTTGAGTGAAGGATTACACGGATGACGAGTCGTTCCGTGAAAAAAAGAAAAAGTTAGAAACCTTTTGGGCTGGCGGTTTGGGTAATTCGAGCGGCATCTGTGCTGCCATGGTGAATAAAAATGAGATAGCGTCGTCAATTGTGTTGACGGGAAAGAATCCAGGGTATAGTCTTCGCACATATATGCGACCAGTTTACTCAGGACGCCGGTTGGGACGGCGGCAAACGAGGATCCTACAAAGTTCGACATATTAAATAAAAGAAAAAGAAAAGGAGCGCGCCGTTATATTTGACCATGGTCGTTTCGTTCTTTTCTTTTAATGCGTCTGCGTAGAGGACTGGGAAGGAAAGGGAGAGAAACATGCATCGCGCTCATGCAAAACAAACGAAAATGCTGCACACGCACGCCAACCTCTGGCCGCGATCTCCACGGAGGGCATTGGCGCAAGTTTCGGGTATCTAGTTTGAGGGGTTACGTAGCTGCAGGGCCCCCGGGCTCTGTGCACCAGCTGACACACCCAAGCCAGTCCACCAACTTCTTTCCCTGGGCCACGTGGTCAGGTTTGAGACCGATTAAGCAAGAAACACATGTGGACATGGCGTGTATGCATGTACACATGTACTCCACCGACGTACGTGGCGCGTTTGCTCGAAGCGCAGCTGAAGCAAAGCAGACATGCCTCCCTCACCTCGAGCTGCGCAAGAAAGGGGAAACAGACGCCAGACTGCGCGGCTTGATTGAACCACTGGAAAAAGAAGACATCCGCCATAAAGAGGAGCACGCAAATCAAATTTCTCAAACCACAGAGCAACGTCTCAACGTCGTGTAGCGAAGTTGGCCCACACGTTCATTCCTTCAAGAAGACTCAAAGTGTTGGTACCGCCACTGCGTTATACCGCTGAATGTAGAATACGCGTGTGTGCGCAACATATTTATCTCACGGCTCAGAGAGCATTCGGCATCGCGTCTGAAAGTTGATAGACAAGTATACGGCAGATCGACTATGCAGATGTTTGAAAGGTAAAATGAAGATGAAAGAAATAAATATAAGTAAATAAAGAAATAAAAAAAAAATTGACGCCCCCGGGAGGGCTCGAACCTCCAACCTTTCGGTTAACAGCCGGACGCGCTAGCCGATTGCAATTTTTTGCAATTAATTAGTTAGATCGGATATTTTTATAATTTACTAAATGTCAACTTTAGACTACAAATGTGATTTGCAAAGTTGGAGAGCACATACAGAACCTCTCACTCCATTATTTTCGATAAGAAAAGTCTCAAGTCTATCTTTATTTTTTTTTTTTTTTCAGCTCTAAGGAAAGCCCGCGAAATGCAAATAAAATCACGTGACTAGCGCATACGCGTGCCACGATTGTGGGGCTCTCAGTCGTGATTTGAGCGAACGAAATCAGCTGCGGCTGTGTCTCTCCGGCTCCATGGCAGCCGCAGGCCAATGTGTCAGCCAGCCGGCGCACATTACGGTGCAAGTAGCAGCGAGCGCGGCGAGCTCGCTCTAACCATCAACTTACCTGGCTTCGACCTAGGACTCCTACGGACGAGCTTAAGAAATATAAGACGGTGTCTGATGTACCGCGTACGCTCATTCTACTCTCTCTGCTGCAACGACGCATCTCCCTGCGTCCGTTCTTTCGTCGATAAATACTGAAAGTAAAACCTTTTGTTATTTTCATCCTGATAAGAGGCCTCGAAGAATTCCTTTAACGCCAGAGCCTGATCACGGCACAGCACGACACCTTTATACCCCTCTTCATTAAACCCTCTATTTACAGAAGCCATATCGTGACAATAGGTCCAGATAAACGCATATATCAACCTGTATGCATAGTTCGTTTTTCTTTAATCAATACTCTACATGCCCCTGATGAGGTTATTGCCGAACACCCGCCCTCCCATTCACACGGCTATGTTGCGGTAAACCAACACCACACGCACCATTCCAGCAGTGGAATTAGCACCACAGCAATGATACGGAGGATCAGGAGGAGGAGAAAGAAGATGAGAAGGAGGAACGGCAGGGAGGTTAACCGGCAAAAGAATCCGGTTCGCTACCCTGCACTGGAGAAAGGGGGTGAGTGGGTATAAAAGTGATGGGTAAGAGAGGAATGGGTGAAGTCAGTACAGTCACATCATAGTCATATCACGTCACATCACATCATATCACAGTCATATCACGTCAGAAAGCAGCAAAATCGCAGCCTATCGATCAGGCCCGTGGTTTTCATGAAGCGGAGCAGCGCCTGGGATGCCTTCACCGCCGACGCTCGCCGCGGCCAGTGACCTAAAACCTTGATTTCAGTCAGTGGGCGTCCATCTAGACACTCCAGCTCACGGCAGAGACAGTGTCTTTCCGCACTGTATATGGGGCTCTTACAAAGAATGTGGCCTATAGTCTCGTCGCACCCGCAGGTTGCACATGCAGGGTTATCAGAAGAGGGCAAATACGGGCTGGTTGGTACATGCTTAAGAATCGAGTAAAACAGCGCTAGGGGAAACGGGACAAGTGATCATGTGTCTGTGTCTGTCGCTCATGTGTCTGTCCTTCACGTCTCTGGCCGTTTCCCCTAGCGCTGTTTTACTCGATTCTTAAGGGTTATTTGCCATACCTATCACAAAAGAATTAGAGTTTGAGTATGCTACACCAACCCACAGGCGGCACAGCAAGGCTTCCTCACGTCGGGGTAGGCCGGGTGGAAGCCGAAGCTTCAGGTCGGGTTCAGGGATTTTAAGCGGGAGTTCGCAAACTGGTCGGAATTCCACGAGGCCAGCGTGTGCTCCCGCGCAAGTGCGCGAAGCCTGCCCGCTGCGTCTTCCCTGAAAAAAGGAATTAACACACAATCGCTGTCTTGGTGTGCGGTTCACGCGACCTCGTCCGCACAGAGATTGCCCGCTGTGTTTTGGAAACCATTGGTACATGATGTCATGTCCTTCATTAATGGCACAGTGATGAAGTTCTCGTATTTCCGCGACGAGTTGCTCATGGGCTCCATGGCGAAGAGCCGCTTGTAAGGCTTGCAGGGCTGCTTTGGAATCTGTGAAAACAGACCACTGCTGTGGACTCTACTGACTGATACGCCTAATTGCGACACGAAGAGCGGTCAGCTCTGCGGCTGTCGAAGAAGTCCGGTGAATTGTCCTTTTATTGCTGTAGTCCTTGCGGGGATGACCATGGAGCACGAAGAACTCACGACATTTACTGAGTCGTCGGTGTAGACGTGAAAACGGTTTGCATGGTGGTCATGGAAGTATTCGAGAGTTACTTGTTTTAGTTCTGTCGGCGATAGCTCGACTTTATTCATGATGCCGGGTATTGAAAGAAGCACACGGGGTGGATGCAGGTCTAGTCGACGGTTTAGTGGCGGGTGTAAACTGGGACGGCAGAACAGCGCGATGTGCATCAACAGCCTCTGTAGAAGGTGTATGCGGCCTGGTAATAGGAAGACTGGCCAAATGATGAGAGGGAACCCGGGAGATGTGTCGGAAATGTTCCCTCAGGGCGTCAGCTGTTAGGTAAGTAGTGATGGGATGCTCCTGGGCAATTAAAACGGTAGCAGCCATAGAAGCACATTTAAGCAATAACAGACAAGTTCGCAGAGCTTCAGCTTGAACGCTCTATAGAATTCTTAAGTTGATTTTTCTGACATTTCCAAGTGCAGGTAAGCTGTACCGAAAGAATCCCATAAATAATGCATTGTAAAGATGGAGCATCGGCCGCACTGACGCTCATCATTTTCCCCCAACAAAGGCAAGTAAGTGAGCAATGCTGTCAGCCTCTTTTTCATGAATGAAATAAGGGGAGTTCATGAAAGATTTCGGTCGATGATAACTCCTTGACAGCGGTGGCTGCTTTCGCAGGGTATTGCTTTACCATCAATGCGTACGGTGTAAGGTGACATGTTGTTCGTGTAAATGCAACTAGCGAACACGTTTCGGTTGATATCTGCATGCCTTGCAGGCGGAGGTAGGATGCAACTATACTTGCCGCCTTTTGAAGCCTCGCTCTAACTTGTGGGCGCGTAACTCCTGATGCCCATACCGATGTCTTCTGCATAGATTTAAACTTTGCGCCGACTGTGGTATTAAGCCGACAAGCCCGACAAGAGTAACATTGACTTAGCATACTCCACCCTGTGGGACTGCACGGGAAGTGAAATGAGAAGACGTTAGGCCATCCTCAGTCTGCATAAAGTGAGATCTGTTGGATTAATAACTGCGTATCCAGCAAAAAACATGACCACCAAGCTCGGCAGCTTCCAGAGCGCCAAAATTGGCCTGTGAGTGCCATTGTCATATGCGCCCTTGATATCCAGGAACAACGCCGCGCTTCAAAATTTTTTGACACTGTACAGATGATACCAGGTCCACCACGTCGTCAATTGAAGAGCGTCCACGTCGAAACCCGGACATTATATCCGGATATACGCGGTAGCGCTCAATACGTGTAAGCAGTATTCTTTCCAGTACTTTACCGACGCAGCTAGCCAGTGCAATTGGACGGTATGCTGTCAAGACCGGAGGCGATTTGCCAGGTTTCAGGAGCGGAACTAAACGACTGCACTTCCACTCGTCTGGAACTGCACCCTAACTCCATGATTTGTTGTAATATTCCAAAATAACGTGTCTAGCTTCTTGTCCAAGATTTGCAAGCGCAGAGTATGTACACCGTCGGGACCCGGCGATGATGACCGTCTGCAAGAAGCCAAGCGCAGCGTCAAGTTTCTTCACTGAAAAAGGAAGGTCCATTCGTGAATCCCGAGAAGCAGGAACATCGTTGAAATGTAGCGTTGCCGTTGGGGTCGATTGGCCTGCTACCCTAACGCAGAAATCTTCAGCTGCCTCGAACACACCACGTCTTTAGTAGAGTGCGAGAGATTGATTGCGAGATTGGGGATGTTCGAAGACCACGCGCAACATTCCAGATGCGTGATATAGGATTCCGTGGATCAAGCGTTTCAAAGAATGACCTCCAACGTTTTTCCTGGGGGGGCTTGAATTCTGCGCTGAATTTTCTTTTGCATGCGCCTCGCATCTCTGAGGTCGTGGCGGGACTTTGTGCGTCGGTATCTACGCTCTGCCCTCCGTCGCAGTGATCGCAGGCGCTGTAATTCCATATCAAACTCTGTGTAACTAGGCACTGGGGTAAAGAAAGATGTCGCGTTTGTCATCGCCTCCTTAATTTTCTCCAAAATCTGCAGAGAGGCCGCACTGCAAGCATCTTCCATAAATGCTTGAAACGCCGACCAATCGATGCGGTGCATACGTGTGGCAGAAGTGGATGTGGAAAGGCCATTAATTATATGTATGGATGTGGTCGCCTCCGTGTGTTTCTATATCCGCAAACCATTGGACGATGCTGATAAGGTATCGAGACACGAAAGCCAAATCAAGACAGCTACTGTAAGTTGCCCCTCGAATAAAGGTCGGCGTACTATCATTAAGACACTGAAGGTCATGATCAGAGGCGAAGGACACAAGCTTTCTTCCCTTGGGGTTCATTCGAACGTTTCCCCACATGATATCGTGAGCGTTAAAGTCTCCTATGATGATCCAAGGGCCAGGTGCAATCTCCATCAAGTCGTACAATCGTGTGGCGTCAAAACGACTTGATAGCGACGTATACGCACCCACAAGCGTAAACGTGAGATTGCGCTTCTTCTTTAACTTCAACTACATCGATACAAAAGGCCGTACTTTAAAAGACAAAAAGCGGCCCGGTGAGGTTCTTGGCTTCATGCACTTAGGCTGCCACAGAAGAAAATAGCACAGCACATGAACCTTATGCGTGCTTATGCACGATCACACATTTGGGAAGAAAAGTGAGGAAAAGCTGAAAAAAAAAACGACAAAGAAATAAAATTTGCGGCTACAAATAGCCTTTACAACACAACTTATATAAGTAGATTAAAGAAAGTGAAGCAATTTCTTTCCATAATTTGTTCAAATCCCTGGTAAATCACATTGCTGGGGGAACCGGATGGACTACATACGTGAGTTCTCATCAAATATAGATGATGACCTTGCTGTTTCCCTGGTGCATTGGAGATGCAAATGCCTCGTAGCCTGACAGTAGCAAGATGTTTGGTACATTCGGTTCACAAATAACAAGGATGGGGATGTGATTTGCATGAACATATTGTCGAATATCTGCGATTCGGGACTGAAGCCCACGGGCATTCCATTAAAAAATAGAGGCGTCCTTGAGTTTGTTTGTTTCCCAAATGTTGATGCTTGAGCCCTTGTATATGCTACTGTAGAGCCTCTAGAACTGGTTTTAGCGCTTCCAGAACTTGGAGCGCAATCTGTGCTGCTGGCGTGCGCAGGCTGGAAAGCACCGCGCAGATTTCATTCATCATAGACGTGAGAATGGCAGGTTCGCGGCAGGTTTCCTGGCCCAGTGGACGTGGAAGGGTTTGGTAGCGGTGGCCAGTTAATTTCTGAGGCAGCACCTCCAGCTTCACCGCCCATCAAAGTCCCTTGATTTAGAACAGCAGGCATAGGAGTAGGACAAGATGCAAGAGTGCTCGAGGCCTTGCTATCAAAATTAACTATCTTCGGCGACGCGAATGACGCCGTCGCACCTTAGCAGCGGCCTCTCTGTGTGTAGATTTATCACGCACCATGCTTCAGCACTGCCCGTTCGGTCTTTGAGCGGGGGCAGTCCTTAGGGGAGGAATCATGAGGGCCACGGCAGTTGGCGCACTTAAGAACGATCGCGCGGCAAATGTCGCCGCTATGCGACTCAGGGCATCTAGGACACACGATGGAATTTTCGCAGACGCCACTGACGTGGCCGATCTTCATGCACTTTCGGCATTGAAGTGACTTGCACGAAGGGCCGGACTGGGTGTCGGAAATGTCCAGCCTTCACGTGCGATGGTATGCAGTCACCCTTGAAAGTGAGCTTGATGCATTTCGATCTCCCGAGGCGCTGCACTTACAGTATGGAGATGCTATTGATGCTGGCTTGATTAAGACAGGTAGATCGGTGTCAGCGATCGCCACGTCGACTTCTAAATGACGGCGGCCGCAGTGCTGTTGTCCTGGAGAATATCGGAGCGCACACCGATGTCGCCGAGCTTGTTGAAACCTCTCCAGTGCGCTCCGCTCCATTACATCAATGGCGATTGTGTTTTTGTAGGGATCCACTCTGACGTCTTTAATCTTTCCAGGGACGAGGGTTTCAATGAACAGACATGACTTGCCTGTTGAGTAGGTTGAGATTGTCTGTTGGCGTCTCTGGCACAAACAAGACAGTGCGTGTCGGGGGGGGGGGGGGGGGGGGGGGGGGGGGGCTCGCGTAGTGATGACCGTAGACGTGCTGGATGAGGACGATGTTCTCTCGTCAGCGTAATTCTTCGCTTTGCTTTCTGTCTAAGCACGAACCCATCGTTGTCGGTCGAAGAGTCATCTCTGTAGCAGCCGAGTACAACACAGTGGCCTGGCTGCTGTGTCACTCGAGTGGTTCCGACGAACCGAGTTCCAAAGGAGGCCCATGAGTGTTCACTTGCATCGCCCTGCGAAAAAGGGAGCGGCGCCTCCCTGTTATGGCACAAATTACAAAAAAAAAAAATACAGCGGAGACGGCAGCGTTCTGATAAACAACTTCTTTCTCCTTCCCGGAAGATCAGAGCGTGACCGGCGTTCGTAGCCTCGTGCACACGCACGAGCTGTCATAGCTGCTGCTGCCACCGGAGGATCAAAACGAGCTCATCGACTGCATGCGTCAAGGCGGCAGCAGCAGCTGTAACGGCTCGAGCGTGCGCGTGCACGAGGCTGCGGACGCCGGTCAATGACACTTTCTAGACACTGCTGACGGTGCCATACCAAACTCTACGCATGCCCATATTTGGTATCGCGGCACGAGAACCTGCCTATATATAAACAGCCACCGACTAATCCCTTGGGACGGGACCTGCGAAAGGGCGAAAGCCGCGTGTGAGCTAACAAAGGCAGCCTGCGGCCGCGGAGACCGGTCAACCAACAATGGAGCTGAGGGCTTAAAGAAGGAGGCAAACGGGAGAGCGAAGAAGAGCAATCGCAGGCAGCCGACGAGACGGTCGAACAGAAGACGAGCAGGGCAGAAGACTAGGGCTGCACCACAACATGGGAGCCCGGGGTCTAGTCGCCGTTCAAGGCAGCTCATTCCACCGCCAGCTGGAAACGAAGGAAGCAGCGGCAGCCCTCGGCATTCCATCACCTGGCGTTACGAACACCCAGCCCTTCTTCAGAGTCCGTGCCGCACCACGCCAACTCAGCAACGCAGCCCAGTGACGGCGAGCCGTAAGCGAAATTGAGCCAGATGTTTTATTAAATATGTTAAAAATTATATTCCTAATCTGTGTCTCCATCTCCTTATGCCCAGTGTGGACCCAGGACCACTTTAAGTAACTCGAGTCATAACACAGCCATCGGCGTTCTGAAATAAGAATACCGACTACTGGCTGTCTTCAAGTCAGCGTTAAATTAAAGTTTTCAAGCAATCCATCAACGGTAAGTTTCGCAATTGGGTTTGTAGTGTCTAGGGCACAAAATTCGAAGTTGTCTCCAGTAGTCGTCTTGCACTTTGTTGTTTGGTGCAAGGAAAAGAACCATATCAAATACATGGCCGTTATTTTAGGGGTAGACAAAACAAAAATCATGTCATGCTACACTAGCTCAGGAAGGTCTATCTGGCGCGGCCGTATTGCAATACATCACGAGAAGCCATGTTCGCACGGGATTTCCTCTTTTTAGGGAACTTTTCCTCTAATCACGGCTTCGGCGGCTGCTTTTCGATGGAGACGAAAAGCAAGCCGCCTGTGTGCTGTGCGATGTGAGTGCACGTTAAAGAACCCCAGGTGGTCGAAATTTCCGGAGTCCTCCACTACGGCGTCTCTCATAGCCTGAGTCGCTTTGGGAAGTTCAACCCCACAAACCAAAATAAACAAGAGAGAGAGAGAGACTCTTTAATGGAAAAACAGAGAATTTTGCCGGCGTTTATATTTCGCTGGCATGCCACTCTGTGTGGGTAGGGGAATTCGGGAGGGAAAGATTGAAAAAAGAATGGTGAGGGAAATAATAGAATTGAAGGGGAAGATAAAACACGGCCATTAAATACGTGTTAAGGTGCTTCGTGGAGTAATGATATAAAATCAAATAATGAAATGCATGATCCGACAAATATGCTTATAGAGTTCACAGCTTGCAAAATGCCTGAGGGAAACATGCGAGGTGAATTTAGAGTTTGTCAAGGAGTCCAATGTCTTTCAAATATGTAATTAAAAAGTTCATCGCGAGTCTCTGTTGTCTAGGGCAGGCTAAGGGACCTAAAACACTGTTCATTATTAAAGGCAGTGGAGAGAGCTTCTCCATGCTGTGTTCATAGTTTGCACGCTCGTCAGCGTACGCAGTGCACTCAAGTAGGATATGTTCCACAGTTTCACTCGAGCCACAGTTGTCACAATACGGGCTGTTCATTTCACCGAAACGGTAGCGCAATCCATTTGTGTATGCACAGTTTAGACGAAGTCGGTGGTAAAGAGTTTCTAGTTGGCGAGGATATTTCGGAGGAAGTCTTGATTTTAGATGTGGGTCAATAGAATATAGAAATTGGTAGTGATGCGTCGGCAAGCTCCAAAGTCGATACGTTGTTTTGGAAGCAATTCTTTTAGCCAGTTGGGATGCATCAGATTTTGTGAAGAAGGTCCTAATGTATCTTTGATGTTGGTGGCCTTTGCGAGCCGCTTCATCTGCTTTTTCATTGGCTTTAATGCCACATTGAGCTGGTATCCACTGAAATGTTATGCAGTGACCTGCGGCAATAGCCAAATGATGAAGATACCCGATGTCAAGGGAAACAGGATGATGATTGTTTTTCTTCAGCAGGTTAATCAGGATTTGCAGAGATGCTTTGGAATCAGTGAAGATAACCCATTTTCCGGGAGTTTGGGGCAGGATATAGGAGAGAGCTTCTTTAATGCCATGGAGCTCAGCTGTCGTAGATGATGTCTTCCGCTGCAGCCGGTAAGACAAGAGATTGTTTGTTGAGGGTACATAAAGGCCACATGATGAAGTCTCCTGAGCAGTTGAACTGTCGGTGAATATGTGGGTGTGGTGCGTATATTCCTTGACTATGTATAGGCGAGAGCGGTTTGCAGAAGAGCTGCCTGTGGCCTGCGGATTTTCGCATCCACGCCAGGAACAGACATATTCACCTTTAAAGACGATAGTGTCCATGAAGGAAAGATGACTGGTAGTAAACTACGTGGCTGAATAATAGCAGGGAGGGTCAGAAACTGCACTGCTTGACCAAAGCCAGAGTAGCTGTGAGTTTGGTGGACACGGTGCAAGAAATGGTTCTTCCCTTGGAGGACATGTCGGAGATGGGTGCGCATAGTTTCTTGGGCGGCAATCACTTCTAGCGGGAGGCATCCTGCTTCTGCAAGTGTTCCTGATGCAGAGGATCCCTTTGGGAGTCCAAGGCATATCCGCAAGCAGTTGTTCCGTGCAGCCTCAAGAATCTTCTTGCTTGTTGGAGATAATCTTTGAAGTACCGGTAAATAGCAGCGTAGCGCTCCTTCAAAGTAGGCCTTTTCAAGCAGAACCATCAATCGGCAGCTGCTGCCCCATCGTGTTCCCGCCATGAATCTGAAAACCTGTGATGCTGCAGTGATTATCTCATGGAGTTTTTTTAATCTGAGGGGCCCAAGAGAGGTTACTGTCAATTATAACCCCTAGGAACCGGTGTGATCGTACACAGGACAGTGACCGTGCACCCAGGAGCCGGTATCGAGTCATTCTTTTCCTTGTAAAAGCCATAGAAACACTCTTTTCTGGTGAGTGCCGAAGACCCCGGGGAGCCAGGTACATTGAGATGTGCATTAACGCTGTCTGAATTCGTTGCTGCGTTGTATAACGCGAACATGATGCACTCCAGATGCAAATATCATCTGCAAAAATTGTAATGCGTACTCCACGGGGAAGGTTTCTTGTTATATGTATAAGGGTAATATTGAACAGGAGAGGGCTGAGCACAGCTCCCTGAGGTACGCCCCTCTTCACTGCATAAAACGCAGTTTGACCATGTGGAGTGCTCATAAAAATTTGCCGCTCTTGTAAATAGTGTCCAATCCAGTTGTAAAGCTTTCCTCCGAGGCCAAGGCTGGCCAATGCTGCGAGAATTGCATGATGAGATACAGTCAAAAGCAGCCTTGATCTCAAGGAAAACGGCTGTCGGGATGTATCCAGCGTGAAAGTACTCTTCAAGTGATGAGACAAGGGTAATAACATTATCAGTCGCAGACCTATTCTGGCGAAACCCGTTCATTTCTTGAGGATATTCATTTCTGCTCTCGAGGAACTAGCTAAGTGACGCGTTTAGAGATCATTCGCTCCATAAGCTTACCGACGCAGCTCAGTAGGGTGTTGGGTCGGAAGGATGCATAACTTGTTGGCTGTTTAGAAGGTTTCAAAACGGGCACAATTTTCGCCAACTTCCATTCCGTTGGGACTTCACCAGACATCCAGGAAGAATTGTAGTATTCCAGGAGTCGAAGGCGGGAATTGTGAGGTAGCTTTGCGATTGCGTCATAGGTCACTTCATCATGGCCCGGAGACGTCCATCTGTTTAATTCTGCGATAGCTGTGGTTAACTCCTCAGTAGTGAAAGGTAGGTCCATCGCTGACACTGCCGCCGGGGGGGTGTTTGACAGACCATCTGTGGAATGTGTGGAAGTCACTAACCCTGCGGACGGTCGTCTGCAGTATTCTTCTGAGACTTCTTTAATGGATTTTCGTTCATGCAGAGATAGTGCTGTTAAAGGGTAAAGCTGTTGGAGGGGCATGCGCATACCGCGAACTATCCGCCAAATTTTGGCTACTGATTGGCGCACGTCCAGTGTAGAACAAAAGTCACGCCATCTTTGCCGACTAAGCTTATCCAGGTAGCGTTGAATGTGACGTTGTGTGCGTCAGGCACGAAGGTCTTCAATGTTTTTTTTGTGCGCTTAGCTTTCCTTTCAGCTCGTCTGCGAATAGCGCACAGCCTTTGGAATGTCTCATCATTTTTGGGTAAGCTATCGCTTTTAGTGCTTTCTCTCAGGCAATAAGCAATTGTAGATATTAGTTTCTCATGCCGGGTTGCGGCAGTAATTTCTCTGCTTGCAGCATCTTTGTACATATCCCAGTCTGTAGATTTTATAAGAAATTTCTTTGACGCCATCTGCGCACTGACAGCCGATATGAGAATTGGGTAATGGTCACTTCCACGTGTTTCCAGATCGGTGCGCCAGCCAAAGTTGTGGGCAGCTGAACTTGTCACAAAGTTCACGTCAATGCTGCTGGAAGTCGTCAGGCCTCGAATATAGGTTATGCTGCCGTCATTTAGCGGTTCAATTAAATGTTTTGCCAGAAGTTCTGCAAGCTTGGCGCCTCGGGCACATGTGTGTGAGCTTCCCCAAATTTCATTGTGAGCGTTGAAGTCTCCGCAAATAATATGCGGAGTGGGCGTCCTTGTTATCAAATTTTCAAGCCTCGAAGCATCGAATGGCCTGCCTGGCTCAAGATATACTCCAATAAGAGTGTACTCTTGTCTCCCAATTACTGTTATGGCGCACACATATTCGTTATCATTGTTAGGCGGAACTTCAACCAAGGACGCCGGGATATCCTTGCGAAAGCCTATCAGCAATCTGCTAACGTCATCTAGTCGTTGTGAATGATGAAAATAGTATCCGCGTAGTCTAAAAGTTTCCTCCACGCGCGATTCAGAGATGACTATGAAAGGGAAGTGGTACGCTCGCACAAGTTGCCGAAAATCAGAGAGTTTCGAGCGTAAACCACGAGCGTTCCACTGGAAAATGGTGCATGTGCGATAGATGTTGTGGATGGTTAGCTGTGGTGAAGCTCTTCCTGTCGAAGCCATGATTACAGATGTGTGATATTACGCCCCTGCGGAGCGTAAGAGACCGACAGCAACGGCTCCATTGCTAGAACAGCTTCTACTTCTGGGAGTCCTTGTGACGAAGGGCTAGCGCGGACAAGTGCCTTGATGGCGCAAACAGCATCGGAATCAGCAGGCTTGTGATTTCTTGTTCGGTGCCTTTCGCTGATCTTCTTGTTACATTGCGTTGCCTTAGGCTGAGAGTTAGAAAGGTTGTTTGTCGGGTATTGTGCGGAGTGTCGCTGCTGCTTTGTTGGAGGAGAAAAGCCAGAGGACTTTCCACGCTTCTTTTTGGCTGCAGCTGCGTACGTGTCATCACACGTTTTTCCATCATGTGTTTTTCTATGTTGTGGTGACTGATTTTGGGATATATCTAACGTTTTTGTAAAAACCACGTCAGGGTTAGGTGGTGGATCATGACGCTTGGGCGGTTTCCCTTGTGCTTGGTCCACTGAGCGTGCAAGTGTAGCAGCTTTCTTTTTAACACAACCTACATATGAAGCAGGGTGTGGGCCATCGCAGTTTGCACATTTAGGTTGCGCTCTCGAGGTGCACTCTTTGTGCGAATGGGGGGCCAGCACACACTTTGCATCGCACGGGGCCGGTACAATGTCTCGATATGTGGCCATGCCTTTGGCATTTGTAGCATTGTGTCGCTGCTCCGACGTACTCAGTTACAGGGTAACTACAGAACCCAAGCGTTACTCTCTTCGGCAGGGGTGCATCTTTTGAGAATTCTAATATAACAGAACGACGGCGTACCTCTTTGAACTTGCCACCGTCCTCAGGAATGTATGTTGCTTGCCTCCTGGCTGAGAGGACACCTTGGTCACGTGGATACTCCTGCAGATCTTCATTTGAGTAGGTGACAGGTACATCCTGAATTTTCCCGTAGCTGGCTGTGTAAGAATACGGTACCCGGGCCTCTACAGCCACTCCAGCCAGCTTAGTTACTGTGAGCAAACGGTTTGCAGCCGGCAATATTGATACTGTAACCATTAAGCTCCCATCCTTATTGAGACGATGGCTGAGAAATTTTTCTTGTGCCGACGCTACAACTGCCGAAGCCACGATGTTAGGGTTGGCTTTCCATAGATTGCCTCCGACCTAGTTGGGTCTGAAGACAACCGTAACATCAGCAGCTCTCTTTTTCTTGTAGGAGACAACCGTGAAGGATGCGTGGTCCATGTCCTCTGCGTGGTCACCCAATGCCGCATCGCTGGCCTTTTCTTCGCGTTGTCTTTTGTTCGCAGAGCCCTGATCTGTTGCCGCCACTACAGGGGCCGCTTGACTAGCCGATGGCTCTGCTGCCATCAGTGCAGCATGGAGTGCGGCTGGAGGTGGTGTTTCGTGTCGGAGTGCATACGGCGCAGAGCGCCTAGGAGGTCGCTTGACGTGCTTCCGCCGGTGGCCAGGGACCCCTAGATCGTCGCACGTTGAGGACACAAATCACAGGAACACTTAATACTCTAAAACTTCGAAAACACACCGAAAATTAGAGACCGGCCTCAGACAGCCGATCAGCTAATCATCGTCTTCCTTATAAACTTTCCAAAATAAACAAACTTTTCCTCTATTTCAAAGCATTTTCATGGTGGACTGTTTGTGCATGGCTATGAGCTTCCCATAGGTAATAACCAAAAAGCGAGCTAGCAAAAGTTGATGCTGCACGCCGCGGTCGCTCGGGGGTTAAGATGGACAGCTACTGAACCAGAGTACCCAGGTTCAAACCAGACAACGATGGCCACCTTTCGATGGAGGCGAAACACAAATGCTTCCTTGTACTGTGCGATCCCCAGGTGGTCGAAATTATTCCGGAGCCATACGGCGTCTCTCATAACCTGAGTCGCTTCGGGACGTTGAACCCCTTAACCAATAAACCAACCTCTCTCTCTTTCATTTCCCCGTTCCTTTACGGTACGGTTCAGGTGTGCACTGAGAAGTTTGACAAATACTGCGCCTATAAGCCAATTTGCATTTACGTTTTCTTTAAGTTGACGAGCAACCTAGTTATTGACTTTCGTAAGCAACAAGCGTCCAGCCGCTGGTAAAAGTGTGTCCTAAGATGACTTCTGCTTGCGCGGCGGCCGCATTTCGATGGAGGCGGAACGCAAAGGTTTCTGTGTGCTGTGCGATGTCAGTGCACGTTAAAAGATCTCCAGGTGGTCAAACCTATTCGAAGCCCTCGGCTAACGGCCTCTCTTACACAACACGTTCATCCATCGTGGTCGCTCTCGCCACACGGCTGTGCATGGCTGGAGGAACAATAGTTGCGGTTCGAGGGACGCGAAACGAAAAGGCTCCCCTGAACTGCTCGATGTTATCGTACGTTAAGGATCCCCGAGAAATCTAATTCAATATGAACGCCTCCAGTTTGGTGTCCTTCATAGGGCATGCGTCGATCCGGGACGTTAAGCCACATTTTCGCTATATTTTCATGTTCCATGGAGAGAAACAGATAGAGAGAGAGAGAGAGCACCTTTACTTTGAGCCTTTTGTGTTATTTGCCGCGCGAGGGCCAGCAGGTCCTACAACAGGCTCGTGGCAAGCCAAAGCTCCAAAACACTTCGTGAAGTAAAGAAAGCGAGAGAGCAAGAGTGGAGGGGGGAGGCAGGAGGGCTAACCTGAAAGATGTTCCCATCGGATACCCTGGACTGAGGAAAAGGGATAAGAAGACAGAAAATGGAAAGAGAGGAGGGGTGAAGAAGACGGTGACAGTTTGTCAAGCAAGCACAACGTTTGCAGCTAACAAAATAGTGCTTTGCAGGCATTCAGGCTTACTGAGCACTGTGGCCACGGTCTGAGGACCTTTATCGCCCGTCAGGGTGTGATGAGCGAGGTAGTCCAGGGACCATATTCTGTAGACTTGCATTTTATTTAGTCAGACGTCAGCATGGCGGCTGCAGTACACGAAAGCAGCGAGGGGCCAGCCACAGAAATCGTTAAGCAAGCTGTTCTCGCTGTCGACGATAGCCATCGCCACTCGCCGCACACTGGCTGCGTCCTACAGCCAATGCTGAAGTGCGGTCGTTAATGGGTCAATGGTTTGCAGTAGTCCGCACTTTACTGTTTTTATTTTTCGATTAATCGGCGGACGGTTCTTCGGTGTTTCCGAATGGATATTTTTCGTTTTCAGCGAATATTATTTTTAATACGGATTGGCTAACAACTTTTTCGGTAGCACTATATGTGGCATCCAGCTGGGTTCAGAAGTCAGTTCGAGTTTATCTTGATTTGTTTCTCAGCCTTGAGCATTCATTTTAAGGTGATTATTTACTGGCAATGTGCCCATAGCGCGACGCCCATATTGCACAAGGAAATACTGTCGTCGGTATAAAAAAAAAAAAAAGAAACCGGAGGTTTAATATGCAACCGTTGAACTAAACGCAAATGAAAAAATATATAAACTTGGTTACCATGCAGCTCGGAGTAAAGCAGCAAAGTCGTAGCGAGATGCTCGTTGACAGCATTGATGCAAATGTCGCTGAACTATCGCGGTAGCCAGAGCATGAGCAGTGGAGTAGGCAGAACTTTTCTTCGATGGGGCTTACGTCGCTGCGCGGTCTCCTCCGTATCGAGCTACCTGCTACAAGCCACCTGTCACCAACCTGCCACTTACCAACTGCGCCATCAATGTTGCACGCCGGGATGCATAGGACTGCACGGGAGAATAATGCCGCCCGGGGCTTTCGTTCCATCTAGTATATTGCGCATGTATTGTTTCGGACGAAAATAATTTAATTTAGCAGATGAGCACTCAAAATGCATCACAGCCAGTTTCCCAGGCATGCAATTAACGTTTAGTAGGAATGCACAGCCTTCCTGACGGACCTGTAGATGAAAAGTTTACCGGCAGTTCTCTCCAGTATGCCTGTAACCAGAGTCCTTCAATTCTCTCCCTATAACACTGCTTATAATGCAGCATTTGTACACTAGAAAGTGTTACCAACAGACGCGAACTTTCAGCAGAACACTTCGACAGTCTTACCGCCGGAGCATGCATAGGAACAAGACACCTGAGAGAGAGAACGCAGCGGCTTTAGCGTCGTCCGCATGTGCCCTTCTAGTAGAGTCCCTAGAAGTATTTGCTAGTCTGCCGTCCGAGCGGGGTTCCCTACGGAACCGGTTGGCCGCTTCCCGGATGAAAGCGTAGGGGACGCTGCACGCATTCGGAGCGTGGTCGCGTTGTGTACGTCGTTCTGTGGCGGTTGTGCAGTACTGCGAGTCTGCGCCGCGCTGATCCGTTGGTGCCGTGGCAAGGCTCGTGCACCATGTGCACTTCTTTTCGCTCGCGAGCCACAAATTAGCTAGCATGTGTGTAAGTGTGCCTTCTTTATGTATGTGTGATCGCATCATATCCAGAAAACGGGGTAAGCGTGATAGCACGACAGCACGTGTTTCTTGCCCGGGTGCAAGAGTGGGTAGCGCTCGTGCAGGGTGAAATTCTCTCTCTTCAGGACACTGAAAGACGCAGAGAAGAGGCAAGAGTAAGAGCGCAACATAAAGCGCTGCGGCAAAGGCAATAACATTGTTTATTGCTTCAATTAGGGCATAAAGGAATATGTAAAACGAAAATGAAAAAGGCGTAATAAATGAAAGAAAATAGGCTGGCTGTGTTCTAATAAAATTCAAGAGAGAGCGATGATAAGGCCCTTCCGTGCAAGCAGTGTACGAAGATGGGTTGCTCGGTGAAAGGCCCACTGCCGTCAGGTGCCGATATTGTCAGCTTCAGTGGCAGGCAAACCCACAAGTGGTGAATATCTTCCTCATTATTTTGTGAGTTGCAGACAGGAAATCCTGGACGTTGATATAAATATCGGTATATATAAATATCGGAGGATCCGGAACGGGGTTGCCCTCACATTACTGTAACACGAACAAGCTAGTGTCGACTTTTGTTAGCGACACTTCAAACCCTGCATTATTGAGCGAAGTTTTAAGACATGTAAAGGTAATTGAGATTCCCCGGGATGTTACGCAACTCACGAAGGATACCATCTCAGCGCTGTTTCCTGACACTCCAAAATACTTGTTGCAACCCCTGCCTCTCAAGAGAAAGGAGCGCAACTTGTGCGAGCAAAAACAGTCAGCAGGGAGACCTGCAGAGAAAAAAAAGCGCACTGATCCTGAAGCATCAGTGGAGCCAGTTGAAGAATACAGCGGCGGTGGATCGTGTGACGTGAGCCTGCTCCAGGAATGCAGAAAGCTTCAAGCCACCGCGACTGGGGACAAATGTCGATCTTTCTGATGTTGAGCAATTAACATTCGCATAGTGCCACTCAAGCGAGGACGGATCTCCGAAGGCAATCTACTCAAATCGGCGAGTTCTGTTCCATCGCAGTGATACAGGTGAAGCTGCCATGCATGCTGCTGTGTGCATTCGAGGAAACAATTAGTCAAGGAGATAGCTGTAAAGTCGACAGAAGACGTAATTAATCTTCAGGACATTGCGAAACTCAGCTTCTGTCCTGACAGCGGATTGAATCCTATCACCAAGACCTTTCCCTCCTGCAATGGGCGTTACTTTGCGACGAACTGTGCCATTATTTCTGATATAGCCTGAAAATACTTGCGAAAGTTAACTCAGAACACCCTGTCAAGAAGAAGAAAAAATCAAGAAACAGACTTCTAAGTCTCGAGCAGTTTGTCGTACGAAGGACAAGGTGGCATAGCTGGTAAAAGCTCTAGGTGAAATGAAAAATAAAAATGAACACCTTTCAAGGACTGAGTATGAAAGAAGTGCTAGTGCCCTTCCTCTCAACTAACAGCTGGCTGTTAAAATATGTCTTAGAGGTGGCAAAATGTAAGTCAACAAAAGTGATGGCATACTCTGATGAGGGGCTACTAGGCTTCCTAAGCACCAAAGAATGCATATCAGCAGTTTGCCTGAAGCGCGGTGCGATTTGAAGGGCTCGAGTTCCCATCTTGCGTGCTTTAATTGTGCATGCATCCGAAAGTTTCTAGTTCTACATACGTGCACCTAAACGTCCGAAGAAGTTAAGATGAAACTATAGCGTGAATGAAAGCCGGCGACAGCGCTCTGTTGCTCGCACATATGGTCCTCGGAGCCTAGAATGTGCGTAGAGTATAGTCCTCCTTGCAAGCGCAATTGTTTACACAAAATCTTCAGAAGTCTTCATTACAATACGGCACCGCGGTGGCTTCAGCAGAATAATAGGGTATAAAAAGCAGCTTCGTTTCTCCATCGGCTCAGGGGCATGCGCGCTAAACTTCAGTCAAGAAAAAAAAAATCGTATCCGTGGTTATGCCAACAGCTCTGCTGCGAATTCAATATTACGACTAAACTAAAATCAAAGACTAAAGAGCGGCATCACATGTACAAGGCACCTGACAGTGAGCATGCAGCGACTGCATTTCGAAACGCACGGGCGCGCGCGTCGTCTGCTCCGTCGGCAGTGGCACGTGGCACCAGTGGCACACCGCTTCACCGCAGCGCCACCGCGGCGATCATTCCGCGGCCGCCCCCGTCGCGGCCGGCGGACGAGAGACTAGCAATATTTCTAGAGACCCTACTTCTAGTTTATTTTTTCCTCCATGCATCGGACTTCGCTGCGTACCAGAAAAGTCCAGCATATCTGATAGTGTGGCATGTCACGTTTGTACGGTACCATGTACTACTTTTGATTTAACGTTTTTATTCGCGCCGAATGCCTTTTTGAGCGCGACAAAGACATTGAAGACAAAGTTGAGAATGATTTCTGGCGCCGTAGGTTATTTTTCTCTGCAGTGTATGCCAGTACGAAAACATTTCGTGGGCGGCTGAAGCCCCATCAGCCCTCCCTCCTAGCTATACGCTCCCAAACATAACTTCCCGTGACATGATTTAGGCGTGGTTTCGAGCATCCTTATACAAAATTGGGCAACGTGCATTCTCATCATATAACCAACACGACGGCCATATAGCGTGCGCTCGGTTCTACATTGGTAGGAGCGCAGTTTAACCGCAGCGCAACCCCCCCCCCCCCCCCCTCCCCACGTCCCGTTTCAAGCCCCCTACAGCCAGATAACAACGCGAAAATGAGGAACAGGTATAAAACATTTATACTGACAAAAACAAAACAAGCGTAGCCATGGATGCAGAATTGAAAACTAGTCGAAATTACTCGAAAATTGAAAAATCTGCATGACCATAACGCTGCACAAACGACGGCACAGGCCCAAGAGAGTGAAGGTAAGAGGGCAAACTTGGCGCCCCTCTCAGAACAGTGAAAGCCTCCCCCCCCCCCCCCCCCCCCACGTCACGTTTCAAGACCCCTACAGCCAGATAACAACGCGAAAATGAGGAACGGTTATATAACATTAATACTGGCAGAAACAAAACAAGCATCACCATGGATGCAGAATTGAAAATTAGTCGAAATTACTCGAGAATTGAAAAATGTGCATGACCATAACGCTGCACAAACGACGGCACAGGTCCAAGAGAGTGAAGATAAGAGGGCAAACTTGGCGCCCCTCTCAGAAAATTGAAAGCCTCCCCCCTTCCCCCCCCCCCCCCCCCACGTCCCATTTCAAGACCTCTACAGCCAGATAACGCGAAAATGAGGAACGGTTAAAAACATTCATACTGGCAGAAACAAAACAAGCATCACCATGGATGCAGAATTGAAAATTAGTCGAAATTACTCGAGAATTGAAAAATCTGCATGACCATAACGCTGCGCAAACGACGGCACAGGTCCAAGAGAGTGAAGATAAGAGGGCAAACTTGGCGCCCCTCTCAGAAAATTGAAAGCCTCCCCCCCTCCCCCCCCCCCCCCCCCACGTCCCGTTTCAAGACCTCTACAGCCAGATAACAACGCGAAAATGAGGAACGGTTATAAAACATTAATACTGGCAGAAACAAAACAAGCATCACCATGGATGCAGAATTGAAAACTAGTCGAAATTACTCGAGAATTGAAAAATGTGCATGACCGCCTACACAAACAACGGCACAGGTCCGAGAGAGTGAAGGTAAGAGGGCAAACTTGGTGCCCCTCTTAGAAAATTGAAAGCCCCCGCCCTCCCCCCTCTGCGCACGCCTATGACGATGGTGATGATAGCAGCAATTAGAGCTACGATAGCAGACAGCGTTTGCTGACAAGGTGCAAGCCTATTTTCCAGTCTGCATTTCTCTAACAGGGTGTAACTCCTACCCAGATCAAGACCACTGACTTTCCTCGGTCAAAACTTGAATTCGAAAATTGAATTCAGCATACTTTTATCGTTTTTTTTTTTCTTTGGTTTAAACCAAAATCACACGCCCACATACGCGGCAGGAAGAATGAGCGGAAACAAGGTTTAAAAAAAAAAAGAAAGGATCACGTCCTAATTCACATATAGCACGATGCCACGTATCAATTAAAGGAGCAGCACCGGGTTCACCCGTACGCAACGTTAGCCACAGCTGTAAAAACAACGATCGGATCCGTCCGAAGCCTTTTACAGAAAATTTAAGTACTAAAACGCATTTTGCGGTTTTCTGCCTTGTACTCCGAAGATTTCTCAGTAAAAGAGCCCAAAGCATTATAAACACAAGGCACGAGTAATAAATCCAAAGACAAGGTAAAAAATCCCGCGTGCAAACGCTCGAGGTTCTTGCAGATCTGGACAGGCGACGTCAACTGAACGTACACCAGACCCGTGCAAAAAAAAAGTTCCTGATTCCCGATCTGTGACAACTGACGAAAGCACAACAGCGGGAAAACCGGTCCGAAAACTGTTTAGCGACGGGAACTCGGTTACTTTTTGTATTTTGTAAATGACGCGTACAAAGAGCAAAGAGAGTCGGTGTAAAGATTAACTGCATTGAATGTAGGAACGGGCGGAAGTGGCATTGTAAATGGCTTGAAGTTCCAGTGCCAGAGGGGTGCACGTATCCGCGGTATACGTCACGCGAGAGTTCACCTTTTCACGACCCTGGGAGAAACAGGTTTGACTGGGCTGTGAAGCAGGCGTGGGGGGAGAATCCGCAGCTTTTTCCTATGCTATGAGTATAGCCCAGTCTCCAATATGGCAGCGCCCTTTGGCCAATTTTGAAAAGGTCTATACATAGAAGCAACTCCTCGCTCTGCATTATGCGATACGTCGGTACATAATATGCACCCTTCAGGCAGATGATATGATACCGACGGGGCAGCAGTGGGGCGATTGTCTGTGAGCTGGCAGTACGACCATGGAGGTAGTGTCTTTAAACGATGGAGTTGTGAAGATTGTTTGCGAGCTCTGTTTGCCATCCGCCGATCAATGAGTTCACTGAGCGTATTTAGCTGGGCGTACTCCTGAAGTACTGGTATGGGTGTTAGACGGGGGAGACATGTTATGGCACGCATAGCTTCACGATTGATGGCCTCAGGGAGTCCCACTGTCTGAGGGTGAGACGAATTGAAACTGTGTCTGGCAGATTATACGCGGCTGGACGAATCAGGCGAATCAGCTATGCGACGAATCAGACCTAGAGTCTTTGCAGTCTGTCTGCGTCACAGGCATGGAGTGTTCAGCCAAAACACAGACTACCCCAGCGAGTGTACGGCCAGCGACACCAGATGGGCAGTTAAACATCTCTCGGCGACTGCAAACTTTCACGCAGGAATGACAGAGCTACGACACAGGGAACACGCTGACTTGCAGCACACCACTACGAGCCCAGAGATTCCCATCTCTTCCCGCTCAGACTGCACTTCCTTCCTTGCACTTCAACATTGGCCGAGTTGGCGGAAATGCAACACAGTACGACATCATAGTATATTCTTTCGACTGGGTACAAATGCAGCTTCCGGTCGAATCGTGTATTGATCACTGCCGACGTCGGATCCATTTACTGCATAGAAAAAAAAAAAAAAACAAACAAAGAAAATAAAACCTTGCTTCGCTACAGCTGCTCCTCATACTACGATTACATCACACACTACAGACTCGAGAGGACATACCCACCACCACACAGGTCACTCTCCAGAGAACAACTGGTGGTGTGGAGAAAATTTCAAACTGAGACATATTCCTTAACTCATACATTTTTTTTAATTATTTAATTTAGAAATTAGCCCGACCTGTCGCTTCTGCGGTGAAATAGCATCAGTAAACCATGTATTTTTACCCATCGTTTAATCATCTACCTCCCGGTCCCTCCCTTGAAACGTAGACTGAAGTAAAGACCAGCGACGAGCCGAAAATTCAATCCCGAGCCGTGGCATTGGCCGCATGGGCCTGTGTCGCCCGGAGTCTTCATGGTCTCGAAGGCACGTGCTGATGTGCACCTTACAAACCCCTACCTTTTCTTTCAAAAATAAATTTGCGCTTCCTTCCTTCCGTCGACACACATCTGGTTCTATCGTCGTTCACATAAACGGTATACTTCAGTTGCACAAATTCCCCACTGCTCGACTATGACAAAAAATGAACCGCAAATCGCTACTTCAGGTTTTTTACGGATAGTGGCGTCCTCTGAGGACGACATTATAAACTCTGTAAACCACAAGAAATGCTACAAATGGGCCATGTCAAAAGGGCATATGCAGTGTTACTCAGCCTTCAAAGAGGGCGCATAAGCTCTGTAGTGCTACCACTGCTACAATTCAGTCAACTTCAGAAAAAGAAATGATGGCGAAAAGCAGGCGATATCATTTAATCACTGCATTATTATATCTCTCAATTGCTTTTCACATAAGTGGAGAACTGCAAGATCATAGGTTATTTATTGGGGCGCTATAATCTTTTGTGCTAGTGAAGCGTAGAACAGCGCATGAAAAATTAAATCAGCTTACTGAAAGCGTTAGGGCGAAGTTAATTTTTGCTTAGGAGAGAACGCAGCCAAAAAGGATATCAGATTGCTTCTGCACGCTGTCAGCAGGACGCATATGTGAGTGAGTATGTTTATTAGCGCCCCTTAACGGCCAGAAACAGGTGAATTTTACGCTTCAATCAAAAATTATACTCAAATGCATATAAATGTATTTAAGCAGAAACTATATAATTTTAACTGTTTTTGTTTCTAAATATGTGAACATTATTACGCTAAAAAGATAGAACAAGTAGACGACCGAGGTCGACTATTGTCGGCTCAGGCAAGTATACAGCAGAAGAACACTCAAGAAAATATAATGTATTGCGACGAAGAAACTAAAATAATCTATTCCTATGTAATTATTGTAAACTGATTCTACAAAGCAAATTTATTAAGTGAGCTAAAAATCTGGCCACCATGTAAAATTAGCATCAAAAAGCAACAACAATGGCCTAAATATAAAAAATTTCAATGATACAATGCTTGTTGCCAAATGTGTGTTATAGTTTTTTATTTTACAAACCAATATTATACTTGGAAAGACTTTCATTGCAAATTTTTAGTTACTTTTTTGTACTTGAAGTCTGGCCACGCCGGCCACACAGCACAAACCCAAACGTCTGACAACATTTTTCTTATCTATAACTAAATATTTGCAGCTTGTTTCATCGCGACGTTATTATAATTCAGAGCTGTAAATTATGGCATATATGGAATTTGAATATGTTGCAGATATGTTATGTAGTGAGTGCAGTGTAATTCGCCTTTTTTTTTTTTTTTTTAACTGCACTAGTGCAGAGCGTTAGTCGGTCTGAAGAACGGTGTTCCGAAGTTCAATGACTCACTTAATATTGGACAGTATCTCACCGTATAATGTGCTCTGAATAACAAGACGAAAAAAATATATTTTCTCGTATGCTAGGATTTTGTCAAGAACATATACGGTGGCACAAATTTTCGCATCGGAAATGAAAACAGCTTCGTGCAGCTCTGTGGCAGTGGACAGGAGACTGTCGTCAGCTTTGCGTTCTTGACACTGACGATGCAAATGAAACGCAGTTTCTCGCGGAGGTGTGTTTACTTTGAAGTCTTTTATTTCAAAATCAAAACATTTTACGCCGGATGATTACAATAGCTATGACTCGGTTTATTGTGGACGCGAGTTTTCAAGCAGCTGATCCGGAATTAAAAGGACGTCTCCGACTGGTAAACTGGGAGTTTAGAAGCGAAGGTACAACTAGAACGGTTGGCTAAGGTAAGTTAAAAGCGCGCTCTTCTGTTGATAAGAAATAATGCGTGCGTGCATGCTAGGAATGCAAATTCCAGCTGAGAGGTTGACTAGAAACTGAAAGCACACTTAGTAGTTAAAATCCAATTCCTAGTAAGGCACATTATGACAAAAAAACATAAAAACGTGCTCCAGCTGGTAGCGCACATTCCAAATAGGAAGTAGGACTGCAGGTAGAAATCGAGCTACAATACTTGGGTATTCAAACTGCAATTCTAAAACCATATGGGACTTAGAAAAGCACAAATTGATACTGAAGCACCCAACTGGTGTACCCAATTGGGACTGAGGAATCCAATTATAGCTAGCTAATCTCGCTTTTCTTGTTCTTACCTGCTGAAACCAGTTGAAAAACTTACTTGGTCTCAATTTACGTGATAAGGCAGTTCATTCTCTCAATTATTCATTGACGATTCTCTAGCTACAGGATGCTTGCAGACCTGAAGCTCCCAGATGCACATGGAAGAATGGCTCTTTATTGCACTTCGAGTATATATATATATATATATATATATATATATATATATATATTTTTTTTTTATCAAGAGCCAATGTCAAGATGTGCTATCATTTACTAATAGAAATGTAACTTACATTGTGTGCAGCCTGCAAACATGCACCAATGTGACATACAAGCATAAGTGCAGTTGTAGAGAACAATTCAGTGCATTGATCCCATACACACACCAGCAACTCTCATTGCAGCACGCAGGGTGCGTGCAGCGGACACGAAATAGCTCCCCACTTTGAATTTTTCAACCATGCGCTTGGCTAGTGCTTTGTTTTTGCTGCCTTTGCCTCAGTTAAGCTGCACTGCAAATGACTTTGGCTTGTAGAAATAAAAGCCCCACATTTCAAACAGTTAAGGTTTTATATTTGTGTAACCTACTGTAAATTAAAACTAGTATTCTTTTACCTTTACAAAGCAAAAAAATAGTCACATAGCATGAAGCTGTTGTGAATTGAAAGGCACAGCTGGAATGCTGGAATGAAGTTTTTTTAAGCTTTATCGCTTTTACTGACTGAATGTCAGCAGTACTACATTTGTAAAGTTTTCATGCATGGCAAGTGGGTTTGGCAGCAGCCACTTTCCAACAGGTCTAGGTATCATACTTCTGTGAGGGTGACCACTCTTGCTCAAAGTTTAGAAGTGGTGCCACACTAGATGACTGAACATGTTACGATATATTACCACACATGCTTCTTACTGCCTTGTAATCTTGTGTCGCAGTGGTTGCATTCACGGTAGCAACCATAAATGACAACCATAAATAATGCATGCATATTTTCAAATGTACCTTAAGTGATATCAACGCAAATTTTTTTATTGAATGGAACACTATTTTGAATAATCACATAGGCGTTTATTGAATGATGTATCAAAAAATAAAGCGAGTGAAACCCCAAACCTTCTTTGTTTGATTACAGAGCCTCAGCAGCAGCCTGGTACTGGGTATGAGAGCAGCACTTTCAAGCGGTAAGTCGTTCTGCTTCAGCTATGGTATGATATATGGGGTTAACACCCAAACGATACACATCAGTACAAAGGGGCTAAGTAGTAGAGGACTCTGGGTTAATTTCGACAATTTATAAGCTTCACACATTATCCTTTTTGAGGTCCAAAACAGGCACCTCAATGAAATAGTGCTTATTGCTGGTTATACTGCAACTTTGAATTGCCATTTGCATAGGTTGCATCAGCTGTTGCTGAAATACAGCTTACGAATGGTATGTATGCATTCTAGCTTTTGTCTGAAACAATATCTGAGCTTCTGTTCTTGTGCTTTCTTGCAGTAAATGCATGAGGTTGTGACATGCAAAAACTGAATTTATACTCTATCAACAGGCCTGTCATGATGACGCTGTATGTCACAGTCAACTTCTACATTAATGTTGACTTTGGTTGTTTTCTCATTAATGTCAACAAAGGTGCTTATAATTATGTGTATGCTAAAAAGGCAGTAGCCTGAATGTTGAGCTGTTTTTCTGGTATACAGTATTATAATATATCCATATCAGAATCATAACTGGTGGCACTGAGCATTTGGTGTTTTCTAGAAAAGTGCATCAGTATGGTACAGTAGCCTAAATGCCTGCTCTTTTTGTTAAGAGTTTGTAAGGCTTATGTTTTGCATTGTGAGTAAGGCTAAAAGGTGAAGATTATATATTGTAAAGCTATCTTTGTATATAAGAAGGTCAAAGCATGAAGAAATCTATTAACACCCTAATGCTTTTTAATGAGGATACAGCAGCTGAAAATGTGCCATTTTGTGCCACAGGCTCAGTTTTGTGATATGACTGGTTTAGATTTTTCGGTATTAGGGATACTTACTTTTCCTGAATTGCAGGTTTCTGAAAGGCTATTCATCAACTGCAAGAAAACCAAAATGTTTTTCCGTAGAGCGCAGTCTTCAAAGTCAAAAACCTTGTAAAATTGAGCCAACAAAGGTTCTTCCAGATGCACTTTTTCTTCGAGTTTTTGTATTTTCTTTTTTTTTTTTCACTTTGGTTAGCTCAACGACATCATTTAGTTTGGTGAGCTTTTCATCTAGTTTAGAAAGGGTAGCTTCACATGCCATGCTGGCATCTTTTATTTGCCGATTTTCGCCTAGGATAGCATTTACATTTTTGGTTACATTGGGGCTGGGTTACTTTCTTCTTCGCCACAAAGCAGGAGTAGGAGAACTAGGATGTCGGACTGGAACCAAACCGAACCCAAGTATTTTTCTCCATCTTGGAACTGAACCTGAACGGAACAAATCGGAGGTACCATTCCAAATTGGTTCACAGAACGGTTCCATCTGTCTTGAACAACCTTTGACAATCTCCTTTTTTTTTTTGGTCATTCTATGCTGGCAATAAAAAATTTGGCAGCATTTACTGAGCGCATAATAAAATATCTTTGAGCAGCCATGATGTCATGTCATGTTTGTTGTAAATTATGCTACTAAATACACCAGTCTAGCCTCAAAGTGGCTCTAGAAGAAGGTATGTAGTGCGCCTATGCAGGCAACCATGACGCGCAATAAGACAGTGGTCGCGTCACGGCCACAGGAATGAGACAGTTGATTAATCCAGTTCTCCGGCAAATACGATGACTCCAACCCCAAATTAGTGACGGAGGAGACTTCTGTCAGTGCTTTTTGGTCCACAACACACTGGTGCCTTTGCATTTCACATCCATAAAAGCGCGAAATGCAAAGGTATCCACGTGCTATGCGATATATAGTCACACGTATGGTATACACATCATTGGTCTTGAGGTGTGTGCTTTGTTTGGCCTTGATACGATTTTAAAGTCCTTTAGTGGGAGCCAGATGAAACACTCATGTACGCGTAGAAGTAGAGGTTTTGTTCTAAAATAAAATTCATGTGAATTTTTGTGTACTTGAAAAGCGCAGCAGGAAAAATTATTTTCCTTTAACTTTCATTCTGCACGTGACAGCTTTTGTTGATTATGTGCCAATTAAAATAATAATTTTTCCTCATCCTACTCTAATTGTCAGTCACTCAATAGACATTTTGCTGAGGTTTGTACAAAGAAGTGGAGTCCATCACATCTGATGACAGTTACAATACACAGACTACTATATGAATTTTCAGCTTTTATTATGTATTGGAACAGCAAAGAAAACTCGGTATTAAATAAGTGAAGTGAAATAAAAAAATACAAGCTTCTTTTTTTTTTTTTTTTGTTCTGAACCCAGTCAAACCGATTCGAACAAGAATGGAAGGTGTCTCTAGAGCCCAATCTGCACCTGAAAAGTGTGAACCTGAATCTGAACCGAACTCGAAAAAATTCCTCTTCAACGCCCTGAGGAGAACAGACCCACAGTCAACAGCAATGGGCCTGGCCTACAAGGCTAGGCCCAGTGAGGGTGCGCGCATTGAGGCACCGTACAGTTAAGGCACATGCAGCACCACCTAAAGCACTACATGTGCTTGTGCTTACCCCAAAGCTCAGGCTTGATCCACAGGCCGCGCCTGGTAAAACACTTTATGGGCGGGCCTGTGCCAAGCACGGGCTTTAGGCTACGTTGTCAGGATGGGCTGGGGCCTGAAAAATGATGGGCCTGGGCCAGGCTCGGGCCTGCGAATGAACGGCTAGTTTTACTTACCGTATGCCCACTGCTTATGTTTTATGTGATTGAAATGAAGGAGTACCAGGTGAATACATAGATATAATGCCAGTTCATGACTATTTTCAGAGTGCAAACTTTTTATACATGGCAATGTCATATGACATGTCAGGATGTAAAGAGAAATTAAAACAATCTGGAAAACAACGGAATATGTAAATAAAACAGCAGATACATATGTGAAGTTTGCTGAGCCTTCCAGGGTGTCATTCGGTATCTGTTTTTAGAGATTTCACTGTGCACCTGTAGTCTCTCGTCGCGGCCATCACCGAGCTAATGGAAGCGTTTATTGACAAAGGCTGCCCGATAGAATGTCGGTGGTGGCTGTATTGTCAGCGGTGCCACCACCAAAGCATCCGTTTCCGTCCCTTTTCCCCTTCCGTCCGCCGATACCTTCTGTGCGCGCAGCTCTCTGCAGTATCCGCATTGTTCGAAACCGCATGCATTTGCTGCCCATTTTGAAGAAGCAGGACTGCGGTGGGTAACGTGTGTGTGGCACTAGAGGTTTGTCTTGGCTGCAGGCAGCGGAACAGGTGCCTGGGTATAGGCTCGCGTTGCCACTAAGCGCTAGCTTCCTCCCTGTAACTACAGTTTTCTTTTTTTAAACAACCAGTGAATGGAACATACTGAATTGATTGTTCCCACTTCATATCTTTGTCTCGTATGCACGTGTGTGGAAAAGAAGATGAGCGTTAAGACGGACATGGAATAAAAGGCAAATTAGGATTGTAGTGACGTCGATGCTGATTGTATGTTTGGCTGAAGTCCCGATCTCTCCTTTTCCAAATTTTCGATTGATCAGGGAACTGCAAAGAAATTGGTTATCTTTTCACCTGACCATTGGTCGCTTAAGACTTTTCCCTAGTCTTTGATTATCTAGCGAAAACATTATTCCTTCCCCTAACATTAATTGGTGAGGAGTGTAGATTGTTATCCTGATGGTTGCTGGCCCCAGTAAGAGTGGAGACAGAAGTTTTAAAAGTGCTCTAGTTGGAACCAGGGCTAAATTCATCTGACAATGGTTTAGTCATGGCGTAAATACTTTTCTTCTTACTTTTTCTTTCCTCGTGTTTTAGTTGTTGTCGTAAATAAACAGTTAACATTGCAAGTCCTCGACAAATGTGAATGTTTGCGAATTAGAACCACAAAGGTATCACGAACCCCAATTCCGTCACCAACAAGATATTTCCTCTCATTGCCACCCAAACAATATTTGCATATTCGTTTGTCAAGTACATACAATTCTGGCCTCCTGAAGCACATTTGCTTTCTTTCCTTTACAATCATCTCACATTCTGAAGCGCTGAAATTATTAGACACACAGGGACAATGTAAGGTGGGGCAGGAGAGCAGGAAGGCCCTCAGTGGCAAATATTCTGTGGGAAAACAGTTCTGACCTCTATTTTTTAAATGAAAGTGTTCATGTATATTATGGCTCAAATGGGACACCTCCTATCCATCTCCAAGGGAGACCTAAAAATCATCTTCTCTAGGCATCCTACTTTTGCTTTCAGCTCTATAAGAGACGGGCGTGACAGTAAGCATATGAATGCATCTGCAGGCGAATTGAAGACAAATCAGCATTAGTCAATCGACCATAGAACATTTGATAGGCTATTAGATTTGCTGAGAGTGAGAAGTAGCACCTACGAAGACGACACATTGACAGACGCAGCTTTCCATATGAAGTATACATGCACAGGAGCCTTTGAAAAATAACTGATCCATAAGAATAAGCAGGAGGAGGAAAGAACGTTTATTGTCAAAACAGAAATGGCACCCCTGGCTATGCACTAGGCGTGTATTCCCAGAGTATTCCCAGGGACCCTCATAACCCGGAACATATGGTTCGCCAGGATCAGGTGTGGGTATGTGTATGTCGCCTCTGTACGACGGGTCCAGTGGGGATACCAGCCTACATTCCAGTGTGATCTTGAATGAAGAACACAAAGCCAATGCTTTCCACAGTTAAATAGCTGCTCTTTTGAACCGAGTATTCTTAGGTACTGCTGCTTAATTGTTGATCAGTGGAGATGTTTAAATAAAGTTTATGACACTTGGCATTCATATGCATCGCATGACACTGAGCAGCTTTATATTTATCATTTTGATAACGGTAAACTGCACTAGCAGCTGAAATCAATGAAGTTGTGGTTTTCGATACAAGTTGCTGACTCACAGAATAATTCAAGCTCATATCAGAATAACAAGGAGCTATAATTACGCAACAACGATAGGCACGTATAACCCAGGAATACATTATAGAAATTTTGCCAGACCGCAGCTGAGACTGTGAGTGAAATGTTGGATGCAATTGGTTTCAGCATGCGTTATTGACACTTGTAATTTCTTCATTTTTTAGTAAGTTAATCAATAATAAACGAGAACTTCTAGCAAACCCTCCCCCCCCTCCCCTCTTCCCCAGAATACACGAAACAGGCGGTTGGCTCAGGAGCGGCTATGCCAACATCTTTGATTGCGTGACCTATAGCAGCGAACTGATTTTGAATCAGTTCTTTTGCATATTCTTTAACGATCTGTAGCCGTCAATATCAGAACTAAACCCGTCTTATTTGATAACATTGCTTTTGGGAAATTTGTATCCATGGAATGGAAGCCACTGTGCTTTCTTTGAAAATAAAAGAAGCAGTACCCAACGCAGCCAGAACCAGGAATTAGTTTCACGCTACTATTCTAAAAGCGAGGACCTATTATCAGCGAAATTTGAAATAACAAAAACATCTGCATTGGTGAAGCGCGCTTAGCTCATTATTTATTGTTTTTGGACCTCGGCCGGGCTCACCCGCTTGGCGGACAGGTCCTGCCCGGCCAGGGCCGGGTAAGTCATAGTTTGCTCGGGTCAGGCTCGGACCGGGCCCCGGTATGTATCGGAGAAGCCGGGCCGGGCTCGGGGGGTGTAACGCAAAAGGCAGCTGGGCTCGGGCCGGGCCCGGACCGATTGACTATTAAAGCTTCACAGCGCTGCACTGTTCGGCAGATTACAACGCACTCCGAGTACACAAAAGAATCGGGCGCTTACAAGCGGGGCGTGAATTTCTTTGCGGCTGCTGCAGTTTCATCGACACAAAGCGCAAGCGGACGAAACCGAGAGCGCGAAAACGAAACTATGCCGAAAGCGACGGCGCGCAAGCAGCGCACTGTACGAGGTGCCGTTGTGCAGGCTGTCGTCTTCGGGACTTTTGTTTCTGTCTTCCGCTTTTTCCCAGTTCCTGATAGTTTAAATAGCGGAGGTTCTGGATGCTCACAGATGAGCAGTTGGCTGAAGCTGTCGTGGCGACAACAGCGCAGTTGCGTACGTGACCTCCTTCCACGACATTGCCCCCCTTTCACCAAAATCGGCTATGGTAGGTGTGGGGGCCTACTACGCAAGCAGAACGACCACGAATGCCGTTCGGGAGTGATCACAAGACTGCAAAGGCTTGCAAAATCTAGAGAAGCATGCAAAGCGGCAGGCAACGGCATCCGCTTTGTTACTCGCTGAGGTTGCAGTAAACTTTCGTTCAACCCCCCCCCCCCCCCCCCCCCCCCCCCCCCCCCCCCGGCTTCATTGTTTAGTGTGTGCAGCTACAATTTTGTTTTCTTTTTTTTTTTTTTTTTTTTTGCCGGGTCCCTTGAAAACCTGGGCAGGAAGGACACATATGACATAACTGTTAACGTTGCAATTGGCTGACTATTGGCTGGTAATGCACAGAATGCTACACTACAGTTAAACGGATGCAACTTTTATTCGTTTTCGAGATGAGACAGATACAGCCGCATACAATAAAAAATTCAAAATTTTGAAATCGGCTTTCTCGAAATCCTATCTCCTTCAAAAATTTTACTAGGGACCGAAAACCCGCAAGGCAAGCTTTACTCAATAGTCGGAGAAGCCAGCGCGTTGCTCACAAGAAAATTCTTCAACTTGATAACTTCTCAGGTGAACGCCTCATGGGATTCAGCGCCGTTGCTCATCTCTAAGTACTAACTCGAATATAGAGGATCGTGCCCCGTTAATACGACCCTCGTTAATGTGGACGACCTGAATTATGGAGAGTTTTTCCAGAGATAAAACTTTTTCAATGTATTTATAATATGCCTCGTTAATATGGAAACTCGCTATCCGGACAATGGACAGGGTAAGAATGCTCGAGGCACATTGGGACCCTGTATTTTTTTAACGGCTGAAATTGGACAGCGGCATGAAAAACAAAAAAGCAGAGCACCTCGCTTGCGAACCTGCGCGACACATCGACACGTCTGCATGCCTGAACGAGTCGCGTAGTTCGAGAGAACCGAAGCGGACGTATGTTTGTCGAACGGGGCAAAATGCGCAAGAGCGGAGTGGAACGCACAGCAACTGAGGGTCAGCTATGTAAGAAAGGCCCCGAAAGGAGGAAACCGGGAGACTTCTGAGTGCAGCGGGAGCGCCGCAGTTGTGGAAAAGCTGCCACACGTGGTTGCGATACATTCTGCTGAACGTGAGCTGAGAGACCGGTAAAAGAAAGCACAGAAAGAACTGACGAGAGAAAAGATAAGCGCACAAAAACGCCGGCAAATTAATTTTTTTTTTCTTTTCTTTTTAACCCGAGACCCCAACACCGTGTCTGTTCCGTGGTGCCGTTCACGTTTTTCAGTCAGCGTTAAAACACACAGTAACAAACTAAAGCGCAAACAGAAAGCCGACAAGTCTGAATGACAGGGCATGAAGTTTAGACATGCGCTCCTTTTTTTTTTTTTTTTTTTTTTTTTTTTTTTTTATCCTAGCTATATACCGTGCAGCGTTTCTCCTCCTCAAGGTTTTGCCTAGCTGGCACATATACTATATACTTCTGGCTTGAATGGATCTTCTTCGGCAGTGCTTCATGCACCCACAGCACTGCAACTTCTTCAGGATGGATCATGGTGATAATAATAGTACGCACAAAAATTCCAGTGTTCTGTCAATATTGACTTTAGTGCACACCGCTACACATAGAAGCAGGCAGACATTACTAATTACAAATTTTATTCTCAGGAGAATGATTTTCGTTTTATTTTTATTTTTCAGCACTCGTTAATATATTTGGTTCGCTTTATGGACATTTTTGCTCGGGAACTAAAGTGTCTATCCTAACGAGACACAACTATAGTTTAGCGATAAAGTTTTACCGGAGTATTCGTGGAGCAGGGCGGCAGTGTGCAGAAAATGGCACAGAACACAAATTTAACGAAGCCCGAGTAAGAGCGAGTGTATAACTTTCGGCAGCACATTCTTTTTCTAACCCTTCGGTGCTCCACGCGGCGTCACGCCGCAGAAGCGATCTGTGCCTGCACGTAGCAACGAGTTGCCCCGATCATCGCGCTATATTGTCAGGCAGACGATTACTAGCCCGAATTCTGGCGACAGGCGGTGACAAAATTTCCCGCTTGTTTTTATCTTTTTACTTTCTTTCCGTACTTAAACCAATGGCCCGCTAAATGTGAACGCTTCAATGGTTCGGCAGACTTAAACTTCATTCCCTGGGGCCGTTTCTGTGGCAACGGCTGCATCACGCAACGTGTCGCGCCAAATGCTCTCTAAATGGCTATTAGGATGGCTACAATAGCATCGTTACATAAGAGGTTCACTTTGGTGCAGGTTGGCGTAAGTTGGTCATTTTTATCAGAATGGCGCCATAAATCTCGTGTGGCGCATGTGGTTCGAAGCACTGCATGGTCTAAGACCTGGTGTTCCCTTGCAACTTTTACCGTCTCTCAGTATGCCATAAGAGATACACAAGCGTAGCTCCAGAGTTGGAACTTTACAGCAGCTTACTAAGTGTTTTGCGATGAGGTGCTGAGCATGTATGAATTTCTACTCGGCGCATATGTGCGATCATTTTTCACATATTTTATAAATTGAAATTTACGCGGGATACACGTTTCAACGAGCCACCGTGCTCACTGTCTCAATTCTCTCTTTTTTTTTTTTTTTTTTTTTCCCTGGGCCACTGGGCAAGGAATTCTGGGTGGCTTCCTTAGCATATTTGCCATTTGGAACGAGCGGGAGTCGTGCGTGACATGTGCTGAGTCGCAGTGGTATATGCTACAATAATTGCTTTCAGCTCACATGTCTGCTCTGCTGAGCCCTTCCCAATGGTGGCACATCACCAGTGGAGTCCGCGACGGCTGCTTGCTCAACTGGCCTGCATTTTACGCTTGAATGCAGGCCCACGCCTTCTGCTAGCCGAGGTCTGCTGAGGTAATAGCACCACACCAGCATGCAATCACCCGATCGGTGCTTCGCCAATAATTGAGGCGAAGTGGAGGGGGTTGGGGGGCAGCGTTAAGTGAAGAGAAGCGGTCATCAGTGTAAAAAATAAAAATGGGCATAAGTTGAGCGAGGTGCCGTCCGAAAAACGGGGGAGGGGTGTAGCCTGGGGGTATATTATATGAAGGTAAATCATTGGGTGGGTTTGAGTACCTGAAAAAGAAAAATGCTCCTGTTCGGTCCGAGGTACCTTTATTCGCAGCTTTTTTCTTTTTTTTTTAACATATATTCTTGCAAACATCTTATATCCCAGCATACAGTACCGCGGAATTTATGCGCAATTTACCTACCAGCCTCTCAGAGCCGTCGAGAAAACAATATTTCGTTGTCTGTTATGTACTTAGTAATGCAGCGAAATAAATAAGCGTTATAGCCACCCAGCTAGCCAAGTGTACGGGCGGAAGAAAAAGAAGCTCGCTGGCAGCACATGATGTGAACTATATACATCTAGCTTGAAGGGGAAGAAGACTCCCCCCTCCCCCCTTAGTCCCATCGTGAAGATCACCTGTCTGCATGCGTAGTAATCCGTTAGGAATGTTATGCTCCCTCTTCTTTAGCATAAAACAGAGCAAGTAAGATGATAATCTGTTAAATGTTTAGAGTGTCTCAAGCGAGCATCCGCACTCATGAAGCGGTTTCGGCACACAACAGAAAACCGCACGTGTGCCTCATGTTGGCATGGAAATAGCTAGCACTAATTTTGCAGTTCGCACGCTGATACTCAACGATGCGCGACAATCGGTACATATGTTGGCAGTACAAACAGGTCGTTGCTGGCGCACTCGTAGTCCGTTCACACCAAACGTAATTCGCCCCATCCTTGGCAGAGAGAAGCAAACCATAGTACAAATGCGATGGGAGCGCAACGGGGACAAAACTGCAGAGGTCGCCGAGAGATAATCAAATTACTAGGCCAACGAAAGAAGAAAACTGGACTAGCGCTGTCCTGTGTTTCCTTCTGAAGACGACGTCTGTCACGTTGATTATTGCATCACCAACTCACCGGTCTAGCCATAGAGAATCAAATATTGATCCAAGGGTGATCCGCACTATGCGATCATATCAACTGGAGCTGGCCCACTGCTATGGCCATTAGAGGATAGAAACATATCGTCGTACCCATGATAATCAACGTACGTGAAAATCATTTTGTGAGACGTCAGACTGAAATAAGCTGGATCTGTCCGACATACCTTTAGCAACAGCATTTTAGAGCACTGATGCTGATCCGTTCGACGTGCTCACCAGAGAAAAAAAAAATGTACTACGTCCCTCTGACGTACTCGTGGCCACACAGCGAGCACACAATCAAACAAAATAACGGAATCATTTTCAGAGTGACTTTTGGCTGCTCTCAAGAGGGCATTAGCTGGAGCCATTGCACCAGAAGTTCCATTCTTGATCGGCAATATGCCAATATACGGCAACGCACCATCGGTTGCCGTACTTCACTACGGCGCATGCGTCGCGAATGTCAACCCGTCCCATCTCTCGCGGGTGTCACACGTAGCCAGGCAACGTGTGTTGCGTAATTAAAAATTCCTACAATGGCGACTCCACGATGAATATGGCGACCGCCATCTTAAGTGCGGATATGTCCAATATTTCGACACGAAATAGCAGTGAATGCAGCTCGACAAACTTATCGTCGTGCCCTTGTAAATATCGGCAGAAAGCGATGAATACCAGGTCTGTCACAGTCCTCAAACGTTCAGGTTTGTTAGAATGTTGACTGGCTGTTCTACTCACCTTGTCGAAGAGCGTGGACTGCCTCCGAGGAAAAGTGGGAGCAGCTTCTTTCAGTCTCTTGGTAGCTCCTCAAAATTCCCTGCCTGCAAATAGGACCATACACACACATTAATCAAGGCGTATCCACAGGCACATTAATCATATGTATATCTGAAATTTCTTTTCGGTGGAGGCCTGAAATGCGCCTTCCTTCTGAAAAAAAAAAAAAAAAAATTGAGTGAAGACGAAACAGAGCACTACAAATGGTGTCGAAGCTAATGTAAATCACAGCTTTAAAAACAAATGGTTCAGATTGCTGGAATGCACCTAAAGCATTGCGGCTGAGTGCCGCCTACATTAAACAACGCTGTTGATTCGTGGTTCCCTAAACCTTTGAAAATAAGGAAGTCTTACAGCAGAGTCCCAAGGAACTAAAAATGAAGGAATTTCTGTAGATGAACTGATCTTGAACGTCTCTTCTACACTCTTTTCGCGGGTTCGGAGCGAGAGCTGAGAAACACGACTCTCCACACGGCTGGCAAAGAACGAAGAGCCTTTATTGTGGGAAGGTTGGGGCGCGCGAGCGCTTGCCTTTCGGCCTGCGTCAGATTAATTGCTCACATTAATTGGCGCTGGGGTGATCCTTTACACAGCAACTTACCACATCTCTCTCTATTAGTTTACAACACTGTAACGGTCCGGCGCAGACACACTGCGCCCTGAGCGAGTGATGGCAACTGGAGCTCCTGAAGCTGCGAGAGTGCCGTGAGGTGTCTCGGACGGTGAGTTACTACAGGCGCGGGAACTCGGGTCGTGCGGTCGGGCTCCGCCGTCCTGATCTGGCAATGTGCCTGAAGACGACAGCCAGTCTCCATCGGCGTAGTTCACGAAAGCGGGAGAAGGAGGCGATGTTTCCCGGCTCACAGCCGGATGTCTTCAAAGAAATCAGCATCTGTTCCCCCCGCACGAACTGACGTGCAGTGGGAACTGACGTGACGGGAACTGGGGCCGGGTCTCGGCTTGCTGCAGTATTTCTCCCTCGCAGTCTTTCCCCCACGCTCGGGTCTTGGCCGAGAGAATCGCCCGTTCACTTTGACTGGTATTTGGCTCTTATTGTTCTTTGTGCTCTTTGCCTTCACCGTCTTTTTCGGTTGTCTTCTTGCCTCAGACGACCCGCGGTTAAAAGAGAGCGGAAAACACCGAACGCGTGCACACACAATGGTCAATTCATATGGGCCCTGTCGGTCCCGTTGTGTCTCTTTACGCCAATAACGCAAGATAGGGGCCTCTTTTTGCCATCTTGAGCAGGCTGTTTGCACTGCTCGCTCTGCTGCCCCGTTGGCTTACGGATGCAAGGGGCTGATCGTTATGTGAGCAAAGTCGTACGCCTTGGCGAATTTCGCGAAATCTGGACACAAAAATTGAGGGCCGTAATCCGAGACCACGGGAATGCCATGACGCGCGAAAAAGCTCTTAATGTGGTTTATTACTTCGCATGCCGTGGTGGAAGCAGAGTGTGCTCTACCCAGGTACCGAGACTGGTAATCCGCTCAAATGAGAGACTGCTTGCCTCGATTGATTGTAAAAACGTTTATTCTCGCTAAGAGAAAGGGAGGGCAGGAAGGTGGTGTCCTCAGTGCAGGACCCCAGCGGTTATGGCTGCCACCCTCACCTGGGAGACCAGTTGACGCTGATCCTCCAAAGTTGAGCTCAGCAGGGTCGCCTCCATCGAATGATAAAGCTAGTCACTAACAATTGCTTGCCTCGAAGTTGGAAGAGATCTGTGCCCACTGTATACATAAGCCATGCCAGCTCAGGAATGTATGTTGGGGAGCGGCTGGACATTTTTCTAGTGGGTTTTAGCACATATTTCAGAGTTCGAGGCGGCTTGGCGCAGTTCGCTGGACACCCCCAGCCACCACACGGACTGTCTTGCTCTGGCTCTGCAGCGCTTGATCCCCTGAACACTTTGTGTGAACGGGCGAGACTTTATCTTTTAATTGGTTGGGGGATAATCAAGCGCCTTCCAAATTGCAGGCCATTGTCGTTTTCAGATAGACTTCCTCGATGCTGCCAGTAAGGCCATAAGAAAGCAGGAACTTTGCGTTTTTCCTCCTGTCTGTGCACGAAAGAACACAGAACACGTGGACAAATGTGGTCTTCGTTTTGTTGATCGGATCAAAGGCGGAACGTACTATGACAGCTCCCTGTGCGTGGGCAATGATTTCGTAGCAGGCAAGCATCCTGCTGCCATCACCTCGAGAGCTTTGTTTTTTTTTTTTCTTTTCAGGGCAAGCTGCGTCAAGCTGCCAGCGCTGCACCAAGTTGCGGCCCTGTAGTCGCGTCGCATTCAGGTGCACAGAGCATGGTGTTAATTTTTAAAATATCGCGGGCTTCCACTGTTGCCGGATAAAATGGGGACCTCAGCGGAAGCACCTGGGTCAGGCCATATTTATGGCGCTCGACAGCATTTCTATTCACAACTAAGTGTTAAAAGCAGTAACTAAAGGGGAAATAATTATGATCGTCAAATATACATAAAGGCGGAGAAAAAAATACCGCAATTTTACACAGCTCCTAACAACGTCCACCTGATTTCAGTTTAGAAATTACATTTCAGTTTTAATTTTTAATTCAGATTTATCTTAGCTGGGGCAACATGTATCGGTCAGTGTCATTCTGTGAAGGTGTCAGCGCTTCTTCCCGAGCGGCTGCAGCCAGCGCGCGTTCTTACGCTTCACCGCTGCAGGCTGGGAGAGACGCGCAAATAGCGTCTTCCGGTTGCAATTCCAGGGTGTTCGGGTTCCAGAGCATGAAACGCTCGCAACATTGCTGGAGAATGTCTAGTTTTCCGAGAGAAGCCAAGCAACAAATGGCTGTTAAAACCGATCGATACAAGTGGCAGCCCAGCGTCAGGTCATTTGTGTCCAGTGCGTAACTGTTTCTACTTGAGCAAGATTACATGGTCACGGCATTCGTCCCCTGTTCTTTCGTTTTGGTATCTGTATATTTATAAAGCTTACTTTGTATGCCGAAATTGCACGAGTGCGCTTGTATGTGTGTGTGAGAGAGAGAATCTCATGGATTCCGGACTAAAACTGCTCATGTTAGCCACTGCTACCTACCGCATGTAAGCTTTTTATTGGCAACTCAAGCAGGAAGCAGTGTCACGTACACGGTCAATCTCTTCGTAGAGAAACAAACGTTTCGCACTAGTCCATTTAGCTATATAGCGTCCAAACTATAGTGCCCTGAATATACCAGTACACCCAAACGGCGGTTCAAAAACTTAACAATGGCACACTCTTCACTTTTAGGCTGATGTGCTGTGCAACAAACTTTACCCTTGTGTTGCATGGGGGATGCACGGTATGAAAAAGCACTGAACAGGGGTAAAAGAGTCCCCCCTTTACCCTTGGGGTCCCTGCCTCAGTTCGCAGCTCGAGCTAACGTTTCGACAAGTGGACTTGTCGTCGTCTGGGCTTTTGTGTGTCCGTGTCATCAAAGCAAATTAACCTAGGCGGGGCATCAGCCTTCCTTGGTGCATTAGGAAGGCCCCAAGCTTGATTTAAATGGTTCGGGAATCGCATCGGTCGCGGCACGAACTACATTTTCTGCACTGAATTACTGCACTCACGTCTTAGAGAGGCCAAGACGGACTAGGATTGTTGATTTTATATTTAAGAGAATCCTTCAAGGTGGAATAGATTTCTAATAAGGGAGTAATTACTCATTCACGTCCACCCGATCACAGCCATATGGCTACAAATGGAAAAAGCTATACAGCTTTCTCGGAGACCTCGTAGATAAGGGAGTAATTAGTTGTGCGTTCATCTCCGACTGGCGTATTCCTGTTCGTCTAAAGAAATATAAAGACAGGTCTTTTTCGTTTCTCAGAAAGCAGCCGCCGCTGCGCCGACTTCTGTCGCTTGCTGACCACGCAGGCATCTCATCGTTTCGCAGGAGGGACGCGCCAGTTTGAACTTTGAAGTGTTTGAACTCTGCCCTTTCTCTGTGCAGCCGGCGCCACCATGCTCAACTCCCGCTGGCCTTCCTCTCTTGACGGTGATAAGAGGATAATGAGCGAGATAAGGGATAATGAGCGAGGGAGATATGCAGTCGAAGACAGACGAAAAAAACTCCCGAAACGTTGGATAAGGGTTCGCGCTCCATTCTTCCAGTACCTGTGGTTATCTCGCCGTGACTAGACGCCAGTGCCGCAGCTCCATGTTCTCATAGACACTACCCATTTCTGGAACGCCCGCTTGGAAATTGCCCCCAAACGGCTTTGGTGAGCCGCCCGAAATCGGCAAGAAAGACAGCATCTAAAGGACACGCTATGTTCTTCGCCATTTGCCCAGGCTGGCTTTTCCTCCAGCATTCGGACTCTGAGAGCAGGGGGAGCAACTTTCTGAAGACAAGACGAGCAGATGACGCAGCCTTGGCCGTGATCGACGACTTGCTGTAATTTATGATGGAAGTTTCCAACCTTTCCAGTTGACGTCCGCCCTTCTTGAGGTCTGCTGCATTGTTACGTTCGGCGTCCAAGGCGCATGACATGGCTGCAGCGGATTATCTGTTAGGTGTAGTTATGGCATATATAGCGAAAAAAAAAACTAAATATGCCGATGACGATGTGTGCGCGCGCAGTTATCGCATTCGCAAACACATCGAATATAACTTCCGTTACACTGGCTACTCAAAAGAAACGAAAAAAAAAAAAAAAAAAAGAAAACACTGTAATCTTTGTGGGATTCGGGCTTGCTGCGGCTGCCCTTTGCGCGGCCGCCGCCCGCTTCCCAGTTGTTCTCCCCGTTCCCTTTCTCCCGCCTGAGGCGGCGGAGAGGGGCTCGAGCGACTTGTCACTGTCGTTCGGGCCACAGCTCCGCCCTGGCGTCCCAGTGACTGTTCTCATTGGCGCCTTTTGGCGGGAACACGGCACCGCTTCGACAGCCGCGCTCGCGCGACTGTCCGAGCGGAGCTCAGAGAGAGAGACTCCTCCGAGACATCGCAAGGTGCGTACGCAACTGTTCTTGTCTGCCGGCCTTTGTCCGCGCAGACCAGTGTGTGCTCGAGTTCGTCTGCTCCGGGTCTTACCTGAGAGCGAAGCTCGAGCCTGTCGATCGTGATCCAACGATCCGCGACAGGCGTACCTTGCGGTGGTTGCCCACACTCTCTCAAAGGAACCCTTTGGTCACTGCGAGAGAGATCACAGCACGCCCTTGCGTGCTTGCGGCGCGCACTCCGTGTCACTTGTGCGCGCAGGGGAGCCTTGCTCCTCGCGCGCTCCCTTGACACGGTGACTGCGTATGTGTGTGTATGTGCGTTTGTAAATATGCGTATGTGCGTTTGTAAATATGTGTATGTGTGTGCGTGTGTGTGTGTGTGTGCCGCTGGAGGATGGCGTTTCAATAAACGTCTCCTTTGTGAACTCGGAGGTTTGTGTCCTTGCAGCGAAGGGCTCTCCTCCCGATGGAGGTTGAGTGCGCGCTGCAGTGTTTCAGTGTGCGCGTGGTGACGGCTGATCGGGGCTTCGGCTCGCGCGACGCTCGAACCCTTGCGGTGGTTCGTGGCCTATGTCCAAGTAGAAACCACAACTGGCGCCCAACGTGAATTGTCCTTGGCTCCATGAGTCGTTGGACAGCACATCGGCCGAGCCGGTCGCCTTGACGATCAAGCTCATGCGTCATGCCTGCCGCCCCCTGCGCGGCACTCGGCAAAGGCACTGAAACACGCTACATGGTTCTTCGGACCACCCTGCGGTGCGACCGTTGACCATATGCCTCCGCTGTTTCAGCTTTACGCCGTTGCGGAAGCAATGTGCGCGACGCCGCCGCTGCCGGCATCTCCGCACAACAGCACCCGTACCCCGCTTGCAGTCATTTCTGTTCGGGGAACGGCGAGGCGTCGACCGGGCTCCCTCTGGAAACCGGACCGAAAGCGCGCTCAGTTGGCTGATGCGGCTCCTTGAACTTGCGAGCCGGCTGGCGCGCCATTCTCTCTTGGTATAGCATTTCGACTTTTCGGTGCAGTATCTACAGGGGAGAACGAACGTGGTAGCTGACGCGCTATCCCGTGCCCCACTCGCCCGCGGCGGCGTCTTTACGGACGGCGGGCGAAGGGGGCGAAACAGCGGACGAGCCGCAGATCGGCACGGAGGGGACGCCCGCAGACGGGTTCCCCATTCCGCTATCCGGGTAAGCAGCGCTTCGCAAAGCAGGCGAGGTGAAAGCTCTTTGTGAGCACATCTGAGACGCCGATGCCAGCGGAAGTTTTGCTGCGAACCTGCGGGGGGACGAAACCAGGCTCTCCTTTGAGATGACTGGGATCGTTTTCAGCCATGAAGAGCTACGACGGTCCAGCAGAATGACCCGTTTTGTCGCGATGTCAGCGACGGTCTCTGGGAGACGAAGCGCCGTTACGCTGCTTGTATTGCAGCGGGCGCAGCGCCGTTACGCTACTTGTATTGAGCGGGCGCAGGGGGGCACGAGCCAGCGTGTGTCGCGGCGTGCCCCGGGGATTCATATTTGCTGGGCCATGACGGGCTCGCGCTGAAATACATAGCCACGGATGATGAGTCCATGAACCATTTGAAGTGGCTATTCCCCAATGTCTGAGCGGCGCTCTATTGCGTTCTCTCACGACAAACCATTGGCTGGTCATCTGAGTGGCTCCAAGGTTTCAAGAAACCGAGTCAATCGGTGACTGCAGCCGGCATGAAGCGCGACATTTTCCGCTTTTGCCGTTCCTGCCATGTCTGTCAAATGGAGAAGTCAAGGGGTGGCAAGCCACCGGGCATGACGAAACCAACTGACAGTGTGCGTCCGTGGCAGATGGCCACCTGCGATTTCATGGGGCATTTCCCCAGTAACAAGCAGGGGCTCATTGCTGGAGAATCCCCCTATGGGGAAAGCCAGCCGTGCCTACGTTGCAGACCTGGAGGCCTATGCGTAACGGTCTGACGAGCTTGCGCTGGTGCCCATTGTCACCACAGGCAAGTGCCAAGGCACACCCGATGCAGTGGAACGCAGCCGTGCCCCGCACCGGTACAAGGTGAGGCGACGTTCACCTGTGTGATTGATGCCGGACGGCGGGCCTTTTCCGCAACCGAAGGCATACGCTTCACCGAGCGAGCTTGCTCGTTCAACCCTACCCGGAAGCAAGGTTGGTCTCTACCTTTTCTAGCTCGCTCAGTTCCAGCCTTTGTATTTTATTTTGTTTTTGTGTCTCTTCACATTTTTCGCTTTCTTCTGTTTTTGTTATTGCTTCCTATCTTGTAAATATTGTACAGTGAGTGCCTTCTTTTGTACAGCGCGTCTTCTCTCCTCTTTCTTCTTGAAATCGCGAGGGTTGCTCATTAGCAGTCCCGACGCGCGGCTTTTCGGTGTGTGTGGAAATGAAGTTGGGGCCGTTTGGGGACGGGGAGCATGGACGATGCCCCTTTCACCCAAGGCCGCCGTGGTTGCGAAGGTGCTCGGGACAGGTTCGCCGCGGAAGGTCGGCATCACCCTTTGGTGTGTGAGTGGCTGTGCGTGTGCGTGCCTGGGCGTGGAGGCGACGACGTCGCGCCATGTGTGTTTGCCGGCGTGTGCGGAGCGCGGTGGAAAGGAAGCCCCGCGCGGTCTTCCCATGTGCGCCTTGGATCGCCACGGAGTCACGGACTTTCAACGCCTGGGGCCCCTTCGGCGTGTTCGCTGCTCCTGCACCTAACCTGCACCACCACCGACCGAGATCTTTTGCAGCCAAGGATGAACGTTGGCCACCCAGAAGTCAACGAGCGGTGAGTCACCGCAGGCTCCCAGAGCTGCACCGACGAACTTTGAACTTCTCTACATAGTTGTGTTTGTACATAGTTGTGTTTGTACATAGTGGTGTTTGTACATAGTTGTTCTGTACATAGTTGTGTTCTGTACATGATTCTGTTCTGTACATAGTCGTTGTTACTTAGCCTCCGGAACTTTGTACATTATTCTTCATGTCATCTTGTTCATTTTTTTTGTGCGCCTTGCTAATGTTTGTCTTTCTTGAGTGTCTGTCTTTTCGAGATCTTTCTTGCTGGAACTGAAGTGTAGTTGACTTGTTGCGTGAGGATAGCATTCTTTTCCTCATGCTGGGGACCTGCCGCGTGCTTTCACTGATGGGTAGGAGGGCAATTAAGAAGAGGAGGATGTGGGATTCGGGCTTGCTGCGGCTGCCCTTTGCGCGGCCGCCGCCCGCTTCCCAGTTGTTCTCCCCGTTCCCTTTCTCCCGCCTGAGGCGGCGGAGAGGGGCTCGAGCGACTTGTCACTGTCGTTCGGGCCACAGCTCCGCCCTGGCGTCCCAGTGACTGTTCTCATTGGCGCCTTTTGGCGGGAACACGGCACCGCTTCGACAGCCGCGCTCGCGCGACTGTCCGAGCGGAGCTCAGAGAGGGAGACTCCTCCGAGACATCGCAAGGTGCGTACGCTACTGTTTTTGTCTGCCGGCCTTTGTCAGCGCAGACCAGTGTGTACTCGAGTTCGTCTGCTCCGAGTCTTACCTGAGAGCGAAGCTCGAGCCTGTCGATGGTGATCCAACGATCCGCGACAGGCGTACCTTGCGGTGGTTGCCCACACTCTCTCAAAGGAACCCTTTGGTCACTGCGAGAGAGATCACAGCACGCCCTTGCGTGCTTGCGGCGCGCACTCCGTGTCACTTCGTGCGCGCAGGGGAGCCTAGCTCCTCGCGCGCTCCCTTGACACGGTGACTGCGTATGTGTGTGTATGTGCGTTTGTAAATATGTGTATATGTGTGCGTATGTGCGTTTTTAAATATGTGTATGTGTGTGCGTATGTGTGTGTGTGCCGCTGGAGGATGGCGTTTCAATAAACGTCTCCTTTGTGAACTCGGAGGTTTGTGTCCTTGCAGCGAAGTGCTCTCCTCCCGATGGAGGTTGAGTGCGCGCTGCAGTGTTTCAGTGTGCGCGTGGTGACGGCTGATCGGGGCTTCGGCTCGCGCGACGCTCGAACCCGCGGTGGTTCGTGGCCTATGTCCAAGTAGAAACCACATCTTGGAACGCATTCATGCGACAACAGGCTCCGTGGACAAGGGAACCAATAGTCCGGCTTCTATCGGCATCTCAAGGTAATGTGCGAATAATCTGTAATCCATCGTATTATTTCCTTAATTTACATCAATGATGAAACGACTGTTTTGGGGCTGTAAATTCACCGTTCATTGTTATAAGTAAAAGACAGGGTAATCTTTCCAATAATTTGTCACTGGGTTTGCCCCATGTAGCACAACCCACTCGTCAGGATTATGGAAAGTAGCGTAGAGTCAACAGTGCAAGCACGCTTTATCTTTTCGTGACGACACGTCTCTACATATGGTAACATTCTGTACCGTCTGCGTCTTGTGATAAGTCACCAGTGAGATGTTAACTTAATAAAAAAAAAACGTTATGGTATTACAACCTCCATCTGTCACTACGTAAATGGCAGATATCTCGTTCTGGGAAGCAGATGTAACAATGAAGAAACATTAGAATGCTTCTGATTTTGTCAAGCGATTAGATTTTAACTCGCAGGAAAAAGTTTTAACCAAAACGATATTACTTGCTACGGCCGTGGAGGAACACTGTGTGACGGTCACAAATATGGGCGGAGTTTCACTGCAGAGCCCAGACTAAATACCTTCAGGAGTCTGGCCGTATCCAGCAGCTCGCATGCAAGCATGACAGAGGGAATTAGGCCGTACAAAATTTCACCATAACAAAAGATAAATTATAACAATAAAATCTGAAGAGTTGAAACTAACCAATTATAATGCTGTTATTAAGTAAGCCTGCTATAAATCAGTAGCCTCAGCAATGGTTCATTTTCCTTTTTTTTACATTACCAGTAAGCCTCGTCATATTCAATGTTATTTCAAATTTATGTCGTCATTCTGGCGCGGCACCGCACAGAATTTGCGCCGTGACGTTTTATAATTAGCGTTCTCAAGTGAAAAACCTTTCTCTCTCTTTTTACTTTTTTCTTCTTTTTGAGGACGAGCAAGCAACCTTAAACTTTGAGTTGAAGGTGAGATCACCTGGGCAAACATGAAACTCAATGCATGAGGTTGAGTGAGGTCAGGAAATGTTAATTGAGGTTGAGGTGAGGTTGGACGTTTTGATGTTAAGTGCCCTCCTCTGTCCATGAATCATCATAATATTTCTCGGTAATTGAACATAATTCCTGTGTGGAGAGATTGATGACGGCAAAGTCTGATGCGATAGAGGCTTCACCAACAATTTTCTTCTCCTAACCGTCGTGCATTCATTAGCCACTGCATCTCGCTCAGCAGTGCACTGGGAGGCCGCGTTGCCCAGCTTGGAGGCAGACGACCAAGTCCGGGCTATCGAACGAGCCCTCAAAGTCGCCAGAGGCCAAGGCCTCTTGGCCACTTGACGTGGCTGAAGACAACAAGCACTTGAAATCCCTCGACCGAAAATAAAGCTTATAATAAAAACATCATAGCCCACAGCTGGTGTGCGCGCCGTGCGCGTCGTCGCTGCGCTGCGGCTCTTCCTTCGCCCTCCCCTCCTGACTTTACGGACAGCCTCGGCAACGGAGGTAGGCGACGCCGGAGCGCGCGGATACTGCAAAGACCAAAGAAGAACATTGGGAGCTCCCAATAAACAGTACGGCTTATGGGCAGCGCCTCAGTGTATCGTTCTTCCCTGCCACTAGCGGAATGGCGTTTGGCTAAGTTTCACTACTTTACTGACCACCGGAGCGTCTTAGTTGGTATAAACAATAAAGTTCAAGCTGTTAAGTGAACCGTGTGTCTTACTTTCAAGCGAAAGCTAAGCGTAGCCAGGGGTATCTAGCTCTTGCTACTCTACCAGGTTTAACGAGAGCTAAACCACTACCATTTTTTGTGTGTGTGTGTGTGTGTGTGTGTGTGTGTGTGTGTGTGGCAACTGCGCTTGTCACTGCATTCGAAGTATACTTACGCGTAAGCTGAGCAGTTAGCGCCCGATTGGCGGAATGTCCCCGACTTCCACGTGACAACGAGAAAAGAAAAAAAAAAAAAGGACGTTCGCAAGAGGCGAAAATTCGTCATTGCCTTCGAAACCGTCGTTCTTCTAGTTAAGTGGACAGTTTATGACAAAATTGGTGTATGTAAGAGAAATGTTTGAATGTGCAACAGAACGGTCACAGTTTCACACACAAGAAAATAGACTTTAGGGGGGAAAAAAAGGCACTCTGAGTTTAAAACTGTCTCACGAACACCTGTTCAAGTATTACGGAACGGCGTTCTTTTTTACCTTTTTTACTAGTCGCAAAATTACTCTGCCTATGGAATCGCACATAAAGTCGTACATCAAAGGCGAATTTATGGGCATAAATTGGTAAGGAAGCGGTGTTTCTCAAGGCCCCAAACAGCGATTCTTTGAAAAAAAAAAGAAATTTTAATTTCTCATTTTTAATCATAAAGGAATGGCTGCTACTTTTGCAAGACAACCTACCGGTACCAAACTTTTTTTTTTTTTTTTTACCTGTACCTGAATAGCAGACGACGCAGTTTTAGGCTAGATGGTTCGGCTATTCGGGCGCTCATATGGCCGACAGACAAAGTACAAAACGGTGAGCACCCAGGATATATTTTTTCAAAATTTTCTCTGCTATATTTTTGCAATTCTATGCCGACGCTCGTCGTCTTTCCGTACGAAAGTGCGAGGCCTTGCCGACCATAACCCTCGGCGCCCTTTTTGAATCTTCATTCAAGAAAACATCTGCAGCAGAATCAAAATTCTGCTTTTGCTTAGGTCGTGCTCTAGCAAGCAGCCTAAATGATAAATATTACAGCTAGCTCTTCTGCAAAATCGCTTTAGGTGCACACGAACCAGGCCACTGAGGTAAGGCCACCAAGCAGAAAGCAGAGAGGGCAAAAATGAATAATAAAAAAAAAATACTCCGTGAAGAGAGGAATGCCTCGCACGTAAGTCACGGTGAAAAAAAAAAAAAAAAAAAAAGATTTCTTGAATTTTTTTGCTGCAAACGTAAACTGTGGCATTAGGAGTTCATTTCGCCGTAGCAAATCATGAAAAACGACTTTTTTTTCCCCCTTGTTAACGTTGCCCCCCCCCCCCCCCCCCCTCCTCAATGCAGTTGACATACCCAGAAATTCTGTAGATGTGCATTTTTCAATGGGAACTTCTTTATGAGCGCACAGTTGGTTTGCATATGGTACAAATCTGCTATAATACTCAGTATATCGGAGAGTTACTCAGGAGGCTCGTATAGTTTTCGTTTGCTATTAATGTTTTTGCAGATCGTCAAAAGCGTTCCTCGTAGGTTTTCCATTACAATCTTAACTTCCCGATGCGAGTAAAAAACGAACGTTGAAAGCAAAATTTTGCAGCATGCCAGAAGATTGAATCATTACCACCTACATTTTCGTAAAAGTATTTTACAATATTGCACAGTTTCCCTATAATTAAAACCGATTTCGAGGAAAGCTGAGCTTGTTTGACGCAGCAGATTATTCCCACAATGGCACCCCACACACCGGTAAGGGGCATTCTGTCGCTGTCGCACTAGTCGACAGCGACGCCATTATTAGCGACAAGCACATCTCGAGACAACGGACGCATGAATGAGGAAATATAGTCATTTCTACTACCTTTCCGGCTAGCACCATCTTTCGAAAATGGTTCGTATCCTTAATGATGGAGTCCATAAACGTTGTCAGCGGCAGTGCGAGCCCGCAGCTCTACGAGGCTCGATGATGAGATGAACCCAGCTGGAGCAGATGGAGATGGCTACTGCCAGCCTTGCAAGGTCGAGGTGGAAACAAAAGCTTTTATTTAGCACGTTAGCCTTAGCATCTGAAAAAGTCTGTCCGTCCATCTGAATCCTCCGCTAAAAGACGGCAAAATGGAGAAAGAGAATTCCTGAGAGTGGAGACGTGCTACGGCGCGTCACGCTGTGATTCTTGGGCTAGTTCGAGATAGTGTAGAAGATGAGTGGGCAAGCAGTGGCTACTCTGTCTGCACCAGTGTTACCGTAAGCTATGCTGCACCAATCGCACCGATCGTCAATATCTCGTTCATCTCAGAGTCGGTGCCACTGTTCTCTGAAAGCACTACCAAGACGCCCCTGTATGCTTACGGCTCATTTCATGCTTATTTCCCAAATAAAGAAAGCCCACTGCCAAAATCCGAGGCTAAAAATCTCTATTTGCCTTTGAACGGGTGACTCTCGCCACAATCGTTAATTAACTGACCACTTAGTCATAGTAAAGCACATAAACTGGTTTTCCAGCTATACAAATTTTAGAAGCTGTTTTATAAGGAGCATTGACCTATATAGGGCAGCTCGCGACGATTTCTTCTTCGAAAGGCACTAGGGCCGTCCACTGTCAGGGTGAGTACGCAAGGACGGTGGTGGTCGCTCCATTCAAACCGTCGACACGGCCACACATCGAAACAAAGTGGCGCAGACAAAAAGGAAACTGGAGATGGTGCTGCGTATAGGCTTCCATTCAATTCTTCGACGCGCTGGCAATCCAAAGAGAGCGGCCACAAGTTCGCACGTGCACTCATCCTAAAAGAAGACGACCGTATACATGGTTGCTCAAAACTTCCCAGGCCTTAGGTCCTGCATTTCAGCGCTACAGTCGAGCTATTAGGGCGTCTCTGGGGCCTCCACTGTCCTTAGAGGTGAGACTGATACTTCTACCTTTCCAAAGATTCCGAGGTTCGGGGGTGTCGCAAGTGCCGTGCAACATAGCTCAGAGCTGGCCATGCCATGGCCTGGGAACTCGTGGAGACACGTGCAACTTGCAACAGGCACTCTTGCTAGCCTTTGCTCCGGGCGACAGAACGAATTGAGGCGGGCAGCGCGAACTTGCGTCAGCAGACGCCAGTGGCACACGTCCAGCCGCAACGCGTGGCGCTTCACTGCTCTGATGCGGAGTTGTGCGCCTGCTGAAAGTTACCATGAATATCTTTGTCCGGGCGCTGTTAGCATATTAATCTCATTTGTGATCACTATAGTCGATCGGGTTCTCAAAGAACAACCGTTAACACGCACGAAACCGCGTCTACTGCCTTGCCCCGGTGGCTCGGTGATTTGAAGGTGGTGACTTGAGCCGGGCGATCCGGTTTCAATCGCGACCGCGGTGGCCGTATTTCGGAAGAGGCGAAACGCAAGGCGTCCATCAGACCGCTGCTCAGACACTACGTTGCTTCAGGGTGTTAAACGAAACCAGAACTGTTTCTAAACCTTACTTTGCATTAAACAGCGCAGTCTTGCTCCCATTGCGAACGCATACTGCGTGCAGCCTAACAATTTACTAGTTGTGGCGCCACGCATCGACCTAAGTACACACTACTCATTGGTCTACTACTATGAAATAGTTTCTTTACCAGCTGCAGAGCATATATAAGCTTTTCGTCGTCAGCAAGAGATGGCACTGCGCATGTGAAATCACCACTTGAAAACACGCTACTGAAATGAGCCGGTAAGTGGCAGTTCATGCTTGCTCACTATTGTTAGAACGCAGAGTAGCCAAAGCCAATGTTATTTACGTTGGTTGGTTGGTTTATTCATAGGAAGGGAAAGGCGCAGTATCTGTCACACTTGCTCTGTGGACACCTGAACCGCGCAGTAAGGGAAGGGATGAAGGTGGGAGTGAAAGTGGATGGAGAGAAAGGGGGCCCGTAGTGGAGGGCTACGGAGTAATTTCGACCACCTGGGGATCTTTAACGTGCGCTGACATCGCACAGCACACGGACGCCACTTCGTTTCGCCTCCATCGAAACGCTGCCGCCGAGGCCGGGATCCGATTTATTTACGTAGTCAGTATACAAATTACGGCGCCTAAAAATAAAGAAAAGAACTGTGCATCGATTAAAAAATATACCTGTAGTTTAATTACTCCACCAAGGGAAGTAGACATGTAATAATGGAGTAATTACTCATTAATATCCATCTAATCGCAGCCATACGGCTACAAAAGAAAGCTATCAAGATTCCTTTGAAACTGTATAGTTTTCCTTTGTAGCTGTATGGCAAGCGGAACCATACAGCTGTAAGGTGAATGTCAATGAGTAATAATTATCTTATTATATTCTAAAGATCCGCAGTCAATCTGGCAAATTTTCCGATCTCAGTTATCCACTGCGTTTCAGGTAAAGAATACATGTAGATAAATTTAGCCACACTAGCGACCTTGTAAAGATAAAGATCTAAAATTCAAATCTTGCATTTTACAAATTTACAATCAAGCACTTCGAGTAGAATGCCAACATCGGTACCCAATTTCTTTCCTTTTTGACGGCCGGCGATACAGTGCCGGCTCTAGCTAGTTTCGGTTCCCGCTTTTAAAGCGCTTAACCTGGCCGACAGACTGCATCATATGTACACAACAAAGTGACGAAAATACGATATGTATCCAGCACATGTTTTTCAGTTTCACCGCGCACACTAAGACGACGCGGGTCTTGCTGCTACACTAAAGTTACATCTACACCTTTGCAGGTCTGTGCCGGAGCCCATCGTCTTTTCGCGCGAAAATGCGCAGCCGTACATACTGCCGCCGAACCTTCGACGCGCTTTTCGAATCTATACTGGTGCTTCGCGTAGGGAACAGCAGCAGGCGAATCATTATTCTGGTTGCGTCTATAGTTAACACGTACTCTTGGATTTGGGCAACAAGCGCGCCAAACAAATCTTGCACCTCGCTGAGACTAACGATTCAAGTGAGAGTTTTGTGTTCACACCAACCACGCCTCTGAGGCGCGGCAATGCGGGGCTGATGCTCTACGAGGCCCTTTCTATGGACACGAGTAGAGATTTAATAAGCTGGCGTAGCTGGAAATGGCCTTCTCCATATGGAAGAAAAAACGCTCGAGCTGGACACGATTGTGGCTCTAAAATCCAGGTGGTAAAAAATAATTCAATACTTTAGGATTGGATGGAAAAAAAAGCATAGAAGTTTAACATGGCTAAGCCTTTTACGGGCGGCAGCACTCGCCGTCACAGAGTAGAAGTGTTTCGTTACCCCGTCACCGGAGCCACTATCTCGTGAAATCAAACCACGAAGAAAGCACTGTACGCGCTCGCGCGTCTGGCGCGCTGTTTCCTTCTCTCTTTTCATACTCACAGCGGCGGATCTCGCGAGCTGTCCGCCGCTTTCACTCAGTGAATAGAGAGATTTAGCTTACCGTGATCCGTGATCCGCCACCGTGACCATTTACCGCGCGTGGGTGGGGCGCACAAGCTGATTGGTCCCGACGCGGCAGGTCTGTGTGCCGACATCAAGCATGTGGCGCCATCTATTGGCGTCAAGGGGATCTGGGCATGCGCAGCAGAACGCGCGGTGGCGGATCACGGTAGCGGATCGCGGATCACGGTAAGCTAAATCTCTCTAATATACGGTCGAACCTCCCTAGTCCTGTTTTACGGATCTTCGAACAGTCTGTGTCATACACCTTTGTGGCACGGGCAGAGGCTCTATTTTTCTTTCCTTTTGCATGCCTCAGCATAATATATTTCATACAACTTGTATAACGTGCAAAAGTAGTAGTTTGGCGCTGTTTATTTTTGTAGATGCAGATGACGTTGCCGCTGCCTTCGCCAGCTGTTGTTCATGCCACTTGGCGCGACGTATCTCAGCCTCCCACAGAAGTTCCAGGCTCGTTTCTGAACAGACTGGATCCACTCGGTTCATTGCTGGAGTTTATACGGTTAAGCCACATGACTTATGCACCCACACACATTTAATGTATACGCAAACAAGTAAGACAAGCAGATTTATGACAGTGGACGTCACAGACAGTGACGTCATCTGCCAGTGATACAGATAAGCAGCGAAGCTTTAACCAAGCCGTACGAACGTGCCTGCATGGGCCCTGGGCAGCGTATCTCAGCCTCGGGATGCTCAAATGCCATGGCCCTACGTGGGCTGGTCACATGCGCGTGATGACAGCCGTGCAGTGGCCCTTGAAGGGTCCAAACTCACTCGCTCAATAATTTTTTCCCTCCTCTTCTCGGATTCGGACCTCACCCTCCCATCTCAGTTTCGAAGACCAAATCTGCGGGCGCTTAAAGGAATGCACAAACCTGAATTTGCATTTAGCGCTAAAATAATCTCTCCGTTAGTTTGTTGCACCGGTTGGCAGGCGGAAAGTGGCAAGAGGTGAATCCCTCTTTCCACTCTTGGAGGATTGGGAGAAAATTGGGCTGAAATTAGCGCACAAGCGACGTTGCAATGCGGCGGAATGGAGCCTCAGTACAAAAATGGACCTACGAGAATACCGGGCAAGGTGTTTCAAGGAGCGCGTTCGCCAAATGCAGTTTCAAATGGCCCACGTTACGTACGCTCTTTCCCGAGTTATAGTGTTCTAGAACTACCCGAGTGCTGCGTGCGAGCCTCTAGCGGATACTAAAATGGCTGGCCTAATTGTCCCTTCTCCCTGTCGCTCACCTCTTTGATTTCTCCTACCTGTCTCCTTACTATCCCTTTATTTCCGCCTCCCCAGTTCAGGTGCTTCAGCTTATTTCGATAGCAGATGCGGGGGCAGCAAAAATATTTTCTTTCCTTTATTATTTTTATTTTATTCTATTGTAATAAAGAACCACTTACACGGCGAAGCGCTTCGGGTTGAACTCGCCGTTGTTACTGGTTTTTTTTCAAGCATGTTCACTGACCATAAACGGCTCGTCTGACTTTCGTTTGGATTCATTTCACTTACAGGAATATCCATGGGCGGTGAATTACCTTTATCTTTTAATGTGAAAGCATCATACGTCGCGTTGGCATAGAGCCCGGTGGCGCCATCTATGAACGAGCATGTCTATGGCAGGCGGTGATAGGCCGATTAGATAGCCGGGTAATGATTGGTCAGCGACTTGTGTGACAGCACGTGTCATGGCTCCACGCTTGCGAGAAGCGCGCTTTTCGGAGTGCTAAGGACCGAGTCTACTGAACTTTCTAACAGAGCTACGCGGGGCAAGGTTGTCTTTCATTTTTAAGCAGCCACAGTGTCATTGCCCTACAACATATTTTGAAAGATCGCGATAAGGCACCCATAGTTAAAAGTGCGGTCGAAATAAGTGCTTATTCTACTGTATTGGCTTCAGGAACAGAATGTCAATTATGGATTTGTGTACCATGTTGAAGAGCAGCTGGCTGATATTTTTGCACCGAAATATTATTTACGCAGCTCTAATTATAGAAAAATGTTACACACTAGATGTGCGCACTATAATTAAAGTGCGCACATGTAGTGTGTAACACTGCATAGGCCTTAAAGGAAAGATACAACGTGCCACCTGCTAGCGCATCTCACTTGCAAGTCAAAGCAAAGCGCCCAAAAACCAACTTAAGGACACATGTTCCCCAAATATTTTATGCCGGTCGCAGCACTTGCAATTAACGGCTTGCAATCAGCACACATGACAAAATTTCTTCTGAAAAGGAATTAAATTACATTACCAATAGCTTTCCCAAAGATAGCACGAAAGTGTCTAAATTATATTACCAATTACTCCCCCAGAAGTACAATCACTTCCGAACAGTAATAAAATTACTCTTAAATTTCACTTTTATTTTTGTTTTCACGCATATAAAAACTAAGGTAATAAGAGTAAAAGGAGCAACAACCTCTCTCCCGACGCGTCGCACACGTTCTTTCGTCTTCCCGCCAAATCCCGTCACATACAACCATCCCCTCCCTCTTCTTTCACGCGCCATTAGAAAGATCAGACAATGGCAACAAAACAACTAAAGCAGAAGCATGGCCGAACTCTCGTCGCTGCTCAAGACAAACGAGCAGCGAAAACAGCACTTTTGAGCAGCGAAAACAGCTCTATAGACCTGCCTCCAACGTGTGAAGCCGCCGAAGGAGTTTATTTATTGCTTGGTGGATATACTATAGTAGCTACGCGCAATGTATGAAGTACCGCTCGCTCTCCTGGCCAGTTTTTAACTCCGTCTTGTGCCATGTGCCCCTTTAGGTGCAGTGAGTGACTTGACTACACGGGGTTTGAGACACGCAATTAAGTACTCATATCTGTCTCTCCATCCTTTACTCTGGCTCAATTGTCACGCTTAGTTCTTGATTTGGAGGCACCCTACCGGCCGTGCGTTGTTTTTCCGAAGAGCAAAGCTGCCTCTAATGAAAGTAATTTCAAACCGAATTAATTACTTCTGCTACGAAATTACTCCCCTAAATTCGTTACATTACCAAATTGCAAAGAACTTGAATTTTGAACGTCGATGGCTACTAGACATCCCATACGGCCTAAGCCACATAAATGATGAAGCAGCACGATCCGAGAATTACTGGTTTGATTAATAGTGCTTAATTCCCCATTGCGATTCAGCCTATGAGGGACGCCATAGTGGAGGGTTCCGGAAACTTCGACCACTCCTTTAACGTGCACGAAATCGCAAGCACAGTACACGGACGCCTTGCTTTTCGCCTCCATCGAAAAGCGTCCGCCGCTGCCGGTATTTGATACCACGCCCTTGGGCTCAGCAGTCGAGCGCCCTAACCAATGACCCACCACGGCCGGCGAGGAATAATGCCTCTCACTTCTTTACATAGGCGACACCAAATTCACATCCAACGATGTAGAAAAGTAACTCTCGCGTAGATGCTGCAAGAATCTCATTGACTCTCTGTGTATTTTCAAAAGTTCAGTGCAGTTAAAATGACAAATATTGCAGTAGCGTAGTATGGGAATGCGAAGAGAGGGGAGCAGGCAACGTCTCTTAATTCGGCCATGGCTATGGTTGAGGGTGACCTTGGTGAATACTCTAAAGTTAAGAACAAGCAGGCAGAACATACGGCTTAAGGCAGATTCACATGTAATCGATTGAGCGAACTCAGCGACGAGCGGCAGCCACAGAGCGAAAAATTTCCAACCTCCAACTGTTGGAACTGCGTCGTCCTCGCCGCTCGAGCCGACGCGACAGCTGAAATCAGGTTTTAAGGTCGCCGCAGCAAAAATTGTTAGCGTTTTCACTTGCATGTGAAACAGGCTTAACAAACCTTTAGATCGCGAAAGCAAAGCACTCAATACAAGGGTTTCTAAGCTGGAAAAGTATTCCAGATAGAATAATGCTGAATTTCGCGGCCTCCCATCTACACAAGGGGAGGATTGTGCCTCCATAGTTAAACACATTGGCTAAGCCATTGATTATCGCATTACTTCTGGTCTTCACTGTGTCCATCGTGTTGCCACAAAATCTGCTGAAAAGACTATCGTTGCTGACATTGGGACAAGAACGACTTTGTGCGTAAGGCCTGCAAGGCCCCTTAAAGTCTAGCAATGTTGTTTTTTCCGGTGAACCTGACAATGCCGTCTATATGTTAATGGCCGCCCCACACTTAAGAGAAAGAAACTGTTTTCCAAGGCCCTGGACCTATGAAAGAAAACGAGTTGCGCTACCTGTGGACTGATATTTGTGTGATTAAAGCTTCCAAATCTGGAGACCGCAAGGTGTTTTGCATTAATTCGAATGAAGACCTTCGCATCTTCACCTGATGGTAATTTCCTATTGTTTTCTCTGCACCTTTCATAACTTCCCATCGCCCCTACTACATCCTTACTATGTCCTTATGACCTCGTTATCACTTCACTTAAACATTCATTTTAATTCATCATGTCTATATATGAAACATGGTTTTCAGAATCAGATGGCGACCTATTCGGCTTTCCTTCCTATCAACCGGAATACTACCATCGTTTGTCAAGATAGTCACAATGGCGTTTCCGATTTTTTATTTAGCCTAGATTATTCTCAACAACTTGTCATTTGAAAATAAATCCGTCCTTGCCCTGTCACAGTAGTGAATGATACGGACATTTCCCAGAGAAAAAAAAAACACACTGACTCCAATTGGCATTACCAATGGGAATTAAATGGAATCAATTGCAACCAGTTGGAAAATATTCTTTCCAATTGGCGACAGTTGAGTGAGAGGAGAAAGCGATTGGTTTCAATTATACTTGGAATGAACTGGACCAATTGGGAAATTGCTGACACCAATTGGTTACGATTGAGTCATGATTGATTCCATTTGAGTCCAATTAGAATTGCAAATTGGAGCCATTTGGGAAAAAACAGTTGGCTTTGCCAATAGGTCCAATTGGTCTGCCTAACAGCGCCCAAAATATCCATGGGAGCATTTGCATATTCGACAAACACGGCAGAATATTTATGGTATTTATATTAAAAGCTTTCAAGACCTTCATCTGCAGAATTGTATGCATCATATGTGCTTTTCTGCAGTTGAAAATAAATTAAATAACTCTGCTGAACTAACAGGCATAACTAGTCCCAGCATGAGAGTCAAATATATGGGATATATAAGTGAGAGCAAATGCGTTTTATGAATATGTGTTTGGGTTATATTAGCAGTGTATGATATTAATGTCCCTAGAGTATGATGCTTGACTTGATTTATATGAAATCAAGTAGTTTTCTTGACTTGCACTCCTTCGTAAAACCGTTGGCACAATAAGGTTGAGCGCCATTCATGTACAGCTATCACGCCAATCGGGCTTTTTTTCTTGCACCTTACTATCGGTCGTATTAAGCGTCTTGCACGCCTTAATGTAGAAGTAGATCATGTGAATGTCGTGCTATTACTTTCATGAAACCTTATGGCTGGAAAAGGGGCGAGTTCCAATTGTTCCAAGCAATCCGAATGTGTACGAATTTACGACTGGAAATTTTCCAGTTGGTACCAAGTAGAAATTTCCCAATTGGATTCAATTGCATTTTTTTTTTTTTACTGATATCGATCCCCGATATTTGTTTCGTTCAGTGGAGTGTTGCTAACATTTCAATCCACCTGCGCTACCTCGACTTTCAACATGCCTTCAACAAATTGGATTGTAAAACGTTTATTGCCAACAGTCTGAAGGGCATATCCCAAGCAACCACCGACGTCCGTTGTACGTCCGAGCTAGAGCCGAACGTCCTTTGCCGAAATTGTACGTCCGTCGGACATACGTACAACCTCCGGTTTCGGACATCCGTATTCGTACGTCCGTCGGAGGTACAGACTACATCCGTTTTTGTATATCCGCATGAGAGACGAGGTGTATGTCCGATGTACGTACGGACTACGTCCGTTTTTGTATATCCGCATGAGAGACGAGGTGTACGTCCGATGTACGTACGGACGAGTATGTTTCCAGGACATATATTTCCTCGCTGACAAAATTCTGTTTCAACATTCACACTTGTCTTCAATGCTCGAGATGTGTCCTGCCTAGTCAAAAAAAAAATGGGGCCAATTGAGACCTGCAAAGGTCACATCTGGACCCAATATTGGACACCACCTCTCCAATGGATTAGTCCAGTTGGATTAACCAAATGGTTCTGCAAATACCAATTGGGCATTCCAAATAGTTTTAATTGCGTGTAAAATTCCATTCGGATTTTCCAAATGGTACTCAAAATTCCAATAGGAAATCCAATTAGGTTTGCAACTTCCATTCGGCTCCTGAGATAGCGAATTGTATTATATACCAAATGATTAGCTGGTTGGCCTAAAAAACTCTGGCACATACACAGTATGGGGCGATTGTCATTAATTTCTCAGCTTTCATGCCGCAATTCGTTGTATCCGTTGGTAGCGACGGTCGTGATCTTCAATTGTTACTCTAGTTGAGCCTGAACGTATGTACTACATGTACCACATGCGCGGCTTCGCCATCCACGATGGTCCACGACTACGTCTTGACGAACGAAAGCGCCGGATTACCTTGCACTGTGGGTCTTTACAAAAAGTTTTTTTTTTTTTTGCTGTTTGAAATCCCCGCCAGTCCCCGCCGGCCGGCGGCCGTGCTGTTTGGTTGAAGGTTGCGTATTCCATCGCAGTGTGTGTGTGTGTTGGAGGGGAGGAGGGGAGATGGTAGGTTTCGCTTGATTATCCTTACAAGAAAGGGTTCCTATTTAAAGAAATTAACAATATTCAGTAAAATTATAGTGTTAACTTATTAGGGCCAATTCAATTCTGCGCATGAATGTTTCTGCCGTAGTTTCGTACCACGTGTTTCTGTGCCGCCATTGCCGGCTGTCGTCCTGCCGCCGCGCCGCAGCGGCTCGCGGCAGCAGTTTTTTTTTTCGTTCTGTGCGGGTGCACGCAACTATGCTCGAATGCCTTCACCCATCTTTGTGCGCTGCAAGGACAACGATTGCGCAGTTGTGCCAGTTCCTAGTGTGAAAGGATTACCCCCTTGGAGCAACAGTGGCTCACGACGACAACACATCAGGACGGACGACTCCGGCGAAAGCGACCGCGTTTGAAAGTGAGTACTGCGATCGAGCTTCGTGAAAATCTGCGCAGCGAAAATTGTATGAATATGTAACAGCGCAGTGAACCTACTGACACATTTCAACGCGATAGCATTAAGGAGCTAGTTACACCGAAAACCAGGAGTAATCGGCGCGGTGGCGTCCGTGTATGTCGATTGAGTTGGCTCTCCCTCTCCTCTACGCAAACTAGGAAATTGCTGGAGGTCTTGCGAGGCTTATAACCAACCTCCTTGTTTTCGTCAACCAAGGTGCTGGGTAAACAGTCGGTCTTCAAAGATTTTTTTTTTAATATGCTTGCCTTCGCAAGTGGCATGTTCTGCATTTTTCAATGCAAGTTGCAGGTTGCGAGGGCACAGTCTGCGCTGCAGTGCATTACAGTGATAAAATGCATAACTGCTCCTGTACAATGCAATAAGCGATAATCGCCCAAGCTCGCGAGCTTGAAAGTTGTGCACCACTACAAAAAAAAAAATCATTTCAGATAGCGAGTGGCCTTTTCTGTGCTTGAAATTATTGAAGCGCGTTATCAGCTTATTTTAATTTAGGTATGGCCTGTATGATACTGCCTTATGAACTGTTTAGCGTATTTAGCTTTATCCTTGAAGCATTGCAGATGAAACTATGTGATATTTGAAAGAGCGGGTGCGATATAACTGGCGTGAACTAAGGGAAAGGAGGGCAGAACCTCGCTGATATTTGAGACTGCTTGTAACAAGTGCTGTAGGGCAGGTACAATATGAGAAATACTCTTGTTATTATCCTCCAGAAAACCTCGAGTCAAGGATTATACTGTGCATGAGAGACAGACTGTTTACTAACCTGTCTTTTTTTCTCTTTTTGCAGAAAGCTGGTCGCTTCCACTTCATCACGGAAGATGGATGTGCGCTTCAAGTTTTACGTCATATTGAGGAATTAGACACTTTACAATAAAATATGCCTGTTGTACTTTAAGCAGCTTTTCTATTTTATTGCCTCGTGGGAGCGAAAAGAGCATGCATGCAGCATATATGCGAGAAAGATCCGGGAACGGACGTCCGAAATGGACGTCCATTGGCCAGACAAACATGTCCATTTGGACGCCCATCGGACGGCCGACGGACGTCCACTGGCTGTTCGCGGACGTCCATCGGCCATCCGGAACATCCGAAACGGATGGCCATTGGCCGTCCGATGGATGTCGGTGGTTGCTTGGGATAGGCCCCTAGCCTAAACGACGGCCAGAAGGTCTTGGCTCCTGGCGTCGTCTTCGGCCAGTTGGACGACTTTTGTTTGAGTCTCCGGATCGGAGCTGAGTAGGAGAGCCTCCCATTGTTCAAGTGACTTTATTTTTTGTCCCTCCAGGGGGGCAAAAGGGCATTTCCAGAGAATGTGGTTGAGATCCGCTTTGGCCTTACATTGCTTACACTCGTTTGAATATTGTCCCGGATAATAACGACTACACATAACCGCGTTCGGAAACGTCTAAGTTTGGAGAAGCGCCAAGAGGTGGCCTGACTCTTTGTCAATGATTTATCAGCGGCGGGGTACTTCGTTCGATTAAGCCTCTAATGTTGTGTGATCTCTCTGTAACACACAAGACGATCCCTGTCTGCGAAGCCCTCGGTATGGCCACTGGCTCGGAAAGCAAGACCTCGAGCCAGTTCGTAAGCTGCTTCATTTCCAGCCGGGGATGCGTGTGCAGGTGTCCAGACTATGCGAATTTTGCGGTCGTCCCCTGCAGTCCGCAGGATTCCGTTCGTCAGAGGGGAGACCCTCCCCTTGGCAAAGTTCATCACTGCTACCTTTGAGTCACTGACTATCGTTGACGCATCCGTGCCCACTATTGCAAGTGCGATGGCGGCTTCTTCTGCAATTTCGGGACTGCCCATCGTGATCGAGGCGCCGGCTCGGAGATATGTCTCGGCGCTAGCTACCGCTATCACCATTCTCCCCTTCCCGCAATTAGCTGCGTCCACGTAGGCCACGTCTTCTATCGGATAGTTTTTGAAACATTTGCCGAGGGCTTCAGCCCGTTTCTCTCTGCGATCCTTGTGGTGGACGGGATGCATGTTTTTCGGTAGTGGTGGGATCATCAGCCTATCGCGCACGCTCTTAAGCATGTCCACTTTCGGACCTCGCTGACTCTCAATTTATTCCTAGTTTCGCTAGGATTTTCCTGTCATCCGCATACATGCAATGACTGAGACCTTCAATCGCTGCTAGTTTGCTAGGAAGCCCGATCATGGCCACGTTGAATAGAAGCGGGGACAGTACAGATCCCTGCGGGGTCCCCTTGCTACCTAGCTCTATGTAGTCTGATTTACTTTCCCCGAAGTTAATTTGGGCCACTCTGTCGGAAAGGAAATTTTTAACATAGTTGTAGGTTTTCGGGCCTACTCCCAGGAGGCTGAGATTATCCAGGATCGCCTTGTGCGTGACGTTATCGAAAGCCTTCGCCAGGTCAAGACCCAGGATGACCTTCGTGTCCCGCGTTTGTGAGTCCAGAATTTCATGTTTTAGTTGCAGCATCACGTCCTGCGTTGAGAGATGAGACCTGAATCCCACCATGGAGATAGGATAAAGATGGTGGTCTTCCATGTAGTTGTTGAGACGTGTCTGCACTACATGCTCCATCAATTTCCCTGCACAGGAGGTTAGGGATATAGGCCTTAGATTCTCGATCGACAGAGGTTTCCCCGGTTTAGGAATAAGTACCACCTTAGCCGACTTCCACTGCTTAGGAATCTCACCCGCCTCCCAACATTTCTGCATGTAGGCAGTGAGTGCTGTTAAAGAGTTGTCGTCGAGATTTCTGAGCAATTTGTTGCTTACGCCATCCAGCCCGGGCGCTGAATTAGTATTTAATCTAGCAAGCTCTGCTCGCACTTCAAATTCAGTAATGGGTTCGTCCAAGCGATCGTTGGGTATCTCTGACATCGTGAAGTCGGCGGCAGGTATTGCGGCGGCTGACGCAAGAGATGATATCGTCCTTCTGAATCAGAAGCAAAACACCTTCAACAAAGAAAAATTTGTTAATATGATTTCAAGTAAAAATCGGACTCTAAACACTGCAGATAAAAACAACACACTCAAAATTTTTGCACGCCTTTATTTTTTTCCACGCTGTATCAGAGAGTACGTCACAAGTGAAATGTAAGAAGCACTACAAGCATTCTCAAAACCCGTGGATGAGGAATGGTTTCCTAAGGAGCGGTAACATGCAGGAAAGAAAACTTTTTAAAAAATATGAAACGTCACTTCTTAACGCTGCATTAGCCTCACTACAAAAAATAGTCGAAGAACTTAACTACCTTACTCAAAAAGGCTAAAAAAAAAAACCAATATGAACGGGAAATTTCCAAACATGCAAATATTGCGAAAAAACAATGGGAGGCTTCAGAACGAGTTCCTCCATGCACGATCCGCGCCATCATCTATAACTAAAATTGACTTCAATGTAGCGCCAACTGATATCGCTAATGCCTTCAGCGATTTTTTTGCCCTGGCTGATAAAATACAAATCACAACTTCAGCTCATAGTATGCCTCGTGCAAACCAATGCCTTTTTCTTTACCCCGTCACACCTGATGAAATCTAGTCAACAACTGCTAATCTTAGGAACACTAGTTTAGTACGGGATAATATATCTACCTGTCGGGTTAAACTTGTGTTTCACTTTGTAAAAGATTCGATTTCCAATATAGTTTATATGATTTTCAAAGCAGGCACATTTCCTAATGCTGAGGAAAAAGTTAATCTGTTATTTAAAAAGGGGGAAGGCATTTGTCTTCCGATTACCGGCTGATATCTATTATGCCTTCGAGAAGAATCATCGAAGAAATTATTCTTGCATCAACCTTGATCGCTGCCTAACTTCATTTAATATACTCAGTTCTTGTCAGGTCGGTTTCTGCATGGGCAGTTCTCCCGGTTCAGCACTGATTAGTTTAACGTATTACCCAAAACAATCTATCGATGTCGCTAGTTATGACGGTTCCGTGTTTTTCGATTTCATCAAAGCATATGACACCATTAAGCACTCAATATTATTTTACAAACTCCAAACCTATTCAACTTGTGGTCCCCCCTGTGTATTTTGAAAAACTACTTGTGCGACCGAAAACAAAGTGTGTATACGTTTCTGCCGCTTTTTCTGAATCCATAACCGTTAGCAAGAAGTACCACGGAGGGTTCTGTTCTTTGAACCCTGCTCTTTTTTCTTGATATTAACGAACTTCGAGTTCATCTTAATCGAGTTCATTGTGTTTTATATGCAGACGACACCAGTGTATCCATATCTGACAAATATATTGATGACTTAATTTCCACATCAAACGCATTATCAGAGGTGGTGTCTGAATTGATGTAAGAAAAATCAGTTGATCATTAATCCAGCTAAGACACAGTTCATGTTGTTCAGGAGGAGCTATAAATCGATTAGTTCTGTTCTTACTTTATTCCTTGACTCACACAAAATACTCCTTCTGTGTGCACTATTTTTCTAGGCATTATTTTAGACCCCACACTTGAGTTTTCCCCCACATCATTCATCTGAAAAAGAAGTGTGCATTTGGTATTCGTGCGCTGATTAAATCTCGCCCTTATTATTTTGTTTTGCTAACTTGCCATAAGGCATACATAGAAAGTCATGCAAATCGATTTCTGCCAGAAACTGGAGTAGGTTCTTATTTTACTCAGCACACATTACCATATCTGTACTTTGCATTTGTATGATAGTCACATGAGTTATGGTATTGTTGCTTAGGGAAGCACTTGCCCAACTCATTTTTCTTACTTGCAACATATATATCCAGAATCAGGCTATCACCGATACTATATCATTACTTCATAACAGAAAAATATTACCGCTTCATAACATATTTCAGTACAGTTTGGGCGTTTTGCTCATCAGGTTCCTTAATTATTGCCTTTCTTATCGGTTCACTGAGCCCAGCAATTTAATTACCGGCAAGTGCCCTCCGTTCGTTACACAGAAAACTTCATTTACTTCCGAAAGCTGACACCAATTATGGTAAAATGACAACTTAATTTGCGGTCATTTCATGTTGGAATTCTATGCCGCCCTCATTAAAATCTTAATTTCATTCGACACAGGATATACGGTTTTAAATAATCACTTTCCTGCTTAATGGTGACCGTGAGTATGTGTTGTTGTTTTTTCGCTCTCTTTGTTTTGTGGATAAGTTTTACTTGTTTTTGTAGTTCAAAACGTGTATTCTGTTGTCTGTCATTTACGTGGTTCTTTTGGAAATCTTCGCTGTATTCCATCCGCTATTAGTTCCACTCGTCCATGTACTTTTCAACAGAGGGTCCACGCGCAGTCATACTAGCCTGTATTAGCCTGTATACTAGCCTGTATTTGATTTTGTGGAACCAAAAATTATTTCATTTGATTTGATTCAAAGTGGTACTACGGAATGATAACTTAACTTAAATACCAATCAGAAGTGAACGCCTTAATGTAAATGAAAGGCAGGCACTTGTGACAGGATGGTTTGCCTCGATAATGGGGTTTCACATGCCAACGCAACTGAGGCTATGAAGGACGCCACTATGAAGGGCTCCGGAAATTTACACCAACTGGGGTTCTTTAACGTGCACTGACATTGCACACTACACGGGCACTTTGCTTTTCGCCTACATCGATGAACGGTCTGGATTCGATCCCGCGTCATTGGGCTCAGCAGTCAAGTGCCGCAACCACTAAGTCACAGTGGTGGGGCAGTTCCTTAATTATGGTCGGCGAGCACAAATTTATTTTTTATAATTTCAGTCTAGCAGAGAGGATGTCAAACAGCGCTCACTGGCAACAACTGCTCCCAAATTTGCGGCATCCAGTAACACGAACTGCACTTGTAGAATGGGCGGCTGCTAGCTGACCCTGATTTTTTTTTTTTTTTTTTTTGGAAACAGGGACACGCAAACAACACTTATAAGTGGGCAATATGAAGGAATAATAGCCCCCCCCCCCCATACACACACACGCACGCACGCACGCACACGCACACACGCGCGCGCGCGCGTCGAGCCGCAATCCCGGCCTTGGCGGCCGCTTTTCGATGGAGGCGAAAGGCAAGGCGCCCGTGTGCTGTGCGATGTCAGTGCACATTAAAGAAGCCCAAGTAGTCTAAATTTCCGGAGTCCTCCACTACGGCGTCTGATTCGCTTTGGCACGTATGTCCGGGTCATAGCTGCTGGTCTTCAGCAGAGAGGTTTCACGCTGTACTTCGATGCCCACCCCCTTCATCGTATTCATATCCCCCGAAAACGTTTCACTGGCGACCGCATTTATGCCTCCTTAATCCCAGTAAAGGCATAAAACAGTCGTCATCGCCAAATACTTTGCAAAGCATAGCAGGACGTTTCAAAGCAAAGCTGAACGAGGTAACGATTGCTTCTGCTCGTATATCCATGATTATAGCCAAGCTATACCATCGCTTACTTTTTTCCCTCAGTGCCACATACGTAACAGGCTACTCAAAAAAATACATATTGTAGCGCCACCTTTTAGTACAAATCAGCACTACGCACGGCTTTTTCAAAACCAATATTTTACTAACCGCTGAACGCGTCCACGTGCGCAGAGTTAGTCGACAGGTGCCGCCGCGGTCACTCAGAATGGAAAAAACATGTATTCTGTGGGAGTGGTTCAGTCAAGCTTCAAGGTGGAACACTAATTTTTTGCGACAAACCGTAGACAAAGCCAACGGCGTGGCACAGCCAACGTTCGCCGTATCAAAATCATAGAGTTAATACAGGATCAAAATATGACTCACAGAAAAGACGGTCACATTTAACAAAGA